>NW_028327180.1:14185000-14810000 GCF_987537825.1 Furipterus horrens
CTGTGTCTGTGAATTGTTTGTTCGTTTGTTTGTCTTGTTGTTCATTTGTTGCTTTCAGTCTTAGATCCCACATAGGAGTGAACTCATAGGGTTCTTGGCTTTTTCTGTCTGGCTTCTTTCACTTAGCAGGATATTCTCAAGGTCCATTCAAGTTGTCGCAAATGGCAGTATGTCATCTTTTCTTAGGGCTGGGTGGTTTCTTAATGACCGTTATCCTCGTTTCCTGTACCAAATTCTAAAGTAAAGTGCATTTTAATATTTATGGAGGTTGGTGTTAAGAATATAGAAGTACTTTTCTCTTAAAAATTATAGTTTGTGCCACCAGTATGGATTTTCTTTCTGTTTTTCTGTTTTGTATTTTTACGATTATACACTCAAGACTTCATAAACCTCAGATCATTACCGTATTGGCATACTGGCTATATGGTTTGCATTCCTGGAATCTCTTAACAGTATAAGAGGTTTCACTACAGAAGGAACTTATCTTTAGAACCTTTTAGTTGCAAATATTTAGAAGCGTGTTCTGTTTGGAGATTTGTTAGTCTTAAGAGATTTGACTTAACAAGCTGCATCCTGTCAGTAAAGTTGGGTAATTTCCATTGTTGGCCCATTCTGGGAATGGAGAGACAAAACACACCTGCTCTGCATGACTTCAAGCAAATATAAGGAAGTTAGCATGAAATCTGGATGAGAGAGATATGATTCATTCCGTAGGAACCGGCCAGCTGGCAGGATTTCTTCCTGAGTTTGAGGGCTGGAGCTGAACTGGAGCTCTGATAGTTAGTTATTGGCAACTTAATGTGAAGCAAAGTCACTGCTTATCAATAATTAGAAACTGATTTTCGTTGCTTTGAAGAAGCATAGGCAAACGAAGGCTCTGTGGAAAGTCATTCCTTTTCATGCCAGCACCTTTGGCATATTTCCTGTCCTCCATTGTTCTCTTCCCGCCTTGTTTTTTCATTCCACTTACCGCTGGTTGCATTTCTTCAGATGGTGAGCCAGGGTCTGTAATGGGGGTAATTTCCATTTTGGCATGTTGCAGAGCGTATTGTGAGTGTTCAGCCAGTGCGGTGGGTATGCGCGCGTAGCCGGCATTTCGGGTATCTGACGGTGAGTAGAGAAAACTTACTTTCCAACGAGAGGAGAATGTCACACTCGGTGAGGAGTACCTGCTTTAGACATCACAGGTGAACTGTACACAGTAAACCAGCAAATGCTTTTCCATAGCTTCCATCCGTGACCGGGAACCAACCTGACGACACACTTTCAGTCCTTGAGAGCCCAGGGCCCTCACCGCGGCTGCCTCTAAGCTGTTCTTTCTTACAGATGTTCAGGCGGTTGCTTATGAGGAACCAAAGCACTGGTGCTCTATTGTCTACTATGAGCTCAATAACCGCGTGGGGGAGGCATTCCACGCCTCCTCCACAAGTGTGTTGGTGGATGGTTTCACCGATCCGTCCAACAACAAGAACCGCTTCTGCCTTGGGCTGCTGTCCAATGTTAACCGGAATTCCACTA
This sequence comes from Furipterus horrens, assembly GCF_987537825.1. Lineage (NCBI taxonomy): Eukaryota > Metazoa > Chordata > Mammalia > Chiroptera > Furipteridae > Furipterus > Furipterus horrens. The sequence continues at coordinate 14,186,519 of NW_028327180.1, forward strand.
TTGAAAACACGAGGCGGCATATTGGAAAAGGTGAGTTTTTACCTGACCCTCTTCTCAATGTCTGTCTGGTGTCCCTGTTCCCCCAGAACTGCTTAGTCTTTTCCTGTAGCAAACTAGCGTAGCAACGCCAGGTGATAGGTACTTGGTGACGGTGTATAAATATGTTTCCAATTTGTATTATCAGGAGGTTCACCTTCCAATCAGTGATTTTTTTTTGTGGGCTACCAACATAAAATAATCCGTAGTAATTAGCAGAAATGGTGGTTTGCTATATGGGAACACTTGGCCTATCTTATCTTTTGCTACAGAATGGGATTCCTGTTAAAAGTTACTTGCAACCTAAAAGTAAAGGCAAATGAAAATAAGTAAACCTAATGTATTTCAAATGAATACTATAACTCACAGAAGGGAAAAGAAAAAGAATGAACTAATCCAAAACAATTTATGAATATAGTATTTAGCTATATATCCTCAGTCTGGGTAGAGTAGAATGATTATAAATAAACCCTGGACTGTTTTGAGTGGCTTAATTATTTAGTAGCTGTATGAATTAAACAGTTCTCAAACTTTTAGATTATATTATAAAATTAATATTGAATGTGATTTTTTTGGAAGCCTAGGTTTTTCACTATGAAATAAGAGACCTACAAGTGTGGAAGAGGGCAAAGAAACCCTGTGGAAGTATCAGTGTGAAATCATGATTTTAATATGCATATATGATCTCATGTATATGTGTGTGTGTGTGTGTGTGTGTGTGTGTGTGTGCATAGATAGGCGTGTTTATACATGCAGTAGTTTCTGATGTGTCTGCTGAAAGGGCCAAGAGGCAAAGATATTCAGAAGCAGTAAACACATCTAGTGCTCAGATCAACATCCCCACCACTATTTCCCACCAAGAGGCACCAGGGTTCCCTGGAGAAAGGGCTCACTCCAAGGTTGTGACAGGCAGGCACAAGATGAGCCTGGAATATTCTGTCAGAAAGTACCAAAATGCTCAGGAAAATGATGGGGGCACATCACAGGAGCCAAATTGGAGGGACTTTCACTAGACAACAGTAAGATAATTTGAGTACCAAACTAATCAAGTACAGTGATGAATTTTAAACCCCTGAAAAGCAATAGTAATTCAGAAGTCCACGTAATGAGCAGGGAAGTAAATGGATGGGAAAGGCTGGTTGGCTAATTAATGTAGGGTGAGTGCTGGAGTTGGAAAGTCATCGTTTTGCAGCCATCAGGCAGCAGTCACCAATGGATGCTAAATATGGGAAGAATTTTTTAAATGAGAATCAGGATATGTGTATGTATGGTCTTAAAGTGTTTCTTCACAGACAGCTTATTAGTTTCAAGGGAGAATAAAGATCCGCAGTTACACAGGGGAGGAATTGAACTACATCTTGACTGGGAGGTCAAAATTATCACCACCAGGGACAGATGGATGGATACCATGTACCTCCAGATGTGATGGTGGGAGAAGGAAATAACATCACCTGTGGAAAATTCCAGCTGCGAATGCAAATCTGCATCTAATAATCAGGAAACCTCAGAGAGATCCAAAATAAGGAGTGTTTTATTAGAAAAGGGGAGGAGAGACTCTGTTCTCCCAAAATATCAATGTCAAAAGACAAAGGTGTGGGAACGTTCCAGATTAAAAGAGATTCAAGAGCTATGACAGCTCTCTGTTATCATCTGACCCTGGATGTAACCCTCTGTTAGATGGGGAAGAGTGCTATAAAGGACATTATGGGGCCAACACGCAAAATGAGAATATGAGTGGTAGGTTAAAGTATTATACCAACGTTAAATGTCCTGGCGTCGCTAAGCACACTCTGCCTGTGAGCGAGAATGTCCCTATTCTTAGTTAGAAATAAATGCTTAAGCATTTGGGGATAAAGGGCCGTGATGAAATAAATGTTTCAGGAAGAAATTATATATATATATATATATATATATATATATATATACACACACACACACACATATGCATACATACATACATACAGAGTGTGGCATAATTTATAGTTGTAATACAAATAAATGATACAATAATTAAGAAGAGAAGAATAAACTGTTTCACCTAAAACTGTAAGCCTGCTTTTACCCCACCCTGTGTGTGTGTGTGTATGTGTATATGTATGAGTGTATGTGTGTGTATATATGTAAACAATCCTGTGTTAGAATATATATTTGTGTATATATGCATCTGCACGTGTGTGTGTATGGGTGTGCGTAAAAGAACAGGGGAGGGAGGTGTAAATGATAAAACATGTGGAGTAAATTGTCATAATTGATGAATCTGGATGCTGGTTATATGGGTGTTCTTTGATGTGTTTTTCTCATTCTATAAGTTTGAAATTATTTACAGAGTAACAGGTTTTTTTTAAATGACCTATGGCCCTGACTGGTGTGGCTTGGTTGGGCATCGTCCTGCAGAGCAAGAGGTCGCCAGTTTGATTCCCGGTCCAGGCACATGCCTAGGTTGCAGGTTTGGTTCCCAGTCTGGGCACTTGTAAGAAGCAACTGACTGATGTTTCTCTCCCTCTCTTTCTCCCTCCCTTACCCTCTCTCTAAAATATAAATAAAATATATTTTTAAAGAATGACCTATGAAATTTAGAACAGTGGATCAAATTAAAAGGTTATTTAATGGATGCTTAAAACACATTTGAGATAAAGTTTAACATTTAATCCTGAAACAGACAGACAACTCTTAAAGCAGGAATTGATAGTTAGTTCCTTAATATGATTAAGAGAGAAGAAAAACCTAAGCTACACGTTTAATGATGAAATGCTAGAACTTAGGTTCATAACATACAATATCTCCTTCTGGACTGTAAACCCCTGAAATTGTGGATAAACACAATTTTGCATACATTCGGGATGGAGGGACATATTTTTCATTAAGTTCTAAAGTTGGCCATTACTCCAAAGTAGTAAAAAGCCATTCTGCTCTGGGACATACCTATTGAAAATTGGGAAGAAGATAAGAATTCTGGGAATGCTATTATTTAAAATTGTTCCAGATGCATTGACTATTGTAGAATTACAGATAATGGAAATAAGCCAAAATAATCATTATTTGCAGATGATATGGTTCATTAATTGGTTGCTAATATACTTGGGATAGATTTTTTGGGAGAGGGAGATAGATTCTTGAAGTGAAATCAGTGGGTCATAAACTCTTGATCTGTTTTGCTAAATTACTTTTCCAGGAAGCTTTTATTAATTTCCACGTGTACCAGAAGTTTATAAGTGCCTTCCCTCCTTCACCCATATCAGTATTATTTATGGTCATTGTTTTCATTCAGATGATATGCTTGTTTATCTAGAAATCTCCAATGTTCTGTTTTTAGAAGTTATATGTCAGTTTCCTTTAATCTAGCAATAACCACTTAGAAAATATAGTATAGGAGAAAATTACATTCCAAATAGCAAAAGAAAACATAAAATTTTTGGAAATATTCTGAACTAGCAATATATGAGATTTATGTAAAGAAAACCAAATTTTACTGCAAGAGAAAGAAAATTTGAATGAATAAATAGGCAGTCTGTGTTCCTTAAAGAGAAGGCCTAATATTGTAAGAGAATTTTGAGGGTATTCATTCTTCCTAATTTAATTTATAGTTTAAAACAATCCATGTCAGAATCAAAGCATAATGTTTTTTGAAAGTCGAAAAATGTATCTGAATATTATAAACAAGTGAAAATAGCTAAATTTTTTAAATGTAAGAGTAAAGAAAATGTACTTGATGTTAGGGTTAATAAGGCATTATGCAGCTACAATTAAATCAGTGTGTAGACAAAACAGTAGACTAAATTAAAGTCAGACTATACTGTATTTTAAATTTTAATGTATGTTAAGTGAAGCATAACAGACCAGTAGAGTGTTCTTCTAATGGTCCTGCAGTAACGAAGCCAGCTTTGGGGTGAGGCTGCAGAGAGAAACCTTGACCTCACTCCATATAGGGAAATAGATTAATGAGTTGAAAAAAAAATTTTAAGGCAAGCTATTAAAAATCTAGAAGAAAACATATTTGATCAGAGAGGTAGAAACCTTTTCTAAGCGTATAAAGCAACAGGAAAGATCACAAGAGATTTGACTACTTAATGACTTCAAACTTCAGTAGGTTAAAAAAAATCAAACAAGAAAGACAAAGGACTAATGGGGAAACAAATAAATTATATGTGCAACTCATAAAAAATAAAAATACTAGAACCCTGGTGGGATAAATAGGTAAGAAATATGAACAGTGAATTCATAAGAGAAACAAGATGACTAATAAACATATGAAATCATCATACCAGCCGCACGTGCAAATTAAAACAATATTGTTTCTCAGCTCTTAATTAGGAAAGTTCTGTTTTTGTTTTAAACTCAGACTCAATACTGGCATGGGTGGTACGAGAACTGTACCATGGACTACTGGCGTGGAGGGTGTAAATTGATATAAGCATTCTGGAAAGTCATTTGGCAAAGTGAATCAAAAGGGTTCGATCCAGTGACTTAACTTCCAGGAATCTCTCCTAAGGAAATCATGAAAAATGATCCAGAGACATTTATCATGGCATTGTCATAGTAGCTGAAAATTAATGTGGACACAATGGTCCAGAAATGGGAGAATTGTTAAATAAATGGTTCTATCCATACAGTCATGGAAATATTTTATATGTTTGCAAAGAAAGTGTAATGATACTCAAAACCTAATACAGTATGTCAAACTGTAAACAAATCTTGTTGCCTCTAGGTCCCCAAAGAAATGCAAATATTTTCTGCTTTATAGTTTGTTCTACTTTCTAAATTTTCTAAAATGAAAATTTCTCATTTTTATAATCAAGGAGAAAAGTAAAAAACAAACACAGCATGTACTTTTCAGTTGTTTTTTTCTGTATCAGGCAGAAGGAACTTTTGCTCCAGCAGCTATTTAATTGTTACAGAAGTCTTAGCCATTGTGTGTACATGTAAACACAACCCGCAATATTTTGTATGAGACAGTAGTTTTAGCATTGAATAAACCACATGAGTTACCTGCAAGGCAGATAGATCGTTTAAAGCGAAATGGGATGGGATTTTGTTTGCTGGGTGACCTATAACAAAGTAATCTCCCTCAATGGTATGGGGCTTTGTCAGGATGGTTTTCCTCCCCTTTCCTTTTTAGAAAGGCTGGGGTAAGATCAATTTCCTACACCCCTGGCAGTCTGGACCTCACAGGAAAAAGTTCGGAGCAGATGGTAGTTCAGTGAGATCAGATTCCACACAGCATGAATTATTTTTCTAGTGTTTTTTCTCCTGGACCTTACATCTTGGAGCTCTTAGCAATACTTCCTCCACCTGTGGCTTTCTGGTTCTTCCACGTGTCTCAATCCTCCCTGCTCCTACCCTGAAAGTTTTCAAACAACTTAACTGCAAAATAAATGCAAACGAGCTCTGTGATAAAGGTGTGCAGGAGCCATCCCATAATAAAGTCCAGCTCTATTGTGCTGTATTTTAAAATGGGAATCTACTTGGCCAAATCAGGCATTAAACACTTAGCAGAATGAAATTGCTACACCTGGTTACTGATTTTTAAGAGACTCTGTTGTATTATTTCCTAGAAGCCTAGACATGCATGTTGACATATGGACCCTATATTAACTAATGGAATTAACTAAGATTCCGTCAGTCATGCAAGACTTGGAGAATAGCTACCAGTCTAATTAGCCAAAGTTTAAATCCATGTAAATGTCTATATTGAAGCTACGTGTGCTTTCCAGCTATAAACCACGGTAAGGACTAAGTCTGTGCTTCATTGCCTGCAGGAGTCCATCTGTACTATGTCGGAGGGGAGGTTTATGCCGAGTGCCTCAGCGACAGCAGCATCTTCGTGCAGAGCCGAAACTGCAACTACCACCACGGCTTTCATCCCACTACTGTTTGCAAGATCCCGAGTGGGTGCAGTCTGAAGATTTTTAATAACCAGGAGTTTGCCCAGTTACTGGCCCAGTCTGTGAACCACGGTTTCGAGACCGTCTATGAGCTCACAAAAATGTGTACTATACGCATGAGCTTTGTGAAGGTGAGTGCGCGCTCGGTCCTCTGGCTGGGCTTTACCACACCTGTGCTGTGCTGTCTCCCGATATTGAAATCTGCATCTTCTTGACGTGTGTCCACAGAAGCACACGTAGACTTATCATCTAGGCATTTTTAAGCTTAAACAAGGATGTCAGTTATTAGGAGAATACAGCAGGTCCTTGAAAAATGTCATTCATTTCATTCCATGTCATTTTCTTATGACATTGACAAGATACCATAGAAACTTCACTCTTGTTTATATTACCCTGTGATAAAATTGATTTTGCATATGCGTCATTGCACTTAAAGTCACAGACCATTAAGGGAGGACTTACTGTGTCACTGAAATACACAAGTGTGTGTTAACTGTCAATAGTAGCAGGCTTTAATCACTTTTCCTTATTTGGATAGCACTATTTTAGCTATTACGATATCATTGCAATACATTACATACTTAATATATGCAGTTTAAATGCATGGTTGTCTTATGAGATTAATTCAAAGAACACTCCCCCCTCCCTTTTTTTCCATTCTGTGTTTTAAGATGATGACAGCTCTTGCTTTAGTTTCAGCAATAAGCAAGTAATCTTTTTGTAAAAATAAAACGTCATCACAACTTCATTGCAATTTTTTCAGTGGTTCTAGTAAACCCTATGATTTTCTTATAATTCAGAAAGTAATAAGGCCTTTACCCAAAGATAAAGAGGTGCCTTAGCTCTAAGACCATCTTGTAAGGTTTGAGGAGGGGGCAGGTTGAAGACATTGCTTACAATGATTGATCTCTTTGCTGCCGCCTCTTTTACCTCAGAGAAATAAAAATATTTAAGGTGCATTGAAATATTTAAAAATTTAAACATCTGATTAAATTTCATGAGTCAATAACTTATTCTAGTCACTGGCTGACTTGTCACTGAATTCTCAAAAATAACTTTTTATCCTCTGTTACCTTGAGAAACAAAATTAATTATATATTTGGGTGAGGCAACCACCTTTCATGTCCTCTCTTCAGAAGCTCACCTAACTTGTTGTTAAACCTGTTTTGTAATGTATTTATTGCAGAGGGCAATTTGGGAACCTGACTTGGTTAATCATCCTTGAGATCAGATATCCTTCCTGGAATATCCTTTTTTTTTTTTTCCCCCCCTACTTCTTTGCATTTTAGTAACAGATTTTCAGTGTTTTCTCTTCACGTTGTTTTTCTCAAAGCTTAATTCTACAGCTCTTCATTGCTGAGTCTAGTATCTTTTTAGTATTAAAGGAGGCTTTTTCACCTTTTGAAGAAGTTTACCTATATGCTTTGTACGTGTGAAACTACAAAGACCTTTCTCATTCATTATTAACACTTAACATTTAGTTTCTGATTTAGCATTTTTGCTAAAATGAACTGTCACATGAAGACAGTGACTTGCCCAGCAGAGTTTTGTGTTCGCTGTTTTTATTGCTATGCAGGAAAGAATCTCTCTTGAGAGGGAGAGAATCAGGTTCTAGTTCAGTCTGCTATTGTAACCATGTGGTAAAGTCCCAGGGGTATTTTTTTTCTGATCCTTGTGTTCCTCATCTTTAAAATGGGTGGATGGAGTCAAGAATTGTGGCGGTCATTGCTAAGGTCCCTTGACGAGTTCATTATTACTGAGGGACCACGCTAGAAGAATTTATGACTCCTGCTCAATTGGCTTTTTTCTCAAACTCATTTCATATTGATTACCCAATCAATTTTAATTATTTTACTTTTACACATTTTTAATTTACTTCCATACACATAAAAACAACCTTTACACAAATAAAAAGTGCTTATAACGCAAGGATATGCATTAAGAATATATTAGACTTCATTCAGCAAAATATTTGGGTGCTACTTCAGAGAATTAATACACAGATGAAAAAGCACCTGAAGTTTCTAGCTTCAAGAGGCTTATGGCCTGGTAAATGTTGAATTATAATGTGATACGTGCTGGAGTGGAGAGTTATACAAGATATAATGGAAATAGCTGAGAAACTGGGTTTGGAGAGTTAAGGATGAGCAAATCTTCTTTTAAAGCTCCTGCTGACATGATAAAGGGCAGCTGCTTATTATACAGTAGCAACAAAACATTCAGACAGCATTGTTTATTACCAGAACGGCTGCATACTTCGCCCTCACACTTAGCACCTTGAGGAAATGATTCAGAACATTTTACTAATATTAATAGCCAGTCCCGTACTATTTTTAAGATGATCATTTTTGGACTTTAACATAAAATATATCTTTTGTAAGCTATTTGCATGATAAACTCCCCATAACTGAAAAATCCAAGTCAGTTCAGATGAACAGGTGTTTCTCTAGAGCTTCTGTTCTGTCCCAGTCTCTGCGTTGGGTGTTTGAGATTGAAGATGAATGAGACCTGGTCCCGTCTTCAGAGAAGTAGAGCCCAGTCGTCTCTGCTGTTCCTCATGAAACGAAGGTTTACCAGAACTCCACGTTCCGTGGCCCGCCACACCAATGAGTGTTTCACCTTGGCAGTGGCAAAATTACTGATCTGCATAGCAGCTTTCTTCTTTGCAACCTAGTGTTCCAATTCAGTGATCCTGACGCTGTCTGCCGAGCTATGTTCTCGTATAAAAGAATCATGGAATCTGTAGATTCAAGGCCATGATTTAGGGGGTAAATAACAGCTTTTGGGTACGCACATGCTTCTGCTGGTTGTGTTTAGAGAGTAACAGCTCAAGAGCTCTGTGTGAATAGGATGGCCCTCAGTGGCTGAATAGGAGAGAAACAGAATGTTCGTTTGTCTCACGTACCTTTTCCCTTATTTTCTTGATGACAAAATGAGAATTTAATAATATCTATCCCAATACTATAAGTAACATAATGGGCAGTGAAAGTGAGAGTTAAAAACTGGCCTTATTAAAACAACCTTGTCATGTATTTTTAAAACTTTCATTCCCCAAGACCAAGACTTAACTAATCCGGAGTCCATGGCTGGGCTTCAGGGAGCCCTGAACACACCCAGTTCCCTGAAAGTGCCTGCCAGACTGCGTGTGCGTGTGTGTGCCCCAGCACGTCTCATGGAAAGCATCCACATCTTCATGTCTGATGACGTGAACTTTTTACTTAATAAGTTGAACCACTGAGTTAAGCAAGTTCAATGACCAACATGTTGTTTCTAGGGTTGGGGAGCAGAGTACCACCGCCAGGATGTTACTAGCACCCCCTGCTGGATTGAGATCCACCTGCATGGCCCCCTCCAGTGGCTGGATAAAGTCCTCACTCAGATGGGTTCTCCTCATAACCCCATTTCATCTGTGTCTTAAGCGGCCTCGGGCGTCTGCCTCTGGAAAACTATTGAGCCTTGCATGTACTTGAAGGATGGATGAGTCAGACACAACTGAGAAACTGACAAAGGAGCCTCAACAAATACTTGACTTCTGTGACCAACTGTTGGATTCAGAAATTAAAAAAAAAAAAAAAAAAAAACAACCTTGGTAACATACTGTTGATATCAAGCATCTGTTTAGTTTACATTGTAACATTCTGTTGTAAAAATCACCTAAAATGCATACTTTTAGCAGGAGTTTGTGTGTAGTTAAAGGAGAGATGGCCAAGCCAGGGACACGTTATCTGTTGGAAAAACGGTCCTAAGAGATTCTTTTGTGTTTGGCACTTTAAGGTCATCGTTCAGCAGAAGTTTAGCATCAGTAGTCTTTCTTAAGTGTGTTTTTATCAGGGTTAGAGCCCACAGGGAGTCTTCTTTTCATGGGTTTTCATAGTATTTTAAAACTATTTGTTTAGTAAGGTGTTTGTTTTTTAAGTAAAGGTTAATCTTGGTGATATGCATAGTAATCTTTCTAAAGTTGTATGCTGACCATTACTGCTGTCAGAATAAAGTTAGGCATATGCTCTTTGCTAAATATATATGTACAGTATATTTGGGGGTTAAGAGGTGTTTAGGCTATAGTGGATTTAGGATACTGGAGGGGGTGGGGGTGCGGGAAAAGCAAACTACCGATATAGAATATACTGTAAAAACTCAGTTTGTTTGTTGCTTCAAAGAAACAAACTGTTGTCTTCATTTTGCTGTGTTTCAGTTTTTCGGAGATTTTTATCCTCCTTTTTGAGTTTTGGCATCTTCTGTTTCATTCGTTCCAAAAAGCAGTTATGCACAGCTGGTTAATACGTATAACTGTGAGAGCAAATGGATAATTCCAGCTATTCTGACATTGGCTGCAGAAACGTTTCAGTACCAATTGTATGGAGTGCTTGAATTTAATAAGCAGTTTTTATGGAGTTTACAGTACAGAAATAGGCTTTAATTTTCAAGTGAATTGTTTGCCAAACCTAGTCACGCTGTTAAATATTTGGAGGATTTAAAGAACATCCCGGTTTAAATCCATTTCAGACTTTTTAAATTTTTTGTACTATGTTTGGTTTTATTTTTGTCCTGCTAAACTTTTATATTCACTTATGCTCTCGTACATTGAGTACTTTATTCCAAAACTAGTGGGTTTTCTCTACTGGAAGTTTTAAATAAACGTCATTATTGCTTACTTTGATTAAAAATGTGTTGTTTCCTTTCTTTGCGCACTAGGTTTTATGACCCATAAGATTCACTACTCTTTTGAGGGATTTTTGTCAAATATTTGCCAAACATAACAAACTAAATTACTAACACAGACAGGGATACTGAATCATGATGAGAGCAGGGGCCCTTTGAATCAGAAAAGAAAGGACACGTGGGACTTTAAAAATTAAGATATATAAGCTTAACAAAATCTAGAATTCCTGATCTAAATGTATGGACATTTTTAGGTGGGGAATTATAGCAGCAGCAATTGTTGGTGGGTACCATTCAGTCAACCAAAAGTACCTCCGATTCCTAAACTTCAGATTAAATGCAAAGGTGATTGTGAAAGGCTGGAATATTAGGGGAGGAATGGGAACTAAAACTGCAGTAAGACAAGATGATTACAGCAGGTCCTCAAATTGTCACAGAGCGAAAGGGGGTTCTTCCCCGTGGCCCCTTGGTGTAAAACCCAACAACTAGTGTCGAGGAAAACAGGTCTTTATTTACAATATTCCAACCTGGGGAGGGCAGTGAGCACTTCAGCTCAGAGCCCTGTTCTCCCGCAGGACCCAGCACTTCCCTTGCTCCTCAAAAGACTAGAAGCTAAAAATGTGCCCAGAAGTTCCCCATCCCTTATCTGTCAGCTGTCTCCTTCAGGATCTGGGGTACGATGTCATCAGCCTCCGTATAACAGTCCAGGAAAACGTGCCATGTTGCACTGGATCACACGTGGTCCTCTCTCACTTTCAAAGCCGCAAGGAGTTCCTTCTCCGCCCTCCTTGCAAACCAAATGGATTTCCTCTCCTCTAAAATGATTGCACACTATTTTAAAACCCCTGACTGAATCCTGTGATGAAGTGGGGTGTGGTAACCAGTTCTGACCTTTCACAGACCCTTGTGCAGGCCCTGTATGCACTTTCTGCATCATTCCTTGGTCAAAATCCCTCCCATCTCCTTGGGGTCTTGGAAGAACCAAACCATCTGCATAACTAAGACACTAACCACCAGCCATAGTCATGCAAAGGCATCTTAAAGGCTGTTCCCTTTTCCCCATCCCCCAACCCACAGGCTCTGGGGATTTTTGGAGAACCTCACTCCCTAACAAAATGACATCTTGTTCAGAGTCAGTTTGTTACAATGTTGATGCAATGCCATAGGAACTCAACTCTTGTTTATATCAATTAACCTGATAAAATTAATCTGGCAAAATGGGTTTTCTTATATACCATTTCGCTTGACGTCACAGGACTTACTGACGTTAAGTGAGGACTTATTATACTTTTGCAATCTACCAGCCTGGGATCTTCTGCCACCCCCCACCCTGGCCCTCTAAACAAAGTTTGCCCCCCAAGGATGCAGATTTGAGGAGACAGATTTTTCTTTGGCCAAGGAGATGCCACTCTTTTTCCTTTACATTTTTATGCCTCTTTCCCAGAGTTATTGTCATCCCCTCTTAGTCCCCAAACTATGACTCAGTAGAAATGTCCACTGCCTCTTGCTGTCTCCAGAAACATCTTCGTGCAAATGGAGAAAATCAATGACTAGAAGACCTAATGTTGGAACATAAATTCATGTGTGTCTTTGTTGGGTCACTCAGCTACTGTGAGCCTCTGTTTGTGCATCTGTAAAATGGAGGTGATGCTGTGTTCTTACCTCAAAGTTGAGGTGAAGGTCTATTGGAAGAGAAATGTGTGTGAAAATACCTTGGAGACATAACTGCCCTAAGTATAGAGGCCTGTTTTCTTGAACCCTCCCCTATACTCCTGTTTTCCCACATACTTGCTAAGTCTTTCCTGGTACGGGTGATCTGGTTCAATGACAGGGATTTTTGAGCTACAATAAAAGAAGATCAATAAATTAAAACAATTGGACTTCAACAATGAGGTGTCACTGGAAATCATCTAAAAATAGAGCTCAGGTTAAGAATTCTCACCTTTTTCCTAGTGAACGGCTACTTTTTGCCTGACAGGACAGTTCTGCCAGTTGTTAATTGCATGTAGGAATGCCAGTAGCTTGGGAGAGCTACCAGATAAAACCCCAAGATCATCCAGTAGATTGACACCTATTGAAACCTTGGGAACTTGCAGCATGGTGCATAATTTCAGCCCCTTATGCTCAAATGCAATTATTTGTATAATTGGTAAAAGCTTACCGAAGACCATTGCCATCAGCCATGGGAGGCTATTAAGTCTCTTGGAAGTTGGTAACTAAAAGGAATGGAAAAGTCAAAGCAACTACATGTTTGGATTACTAGGAAAACAAGCTAGCTCAAAACAAAGCAATATGAGCTATTTCATAGTAGACGTATTATCAGCTACTAAGGAATAACAGGATGATTAGAAGTGGAAGGTTCTGAAGCCATTACGGACTCACTTCGTCAGTATTATTTGACCTACAGCGAGTTTCATAACATTTCTGCACCTGTTTCTTCATCTATAAAAACAGGCAATAAATCATATCATGGGGTAACCCTGTAGATCATTTTTATAGATAATTTTCTTTAATCAAAATAATACTTGCTTACTAAAGACCCTTCAAGTCCAGGAAAAACAAAAAGAAGAAATTAAAAGTCACCTGTACTAACCCTTGTTGATTAAATTAGTTTATCCTTGAACTAGGTGATTATGACCACTAACATAGAGATATCCAGCGTGCTGTAGGAAATTCGGGTCTAAAGGTTAGTCTTATGAGCTCCATTTGTTACACAGTTGTTGGCATCAATCTTGTACCAGCCACTGTGCGAGGTGACAAAAATGACGAGATCCTCAGACCCGCCCTAAAGAGGCTGAACTCTAGTGAGGACAGATGATTACATGCTGCTGAGTCAGTGAGGACAAAGGGACCGTGAACTGGAGCGGAGGAGTTGGAAGACTTCTCAGAGAAGACGGTGCCTCAGAACTCAGTGCCAGTGTGCTAACTGGGAATTTTATAGGCAAAGGGTGGAAGGGGAATGTGTACCAGGCAGAATGGGGGTGAGCCTGGCATATTTGGGGACAGTAATGCCCATGTACCTGACATGTAAGGCAACTAGTAATGTTGGTAAATGAAAGGAAGGACAGGTAGGAAGGGACCAGATCATTAAAGATTTTGTGTATATTATACTAAGGAATGGAATTTTTTTCCCCTCTAGAATTTTGAGTCCTAAATATCCCAAAGAAATGGTTGCAGTCACCCAGGGATGGAACACTCCAGGGTCCAGGAGAACTGACAGGGAAGCACATGTATAGAAGCAAAGGGCAGCTAACAAAGTAGGAAAGGATCAGAAGCCAAAGGGAGATTTTCAACAAGAAGGGCTTGATTCAAGAAGTGACAAGTACAGGATTGGAAAGGAAGAGAACTTAAAGGTTTACACTTGGTCCTTAGGACGTTTTTCGTGGCCTTAGAATTTTTAGGGGGTGGTGCATAGTGCTGTATTGTGAAGGCTAGAGAGTCTGGACTGACAAAGTAGAGGCAATGAGCAGTTGATTCTAGAAAAGTTTGTTGGTGAGGAGAAGGGGACTGGTCGCTGGAGAGAGGAGTGGATGGAAGGGAGGCTGTGTGAGAACCAAGAGCTGTAACAACCTGTAAGGGGATGTGTGCCTCCGTGGTGAGGTCGTCCTCTAAAGAGGGACTGAGGCTGGGCCGAAGGGCAATGGAAAGGTCAAAGCCATTGCTGTGAAGACACAAGTCAGCCAGCGATAAGCTCAGGCATTGCGGAGAGCATCGATCACACAGCTGTGGTTGGGTGATGTGGCCTCAAAGTAGATCCAATCTACATGGCTTGATAAAAGTTCTGGAATTTGGGGACAGGATCAGGGAAAAGGGATATGAAATTCCTGGAGTTGAGGATTGACGACACAGCCCTGGGGAAATTCTGAGGGGCCCATGGCCATCACTGGAATGAAGGTCTATGCGGTCCAGGCTAAGATGTGAACTAGGGGCAAGAAGCCAGACGGGAGTTGCAGGGGAGCTGAGAGGAGAGCGAAGAGTGCATTCGGGGTGAATGAGCGCAGCCTTCTCTCGTGCCTCCACTCCGAGAGATTTTGGGTTCTCGAAGACAAGAAATCCTGAACCAAGGCCCTCCGTGAAGGGTGCTGACATGTTGCAGAGGTGCGAAGGGCATTCGCTGGAGGAGAGAGCATGAAGGAACCAAGAAGTAGGCTAAGAGTTGTGGTTTGCTCATCATTACATCATCAGATCGTGCTTAACCCGCAGTAGGCACTCAGCAGGGAAGGGAAGGGCAGGGGAAGAAGGAAAGAAAGAAAGGAAGGGAGGCAGGGAGGCAGGGAGGCAGGAAGATGTGGTCTAGCAGCATGGGCACTGGTGTCACAGGGCACTGGTGTCACAGGGCGCTGCAGGAGGCACTGAGAGGCTGCAGTGGCAGGGGAGGACCAGAGGCACAGTGGGGAAGGGGCAAACCATCAAGAACCCAGAACTGATCATGCTCTGAAGAGGAAGACACAGGGAAGAGAAAGCCAGAGAGAGAACCGCCTCTCAATCCATCCTGCAATCAGGAAAGGAGCAATTTGAAAGGCGAGGAGCTTCCTTCTCCCGGCGCTTGGCAGAGGCTGGTATCATGCTTTTCATAGATGTTAATCTTACATCATCTGTGTCTTTTAAAGATTCTCCAAGCCTGGGGTTTGGGGAGGATTTCTGAAGACTTTCTAGCTCAGCACATAGCATTTGTGATGCAGTTAAATAGAATAGGAACTCAGGAAAGAGGACCCGGGTTCAGCAAGAGAAGATGAGATTGGTGAGCAACCTGGACGAGAATCTCGCCTAGGCTCCCAAGAGTTTTCGTCCTCGTATTTCTAAGATCCCACCATGTCAATAATAACGTCCATACTGACAGTTGTAAAATAGCAACAGGAATATAAAGTACAGCATAGGGAATATAGTCAAATATTATAACTATGTATGGTGCCAGGTGGGTACTAGACTTCCATGTGGATCAGTTTGTATATTAAATAAATGCCTGATTACTATGTTGTACACCTGAAACTAATATTATATTGACTGTCAACTGTAATTGAAAAAAAAAAGTGTCCATGTTCGGTACACACCCAGCAAGCACAATGAATGACACACTGAGACAGCCCCAGAGAGACTAGCAGGACAAGAATGTGGCCATCCTAGCTGCTTTAGGATGCGGGGGCAGACTCCTCCACTCCCCAAAAGCACGGAATTCTAGCAGTGGGTGCAGAAGAGCAGATCGCTGAAAACTGCTTGCCTACTTCCAGCTCCAGGGACATTTGGGTGTGTTCTGGGTTGATGCAGTACCAGCTGACTCACTGAGAAGCAGGAGGCATTTCTTAACAGAATATGTTTCATTTACTGCCTGCACTGGGTCTACAGCGTTTTCTTACTCTAGCAGGACTTACTAAAAAGAGGTAATTGGCCAAGTGCTTTGCAAATTATTGTACTGCATTTACATTTGATTACTATGATGTCTTCCTCAACATAGGAGATGGACTGGTGGCCACAGTCTTCATCGGTTCCTTTGTTACAAATACATTTTTTGTTCAGGGTGAATCGGGGATTGTACAGATTATATGCAGTTTACTGAAAAGTCCATTTTTTATTGAGTCTGGGGACTGTGTAACAGGTATGGTTTTCTAATTCTTAAGTGGGTTCAAAGACAGTTGTTCCCAAGGAGGATGCTGTAGGGGACCCTCAGGCCTGGGTTTCTGCGTGCTGGGACCAAAAACCTTGGACAGATCTGAGAGCTCAGTGCCAGCAACTGTGAGGACATTGTCCATCGTCTGTTCCTGTCTAGACAGAGCACCATAATGAGAAGTCAGGGCCCTGTTAAGTTCAACGTGCGGGAGTGACTTCTCTAAGGAATAGGTTGTAAAACAGCTTAACAATTTGTCAACGCCTCCCCCACCCCCGTGAGCTGTAAAGAAATAAAAGTAGCACAGCTCCCTTGATCCCTAAACCTAGAATAAGTTTGAAAAGGGAACATTATAGAAAAGAAAAACTTAAAATTCAGCAGCTGTGACCCGTTAGGACTAGACACACCCTGTGAGAACAAGGGGGAGAAAAATCTTCTTCCCCTTGGTCTTGGATCAGACGGACACGGGAGTTCCCTCCACTATATTCTCCTGCCAGGCAGCCGTGGTAGTTCTGGATCTCGGTACCAGTTTTTCTGCTGGCTTCCCCACTTTCTAGCTGTGTCATCTGACGCACGTGAGTTTTGTCTGAACTTCGGTCTCATTCTCTGTAAAGTGGGAAAATACAACCACGCTTTCCCTCATAGGCTGTGTGATGGTGTGAGGCACACTAAATGCTTGGGACAGAGCCAGGCACTCGGTGAGCACTTCCTAGCGGCGTGGCTACCGTGATGATGGCAGAGGGGGCTTCATAAATACAGGCCTAGTGAGCTTTCACTACATGGAGGTGGGAGAGTTCCCTGTATCTTAAGGATATGGTAGATGATTCGAAACCTAGTAAGAATTTGTTGATAAAAGAAAAAAGAATTCCCAGTGTGCAGCATAGCAAATGTTCATAAAACATAAATCTTATCCATTTTCCCCTGAGGCTTCCAACAAGAATCTTGATGTAACTATACTGCAAGTTTTATCCTATTTACTAAGTCATTGTGCTTTTCAGGGTGCTTACAAATGTTGATTTTTTTAATTTACATGACTCCCGAAGCCCCCTCTAATTTACAGACCAGCTGCTCAGCAGGACATCTCTTGATTCCCGGTTCCGTCCTGGGTTACTCTCCCTTGGGTGTTCGCCACACCTGAGCTCAGACCCGGACGAACCCCCCGACACCGGTCTCCGAGCGCTGCGAAAGGCCAGAGGATGCCAGCTCTTTTCCAGCTCTCACTTGCACACGCATTGGCCTTTGTGTGCGGAAGAGACACCCGACTGGACGTTCTCACCCAGTGGACGCCTTCGCCACGGCGTTCACTATTGTCTGTCTGTGGGAGTCCACGTTCCGAATTCTTGTTTATCCCTTCGTGGGTAAGGACTTCTTTTGGTCGAGTAATTTTCTCCCGTCTGGTCGGCCGTGGAAAGCTCCTATTCTACTTCAGGAAGCGTCTGAGGTCTCACTGGGTGGCCTGGCAGCCGCTCTGCCCTGGGTGTCTGCCTAAATACACAGAAGGCTCTACCATCGCCAGTCACCGTATATTAATAACGCCATTGTATCTAGTAAAAGCCATTAACTCACATCCCTACCAATTTTCCTACTCCACCCCTGCACTTGCCTAAATATATTTAGAAACTTCAATTAGCATAGGTCCTTTTGAAAGGAAGGAGACAAGAAAGGCCAACTTAACCTTTGTAGGATATATAATTCTACTTTAGCACGAGCCATTAAATGTAACACCACTAAGAAATGTCTCTGAAGCTAATTCCCATATGTCAGTAAAACGCTTTAAAATTTGAACCGTCAAGATGCCAGTCCCTACTCACCATAAGAAAAGATGGACCCAGAGGGTATTAAACTAAGTGAAAAAAATCAGAGAAGGACAAATACCATATGATTTCAATTATATGTGCAATTTAAAGAACAATATAGACGAACAAACATAACAGAAACAGACTCATAGATACAGAGAATGGACTGATGGCTGCCAGAAGAGAGTGGGGTTGGGGACCTGGGTGAAAGAAGTGAAGGGATGAGAGAGTAAGATTGGTAGTTAGAAAACAGTCACAGGGATGTAAAGTACTGCATAAGGAATACAGTCAGTAATATTGTAATAACTATGTATGGGGCCAGGTGTGTACTGGAAATGTCGTCCAACCACTATGCTGTACACCTGAAACTAAACAAAATAATACTGCATGTAGACTGTAATTGTAAAATAAAATTTCAAAAACAAAAACAATCCCAATGATTGTGCCATTGATCTATCTTTAAAATGGGTGGAGGGTTTCTCTATATATCCCAGACTGTAGCTCCTGTCGTTCAGGAGACTGGGAGGAAGATGAAGTAAGGGAGACTTTGAGTCAGAGACCTGCATCCAAAGTCTGGCCCCTGAATTCCCGCCCCGAGGCTCTCTATGATCTTCAGATCCCAGGAGGCCGGATTTTCTCTGTAAAATGAGGGATGAATTCTTCAGCTATGTTGTGAAGATCCGGAACCATTATGTAAAGTGCTACTTGTCATACCTGTCACCTGGGTCAGTGCCCAATAAACAGTAGTTGCAATTATTATGTTTGCTTAAGCCGGCAGGGTGATTTACTTTTTAATTTATATATGTCTATTGAGAATTCACCGTAACTGCCTTCAAATTCAAAAACCTTAAAGCTGTGTGATATGAAAGTTATATCACAATAAAGCTGTAAAAAAAAAAAAAAAGGAAATTTTAAAATTTAGAAAATGGAACCCATCAAATTTCCTTAGAAAATATAAAAGTGATTTTTAAACTGAAAAATCCCAGTGCCTATTCTGTAGGTGACCAATAACTATTGACTGATGGACTTCACCTGTAGTTTTTCATGAGCACACTGTGTGGCCTTTCTTCAGCCCAAACATTAATTACTACTTTCCTGTCATAAGATTGTTGTGATCATCATACTGTACGTGTTGGGAAATAATTTGAAATTTATGAAAAAGTTCATCCTCCTGCTTTGACAAATGACTACAATTAGTTCCAAAATTTTGGTTCAGAGGCCAAAACCAGTGTCATCAATCATTAAATATTCCCATTAAAACGCATGTACAAACTTCAGTGTTTCCCTGAATGGAGTAATTGCGTGGGTGCCTCACCCGGTGGTGTGGGAAGCCCGCCGGGCCCTCCCCTCCTGCTGCCTGCCTCTCTTCCATGTGCCCCCTTTCCCAGGATGATCCCTATTCTTCAATACACGGAGTAAAAGAATAAATAAGGTAAGGCCAGGTAAAGCATCTTGGTGATAACATGTAAATAACACCCATAATTCTGGACCATATAAGGCTGTGAAGTTCTGCGTGATGAAATAAAATGTTTACCTGTTGAGCCCACATGGTGGCTAGTGCCGACTGATGGGACATTCACAGCATTTGACAAGCTCTTCTTTTCCCATTAGTGTGGTGTGTCTTGGTTAAAAGACGTTTGTGGGCATTTGGGGCAGTAGAACAGCTTGTGTGAGTGAGAACTTGCTCAAACTGCGGTTAAAGATAAAAATCGTAATGAAAGGTCAGCTGACCCCCAGCAAACGTTGGTTACCAAAAGGCGAATGATCTGCATAGAAAATTGGCATGTAAGCATAGAGCTTGGATGAGTAAGACTTCTATCAACGGCATACAAAGAGAGACATGCAATGAGTGTTTATTCACCTGCCTCCACCCTCCCTCACCTCCAATGCGCCCTCTACACCCTCCCCTCGTTTTCTCTACCCTGGTGAAAATCCCCCAGTGAGTCCTTCTTAACTTGCACGACACATGTAATACTGACATCCATGAAGTGCCATCTCCTTGCAGAGCATGTGGTGATCCTTCATAGTCTGGCTGCCCCCCATCTCCTAGTGTGTCCCCACACAGGTCCCCCGCTTCAGTCACACTGGAAAACGTCACCCTTACTCAGGGCAACCACTTGCCCTCATCGCCTCTGCCTGAGAGGTCCTGCTGCTGCTGCCTAGAAAATTCAAACCCATCAAAAATATCTAGCCCTGGCTGCTGTGGCTCAGTGGATTGAGCGTCGGCCTGCGAGCCAAGTGTCACTGGTTCAATTCCCAGTCGGGACACATGACTAGGTTTCACGTCAGGTCCCCAGTTGGGGGCACGAGTGAGAGGCAACCACACAGTGATGTTTCTCTCCCTCTCTTTCTCCTTTCCCCTCTCTCTACAAAAAAATTAATAAACAAATAATTAATTTAAAAAAAAGATTCTCTAAAATATATATATATATCTGAGGCATCCCTTTCTCTGGGTAGCCTCCTGCTGTCTGTCGCAGGAAGCGTAGGGTGTCCCTTTCAGTGTGCTTCCGTGCCACCCTCGACAGAGTCCCGTTTTAAGCCCTAACCATTTCTAGTCTAATGGCCTCACGCTAGTTGTCCCATCACCCGCCGTGGATTCCAGGTCTGTATCTCCTTTATCGTGGGATCCGCAGCACTACACGCCGGCTTGGGGACTAATAGGCACTCAGAAAAATGCTTGTCTGAATGAAAGAGTGACTTCACCTGAAGCTTTATGACTCTTCCTGCTGGAATACCCTGATATCCCGGAAAACTGCTGTATTAAATATCATTTTTATTTTTTTAGAGTTGGCCACTCTTCACTTTTTTTACAGGGAAGGCTCACTCTGAGTCAGAATGAGATCTGAGTTTTTTTTCCTTATATTCATACCTTCCACCTCTTCAGAATACCGTTCAGTAAAACCGCAGGGGATGTGTGAAGGCAGGGGGATATTTACAACATTAAATTCAACAAGGGTCATGTGTGGTCATAACACTACAGTGGGGTTTGTGCGAGTGGGGGATGTGGCCCAGCCTGGTTTATCCCTGAGCTGACAATCACAGAGGAGAGAGCTTGAGAGACCTGGAAGATCATGTAGCCCAGAGGTCCTCAGATGGTCCCTATGTGGGCTTTAGGGGTGGGGGGTTGACCCCTGAATTTGCACAGAAACTGTTGGGTGTGTGTGCTGGGCTGTTTCCCCCGGGGGGAGGGGGCGGGTGGGTGGGCTCATAGTTTTCGTTAAATTCTCGAAAGCATCTGAGACCAATAAAAGGTTACAACGGGCCCAGCACTTGGGTAATGGGTCCAAGGCCTCCCAGCACCCAGCGACATAGCTGTGTCCAGCACCCAGTCCCCAGGGATCATTCCACTGCTTGGCCACGCTGCCACCCCATCAGAGAAGTCTGATGCTTCTGGCAGTTTCCTCAGAAAGGCTTCTTAAATGGATGGCAGTATTCCATGTCCCCAATAAGTATCATACCAAACGGTACCACTTTAGAACGGGGGGTAAGTACTGTGATTAATACATTTGATCTCTGTCTTACACGGGGTTATACAACGACTAGGATGATGTACTGTTTGATACTTTTCATTTTTACCTTCACACACACTTCGGAGACACTTTTAAACTTGGTTTAAATGTGTACTGCAGGTCAGAATGTAAATTTTATAATAAAATGACTGAGCTGTGTTGGAGCTTTTGAAATGACAGTTTCCTAGGTTCTTTATTTCTAAAATGGTCATGAGTCGCTTTATTTATAGATGAGCCAAGTTACTGAACTCTTGTAAATGGACTATGGACTTGGTTGTCTCTGTGGGAAATGAGTGAGTGCCCTGCAAAATTCTGGTGTTGACTCCATGTTTACTCTTTTGGAAAATGAGACAGCGGGCGCTTCGGTTTGGGAGCATGAAGAGAGGTCCTGGGTGGCTTTGTTTCCCGCGGAAGGCGTCCCTCTCCAGTTACTACCACGGTGTAGTTGCTGAGAAACATGACTGCAAAGGTCTGTCACTCAGGATCGAGGACCACTTCCTTGGCTTTCAAATAATCCTGAAGGGGAACAGGAGGTTCTTCCAAGGCCACACACTGAAAACTGGGATTGCTGCTGGAAAAGGCTCACTCAGAAGGGTTTGGGGGCAGGGGGCAGACAGGGAGAAAAAGCTCCCAGTTGCGGAGGAGCTTGAAGACACATCACTGTCATTATGAGACTGCTTGCTTGTGCGTGGGGGGAGGGGGTGGGGCATTGGGAAGGAGGGCTGTGTTTAGGGTAGTGGAGACCTGTCCTGCCTCTCTCAAATTTCCAAAAAGAAAAAAAGACTATAACACAGAGTAAGAAAGGGCAGGAGGACAATGATAGGAACGTTACGTAAATACAGAGACATAAAGCATTAACAATACAGAGACATAAAGCATTAACATTCTGCATCCAGGAGGGACAGGTGCGTGTACCAGCAAATGCAGAACAGGCCCCAGCGGAGCAGGAGTGGCCAGGACAGAGGCAGGAAGCTCGGGCCTGGGGCAAAGAAAGCAGCACCAGGCAGGAGGGGAGCCAGAGCAGATGGGGGAACGACTAACAGAAGGACTGAGAGCCGCAGCCAGCTCCCTGCTGTCGGCCCTCCCGTCCCCTCTTCCTGACTGAACCTTCTCAGCCTTCCCCCTGCACCTCCACCTGCAAAGGTACCCGAGGTGCCCGCTGCCCTGCCGTTTCCAAGCTCCTCTTGGAAGCTCGTCCCTCCAGCTTCTAATCATGCCTGTGTGTTAGCATTTGTTCGGCAAACGTCTGTTATTGAGAATGGCTTCTGGCGACAGTCGTGATTTCATCTAGCTTTGGCACAGGGTTGCCATGTGTGGTTACATTCAGATAGAATTGGGGTCGCTGGCCACAGCGCCCGCTTTCCCTAGGTTCCTTCACACGGTAGACGAGTCGCTGTTTCCTCTGAACTGACTGTACGTGGGAGCGGACAGAAGGCAGGTAGATGCCCTGAGACACCAGGCAGTTGCAGAAATGCGCTGTGATATTAAGGAGTCTGTTGCTATGTTATTACATTATTCTTGACCAGTTCTCTACTATTCTTCCCTAATCTCCAAGCCAGCTATGCGCACTGCCATGCTGAACGCTGGCCCCCAAACCGCAACCCTGGGGGGCTCCACTGAGAACACAGCAGAAGACTGGGCGGTGATCCTGGATTCGCTTGGGAAGTAGGATTCCGGCAGCGCTCTTTCGTCTGCTTTTCATCTTTTACATATCTCACAGGGTCCTTTGTTTTTGTTTAAAATTTTTGTTTACAAACACAATGGTTTAAAAAAATTATTTTAAAATAAATTCAGCATGCACATGATTAATTAACAAAGAGTATGGAAGGTCTTACAATTGCAGAGTAAAAATCCTGCTCTCCCCTTTCCGTGATTTTGCTGCCCCGAGGCAACCATTGTTGCACGTGTTATTGTTTTCTGTGTGGCTTTCTGTTGTTGTTGATCTCCATAGCTCTAAACAACAAGCTTCCGCTTCTATTTCTTGATTTATCGATGTTAGACCTCGTTTATTGATTCCCTCCTGTGACGGGGGTTTTAGCGAACTTATATGGCTCCCACATCCCCTTCTTGCCTTTCCCCAGTGGTTCTTGCTCCGTCAGTGTGCCCTTGACTTCTCCGGACCTTGTAACCCGAACCTCTGTTTGTACAATGTCAAAGGTGATGGCATTTCCACTGCGTGCCTTAAACAGAGTCAGGTCTCCTGTGATTGGCCCACTGGTTGATGCTAAGTATTCTGTGCCAATACACAGCATTTTCATGATCATAAATATGGAAATAGTATCCATACAGAGCCAAGGGTTGAGCTCAGCTCACCCGCCGTCTGTGGTTCCAGTGTCACATGTGCGTCCCTCAGTGGAAGATGCTTCTAGAGTCAAGTTCAAATGGATTTTTCTTGCTGTGTTCTACCATGTAATCAATATAACATTTAATTTTAGTTTGCTTTTTATTTGGACCATAGCTTTCTGATAATGGGACTTTTTTGTTTGTTTGTTTTTCTTGTACTTTCTGATTCCTTTTCTTTTGCCTACATGTAATGAGTTTTTTGATACATCAAGTTGCTTGGCTGGAGTCCTGTTCCTAAACTTAAGGCAGGTGTTGCTGTAAAGGGATTTTGAAGATTTTTTAATTAAAGTCCCTAGTCAGCTGATTCTAAGTAAGGCTGATGACAGTGGGTGGGCTGAAGTTTCCTTCCGCGTGAAAGAAGCAATTCCACCTGTAGATTACAGCTTCTGCCTGTGGGTTCAAGCCTGCCATGATCCTCCCTCTCTGATAACCTCACCTATGGATTTCGGACTAGCAGAGTCAGCCCCCATGATCATGTGAG
Source organism: Furipterus horrens (assembly GCF_987537825.1). Taxonomy (NCBI): domain Eukaryota; kingdom Metazoa; phylum Chordata; class Mammalia; order Chiroptera; family Furipteridae; genus Furipterus; species Furipterus horrens. Next base: position 14,210,827 of record NW_028327180.1, read on the forward strand.
CCAATTCCTGTAATCAGTCATTCCGTGTATCCATCCATTCATCTATCCATCTTCTGTCATCTCTAACTGGTTCTGATTTTCTCCTTCCACCCTTCTGTTCCTTTATCACAACTTCGACTTTTATTAATTGTCTCTATCATATATTGAGTCTTTTCTTTTCTTTCTCTGCATCCGTCCCTCATGGAGCTGTTCCCCTCCCCCCTCCAATCCACAGAAGTCACTCTCTAGGCCCAAACAGACACTTCCCCTGGTTTTACCTTCCCTAATCTCATAGGTTAAATTTATGTTTCCTGGATTCTGAATCAACCTCTTTATTGCTTTATATCTCATTTTGTTGAAGCACAGCTAAAAGTTACTTCTTCTAAGAAAACAATGAAGGTTAACATTGAGAAACTGTGATACAGTTTGCTGTCCCCCTTGATGGACAGTTTGGGAACAGAACTCCAGGTTGAATATAATGTGCCCCAAGGACTTTGAAGGCACTGGTGGGGTTGTTCCTTGCTATTGAGGATTGCTGCTGAAAACCCAAGGGCTGTCTGATTGTCTGTCTTTCAAAGATGACCTGTTGCTTCTTTTCCACTGAAAGCTTTGGGACCTTTTCTTTTTCGGGAAGACCCATTTTGGACTTCTGACCTCCAGATATGTGCCATAATAAATCTGTGTTGTTTTAAGTCGCTACATGTGCGGTAATTTGTTACGGCAGCTCTAGGAAAGCAATACCGATTTTCTTTTGTGAGATTTATTCATCTTTATCGTCCATCCCTTCAGTTGAATGCTTTAGTTCAGATATCATGTTTCAATATCTTAAGAGCTACTGTTTGTTTTTTATAGGATTCTAGTCTTATTTTATGGATATATACTATCTTATTTCAGACAGTATATTCCTAGAGTGTATAGTTTACTTATTGTTAATAAAAGCCTTTGGGAAAACACAAAATGTATTTTCTAAGTCCATAGAAATAGCCTTAGAAATGGCCTGGCAGATTTGACAAATTGAAAGGGGAAACTTACATATGACCACTGAACCAAAATAAATTTTAAAATTTTGCTAGCTTTGTTTCTCAAAGCATGTGATGTTTAATCCTTGATTAGTTTGTGCTTATTCTTGTACTTAATTAGAAATGCTTCTGGTTTCAAAACAATACTATCTCTCAGTGAATCAATTGCCTATATATTTAAATATATATATATATATATATATATATATATATATACACTTCCATCTTTTAATTTTTAATTTCAAAGTATCCCTGATTATATTCACAATTTTAATTTCTACTTTGAAATCAACCCTCTAGCCTTCAGGAGCTTTGAGTTGGTGGCCCAGCTGGTCCTCAGCTTTAAGGGCATCTGCTAGTTCACCAGAAGATCTGCGCCTCTCCCCACGGACAGAGTGAGGACTCAGGTGTAGTGCAGCTGAACTCAAGGTCATGTTGCTCTACTTTGAGCGCTACTGAGGCAGTGAGAGGAGACTGACTGAGAGGATTAGGGGCAGCTTCCCTGGGGGTCACAGAAAAAGGCTCAAGGAGAAAGGCCTCCCTTTCACTGACGCATTCTTTCCTGTCTGGGACACAGTGGTCCTGCAGCAGAATGCGGTCCTCAACCCTTTTGCATCTCTGAGAGCCTTGGCTATAGGAACATAATTACAACTTGGGTTTGGGAGGCACATGGAAACACTTAGGTAGCATCGTCTGTGGGAGAGAGGAGTGTTCTCTACTGATTTCAATTTGAAAGCCAAATTCCTTTAATTCCTTTCCTGGAAGAAGTTCTGTGCTTTTCCCCATTTTCTATATTAAATGCCTTTGCGCTTCAGCTGCTAAACACCATTTATAGTCCTCAGTGCACCGTGAGGCGGCAATCAGTGCATAAATAAACACACGTGAGCGGCTAACAGGTGTCGCTAGAAATTAGAGGCATTTTTCAGGATTCAGCTAAGAACTATATATATATATATATATATATATATATATATATATATATATATATATATATATTACGGGCAAATATGTTAGCGACACACATAAACTTGATCAGCTGTGGCTACATCTGAGAGTCAAAATGCAGCTGGAGAAGGATTAGGAAGGGATGACCAAATCCTTTTTTAAAAATTGCATTAAAGTGCCACGCAGAAGAGAGAAAATGGATGAAGGCACTGATGAGTTTCCTGAACCTGCGAGGTCTATGCCAATAGTTCAGGACTGCATTTTAATATATGTGTATATTTACAAATGTGGAATTTTTAACCATTAAAAATCGCATGTGGATGAATATTTATTGGCATGGGAAGAAGTTTGTGGTAGACTGTTAACTTAAAATTAGATTTAAAAAAAACAATATGTGCTGAATGGTCTGGTTTCTTTGTAGTAGGTAAATGTGTATAAATTTATAATAAGAAGAGCGCTGAATTGATACCTAGAAGTTGTTAACAGCGATTGCCCCTAGACAGTAGGATCATGGGTATTTTATTTTACTCTTGTGGCTGATCTGCGCTGTCCAGTTTTTCTCCAGTAAGATTGCATTGCTTTTCTAATCAGAAAAAACAATACATGTTACTTTGAACAGACTATGTAACAAAGAGTGTTAAATAATTTGATAGCAATTGAGCCACTGATAACCTGCAGTGTTTACCATAAAACATGGGTAAGAAGCAAAGAAATAACAAGATAAAGGATTTCTTTAATTCTGATACCAGTTGGGCTTTCTTCCCACCACCAAGTAATTCTCTGACACCAGCTGGATGTCCTATAATTTAACTCCATTCTGACACTAACCTCGTGATGGAATAAGACCTCACAGATTAAGGGCTCAATCCCTCAAGACTGTCCCCTACCCTCACATCTCTGGTAAGTCCTATTTTACTTTCTGTCTCTATGAAGCTGATTATTCTAAGTCGTTTATATAAGTGGAATCATACAATCTTTGTCCTTTTGTGTCAGGCTTATTTCACTTAGCATAATGTTTTCCAGGCTCCTCCAAAACAAAATAGTTTTCAATTAATAATGATTATTAATACTTCATATCAGTGAAAAGGATGATATTGTTTATAATCTTTCACCAAGGTTTCTGGAACCTTCTAAGAGATCGACAGCTTGAGGTCCCGGTTAGAGCCCACATCTGGTCAGTCTTTCCTTGACTCAGTTTCTACTGATATAGAAAGCCCTTATCATGATTATTGGCCATTAGGATTGGCCAAGTTGTTCAGGACTCTGTCTGATAATTCTAAATACATGACTCAAATGTGTACCCAGTCCTCTCTCAGCACTAAGTCAGGCACTAGAAGAAAACAGACATGCCACAATACGTGGAATTCTCTGTTTCAAACTCAGAGATGATGCTAAGTGGGGTCCTACTCCACTTCGATTTCACTCGGCTCTGATAAGCGTTTCTCTAGTATTGGGGACATTTGAATTAATTTCTTTTTATTTATTTTGGGGGGATATGACATATAAGTATATTCCATAATGTCTTGGATTTCTCCAATGAATGAAAAAAATTGAAAGTTAAAATCAAACTTGTTTGTTAAGATATTTATACCATAGTTTGGTCTTAAGAAATTCTAATAGCCACAATATTTAAAATGATAAAATTTATACTTTGACATGAGAGAGAGAGGCTACTAAAATATAGACTTTATTATTGAAATTAAGCTACTTTAAAAAACTACTTTTAAAAATTGGCAGTACTAGTATCACGAAGAAATGTTTTGTCTCATCCCTAATTTTATTTTTTTTAAGTGACCACATTTTATTTTATTTAAATATATTTTATTGATTATGCTGTTACAGTTGTTCCAATTTCTTTTCCCTTTGTTGCCCTCTGCCCAGTACCCCTCTTCCCTCCAGCAGTCCCACCCTCCTTAGTTCATGACCATGGGTTGTGCATATAAGTTCTTTGGCTTCACCCTTTCCTAGGTTATTCTTAACTTCCCCCTGTCTATTTTGTACCAACCAATTATGCTTCTTAATCCCTGCACCATCCCCCCATTTCTCCCCCTTCTGCTTTCCAGCTGATAACCCTCCAAATGATCCCCATGCCTATGATTCTGTTCCTGTTCTGGTTTGCTTAGTTGGATTTTGTTTTTATTTTTTAGATACAGTTGTTGACAGTTGTGAGTTTGTTGTCATTTTAATGTTCATAGTTTCGACCTTCCTTTTCTTAAATAAGTCCCTTTAACATTTCATATAATAATGGCTTGGTGCTGATGAACTCCTTTAGCTTTACCTTGTCTGGGAAGCACTTCATCTGTCCTTCCATTCTAAATGATAGCTTTGCTGGGTAGAGTAAATTTGGTTGTGGGTCTCATCCCTAATTTTCAAAGCTTGTGGAAACACTTTCACCTCGAGAAATGGTATACTTCTGTGTGGACCAGAAGGCTTTTACTTATTGCCAAGTTTGCATGAAACGTGCTTAAAAGACACACTCACTCGTTGACTGCAATCTGAGTGTATTAGCTACTTTCACCAATGATGTTCTGGGGGTGACACAATGGGTAAACGGACAAAGATTTTTTTCCAAATTAGTAAACACCTCCTCACTGAATGCATTACTGTTGCTGGCAGTCTTTCCAGTCTACATCATGGCTCACAAAATAATTGCTAACTACGTGAGAAATCTCCTCTAGCATGTGGCTGGAGCCATACACTAACCAATATGTCACTGAGCATTTCCCTTTCATATATTTCTGCACATTTCTGCCAAGTGTTGACTGACGCTGCACATGGGAGACTCTTTCCCAGAGTGAGCCAAATACCTGCTAGCACACACTCACGACAGACGTTACCCTTCTGTGCTGTATGCCATTAATATTACATGATGTACAACAGTCCACATTGATTATGAAACTCCTAGTAGCTGAAGTTTCTTCCGGAGCATGGTAATTATCCATTAACCTTACAGCTGGATTTATAAACTTTTAGCAGGAGCATGACGTCTATTTGTGCATGTGGGTGTACAATTTTGAATAACGTTTCTTTAGTTTTGGTCTCTTCTCCACCTTTAAATGACAGAATTTATCAATTTCCTATTAGGAAGTATTATTTTGTGCTTGTTCAGGAAAAACTCAATTGGTTTATCAGAAAGGTCACCGGCCTTTGAAAGCAATGCAAAAGCTCCTGTGGCTTCTTGCCATTCTTTAACAAAGTTTTGTAAGAGACAATGCAATAGAAACTAGAGGCAAATTGATTGCTGTTCTGATAAAATCCAATTTTCACATATTCATCAAGATTCACTTGGTCTAGCACATACCGCTTCACATTCGATGTCTGCAATGGATTCCTGTTCGCGGTTTACAGTTAGTGTTGTTCTGTTACATGTGTATGACCATCTTCACCACTACTTTTACACTTAACTACCTTTAGGCACCTGATTTATTTCTATGACTTGGCTATTGTAGCGCACGATAAAAAATATAAAATTAACAGATGTAAATAGCAGTTCGATATATATAAAGTTCAATAGTTGAGGCAAAGTGAACCATTCACTGAATGTTAGCTGAGATGAACAACTTTTTAGGAACACAGTGATTTCTGTAAAATATAATCAATTAATCTTAATGTTCAGATGACAGCATGACTGTGAACCGAAACCATTTTCTTGCTCCGGCCTGCGGCAGATAGCCTGGGGAGCACCAATGATCCGCGGTCTGTCCGAGGGCAGCAGGCCCGGGGGCTATGATTTCGGGGTGTTGGGGGAGCTGCCTGCCCTCAAAAATAGCTCATTACCCAACTAGCCTGATATCCAAAGTCGCCAGGTCATTAGTTATTTCTCCCACGACTTTAAGGTAGCTCTGGCTCATAAAGTCCAAGATGAATTTTATTAAATGTCATGAAGCCCGCAGCTTAAAGGTAGGCTGTAGATATTGTCTATATATACAACAGACACAGCCTCAGCCTTCTGGAGCTCATGATCCAGACCTTAAATAAATAAACACAAATAAACTGCAAACTGTTCTGAAAATGCTGAAGGAAAACCAAAAATGGGGAGAATAATAAAGTGGGGGGTGGGGGTGGGGGGAGGTATAATTTAAACTGGTGGGCCAAAGGCGAGGGCTTTTGAGCAATTTCCTTTGATATCCTTAGAAAGGGGAATAAACCGTGGGTTCTTAGTATGTATTCGTTTTTTATAATAACAGTCGTGTAGTGTAGGAAGACCTTCAGACAACATCCACTGTTTCTTTCATTCTGTAATTACTGTTAGTGCTTCCTAGGCTACAGACACTGTTCTAGTTGTGAATGAGACAGATGAGATTTCTGTTCTCACGCAGCTTTTGTTCTGAGTCAAGATGCTCCTCCCAATATTAAGAGAGAGAAAATATAGCTAAACACTGGAGTGAACTACTTAAAAAGCTTATGAAGAAACATTTCGTCAATAATACAAGAGCACCCTGGGGATAAAAAAATACACCCTTGCCAGATGACACTTGACTGTAATGTGATTGAATGTTTTATCCTAGTAAAAACGTATGTGGGGTGTGTGTGTGTGTGTGTGTGTGTGTGTGTGTGTGTGTGTGTGAGTGTGTGTATCACAACTGATCATCGGCAATGTAGAAGATATAAAAGCCTAAAATGGAGTTGGTGTATCAGGCGTTACAGATTTTTAAAAAAATCATTGGGGTGACACTGGTTAATAAGATGTATCGGTTTCAAGTGTATATTTCTATGATACTAGATGACACTAGCCATTAGTATCATCTTCCCTTCTGATTGAAATTTGGCCTTAAATGGAAATCTGCCTATAGAGAGAATTATCGATGGGTATATGTTATGTTTTTATAACCGATCAATAAATTGGCATTCTGGTCACACACCTTAGTCTCCAAGAATGTGCTTCCCATGAGTCTTTACTTAAGAGGTTATAAATCAAGTCTCTGAGGCCATAGGCTGGCTCTAGATGGCGCATTCAGCTCCCAGGTAGTGTCCTCAGCACAGCTGCCTGGGTGTCCAGCAGGCTTTCTTCTTGAAACTATCAGCTCTGGGGTAAGTTTTCTTTCCAATCAGCAATTTGCATTAATTAATAATGATGAGGTACTTGGGAAGCACCTCAGCAACTATTCCTAGCGAGGAAATAATGATTTAGGATGTGAAGTAGATTATTTCAAGGTTTATAATAAACCATTTTCAAAAATTTAGTTGATATTCCCAAGAGCTGTCAAAATAGACTGGAAAATGTACGAGCAAGTAAACCGATAACTTCTGATTATGTCAGCATGGACACGAGCTAACACAGCTACTGAAGTTCTTTTACTTCAATAAGCAGACAATTTTTTCATTTATCCTAAGAGCTGAAATAGTGCCTGAGATCAAAAAAGGAACATTCAGCAGTTGAGTCTTGTCTTCCTTTCTTGTGAAATTGAAAAGAAACATTTTTGAATTTGATGTAAATAGGAAGAAGAATATCATAAACAGTTGAATATTGGCTATCTGAGTCCAAAGCTACTCTTCCCAAGTTCAGCAAAAATATACAAAGAATTTGATAAATATTGAATTATGCTTCAAGGCAACTGCTCATACTTTAACGTTTTCTTTTCCTAAAATTTCTTTCCTTCTTTTTTTAAATAAAACTCCATTACCAATTACAATTAAAAAGATACGTTGCATTCCTTTTCGCCTCAGCTTAGGGAAGAGCTTTGCTTGCTCTTATACCTTTGAGAGTCACTGAAATCATTGTAATTAACAGAATGCGTAAGAATTTGTTTTAATAAGTTTCTGAAAAACAATGCTTCTTCCTTCCATAGTAGGTTATGTCTTTCATATTGAACTAATAATGCGTATCCTGGTTTGAAGAGGAAGTAGTGATAGCTATTAAAAGGTTCTCTAAAATCTTTTAGTCACTGGCTTTTGCTAACCCGACTGTACTTACTGTGGAATCTTACTGGGACACTTTTCCATTGACCCTGGAACTACACTATACAGCTGTCTCTCTTTCTTGCTTTTTTTCTTTTTGGTCAGTCACCTGCTCTCATTTAGTTGATTTCCTTTGGTGTTTTCCTTCCTGTAGGATGTCTCTGACATCTGTCCCACATACTTCTTTATGAATACAAAGGCTCATCTTTTATCTTTTTATTTTTAATTTTCATGAGTCAATTACTCTTCCCCTTTTATAGTTGCAATCTTTTCATTGCTTATGTTTTTAGAAGACCCTCTACGCCGTGATTCTTTATGGCTGCATTTTTAAAAAATCTTATTTTTTAACGCCTCTAATTACATTCTGTTGACGTTGATATTTAGGTTTGAACCTAATGTCAAATACTGGAAGCTCATGGCTTCTCACCTCATTGGCACCATCATGTGGTGAAATGGTGCATCACATTGGAAAATCACTGCATATATTAAGACAGGCTGCCATTAATTATATCACGCTTTATGCTGAAATTGGAGAGGTCATAAAAAGTTGGGGAATCTGAAATAATACTGTTACTTTAGTAAGTGCACAGCAAAATGGGAGCTAATAAGCACCAATGATTAAATATGTGGACACTGGAATTCAATTACATAAATAAACTCAAACCCTGGCTCTTCCACTTACGTATATGAACTTGGGCGCATTGGTTAACCTTCTCAAGCCCAGTTTCCTCATAAATATGAGGATTCTAGTATCATCTATCTCACAGGGATGTTGAGAGGAATGATTAATATTATGATAACAGCACCATGACCATCAAATAGTTTGATAATATCAGCTATGATTAACTGTTAACAAACCATCATATTTGGTTTGCTCTTTATGTTCAAACCCATCATGGAAAGAATATCAGAAAAGAAGACTTCCCTGGATTTTAGAAAGTTACACCAAAATGGTAAATTATTTTTAGAATGATCAGAAGTTAAAAATTGCAAAAGGTAGATTTAAAAAAAAAAAAACACTTAAAAAGCTCCTAGAAAGACTAGTCTTCTAAACTGTACTTACAAAGTGAAATTTGAAAATTCTCTGGCTAAATTAACGCTGACAGTCAAGTAAATACTTAAGGGCGAGAGTAACTTCAAATCCTTTCAAGGGTGGAAAAAACTTTTTAACATTAAAAATAATTCATAGCCCTAAATCCTTTCAAAGGTCTATTAAAGAGCAAAGTGTACTTTTATAAATCCTTGAAAGAGCAACACGTAGGACAAATCTGGATGTTAGAAATCCTTCTATTTGAAAATGAATTTTAATGATTTTCTTAGGAAAATAGGGTGAAAAGGTATTTAAAGTCGGCGAGGGTGGAGCACACGGGGTTCTTTCACTCCTAAACCCACACATCATCATGAAATAGAATGGGTAATATCGCCGGAACCAGAATCTTACATTCAGTTTCCAAACTGTCATTCCCTGAGACAGCATCGTTCAATGAATTTTGTTATGTCATTATGCAAAAACAGTCTGTGCTCATTATCTTTCTACTTATTAAATTCATCAAAAGCTGTCCAGGAACAGATTTTCTGTTTTGTCAACTATACTCACAGTCTTGTTCCCAGATTTTTCATCAGTATTTTTTTCAGATTTGATGCGGGGGGGGGGGGGGGGGGGGATGGGAATGATTTCATGAATTTCAAATATGCTCTGTTTCAGTGCAATATTCAAGTACATAACAGCCATCTGTGATTGCTCCCAGCATATCCCCATCTCAGGGCAGTGCCAGGTTAGCGCTGTTGGTTAGAACGTGGCGTTAACAGGTCCATAATCAATTTCAACGTGACTCACCTGGCTGTACAGAGGGACAATGTCTTCAGTGTCAACCTAAACCCAGCAGTCTAAACAATCTATGCCCTTGATTATTAAAACTTGGGGACTTTCCAGAAACCTCTTAATGGCTTCTATTTTAATTTCATTGTGGTCAGAGAACATATTTTGTATGATTTGAATTCTAACAGAGAATTGTTTTATAGCCTAGAATATATCTTTCTTGGTATACATTGTGGGCATGAATGTGGTATGTCTCTTCATGTATTTAGAGCTTTCATTTCAGCAATGTTTTGCAGTTTCTGAGTAACAGTTCCTGCATGTCTTTCATTGAATTTATCCTTAGGTATTTATAATACTATTATAAATGGTATATTTTAAAATTTCACTTTCTAATTGCTGCTTGCTAATACATATTGATTTTTATATACTGATCTTTTATCCTGTGAACTCACGAATTTCAAGGATTAATTCTAATATACTTAAGATTTTCTATATGGACAATTTGTTAACCTAAAGACAATAAATCTAGATTAATCCATGAATCTAAAGACAATACTTTAAAAAAGAAAAAAGAAGACTTCTTGCAGAGACAATTGTGAATAGTTTTACTCTTTCTTTCTCATCTTTACATCTTTTACTTTAATTAGTTTTTGCCTACTGCACTACCTAGAACATCTGATACAAAGTTAAATAGGAGTGGTGAGGCCGGACATTCTCACCTTCTTCCTCATCCTGGGATTTGAATATTTCACCACAAAGTAGCCAGCTATTGGCCTTTTGTAGATGTCCTTTATAAGATGATGTTTTCTTTTAGTTCTAGTTTTGTGATTGTCTCATAAACTGGCAATAAGTGTCATGCTTTTTATGAATTTACTGTGGTAACATGATTTTTTCTTTTATTAATGTGATAAATTACCTTGTTTATTAGATGTTAGGCAAACCTTGCATTCTGGGAAAAGCCCCAATTGGACATTGTATTTTATCCTTTTTATTGCTGTGTTCAGTTTGCTAGTATTTTGTAAGGGATTTTCTCCTCTATATTCATAAGTGATATTGGTCTTTGATTTTTTTTTTTTAATGACTTTGTCAGATATTTCTAGTAGGGCTATGCTGTTCCAAAATTAGTTGGATAACATTCTCCTCAATTTTCTCAGTTTTTATAAGATAGATATTACGTGTTCTTTAAATGTTGATAGAATTCACTAGTAAAGTCATCTGGGCCTGGATGTTTCTTTCTAAAGTGGTTTTAATTATAAATTCAAATTCTTTATAATCAATGTACAACTACTTAGATTTTCTATTTCTCCTTCAGTTTGTTGTTTTATTCTTTTCAAGGAAGTTGTCCATTTCTTCTTAATTATTGAATTTTATTGACCTAAATTGTTGGTAGTGTTTCCCTTTTATGGTTTAATTAGAATTTTTTACCCTCAGTACTACTGACATTTGGGGACACAAAATTGCTGTGGGGGACTGTCTTGTGCACTATAGAATAATGTTTAACAGCATACTGGTCTGTTCCTACTAGATGCTGATAGTGGCCCACTCAGTCTTGACAACCAAAAATGTCTAGATATTGCCAGATGTTCCTTGAGGACATAACGCCTCTGGTTGAGAACCACTCTTTTAATGTCTGTAGGATCTTTAGTGATCTTTCATTCCAGATACTGGTAATTTGTTCCTTTATTTTTAAATTAGTTTTGTTAAGAGCTTTGTAGGGTATAGAAAATCAGGCTATGCCCCAGATGTGGCCCGTGGATCTTTTTTGCTGACTTTGACTTAGATCGTTGAATAAAATTCTTTTCTAATAAAGTAATGAAAAAGCTGTAAATTCTCCTCCAAGAATATTTTATCTATATCCCATAAATGTTGAAATGCTGTTAATGGGTATTATTAGCCAATTAATGGCTATGGCTAGTATTGTTTATCTGTGGAGGTAACATATGAGTATTGTCATTCCACCAGAATTGCTTACAAATGGACTTTTGGTTCTTTGACAGGCAAACAATGAAGAACAATATTACTATGTATAACTATGTAATAAAATTCATTCACATAAATTATAAACTCTCCCAACTAGTTGATAAATTGATGTAAATTCCCACAACTGGCAGAAACGTTCTTTTGCCCTTCTGGCTAAAAAACCTGCAGAACATTTACCAGGACAGGAAAATTATATTTTTACTGCACCTTCTAGAGTACTGATTTGCTGCCATCTGCTGGGAGGTAGAAATGGGTTTATAGCATTCTTAAAGGGCAAGAATTATGACCTTAAAAGTTGTAAAACTTTACCTATCTTGTAAAACAAAACATAATATAGGTACCTTTGGACCTGAAAGAAATCAGTATTAAGTATGTGTTAACTGATTGTTTACATTACCAGTAAGGCTTCTAGTCAATAGTAGGCTATCAGTAGTTAGGTTTTGGGGAGAGTCGAAGTTACATTTTCAACTGTTCAGGGGTCAGCACCCCTAACACCTGCATAGGTCAAGGGCCAATTGTATTATTCACCTAGAACCACAATTAACATAGAGCCATATATTCTCTCTACATGCACACTTGTTTATTTATTTTGGCTTGGACAATCTGAAAGTCTGCAGGTGTCATGCATGACCTCATCCCTGAATACTTGAGCATACATCACCTAAGAGCAAAAGCATTCTTCTAATAATCACAGACTGTATCATGATCACGTGAAAAATTTAAGTCACCGATATATGTTACACTTCCATGTTCAAATCTCCCCAGTTGTCCACAAAATGTCCTGTAAAATTCATAATCCTATACAGTGCGGTTGCCTTAATGGAGAGCAGTCCTATCTTTTTTTGTCTTCCATGATATTGACATTATTGAAAAGTCCAAACAAATCACATTCAAAATTTATGTTTCCTTACATATTCAGTCTAAATGTTTATTTTCTGGCCAGGATGCTACAAAGGTGTACTTCCAATAATCTTATAGGTTTCTGTTTTCCCCCATACTGATGTTAGAAACTTTTCCCATGAAACACCTATTAACATTTTGCAAAGGACTAATACATATTCTGTAGAACATAGATTAGGGAACACCTGTACAAGAAAAAAAGATTTCACTGAAGTGTTTGAGTTCAGACTAAAAAGCAGGTAAGGATTAAAAAACTTTTTTCAATTAACAAACTTCATTTCCTTTGGTTATACAAACTGAGCTTTATTGAAATTTAACACCAACCAACCCCCCCACCACCACCAAACCCTCAATTGTACAGCTAGGCAACCTCAACTTAAGGAAATTAACTAATTTCTCCCAAATTTTATCCTTATTGTAATTACTGTGTTCAGGAGCTGAGATTTGAAACCGTGTTTCAAACTGTTTCCATGTTCTTTACACTACACTCTCTGCTTCATTCGTACTTTAATTTTTTGCAATGGTCTGCAATGACTGGGGTAAAAGTGGTGGCATTTGAGTCTAAATAATCATGAAGGACCTAAGAAAATTAGTGATTGTTCTTTATTCATTAAGAATCAACCTACATCAAGTAGCTGAGGAAGGCCTAACCCCTCACAAGTGTATGCAATTATGCAAATCATATGTGGGTTCTGGGGTCTTGGTTCCAGACACTAATTATAATATACCCCCCATTCGTAACTTCCTGTTTGCCATAACTTGACAGCTATTGCCCATTGCTGCTGTCGTCATTCCATTACTCCAAACATTTTGGAGGCTTTTTTTCCCCTAAAAATCTTAGAACTCAAGCTTTACTACTTATTACATAATCTGACAGGTTTTCAAAATGTTAGTTACCATTCTGCCTTGCAGTGAGGTAGCAAATAAGTAAGCACGCTCGTTTTCACCTCCATTTCAGGCGAGAGCTTTCCAGGCCCCGGACCCCTGCCAGGTGACTTTCTGAAAGAGGTGAGCGCGGGTCCGAATGGGTGACTTTTGTTAAGAAAAAACTGCGAGACCTTTAGCCTTTAAAAACCCCGCCATGGTATAAAAACTTGAGGTTTATTTCGGCTGAACGTTCAGCATTTATTTCAGCAGGCTGGAAACTGGGGAGTCTGAGTCTTCTTAATCTCACCGACTAGTCACAGGTCCCTTGTCTCGCCCTCGACCCCAGCCTCGAAGATCCCGGGAGCGGAAGGTCTGCCTACGCAGAGCCCGGGACTGCACTCTGGCTCCGTCTACCTGGCACCGCGAAGCGCCAAGGCTGAGAGCGGAGGAAGGTTACCCTCGAACTTGGCAGGCGGGAGGTCCAATCCGGACTCGGAGGACAGCAAAAGCTACCCGGAAGGCCGTTAGCTGCCCCTCGCTGCTTCACTTCGCTACAACTCCCCGGCGCCCCAATAGGCCTTCTCGTTCACACGCCACCCCCAACACGCGGAATCCCACGGCCAACTCCGCAGTGTTCTGGGCCACGCCGCCCGCCGCCTCTCTGCCCCACACGCCGGACAGTGGGCGTTGCGCCTGCGCACTGTGGGAGCGCGGAGCGGGGCGGGGCGGGGCGAGACGCTGGGCGGGGCGAACCTGGCCGGCGGAAGGGGCGGGGCGGGGCTCCATTTCCGTGGCCTTGGCGGGTAAGTGTCGGGTGGGGGTTACACGCTGCGACCGGAACCGGTACTAGGCTGACGCCTCGGACCGCTAGGCGGGGCCGGGGGCGCGGACCCCCACAGCTGCAGGGTCGCCCCCTGGAGGATTTAGGATGGGGAAAGGAAGAGGAGAATATTGAATTTGGTGATGTCGGGTCTTTGAAGGCCAGTGTTCTATTAGAGACTAAATAAACACATGGAAAGTTACATAGAACCCTAAGAAATGGAAGTCATGGTTTTAGATATTAAAAGATGTCTAATGAAAACCTGCCTTTGTCTTTGGAAAGTGCTGGTGGAAGATAACTGGTCTGGGAAACCCCACATGGCCAGACTGCACTCGATTCTAGGTCAGTGGTTCTAGAACTTGAACATACACCAGAATCACCTGGAAGGCTTATGACAAGAAAGAGATCACCGGCCCCTCCCGAGTTTCTGATTCAGAAGGTCTGGCGTGGGGCCTGAGAATTTCTTCTTCTCATCAGTTCCCAGTGGATGCTGCTGCTGCTGGTCTGGGCACCATGCTTTGAGAAGCACAGCCCACGGGTGTGGGGAACTGTTGGAGGAATCTGAGGTGGATAGTAAGGAGAAGGGGCACCTTCACAGTCCGATATGAGTCTAGCTGTGACGTTGAAGATGGAAGACGAGACAGGGAGAGGGAGAGAGAAAAAAATGTCCTCATTGTTAATTAGCACCTGCTTGATGCCAGGCCCTCTGCAGGGCTCTCTCACGCACACTGTTCCATGTCATACTCACTGTGACCTTGATGTGTTGGTCTTAATATTTTCATACGGAGAGGAGTAGAGATTGCCCAGTGCTCAGAGAGAGCTAGGCTGGTTTCAGCTTTCTGAGACTAGTTAAGATATGGACTAGGGTAGTAGCCTTAGAAACGAAAACATTTAATAGTTATGGAATTTAGAAAAATAGAGACTTCCCAAGTAGATTGAAACCTAAATGTAAAATTGGGGAATCTGAGTCTTAACTGCAAAAGGGGTAAAAGGTAAAATAGACAGGGAACTTGAGAGTATTCCCTGCATGAATTCAGTGTGTTCTGTGTTACTTTTATATAACAAGGACCTATTTTAAAAACTGCTTGTTTAAAAACTCATCCTGCTGTACCAAAATGTCCTGAAATTATTTGAAGAGGAGAAAGTAAAGCTGACTATGGGGGTGGTGGGAGATACTAAATAGATTTGTGGCATCTGAGAGCTTATCTTTAAATCAAAAGCGATTAGCATTGAGAAATAGAAACACTTGGCATAACACTGCATTGACTATGAACTGTACTGCACTGCAGACACTGACCTAATGTATTGATTTTGGAAATCCTGTGTGTTTTTTCTTGCCAGGGTAGTTATTGAAATTGAAAATATTCACTGGATCAATGTCAAGACAAATATCCCAAGTCAGACTGGCTGCTGCTGAGCAGATTTTTAATGAAGGGAAACATCCATATATTGAAATTAGACTTTAAGCAGAAAGTCCTTAAAATAAATATATATTTACTTTAAAATCAAGAAAAATGTATGTTTCAAAACACCGATTAACTTAATAATCAGCATAATGGAGTTATTGACCTGTACAAAATGACGGCATACATTCGTGTATTCAGTGAGCAATAAAGTTTGATGTGGGTACAAAGATAACTCATAGTCTAGGCAAGACTGACATCTTAAAAAATGACCACAAAACTGTGTGAGCATTACTATAATGGAGGGATGTGACCAGTACGTGATGGCAGGAGATAGGAGTGACAACTGAAGAGGCGTGGAAAGGAGTCCAGGTACTGTTATAGAGGAGGAGACACTTGAGTTGATTCTTGAAGGCTGAGGAGGAATTTGTGACGTGTTTAAAGGAGATAAAGGCCTTCCAATCAGAAGAAGCATCAGCGACAATGACCAAGATGTATAAAAGAGCATGGCCTTTTCCAGGGCCTCTGTGTCAATCAGAGTAGTTACTGTGATGTAAAAGTGGAGGAGAGGTGGATAAGAGCACTCAAAAAAGAGTACGGAGTATTTACGTAATGACTGTCTGGGCTGGATTGTAAACTTCATGATGTTAGGAGCCATGTTGGACCCATATACCAATGTATTCCAAGGCCTACCACTGTGCCTAACTTCTGGTAGGTTCTCAATAAATAGTTGCCGAGTGAATGAATGGCTGAATCACAGAAAAACATTTTTTATAGGTGAGGCAGAGGGAACTTTTAAAATATGTTAAGCAGAGGAGTAATATAATCAGGTTTATAGTTTCGAGGCTAAGTGCTTGTATGGAAGATGAATTAATGATCATAGAGATGGCTGTAGTAGTTTGGGGTTTTCATTAAGGTTGTACCCATTGGTGGGTCGCAATCTACATTTAAAAAATAGAATAGAAAAGAGGCAGGATTAGAGTGTGTCCCGTGTAATAGGGGTATATCATGTTTTGTGAAGCTTGTTTCACAAAAACAAGCTTGTGTGTTGACTGATGTGAGTGTATTTCCTCCCATGGACTGCAGTCAAATCTTGAAAGCCATTAGAGAAATGTGGGGATGAGGCTGGAGAGAAGGGAATGGATGTCAGCGATATTTTGGAGAACAAATCTGAATCTTAAAATGCTGGTGTCCATGTGAACCTTCTTGTGGAGTTGAGGAGGATGCGCTTACTGACCCATTTCGGTTTTTTTCCCCACTTGATGTATTCCCTTGGGTATTAACATGTTGACATTTTGGTTTATCTGGAATGGCAGTGCTTTGAGGTATCTTACTGAATGTTGTAAATGCTCAGATTAAAACCATAGGCTGAAACTATACTCCCAGGAATCATGGAAATGCATTGAAATTATTTGTTTTGATTATTGGCCAAATTCTTTGATTTCTTGCCGTAAGGAAAAGATAATTAGTTACATAAGCAGGTGGGAAGTCCTTCTCCCTACCTCTGTGATTTTGCCACCCCGGTAGACAGCCAGTTGTGCCTGTGACATCTATAAGAGTACAAAATTGCTTGTAAAGGCGGAGTTATATTGGCTTTTAAAAAATTTATAGACCCCTTTAAAATCTGGTTGATAAGTTACATTAATTAGTTTAAATATGTTATGCATTTAGTTATCAGGTGTGAATTATTCTTTGGAACAAATTTATTTTTTTAATTTTAGAAATTTGGTCTATCTGTCACCTAATAAATTATTGGGGTCTCTTACTGATAAGGTTTTGACAGAAAATGTAATTTTTAAAAATTTAATCTTTATTGTATTTTTTTCCATTACCATTTAGTCCCTTTATACCTCCCTCCCCCCATCAGTCACCACACTGTTGTCCACGTCTCCTGAGAGAGAGAGAGAGAGAGAGAGACAGAGAGAGAGAGAGAGACAGAGAGAGAGAGATGTAACCTCCCCGAGCTTCACCTGTAAAATAGAATCTCACCTGCGTTCTGAGGCTGAGCTGAGGACATGCATGCACAATATCTCACACATACTAAACATTCAATAAAAGGGGACAGCTGCTGCTCTGCCAGTCCGAGGGTCCATAGGGTTTGGGGGCACCAGGGAACGCAGCCCTGGGAGACATTTGAAGTTTAAAAAACCCAGAATTGTGTACATCTGCATAGTTTTTTGATTTTGGCAAAAGAATGGAGTAAAATGGTATCATACTTTTCCTGGCTCTTTCTTTTTTACTTAAAGACCTTTTAAGATTTGTATTGGCATCAAAGGACAGAGAAATTCACTTGTCAGGTAGTTGACATGGATTTTTCTGAGAAAGACTGCAATTAAATTGTACTTTAAATGTTGGAGCAATCTGTATACTATTTATTAAATGAATTATATTTGTCTCATTTACTTAGGGAATGTTATTTGCTTGCATTATGATAAGTGAACATATTTTCATGTAGTTAAGCTTTTGTTACTGGGTTTTTATTCCTTGCAAGCTTATCATTCTGTTTTGGAAAATTAGTTAGATGTCAAAGATACCTTGATTCAAAACAGGGAACTTAGATGGCAGAATGTTTTTAGTCAAGATTCTCAGGTTAAAATTATTACTCAAACTTTTCTTTTAGATAGAGTATCCATTCAGTGAAACTTTAACACAAATTATTAACAAGTGACCATGTGCCAAGCATTGTGCTAGATTCTGAGGGAATCAAGAATGAGATATTGATTGTCCTTTCTCTAGGAGGATTGTGAGCTGAAATGAGGGATGAGACTTGGTGGGGAGAGGTTATCAATAGATCAACTAGAGTATGAGAGGACAAATACTCTACCCAAGATGTGCATAAAAGGGTTTGGAGCATTGAAGATAGAATATTTGACTGCCTGGGTCAGGTGGGGGAAGATGTGTCTCAGAAGAGGTGATATTTGAACTAACTAGGAGTATGTCGGGCAAAAAAGTGGAAGATATGCATTCTGGGCACCTAATTTTTATTATAGCATATGGATGGTTTAAAAAAATCTTCCATGCTTTAAAATGGTTACTAGCCATTAAGATGATGATTCTGATAGAATCTCCGTGCATAGACACATAGCTAAACCATGATCATCACTTTTTTCACCTTCACATAATTCTTTTTACTAGGTTTTTAAGTATATAGGCTAATTTTATATCTAATTTAGAAAACGGCATATAAATATACATTGAATGTAATACTGATGTTCGCAGTAACTGGTTAAATTAGAGACTCTAAATGTAAAAGGAAGCAAATTACAGGTGATGGCAAAGATAAAAATTAAATCATGAATAGTTATTAGATATTTCTCATTAAAATTATAAAAATTCTAAATTTTATCTTAGAGTTTCTTTTTTGTTTTTGTTTTTTACCATAGCAGTTGTATTTTATTTGTTTTAAATATCTTTTTGAGTGTTTGTGTGAAGGGTAGTAATGGATGTTTTAAAATTGTTTTTTAGCAACATTTTTACACATTTTTAAATACATTATCTTTTTAGAATAAGACCAGTTTTGTGCAAAAAGAAGTCATAACTTTCCCCTCCCACCCAAAACAGGAAAATGATAAGCAGTTGTAGTTCTATAATAAACAAACTTAAAATATTTTTTTCTATTAGAATGTTATTTAGCTGAAATTAATTTGTATTGATTGGCCTTAAAATACAATTTAGAGAGGTACTTTGTAGCAATAAAGTAATTTAGTACATTGTGCTCAGACCTACTTGAAAATCAGAATTTTCAAATAGTCATAAACCCAAACTTGGAAGGCTATATGTATCATTTGTAAATTTTTGTTTGCCACCAGAGGCTAGGTCTCTGACCTAATTTTTACTAAAGTTTTATAAATTGGTTTAATATTAATAAAAGCTAATGTTTACTGAGGTCTTACTCTGGGCTAGGCACTGTTTCAAGCGTTTCCATGAACTCATTTTGTTCTCACAGCCATCCTGTTCTCTTACCTGTTCTTTTACGGGGAAGTTAACCACAGAATGATTAACACATTGCTGACCGGCAATTTTATGCAGAAGCTATCCCGAGTCACCGGCTATTATTTCGTAATTGAGTATGAAAGTGAAACAATCTAATAAACTCTGGTATACTTTATTTATACATAATGAATTAAAACGAAACATTGTAAGTATCTTCTATATAAATTTTAACAATTTTTTTCTGTATGATAAACTGTATAGCAATCACCTGTGTGCAATGGTTCACAACAGGTTTTGCAAACATACCTGGTTTCACTGCGCTTCCCTTTTGAAGAGCATACTCCGCATGTTCTGGTTGGATTCTTTTTATACCAGTGATTATTTTTTCTAAAACGTGGTCTTTTAGTTGTTCTGAGAGCCTGAACGTGAATCAATGTAAGCAGCTCTTTCAGAGGTACCAGAAGAAATGCCAGGTTCTGGGCTGCATTCTTTTGATTTCTAGCACAAATTTTTTGTATCTTATTTTATTTTGAAAATTGTAATTACAGTCAATTTTGAGTGCATTGAATACAGTGCAATTGATCAGAAAGAATGCTACTTTTTTATACCTCTTTATACTTTTTTGAAAGATACTGCTGTTCGCCAATACTGGCCTGCTTGATCGACTCCTTTCTTGTATTTGTTGTGGACTAATATGCACGCAGGTTTAACTGTGTCTTCCGTAGAATTCCTCTTTGCCTTCCAGTGGATTTCATAGAGGCATCATGAATAGTTGATATTATATTCACTAGTCTTTTATCTTTCCATGATATAAAAACATGGAAAAAATGTCATTTCCCCTCTCTGAAGATTCTTTGACTTTCTTTTAGTACCTTTGGCAAACCACGGTTCTCCCTTATGGTAACACAGATTAGTGTTTTCTTTTCTAATAATAGTTCAGCTGTAGAAATGCTCTTATAATTATATTGATATACATGGTGCAAAGAATCAAAATATGGCTCTAAGACAGATAATATAGTTTCTTGTGGTTTTTTGCCTTCACCGAATAGATCTCGAAGTTGCCAATGTAGCCAGTCTCACTTTCACAAAGCATTCTCACTAAAACCCCATATTTTGTTATCCTTGCCGGATTATATGTTCTGAAGCTAATACGTCCTCTATACGGTACCATTGCTTCATCTAGGGATAACTCAACTCCTTTTGAGGTGTATACAAAGACTGAAATTTTAGAAGAAAGTAATCCAAAATAATTTTATATAGTCTGTCTTCACTAAATGTGTTTTTTGAATTATCACTAAGATGGAAAAATGTAAGAATTTGCTCGAACCTCTTTCTGCTCATAGTTTAGGAAATATTGGTGCTTCAACCAAAGGGTCCATTGACCAGTAATCTCTCCTATGTGATTTTTTTGTTTGTCCCCATCAATATCAATAAACCGAGACACTTCTTTATATTGCTAGTGGTAACTTCCGTCCATGGTAAAGTTTGAGCAGAGTTTTTATAAAATTGTTCCATTTGGCGGTGGTATAAATTGGTTTGAGAAGCAACTAAATCAAAAGAATCATTATCAAAAAGTAATTCCGTCACTTCACTGATGCTCCGTGGATCACTAAGTTCGACGTTACACCAGAAATATGTGAATAATCCTCCAAAGCTGGTGTAATATCATTTTCAATCCACTCTTCCTCAAAATCACTTTCACTTTCAGATTCCATTACATTTTTTTTTGCCGTTTTGGTGGTCTAATATCAGATGGATAACTGTCTTCCGATAAACTATCAGTTTCAAATTGCTACAATATATTTCAAAATCACTCAAACAATCAGATAAAGCATCTGCATATAAATTCATTGAAAAATCCTTCACCATCATGATCCGTCATGGTTGAAATTTTTGTAATACTAAAATTATGACAAAAACCTAAATAGCAAGAAAAGTAATTTTTTTTATAATAAAGTGAACACGATTGAACAAGATGACGAAAGATTTTATAAGATCCTATATTACCCTGAATTTTAGAAATTAAAATAGCTAGTGCAAGTGCAAATATGAGCCAGCCTGTGACCGGTCAACAACGTTTGAGCGCGAAAACACAAGTTAACTTGTGACCGGTCAACAACGTTTAAGTAAGATGCCCAAGGTCATGACAGTTTACATGGCAGAGACTCAGAGACACCGAGCCTCATAACCTCTGTACTTTCCTGACCCTCAGCATACTTAGCTTTCATTGTCTAATACAGTTTGAAGTGGAGAAGGTCAGTAAGCCAAAGTAAAAGGATCCTCAGTTCCACAGTGGTTCAAACCTGAGTGTGCTTGCCTGAGAGATTCTGATTTGTGGGACTGAGAATGTGCGCTTTTAATAAGCACCCACGTGGTTCTGAGCGTACTTTGAGACACACCGATGTGGCTGGAATACAGCCCTCACAGTTCATTTCACAGGAAGGCTTCTTGTTGTCAATGTACTTATGCTAGGCCATGCTTTGCGTATGTCTGAGTGCCTACACTGGTAACTAATTGCATATCTTGTGAAGATAATGAATAAAAGGCCAGCATCAGAGGGATTTAAAAAAAAAAACAAAAACCATTTTGAATGAGCTTCAGAATAGGGTATGTTTGAACTGAGAAAATTGTTAAGATGAATATAAGGTCTATAGGAAAAAGAAAATAAACACGACATAAAATTTCCCCCCTAATGGGTTTTTTTGTGTGTGTGAATTTGTTTTCTGTTTAGGAGAAAACATGTATGGACTTTGCTCTTTACAATAGAGCAATCGTTTCATGATTTGGGTTATTCTGAATATTAATGTAGACAAGGAGGGGTCTTCTCTCTCAGGTTTGGTCAGAAACTTTCACCCATTTGTACTATCAGAAACCCTGATTATGTGTGTTTTAGAATACAGGGAAAACACAAAGCTTATCGTTTTACTACTTCCATACCCTAGTTGTATACTGAACTGGGAAAAATATGTTTTTCTTTCTTTTAGGAAGTGACAAGTGACATTGAGCCAAAAAACGTCCAGTGTTTTCTTCAGCTACAAACGAAATGAATATTCCCACGCTGCTACCACATCCTCACCAGCATTTCCTGAAAGGCCTTTTGAGAACGCCTCTCCGACGCGGCCACTTCACCTTTCATTCAGGTGCTCATCTCAAATCAGGAAGCCCATGTGCTCGGCCGGTGGGCTTCCTTGGACTGCATTGTACCAAGTGGCTGGTGCTGTCAGATGCTTTAAAGAGACCATTATGTGTACAAACAATCTTAAAGGAACACACAGAAGGACTTTCTGATAAAGAACAACGATTTGTCGATAAACTGTATACTGGTTTAATCCAAGGGCAAAGAGCCTGCTTAGCAGAGGCCATAACTCTTATAGAATCAACTCACAAAAGGAAAAAAGAGTTAGCCCAGGTGCTTCTCCAGAAAGTATTGATCTACCACAGAGAGCAAGAACAATTAAATAAAGGAAAACCACGAGCGTTTCGAGTGGGTCAGTCTTTTTTTTTTTTTAATTCTTTTTAAAAAATGCCTAAATGGTTTGTATTGTAATGGGGACTTTTTTTTCCCCACAATTTTGTAATGAATTTTAAATGCTTTTTCATTGTAAGTATTAGTCTTGATATATTGAGAAAAGATGCCTGACCATTTGAATCAAGTCTTTGTATTTTAAAAATAATGTAAGATTTCTGCTGGCAAGAATCTTGCTATGTCTCCCAGAACGGAAGTATGAATAGGAAGAACTGTTGACCAGTTTACTCTTTTCTCTGAGTAGTCCTTTCGCTTACTAATCTAAAGTGAATTCCCAGCTTTTGTGGTTAAAGCAACTATAATTATGCTTAACATATGTTAACATTCTACCTTATGGGTGTTTCATTTGTCTTTCTATAGACAAGTCTCATGTCTTTCAGATACTTTTTGTTAAGAGTTACTGGGAGTGGTTTGGCTCCGAACACAACCACCTCAATACCAAAGTGCATTTTGAAGGAGAGACCATATTCATGTGCTCTCTAAAAATATTAGATGTTCACTGAATTTCTTATACAATTGACTTGTTTCTATAATTGCATATAAGCTTGTTATATGTTTAAAATTGTACATTTTCGTGCAATTTAGATTCGTTTGACCATCAGGAATTAAGTCAGTTGTGGGTGGCATGAGAGCCATTCATGATAGTAAACTGGGTGATTCCAACCAAGTCCCTCACCCAAAACCATCTTGGAGTGGTGGGCCAAGTGCAGAGATGTTGTGAGTAAATACACTTAAAAATGAGCTGGCATTACCGTAGACTTTTGTAACTCAGTTTATTGGTGATACAGGAACATAATACCTTTTAGTTTTTAGGGTAACAGGGCACCAAGGCTTTAGAGATAACTTAAAAAGAGCTCCCCACCCATAACTTTTCACACATCTTACTCTTCAGCCCTCCCTGAGGGAACTCTCATTTTGAGAGCACCCCATGGGGTGTTAATAATCATCTTTATGCAGACAAACCAGCAAACTTCCAAAGAGGACTTTTAGTTATGACAAAGTATTTACTTCTTAGACTTTAGAGAGTCTTTGAAGAGAAGATGTTCCAGAAATATCTGGAGGTAACCAGCAATCCACACATAACTAGCAACTCACACTTTCGCAGTGCTATGCTTGTTCTTCCATCTTGCTCTTACGAGGCTCAATAAACCTATGTCTTTCTTGCAGTTATTTTATTCCCATTATAAATGAAAAGTAACAAATGTTTATTGAGCACACATAAAGAGATTTAAGACAGAGACCAGCCCTGAGTCAAGCATACTATATATGCCCTACATAGTTTTGAATATTTACAATTAAATGCTTATGTTTTACATGCTTTATTGAATGGACATCCACTTGCATATCTTTTTTACTTTATGCCATGAGTTGTTCTAAACATTGCTAATATTAACTCCTCTAATCGTTGTAACAACCTGAAGAGATAGATGCTATTATATGCATTTTATTGCAGTGTATACACAGGTGCAGAAGGGTTCAGTAACTTACCCAAGATTACACAGCTCGTCAAAGGCAGAACTAGAAATAGGACTGGCCAACTGGCTCCCAAGTTAGTGCTCTTACCTGCCACACTCCGCTAACTGTCCAAGTAGGGGAACTTCCTTCCTTCCTTCCTTCTTTCCTTCCTTCCTTCCTTCCTTCCTTCCTTCCTTCCTTCCTTCCTTCCTTCTTTCCTTCCTTCCTTCCTTCCTTCCTTCCTTCCTTCCTTCCTTCCTTCCTTCCTTCCTTCCTTCCTTCCTTCCTTCTCTCCCTCCAGTATAGTTGGTTTACAATCTTAGAGCGTTTATATTAGTTTCAGGTGTCTAATATAGTGATTTGACATTTTTATGCCTTACATTGTGATCCCCCTACTAATTCTAGTAACCATCTGTCACTGTGTGAACTTATCACAATATTCTTGACTATATTCCCCTATGCCTTTTCACGTACCCTCTCCCTTCTGGTAACCATCCCTCTGGTCTCTGTTTTTATGAGTGTGTTTTTGTTTTGTTTTGTTTTGTCTTAGATCCCACATACAAGTGAAACTATACGGTGTTTGTCTTTCTCTGCCTGACTTATTTCACTTAGCATAATACCCTCTGCCTTTCTTAAGACAAATTATTTTTTTCAAGATTCAGTTTATATTCTATTCTTTGAGCGACAGGTGAGATGAAAAACATCTCTTATAAATAGAAAATTATTTTCTCCATCACTAGCAATTTCTAGAGCAATGAGTTATTTTTTCCAATGGGAAGATCAAGTGTAAAGAAATGGGGCAGGTGGAATAATCGCTGCTCATGATGAGATGTGGGCAGGTGTTGTAGAAATTCAGCACATTAACAACATAGGCAATGGAGTGTCCCAAGAGGTCTACATTATAGTAAAAACGGGAATACACACTTTGTAATTTTAAAAAGTGAATTTGGTGAACATATGGAATTCAGAATTGTCTCCTTCCTATATCTCTATGACTCAGGAACTAGATAAATGAATGGATTTTTGTTCACTGCTTTCGGAAATGTTAAAATACAATAATGATGGTTTTAATAAATTAAGAGAAACGGGGAAGTCTAATATTTTACTAAACTCCATTTATTTCATTAAATCAGAGATCTCTTTTGCTCTAGGATTGTCTGGGCCCCCTGGTGCTGGAAAATCAACCTTCATAGAATATTTTGGAAAAATGCTTACTGAGAGAGGGCACAAGCTATCCGTGCTGGCTGTGGATCCTTCTTCTTGTACTAGTGGTGGTGAGTATTGCGGATTCTTCTTCAATGGCAGAGCAGGGCTTTGTGGGCTCTATCTGTTACAATTTGGCAGGAACATGCAGTCAGGTGACTTCTGACCTCTGGTGAGTTTGGTCTCACTGGAGGAGGGAGTTCTGGTGGGTGAGGTGGAGGCTGAGGGAGGTAGTTTGGGGCACTGGGCTCTAAGGCTAGGTAAGCCCAGGATGGAGGAGTGGCCTGGGCGCTCAGAGAACTAGGAGACACTGTCCGAAGGTGAAGGTAATTAAAAGCAGATCGCAGCCCTGTGTCTGTCAGGCCTGAGAGTTGGCCCCTCTTCCCTCCTGTTTTCCTGGCTGCATCAGCCCCTACACAATTCAGAAAATGGGCCCTTTCTCGTTCATTATTTTTTTTCTTATTGTTGTAAGATCTCTTCTTTTAAGCTTAAAAGAAATAACCCTTATAACTTGTCACCTGTTCACATTACATGTTCAGTTAAACAGAAAGCTCTTAGAGGGCCCATGTGATACACCACTGTCCCCCTGTGTCACTTAGCATGCATAGCACATTGCAGCCGCTGCTCAGCAATTACCTGCTGATTCCAGGTCATGCCGTCACTCAGTTTAATTTGCAGCTTATCAGAGATGAAATGAATAAACGTAGTTCCGCCAAGGCTCATTTAAGGATAACAGAAAGCCTACCATACAAACAGGAAAGGTTTTTCTTCTCTTACTTAACCCCTCTTTAGGATTTAAGCTTCTCACATTGCAGTTACCCATTTAACAAGTATTCCAATGCCTGCTATAGGTAGGCATTGTGCAAGGAAGGTGCTGTGTTTCTAACAGTGAATAAGACACAGTCCTCGTGGCCTTATGGGGCTTTCCGTCATATGAGGGAAAGGCAGGCCATTACTATCATGTGTGTCGTGAAAGGGGAAAGACAGCATGCTCTGTGGAAGTGTTTGGTTTGTATACTGCGGGTTTAAGGCTAAAATACAAAGACGATATAAGCATATTTCTGAGTCTTTAGGTTAATAGAGAGGCAGACAGCAATTCCTGTTACTACCCATTGAGAAATGTAGCTGAGAGCATTCACAGTTTTTGATTCACTATAATACAAATATTAACTGTAAAACAATTTATATTCACAAGATTCAAGATTAATATAAATGTAGTGTCTTACATAAAGTCTAAGAACTTTGTTAAAGGTACGTACCTGAACAAATAATTTTTTACAGTGGTCTCATTTCCACACCAGTGAGAAGGCTCCCCCCGCCCTGCACCTTGATAATAAATATTCTAGAATACTTGCAATAGCAGAAGAAATTAATAGCTTGAGGTAATACCAGCAGACACGATGACACCAGCTAGTCTGATTTCAGGTTGCATAGCTGTGTGGTTCCTGAGCCTTCTCAAGCCAAAACTGAGGTTCCTTTCTCAGGTAAAACAAAATACAGGCTTTGAAAGAAAAAAGAATGCAAGGATAAACAGGGCACTGTGAGTATAGTATATACATTTGACACAGCACCACACTGAGGTCTGAGAGGCAGACCTGTGCATTGCTTGCCCAGGTCCCCTGCGGGAGCTCTGAGACCTCCCCGAGGGCCTGCACCCAGCGGTTTGGGATTCACTAGCAAAGACAATTACATGGGAGAGTAATTTCATAATGTGTAGTTCAGTGTATTAGAATCTATAGGATCATAATCTCAAATTTAGTTCTGGCAGATTGTTGACTTACACAGCGATGATTTCATGCAGAAAATTACTTTAGAAAGAAGTTTTATGTGCAGTAAATAAGGTAGGTGAGCTATGTGGTTGGTCTATGCGTCAGATTTAGCACCTATGAGAACTCTATAAACTGGGATCATAAGGGAAAAGAGCATGTCTTTAAGGAATTTCTCAATGGGTCACATCAACTTTATGTGGAAAAGGTAGCTAGCTCATAGGCAGAGTGAAAATTAAAATTCAGATTGGAACAGCACTGTACTTTCAAATGTTAATGTATGGCTAAAAGAAAGACATTAAAGGTGACATGTCAGTAGTTCTGGGCTTTCAGTCTTCCAGAACTTGCAAATATTGATGTTTGCCAAAATCCTGCGGTAAACCCTGAAACATCGCCGTAGGTATACGGTTAATCACCTGCTGTGAACCAGTTTTCAGCATACAAAATATGTCAGATGTGGTCCTATAGGCAAGGGACTTAGGTTAAAGCCGGGCTTCTCTACCTTGGCACTAATCACATTCCTGTTGTCTTGCGTGTTGAAGGATGCTTAGCAATATCCTGGCCTCTACCCACCAGGTGCCACCAGCACCCTATCCCCCAGCTGTGACAGGTAAAGATATCTCTAGGTATTGCCACATTTCCCCTGGGACAGAATCTCTCCCGGTTGAGAACCATAAACACAATAATGTTAAGATGACAGTAAAGAAACCACCCTGGCTGGAATGCAAGACTGGTGTGGGGACTAGTGGATGCTGGAATTGGACAGGCAGTGTGGGGCTGAAGAATCTAGATTTGAACCTCTCGTCATTGGGAAGCCCTTACCGGTATTGAGGGGCTTGAAATGCTGTGAAAGCTTCATTTGGTATCATTGTGTATACTGTGTGGGAGAAAAACTCAATGATATGAAATACAATTGGAAATTTTGGGAGGAATGTCAAAAAACACTTCCCCTAGGAACTAGCTAATTGGTCATTGGCCCTGTAGATGTTCCATAATTATAAAATGTAACTGCGTTTTAGGATCGCTCTTGGGTGATAAAACCCGAATGACTGAGTTATCAAGAGACATGAATGCCTACATCAGGCCGTCTCCTACTCAAGGCACCCTAGGAGGGGTGACAAGGACCACCAACGAAGCTATTCTGCTGTGTGAAGGAGGGGGCTATGACATCATTCTCATTGAAACTGTAGGTGAGTGTGATCTTCTAGCTCCTAACACAATACTGTGCTAATGAGCTCTATGTTAGCATGAGTGACAACCAATTCCATCTGTTCATTCAGCACATATTTACTAAAGGTATAATTAAATACATGGCATCTCAGACTCCCAAGGAGATTTGAGTATATAGGTTATAATCCTGCCCTTCAAGAGAAGAAAAACAAGCCACGTCTCTGGATAACTGGTACACAAGGTGACACAAGTACCAGAGGAGACCTGTAAGAACCGGGGTGACCTACAGAACAGTACTTGATCATGACACTTAATTTGCTTAAGCACATTTCACATCTACAGTGTTTACTAAGAGAATTAATGTAGTTGGGTGCCTCCTCATTTTTATACCCCTGTTACATAATTACATGTGTTGAAAATACTGAAATGGAAACCCAAGAAATTCACATTCTTGTGGAGAAACAATATATTATGCTACTGAATGATAAATGTTTGTGACACAACCTGAATGAGATTGGGGTATCAAGGAAGACTTCCAGGAAGAGGTGACAGTTGAACTTAGTTTTGGAGGAAGAATTGGATTTAAATAAAGTATGGGATAAAGAGCATTTGCAAAGATACAGGCGTGAGGGAACTGGCCCATCAGAGAACGGAAGTGTGCTCAGGATACTGAGAGCAGGAGTGTGCAGGCAGGGTGTGAAGAGAGATGGGGCTGGAGACTAGAAACTCCACCCTCCAAGGGGACTGGCGGGAAAGTTGCCCTAGTGGTGGCAGGTGAATCAAGGGAGGGGAGGACCATAAACAACAAGTGTATTACCCAGAAGTTGCATTTGGCTGCTTGTCGCAGAGACTCAAAGGAACTGTGATTCAAATGAGAAAGTGATTTATTTTTTGTAAATAGAAGAAGCTTGAAGGCAGGTGTGGGGATTCTACCATCCCTCATGTCCCAGACTTCTGACTCTGCTTTCCTAGCTTAGCATTGGGTTTTCAAGTTCGCTCCTGGTTAAAAGGTGACTTGGTGACATTCTGTCACATCCATGTTCCAGGCAGAAGGAAGGAGACGGGGGAGGAAGGGGAGGAGAAGGGATAGGTAGAAGAGTGTACTTCCTCGACGGGCGAGCCCTTTTTGAAGAAAACACCTTTCTTAAAACCCCATCTAATGAGTTGTTTGCACTGGTTAATCATCTGTAGCTGAAAGGGGGTCTGATGACCATGGCCTCTCATTTGGTCCATCAATGCTCCAAAAAACACTGGGATCAGGAAATAGAGAAGAGTAAAAATTGAATGGGCAGCTAGAAGTCTCTGCCACACCGGGGAAGGAGAGAGTTTTGAGAGGGGTTTTTGAGGAGTGGGGGATGTGGGAGTTGGATTTAAGTGAAATGGAGACAGTGAACATGTATTGCTTTTCCCTACAAATTGAGCTCTAAAGAGCAAGTGAGAGATCTGGTGGTGGTTGTGAGTTTGTGCTGGTTTTTTACTTGTTTTGTTTGGTTTTCAGATGATAAACACTTGGGTACAGTTCATGCGATCTGCTGCGGAGCAATAGCCTGTAGACGGACGGACGCGAGGTTAGAGATAAGCAGAGTGGAGCCCAGAGGACGGAAGGAGCGAGGGTCCTAACGAGGGTCGTCTCCAGCCAGTCCTGTAGCGCCGGGGCTGGCGGGGAGGCAGGGGGCAGAGCTTGTATTCCTGTCTGCTGGCTTGTGGAGGGAGAGAGGGAGAGAGGGAGAAGCTGAGGACGTTCCTGTTATTTCATTGTGGAGTAGGTGCTGGGCCATCCTCCCGTGGCGCGACTATGGGACAGTCAGTGTCTGCACGGCGGCTGTGGGAAACGGGAGGGCGCTGATGGAGGGCACTTAGGACGTTGCTCTTACAGGGCCGCGAGGACTCTGCAGCAGACGCTGGAGCCCGTGCGCTCAGGGTGGCGCCTTAGCTCCGCACGGGAGCCGTCTCTCCAGCGTGCGTGCAGCAGCTAGAACACAGAGCGCAACGCGGACCCACGGGCGGAGGCGGCGGGGGTGGGGGTGGATTGCTGGGCTGGTGCCTACGGGTGAGAAAGCAGGAACGCAGGAAGGATTGACAGCGGAGTCCTAGGGGAGAGTCAGGGCGCTCCAGCTGCTCACTGATGGGGGGAAGGGGAGAGAGCGCTGCACGAGTGAGGGGAGAGTGGAGGCCTTGAGGTCCGATGGGAGAGGGACAGAGAGGGACGGAGACGCAGGAAGGACGGCAGGTCTGCCTGTAGGCTGCGACAGTGGCGTTTAGCCCTTCAGAGGCGGGCGTTTACAGTGGGATCAGGTTGAGTGGGTGGTCGAATGAGTGAATGGAGTGGAGTGGAAGTGATGGTCAATGTACTGTGGTTGAGAAAGTCAAATTACTGTGAATATCTTAGTGTGTCGTCGTGATTTAAAATTTCAGGTGTGGGTCAGTCGGAGTTTGCTGTTGCTGATATGGTTGACATGTTTGTTTTACTACTGCCACCAGCAGGAGGGGACGAGTTGCAGGTAATTGTTTTGACTTTTTCCTCCCCAAACACAAAGTATCCACCTCTGAAAGTACAAATTTCAGATGTTGCGTTTTTGTAAATTAGGTTGGTATTAGTGTAGGGAAAGAAACAGCAGCATTCATGTTGGCTGAAATACTTGTCAAAGGCATATTTCTCTATTTTTCCCAACTTATAGTAATAGAATTTATGACCTTGAGCTAATGATACAGCTTAGATTTGGCCACCTGTGACGCGGGGGTGATGGCATCCGTGGGTGGCTCTAGCAGGAAGGGGCCACTGTCACATGGGTGTTGGTAGTACAGTTGGTTGAGAAGTTCCTCCTAAGATATAACTTTGTTTTTAACTGGGATCCCACCTCATGGTGCATGTCTTGTACAATAGGGTTCTCGCTCTCCTCCTGCAGTGAAGGCTGGCACTGACCACCTGGAGTTAACAGCCTCCCAGGTGCAGGGCACTGCCCGCCCCCGCCATGACTGCCCACACTCCAGACGCCAGACCAGCAGCGGGCTTGGGGTTCCCAGGCCACCCATGGCTCTGACCAGCTGGCCACCAATGTGGGGGGTCCCACAGGTTTGATAATTGAGTAGGATGACTCACAGAACTCAGGGAAGCACTGTGTTCCAGTTACAGTTTTATGACACAGATCAGGACTAGCCAAATGAAGAGACACATAGGGAGAGGTCTGGAAGGGTCCCAAACCTGAACACATTTCCCTCCTGGCACATTGATGTGTCTCACCTACCAGGGAATTCTCCTGAGCTTCTGTGACTGGAGTGCTTATTGGGGTTTCTTTATTTAGGTGTGATTCACTGAATCATTGTCCACATGATTGAACTCAGTCCGCTGTCCCCCTGCCCTGCAATCCTTCCCCAGCAGTTAGGCTCCAACCACTGGTGGTCTTTCTGGTGGGTCAGCTCCCATTCTGCACTCAGGCACAGTCCCAGGCACCCACGGTGAATAACAAAGACACTCCTGTCCCTCAGGAAATTCCAAGGATTCAGAGGTTACTTCCCAGGGACCTTGGACAAAGACCAGACGAATTCTTCGTTATACAAAAAATTTTAGTTCTAAAAATAATAGTGATAGCCAACTATGGGTGCTGCAATTTAGACACATTAACTATTAGAATTTAATCATTATAAGTTATGTTTTAAAATATTTGAAAAGAAATCTTAAGTGGAAAAATTTACATTTTCCAAATAAGATTTGGCCTTAGGATTTCTAGTTTTTTTATGCAATGAAATTTAAATCAAAAGAGTGAGGCATTTTTAGCTATCAGGTTATTTCTCCTTAAAAGTGAATTGGAAAAAAATCCGCTATGTACATTTAAGAAAAACTTCAAAGACTTTGTTTCTAGATATGCAGACTGTGGCGATAGGTGTGCTTTCTGTTTCAGCACCTTGATGATGGATGGGTTTGCATCTTGCTTGGTTAGCTCATGAGAAGCAGAATCCATCCTGAGACAGCGGGAACCGTCTCCTGCCACTCAGTCATGTCGTATCTTGATGATACATTTACTCTAACTCTGAATGTATTTCAGCACGTTAGGCTCTAAATTTAGAAGAGATTTTCCAGATGACGTTCATAATCCCAAGAGACGGTGCTTTTGAGTAATCTCTGTCAAGGAATTGTGATTCCTGGTGCCCAGGGCTTAGGAAAAATGCAGAGAAAACGTTAGTTAATGAAGTGTATGACTTCCAAAATCTTAGTGCCGACTAGTGTCCCCCTTCTTTTTTTTTTTTTTGCTGTAATTAAATTAAATTAAATTAAATTAAATTTAATTTAATGTTTCTGATAAATCACTTCTTTCTTCTTCCTTTAGGGTATCAAAAGAGGTATAATTGAGATGGCAGATCTGGTGGCTATCACCAAATCAGACGGAGACTTGGTTGTGCCAGCCCGCAGGATACAAGCGGAGTATGTGAGTGCGCTGAAGTTGCTCCGCAAGCGCTCGGAGGTCTGGAAACCGAAGGTGAGCTGGTGCCCACCTGCGCCTGTCACCCTGCGTGCGGGGTGTGTGCGCTGTGCGTGCGAGGGATGGAAGTCTGAGCTGAACAGGGACTCAGTCTTTGCATATATGTGAGATTACAATTTTTAAAATTATGACAAAGCCAGAGTATGTGGTCATAATTTTAAATGCAATCCTTCAATCACTAGGTGTCAAAAACTAGATGTGAGGTGATAGATTGGGTTGTTTAATGGTTGACTTGAGCCATTTGGAAGTGAGAGCAAACCCATTCTGAAAGGAACCTGCTTCAGATTATGGAGCAATTAATGATTTGATTATCTGTAATAGAGTTTGAGTAAGAGAGAAAAGGCCCTTTAAGTGATTAACTCCCCATTAGGCTTGTTGCGTGCTGTTTTCAACAAGGGAAAAGAAGAAGAATCCCGTAATAAGCGATGCAATAATATTGACGTGGGCAGCTCCCTCTGCAGGGGGACTCTGTGTTATTAAAGACCAAGCTCTAATCATTGGCACGAGAGCAGTGACGACATGGCCTTGAGCTCCCAGGCTCCCCCAGCCCCCTTGTGTGTTGGGTCCTGAGCCGCCTTGTACATTTGGGTGCCGGAGGCTCAGCTCTCTGCACTTGCTGAATCAGGCAACTTTGACAGAGCTGCTCAACTTCGTTCCATGTCCTGGCACTCAGAACTCAGAGAGCCTACCTAGCATGGCCCTTCTCACCCTGGTGACCCTGTCGCAGTTCCGCCACGAGGCCTCTGAAGACCATCAGGGCAATCCCAAATGCAAATAAATCTCTGGGCTGACAAACTGGACCTCGCATCAGTAATTCATTTCTGCTCTGCAGCTAGGAATCCTAGCAAGTTACTTCAGTGTATTTCCCGTGTGTAAACTTGGACACAGCATTACAATGTCTCATTTTTGCCGTTGCTATGCCCCTAGACTATAAGAGCTAATTGGCAGGCACCAAAGTCCCCATGAAAAGTGTGTTCTATCGCGGCAGGTTACATGGTGCTGGTTTTCCCCTTTTCAATAGGTGGTTCGTATCTCTGCCCGAAGTGGAGAGGGGATCACTGAAATGTGGGACAAGATGAGAGAATTCCGGGACCTGTCGCTGGCCAGCGGGGAGCTGACTGCCCGGCGGCAGAAGCAGCAGCAGGTCTGGATGTGGAGCCTCATCCAGGACAGCGTGTTGGAGCATTTCAGGGCCCACCCCACGGTCCGGGAGCAGATTCCTCTGCTGGAGAGGAAGGTCCTCAGTGGGGCCCTCTCCCCTGGACTGGCGGCAGACTTGCTGTTGAAAGCTTTTAAAGGACAGACTAACGAGATGGATCCTGGACAATAATTTTACATGTAGTTTCATAAAGTGTTTTAATATTAAAAGTCACTGTGTGCTTATATTTTCAGTAATGCTTTCGTGGTGTCCCCAGCCTCCACGTTTGGGAACCGTGCCCGCTCGCTGGAGGAGCGTTAGATATGCGTGGCGGAGATCGGGCAGCACTCACCAGGTACCTGTTGTATGTTACCGAGTTCCACGTTTTCCTGTTTCTCTCTGTTCTCTGCCCTGGCATGGTGGCCTGTAGAGAGTTCTTCTCAGCAGTCAGGGGCAGAGAAGGCTGAGGACAGTGACGATCGTGAACCTGAGAATACCTCCCTTGACTCTGTATTCTCTGGGAAATTCAGGGAAACATGTAAGCAAGAGTCATCACATTTCAGAAGTCTTACTTGAGACCAGAATAACGCACAGTGGGTTTCTAAGAGCTGAAAACCATGATGGACTATTCTTGGAATTTCTGAAATGGCCGTCCATGTGCACAAGTAACAGAACCATTGGAAGGTGTAGTGATATGAACGGAACTTTAAAGTTTCCTTATCTGTAAAATTAGGATAAGGAAAACTACTTTATAGGGTTGTTGGAATAATTAAATGAGAAAATACGAAATGCTTAGCACTCAGTAATTGGTGTTATTAGAATATTACACATAGGCATGAGATATAAAGAAATACGTGTTATTGATATGTTATCCTGAAAGTGTGAGCTTCATGGAAGGGTTAATTATTAACCTGAATATTGGTAATATACTGTCAAAACGCACAGGTGAGGCTTATGTCACCATCAGGGCCTTTCTGGCTCCAATTTGGTCTCATTATTTTGCGGCTCTAGTTCCCACTTGAACACTTCATTATTTCTTGGTGCCTAGTTTTCAATTCCTGACAGAATATCGTTGACTAGTTCAGCTTTTGGAGGCATTAGAGGTCACTGAGGGAAACCTCTGGGTGGGTTGCCCAGAATCAGTTGCCCACCTCAACCTGTGTTTCAGGGGTTGGATCAAGTATAAATATGGTTTCCTCTTAGTCGGCAGGAAAGGTTTGTAAGGTACTGTTTCTCTGGGTCCCTGGGTGGGGCAGGCAGTGATGCATATATCCTACTACCAGAGAACAGAATCTCAGGCAGATAAAATGGGTTTCAGAAAGGTGAAGTGATTTGTTTACGCAGCTAGCATGACTCGCACTCAACCTCCCTCTCCTAACTCTTGATACAGTCTCTCTGTTACGTGGATTAGAAACCAGCTCTTAAGAAAAATGTATTGCCTGTTGACCATCGTCTTTTAAATTGTTCCTGCTCTTCCTTAGAAAGTTATCAGGCTATTTAATTCTAGAAATGTCATTGTTTACTGGAGATCTGTTACACACACCACCTCTTTGTTTAGGGTAAGAGCTTGAGAACTCATACCACCTCTTGACAAAACCAGTGATGTTGTTGGTTCCAGAAACGTCCTTCCCAGTTTCCTGGGGCTCTCGGAATCCTAGAGGACACAGACCATTGTAAGCAGGGAATTGCAGTGAATTGCAGAACACCAGCCTCGTTGCTCTGGTTTGAATTGGGTCCACCTGAAAAGAGACACTGAAGTCCTAATCCTCAGTCTCAGAATGTGCTCTTATTTGGCAATAAGATTGTTGCAGGTGTGATTAGCTAAGATGAGATCATGCTGGAGTTGGATGTGCCAACATGACTGGTGTCCTCATCAGAGATGGCCACTGGAAGGCAAGGAGGCAGGGAGACCACTGTGGCGATGAAGGCAGAGACGGGAGTGAGGCAGCTTCCTGCCAAAGCATACCAAGGGTGGCTGGAAAACCACTGAAATCGGGAAGAGGCGAGGAAGGACCCTCCCACGTGCTTCGGAGGGACGCGGGCCCTGTGGGCCCCCAGAACGGCGGGACAGGACGTCTGCTGTTTCAGCCCCCGGCCTGCGGTGCTTCGTTACAGCAGCCCTAGGACACTGATGGCAGCTCCCTGTCCGAGCCTGACTCAGAGAGGGAAACCCTGCCCAGATTTCATCACACTCCTCCCTCCCCGACTCCAAATATAGTCTTTGACCTCCCAATTCTGCCTTCCCGCAGGACCTTGAAAACCCAAAGAACAAAAGAAACATAGGAGGCCTCATCTTTCTTTCTTTCTTTCTTTCTTTTTTTTTTCTTTTTGTGTGTGTGTGTGTTTTAGAGAGAGGAAGGGAGGGAGAAAGAGAGGGAGAGAAACATCAATGTGCAAGAGATACATCGATCGGATGCCTCTCGCATGTCCCCAGCTGGGGACCTGGCCTGCAACCCAGGCGTGTGCCCTGACTGGGAATCAAACTGGTGACGTTTTGGTTCGTAGGCTAGTAGTCAATCCACTGAGCAGCACCACCCAGGACCCTCATGTTTCTTCTGATGAAGTGCTATGTGCCCTACTTCTGTTGCTATCCCACAATTCAGTGCTGGGCTTTGACTATCCCAAAGGACCTAAATTTTACAAGTCTGCGAGTCTGGGTTTCTGTAAGAGGGATTCGGGAAAGGACAGGGACATTCTAAGGCAATTAGCCATGAGCAACAGAGAAGCCATCGTGAAATGTCTGGCCACTCCAGGCTTTTCTGCCTTGAGATATGGCTGATACCCACCAGAGAGCAGGGAAGGGATAGAGTAAAAAAAAAGTGTTCTGCCTTTATAACTCTCACTCTGGTTTATTCAACTTTATGATGCATATTAAGCTTCTCTGGCATGGAGCCCTATCATATGGTAATGCAATATGAACTTTTAGCTCAAAATAATTTAGCCTTAATCATGTGCTGAAAAAAATAGAGTAGGGATTTATATTTCAGAACAAAACAAAAGTTGCTTCATTGTATATGGTATACTACCTACTTTCCAATACTTAGAAAGTGTACCCAATTAGATTGGTGTTCTGTTAATGCTTCCTTTTTTACAGTCCCCTGCTTAAACGAGGGTGGCAGGAAAAATGCCATAGATATAACATGTATCACTGTATTCGTTGGGAGCAGACCAGTATGGCACAGAATAATAAATGGCGCTGTTCAGCGACCCAGAGTAGATGCACAATAAATATTTATGGAATGGACGAGTGAACAAATTCTGAGCAAAGCTTGTACATAGCCGCAGAGACAAAGCCACATATTGAAAAATCTCTAACAAAGAATGTCAAATCAAAGGGCTGGAATATATTGAATTAATCTAGTTCTCCAGAGTCTCCTAAGTTGCGTTTGTCAGGATACCCACATTTCTGTAGGACAGAATACTGCTGTGTCTTTCTCAGCTGAAAGCATCCCTCAGCATTACCCCAGAAGCCTGCGCACCTCAGAAGTCTGCCGCCATGCCGATTCAGCGTCTCCAGCCTCGCATATGTTCCTCCTGTGCCTCCCTAACCTTGTGGACAAAACTTAGTAACAGAAAAGTAAAACTCGGATTTGTACTTGACTTAGCCAACAACTTAGGAAATAAACTCCCTTGTTGAATAGGGAGTGAATAAAGGGACTGTCTGTTCAATCCTAAAAAGACTTTGTCTCCTGGTCTTTGTTCACCAACACACATGCATTATCTGACCAATTTAGCAACTTTATTTTATAGCTGCCGCCTTCCCCAACCGTGACCTTCCAGGTGGGATTCAACTGTTTAAAGCTCTGAGCAATTCATCTACCTATTGTTTATCTTCAAGCATTTAAACACTGTAAGCTGCCAAGATTAAATCCTTCTTACAAAGAATGTTTTAAGAATCCCAGTTAGGAAATATGTATGGGTGATAAGCTTCTTAGAATCTCTTTTCTTAGCTTGGAGAATTTCTGTGGTTGCGAGGATTTTGCATGTTAGTATTTAGTTGATGATATTTGATGTATGCTTTTTACATTTGATTACAGAATCTTCAATGTGTTAAGTGACATGTATAACTGAAGGCTGTACACCTCTTTTCTTATAAACAAGTCTATGGACGGCAGCTTAGGAACACAAGGTAGTTGTTCATTAAAAAGAAAAAAGAGTATAAGTCTTTGGTCTTTGCATGGCACATTTACTAAGTCATTGATTAGAATCTTCTTTGACTATGAATTCAGTAATAAACAGGTTGTTGGGGATGCCTTGAGATGGGACAAATGTGAAGGGGAGGAGTCAGCACGTGCGGGACCAGACAGAAGGCAAGAGGGGAGCATTGGCAGAGGTGCAGGTGGGGAGAACAGGTAGGAGAGTGAAGCAGGTTAAAGATGCAGGTTTAAATAGTCTACGGAGTCCACACTGCAGTCACAGGGTTTCGACTCCAGTTCTACCACTTCCTAGCAGCGCAACGGAGGGAAAAATTTCTGTGGATCGATTTTCTCATCTGCAAAGTGGGGATAATAGCAGTACCTTTCTCATAGGGTGGTTGTGAGGATTAAATAAAGTAATGCCTGTAAAGGGCTTGGAAAGTGTCTAGAACATAGAAGTATTTGCTTCTGTTGTCTCCAGTTTATTATTATCATTATTAATTATTTTTATTTTTTACATGAGACTCCCCAAAGACTCAGGGTACTTAAGCAGGAATAGAACTTGGAAATACCATTTAGGAGATTCTTTCTCAGTGACTTTTGATTATCTTAATAATGTATTCTATGTAACACTAAGGCTGTTGTACAGCAGAATTGTACTGTGATGGCCAATTTTATAGTCCGGGGAAGAGGGGCTGCTCAGCTTGTGGGTCTGCTTCACTACTGACACCCCGCCCCCGCCCCCCACCCCACAAATAAACAGAAGGGGTCGGCTCTCACTATGTGATTCCAGGAGGCACCCATGGTGATGCTTAGAAAGCCTTGCCTGTTATTATGACTCATTTTTTAGTTTCAGTTATAAGTTATTTTGTTTGTGTGTATGTGAGACACAATTTGTGGGTTACCTCCTTGTGGTTACCTATGAATTGACAGGGTTTCCTTGGAAAACAGCAACCATTAGCTCACATTTTCTCACATTCGGATTCACTGTAAACCTGAACTTTTTCTATTTCCCTGTTTCCTACTCCCCGCTCAACACACACACATCCTCAAAAGAGCTGTGTGACTTATTTTCTCCTTACCTCTGGTAACTGGACCCAGAATTAGAGGGAGAGAAAGTTTAAGAAGCATTGTATTTGGTTGAAGTGATTCCAATGTCTTTGCCCTAGGGGGTTTTTGGTATGTTTGTTTGTTTGTTTGTCTGTTTTTAGGCCTAGACTCTAGAGAAATGGAAAAGAAAAATAATTATAAACCTAAATGAGAGTCTTTGCAAGATTTAGGGCATAGGTCATATATGAATGCATCCCATTTGTTTTAGTTTTTGTAAAATAACATTGTGGCTCTGATTATGAGTTACATGTATTCATTGTAAAATGTTTAGAAAATAAACAAATATAAAATATAAAAATAACATGTAAAATATGTAATCTGCATAAGTGTTAATATTTGAATATATAGCCTGCTAGGCCTTTTCTTATAGATATGTACACACATATACTTTTTATTAAATAAAATTGGGATCACAGTACATACATTGTTCGAAATCATTTCAGTTTTCAAATAGTAAAAATAACCAGAAAAAAAAAAGTCTTTCCTTTTAGGCTTCTCCTTACTAATTTCCTCTTCCTGTTCCTTTGCGCTTTTACCTTTTTTATTTCTATTTAGTCTTGTTGCAACTGGCTTCTTGTTTCCTGTGTCCTTTATACCGTGTGCCACACGAGTTTTGATAAGTTACTAAAAATTTCCAAATTACACACAGTTGGCAAGCATGAAGAAATCGTTCCAAGATCAAGGACCGAGAATTAATATTATTATAACTGACAGACTCAAACGGTTATTAATGACAACACAGAATGTATGCTCATTCAGCTGTTGGCCACATTTACCCAAATAGCAGACTTTGGCACCTTATGGGAGGAGACAGATTCCTGCTTGAGATGGAAGCTTCAGCTTCATATTGGATCTTTTTTGCTCAAATGAATTCTGCTTTTTCTGGCCTTTCTATTTCATGCCTCCCTCCGGGGTTTCATCTTGGAATGGCATCGGGAACTTTCTGCCTACACAGAATGCAGCCTGACCTGTCAAGTCTGTCGTGACAGAATTGAAATAGTAGTTACCTCTGGGTGGGTGGGTATGTGCTGTTTTACTGGGAAGGGACCAGAGTGATACATCTGGGTAGTAGTTATATGGATGTACGCACTTGTGAAGTATACTCGTGTGCTTCACTGTTTGATGTGAGGTCTCAGTTTAAAATCTAGTCAAGGTCTAGTCAATTCCAGAGACTACAGAGCAGCCATTGTCTTAGCGGCAGAGACCTCAGCCTTTTCGGTGCCTGGACTGTTGCACAGGACAGTGATACCCTGAGATGCTCCTCACCCCACAAATGGAGTTTGTGGTCAAGCAAGTTTACAAAATGCTGCCCCATCTACATCCCTTTGAAAGATTCACAGTGCACTTTGAAATATTAAAGCCTCTACATCCTAGAGCAAAGAAACATGTTTATCACAACCTGTCCAGAACTTACTTAACCCGGAAACTCTTTTAATTCATATTTATTAGTACCTTACTAGAATAATCAGCTTGTATTTAGCTGGTCAAGGCCTGCCTCCTCCTCCCAACCAGGTGATGGGTACGCCACCTGCTGGGTTTTTTTGGTATAAGGTCACTCAGGAAGCGTCTGTTTTCACTAAATGGCACTCAATCCAGAGTTCCTTGTCAAGGCTTCCTTCACATTTAACATAGCGGGGACTGAGCAACATAACTTGCCGTAATTCAGTTTTAGTGCAGACCCTCAACAAATCAGCACTGAATACCAGTGTCCCAGATGAGTGAGTGAGGCATCTGACAGAATAAGGACAGAATGAGTGTGGAGGCCTTTAGAATTCAAGGACTTTATAGATTAAACACTTACGATAATAAATTTAATTAGTCCGTTCTACTTATTCTCTAATTTGAAGTCCAACTTATTTTAAGACTTGTCAATATCTAATAAATTGATGAATGAAAATATAATTCCATCTAAACCCACTATTAGACATTTTCACTTAAACCTTTAAGCTTCACTACTCTTGATTCTTGAGGTTATAATTATTAAAATCATATTATAGTTGATTTTGGGAAAAGAAATGAAACTAATGTCAAGGACCAGAAATATGATAAGTTCATATATGGTAAAGTCCACATACCATAATTTATTTTTAAAATAACTTATTTTATTACATATTTTATAGACTACCTCACAATATATTGAATAAAAAGAAAGCTTTAAAATATTTTCTACAAATAATCTCTCACAGTATGTTCCATTGATTTTCCTGTCTCAAAACAATATATATGTTGCTAGCAGAGATTTCTTTAAAAACACCGGTTTTTTTTTGCCGGAATCGCTAAAGGTTTACGCATCTAAGCAGTTGCTAGCGGACCCTCGGTGAGCCAAAATGAGTCGGGCAGTCCAGCTTTTACTCCCCTTTCATTCTTTCATTCTTTATCTTCTCATCACATCTAGATTTCTCCAAGAGATTTTGGAAGAAATCTCTGTCTTCATCTCCATGAGAAAAATCTGCTGGGTCTGCAAACACCTGCCTAATCTTTCTAGGGCAAAGCTTTTATGGTCCAAATTTCATAATTTTAAGGAAAGACACTCCTAACTTTAAATACTAACAATTATTTGCAAGTAACGTTATTCTCAGAGAAATATACTCTGTGGTGCGTCTGCCTCATGTGAAAGGACTGTTGAGACTCAGCTTCTGAAGCAAGTGTTCAGAGGCCAATTGCATCCGAATGATTCAACAATATGAACATGTTGATTTCTGGGCTTTTCTTTAGACCTATAGTTTGTGAGGTTTGCGAAGGTAGGGCTCAGGCCTCCGCATGTTTCAGGGGCCCCATAGCTGCTGATCCAATCACCTATCGAGATTTTTTTTTTTTTTAATGCTGATAGAGGCTGTGCTCACAGAGTGGCTGGTCCAGGGGAGGAGTGACATCTGTATTGATAAGAATTCCACAGGGTATGTGCTTAAGGACAAGGGTTGAGAACTCCTGCTCCAAGAGTTGATTAAAGAAAGGAGGAATGTTGAAAGATTCCTGTTTGCCAATGGATTGTTTGTGAATGCAGAGAAAGGCAGGCGGGTGTAGTAACCAGATTTAATTATCAGTGAAGGGTGCAGGATATCATGTGAGTGAAAGACGGAATGCTATGACTTCTCAGCCTAAACAAGGTTCACAGTGACATTTCAATGACCTTAATTCTTAACCCTGGCTCCTCTTTAGGATTCTGCAGGAGTGAACTTTAAAAAAATACCAGTGCCTGGGCCCTATTCCAGGCCAGTTGGATCAGAATCTAAGGGGGCGGGGCGGGGTGGTGGGGAGGTGAGGCCTGAGCTGCAGCTTATTTTAACAGCTCCTGGGCTGACGCCGGGTCCAGCCAGCTTAAGCACAGTTGCTCATAGAACAGTTTGAGTCACCTGCTATTGTTGATGTCACAGGCAGCTCACGTTGATGTCACAGCCAGTGTTTAAAGGAAGACTATCATCTCTTGTTCCCACTCTTAAACCACCATCATCAGGATTCACCCTTTCATTTCTAAAAGCACTTGCCACCTGCTTCCTTGCCATCATTTCTAGCAGTATATCGCTTAGAACAAAGGCCAGGAAGTTACATAACTTACAAATTGGCTGGTTAAAATTGGGGGGCAAGAGGGCGGTAGTATTTGTGGAATTTTGTCGTCTGTTGCTTGGCAACTCCCCACGAACCCAAATACTTATTGCTACTAAAAGGAAATAAATTCTTCCTTGAGCAGGGGGCTTGAGAAGTGACCCGAGCAGGCCGTCCACAGCCATGTCACTCTTCTACTTGACCCCACAAATCCTTCTGCCCTTTAGCCCCCTGACTCCTCAGGAGTTCGATCTGATCCGACGCAAGGCCGGCGCGTCCTGGCAGGAGGAAGCAAGATGGTCAGCTGCTTCTCTCACGACGTACGCGGGCAGTTACCGGAAAAAGGAGCTGGATGAGCCCGCAGGCGGCCTGTTCTCTTCTGACCCGGGACAGCACTGGCCTGAGTGTCACGAGTAAGACCTCTTTGTTATTTGCACCCGGACGTGTGGCTATAAATAGACAAGAATGCTATTAGAGGGAGAGGGTATTGTCAACCCGGAGAGACTTCCTAGACTTAACTCCGCATATTTTCCTGTTGGAAAGGTCAGTGGGAAGAAGAGCTAAATGTCAGTTATCAGCTGGAATGATGATTGCTTCTCTTTAGTGCTTGTAAAACTGTAACTGCGTACTGGTGAAGACAGAAAAATATGAGTACTTGATTCAACTGTAGATATTTTGTGTTCTCTGCTTGGCAGAGAGGTGCTCCTGAGCCTTTCGCTTTGTTTCTT
Organism: Furipterus horrens; assembly: GCF_987537825.1. Taxonomy (NCBI): domain Eukaryota; kingdom Metazoa; phylum Chordata; class Mammalia; order Chiroptera; family Furipteridae; genus Furipterus; species Furipterus horrens. The sequence continues at coordinate 14,254,643 of NW_028327180.1, forward strand.
GTCTAGTTTTTCCACACTTAGCTGAAAACTGCCCCCAGAGCAGGAAGAAAGTTGACTGAATCTTCCTCTGTGCTCCACCCCATAATGTCTAGTGACAAAAAGGCGCTGTTAGACCCCGAAAGACATTTTCTGAGTGTCGACTGGAAGGCAAGCCCTCGGTTAGGCCTACACAAAAAAATTGAGTTTCAGTTTAATATGGTAACCATAACCACAGGAACAAGCGATCAGCACAAAGGAGGAGATGCTATGGGGGTCTGTGGCGGGGGACAGGGTGCTGTGAGAGAGATCTCAGGGAACCAGGTTTTCTCTGAGCTTGTGCAGCAGGCGAGGAAACCATTCCGCCTAGGAGGGAGTGTGCGCAGGAGAGAAGCAGCGTTTAATCCGCAGCATCATCACAGAGCTGCAGAAAGCGTCGATGGAGGTGTGGAAAAAGACAAGGACTCCTGATGAAGTATGTCCCCCTGTATGTTAATTGTCAAATATCTTGTCCACATTCTGGAAATCTATTTGAAAGTCAGTTGGATTATTGGTTCCAACTTGAGATGTGAAGACTAACTCAAATAATATCCTAATAAATATTAGTTATATTGCCTTCCAGGGCTTTCCAAATCATCAAAACAACGCTTTAAAGCCAAGATGTCTCAGAAGTACTTGTCAATTGGATGCCTTGTCTGGTTTATTCCAACAAACTGCAGTCTCTGCGTCTTTAATAGCTCTCAAGTGTGTTGACACGTCACTTAATTTGGGAAGTTCCTTTGCCAGTTCTGTGAAGTTCAAGGCATCTCTTGACTAGAGAGTGGGATCTTCAACTACAGCTGGGGTCTACCCTGAAAATAGTTGAAAAGCTGCTATCTAAACATAGCCACTCATCAGAGTAGAAAAAGATAGCTCATAACTAGAAAAATGCAGAAATATGGTAGCTGGTGGAAATGTACAGAACTTTGAACTCGTTTCCTTTTGAGAGTATAATCATTACGTGAATCAGTCGAACCAAGGCACCCCGTGACCGTGCAGCCCACAAAAGGGCACAAGCTGGTGAGGCCTACCTTTTTTTTCTCTTTGAACCTCAGAAATGTAAGTACATTCTTTGCCCAACCACTGCTTATTCTATTAGAGGCTAAGAAGCAGCAAGAGTTATCAGTGAAGATGGAGGGCAGATTTAGGTCATTTTGGAAGGATGAGTGATAATCTAGATTTGCTTTTGTTTTTCAACTTTTTTATGTTTATTTTTTATTGGATTTATTGGGATGACAGTGGTTAATAAAATGATATAGGTTTTGAGTGTACATTTCTATAATACATCATCTGTCTGTTGCATTGTGTGTTTATCACCCCAAGTCAAATCTCCTTCTATCACTGTTTATTCCTCCTTGGTTAATTTTCAAGCCAAGGACAAATGTCCTAAGTTAGGAGCAAAAGCTGTTGGATTAAAACTTCAAGGCTATAAAGAGACATTTTTACGCTGTTATAAAATCAAAATGGTCCAAGCAGGAATTACTGAGTGAAGTATGGAATGACTGGTCATTTAAAATGTGTCAAGTCAGGAAAATATTCAAGTAGACAAAACAGGATACTTTTTATTCACCACATACTTTGAATACCCTGCAGAGCTCAGCAAAGCCATCGACCGCCTCGCTTGCGGGAAAGCACCAGGAAGCGACGGAATCCCTCCAGAAATCCTAAAGAGTGGGAAACCAGTCCTGCTACAGCCGCTCCACCATCTACTCTGTCGCTGCTGGAAGGAGGGTTACATCCCCCAGGATATGAGAGACGCCAACATTATCACCATGTACAAGAACAAAGGAGACCGCAGCGACTGCAACAACTACCGGGGCATCTCTCTCCTCAGCGTCGTCGGCAAAGTATTCGCCCGGGTCGCTCTTGCCCGCCTGCAGACCCTTGCTTCCCGCGTCTACCCAGAGTCCCAGTGTGGCTTCAGAGCTGGCCGTTCAACAGTGGACATGATCTTCTCCCTACGCCAGCTGCAGGAGAAGTGTCACGAGCAGCATAAACCACTCTACCTCGCCTTTATCGACCTTACGAAGGTGTTTGATCTGGTCAGTCGAAGCGGACTCTTCAGCTTGCTACGGAAGATTGGCTGTCCACCACATCTGCTTGCTGTGGTCATGTCCTTTCACGACAACATGCACAGCACGGTGTCCTACAACGGCGCAACCTCTGAGGCCTTCCCAGTCAGCAGCGGAGTAAAGCAGGGCTGCGTCCTCGCGCCTACGCTGTTCGGAATCTTCTTCTCCATGCTCCTCCAATACGCCTTTAAGGACTGCAGCGAGGGTGTCTTCATTCACACCAGATCCGATGGCAAGCTCTACAACCTGGCCCGTCTACGAGCCAAGACCAAAGTCAAAGAGGTGCTCATCCGTGAGATGCTCTTCGCCGACGACGCAGCTTTGACATCACACTCCGAAGAAGGACTCCAGCAGCTAGTCACTTGCCTTTCCCACGCATGCAAGGAGTTCGGACTAGCCATCAGCCTGACGAAGACGAACGTTATGGCTCAAGGCACGGGGACTCCCCCATGCATCACCATCGACGGGTACACCCTGGAGGTTGTCAACGACTTCACTTACCTCGGGTCCACCATCTCGAGCTCTCTGTCAGTCGACTTGGAGGTCAACCGGAGAATCGCCAGGGCAGCCACAGTTATGGCCAGACTGAACTGGCGAGCGTGGAACAATTCCAGCCTCACTGAGAAAACCAGACTGCGCATCTACCAAGCCTGCGTACTCAGCACTCTCCTCTATGGCAGCGAGACGTGGACCACCTACGCAAGGCACGAAAGGAAACTCAACAGCTTCCACATGAGGTGCCTGCGACGCGTCCTGCATGTCGCCTGGCAGGATAAGGTCCCCAACACCGAAGTGCTGAAGCGAGCCAATATGAGCAGTTTGCATGCAGTTCTTAGCGAGAGACGCCTCAGGTGGCTCGGCCATGTCAAAAGAATGGATGCAGGCCGTATCCCCAAAGACCTCCTCTACGGCGAGCTAGCAGAAGGCAAGAGGATGACAGGGCGCCCAAAACTGCGGTTCAAAGACATCTGCAAAAAGGACATGACACGATGCTCCATCAATCTCAACACATGGGAAGTTCAAGCAGACGACCGCCTAGCCTGGAGGCTCGCGGTCAGGCAAGGTACGTCACGGGCAGAGGCTGCGCGCAACGAGGAGGCGGCCCAGAAAAGATCGAGGCGGAAGCAGCGTCAACAGCAGCAACAACGGCCATCTGCCTTCACCTGTAACAAGTGCGGCAGGGATTGTCACTCCCGAGTCGGACTGCACAGCCATTCTCGGCGGTGCAGATAGACTCTCAAGAAGCTACGCCATCGTCTCTCGAGACGGACGGCTGCCGCCGCCGACGACGACGACGACGACTTTGAATACCCAGATTGTGCAAGCCAGAGGCAAGTTGGTCATTTGGTTCTGAATCAGATTAAGGGCCAATATGTAAGATTCATAAACATCCGAGAAGAAAGCTCCTGCATTGGGAGAGCGGAGTTGAGTGTGGTGTGGGACTGAAGACGCCCCTGTGGAATATCGGCTCCCTCTCCCGTAGTCTGCCAAGGTTAAAGTAAGGGAAGAGCTGCGTTTTGGAATTCCTAAGGCAAAAGCATGGCACAGGTGTAAGTGTTTAAGCCTTGATGCTTTATTTATGAAATTATTCATTTATTCATTCATCAATCACATATTTCTTTAAGATGCTGTTTTGTGTAAGATCTTCTAGGCTAAATGGGTCGTGGTGATGGTTGCACAACACTGCATGTGCTTAATGCTACTAAATCGTACATTTTACCATGGCTGAAATGGTGCATTTTATAGTAACGATTTGTGAAGGACAGGATTGCCAGAATAGAGGGGATATATGTACTCGCTCCCCCATAAAAGCAGAAAACCTCTGGGAGAAAACCTGTCAAAATTAACTTTTTCAAAACTCTAGAAATCGACCAAAGATGTGCAACACACTGAGGCATGTTTTCGGGGAACACTTGGGTAAAAACAGCAGGGTCTGTGGCATGGAAACCTGACCACCCTCATCGCTCTGATGGTCCTTGAAAACAATGGCTCCTGCAGAGGTTTGCTCAGGAGAATGATCCGTTTTGTTGAAAATCATGATTCTCAAGCTGCTCCCCTCAGAAACTCTGATCGGGAGGCACCAGTGAATCTGTTTAACAAATGTTCCACATGATTCTTAGGATTAAGAAACGGTGGAGCCTGCCACTCTGTAAAGAGGTTGAAAAATCTCGCTTAGCAGCATAGCCACCTGCTACCAAACTTCAATGGAATATTTTCAATTCCAGGCAGATTAATTCCAGATGAATTAGAAAGCTAAGTGTGAAAGGCAAAATGATCAAACCCCTACCTCGCGCCCACAGCTCCAGGTCCTGGAACTGGGAGACCCTCCCTTCCCCAATCAGAGGCCCTAAAACCATGGCCACCGGTGTTGAGTCTGTCCATCTTGTGCAAAGTAACCTGGCTCCCCACCAAGCCCTGACCTGCTTAAAGAGTGTCAGGGGTGCGTTCAGGGAAACTGAGATATGGATGTTCTGAAGGAGAGACACACATCTGTGTGTCTCCAAGTCACGTCACTGCTCTGACGTTCTCAGTTTTACTGGGAAATCCACATAATTACGGTAATGTTTTCTGTTCCATTCATAGCACTTATTTTGAAAGCAACGTCCCAGAGAAAAGACTCATATACCTTCCTAAAACAAGGATGAACTCAATGCTCCAGCTTTTCGTGTACAAAAGTTGAACATGTTCGCCTTTTATGACAAACCAGGGAACAAACAAGTCACTAAAGACAACGAGAAAGTCCAACGGGGGCTGATTTCGTGGGAGTGCAGGATTATGGTTGGGAGTGTGGAAAGGGCAAGAGAGGAGGCCAGAGTTTAAGAAATTAAATGAAAAGATGAGTGAAAATCCCTCTAAGTCCATAAGTTGTGACTTATAAACGCATACATGTATAGCTCATTTCTTCTGTTCTCTTTCTTCAGGCTGTCAGTGCCAAATGGCTCCGCTGGTACCCCTACACTCTGCTGGGCTGGTCCCCAAGACACTGCAGGTGTCAGAGGTGAGTGCAGCACCTTCAGCTCAGAGCATCGCCCTTTCGGCAAGTTTGCCCTCATTGTAACTTCTGGATTCTTGGTCGAAGTCCATATGGTTTCCATTTGCCTACGACAGGCAAGGCATCTTTAGAAAGAAAATGGACATATTCTATTCTGGGTCCGTCACTCTTAAAAATGACAGTTATTTGAGGGCAAAATTCTCCCCGTTCAATTTTTCCCATATGTAACTCTGCCAGGGCCTGGAGCTCTGATAATGTAATGTGAGCTTTACCAGGCACATCAAAGAATTAATTAAGAGAAACCAAAGCTACAAGCCACCAGCTAGTAAATGACATTTACTCATCTGTAGCCACCTCCACTCTGTTTTAGTTAAATTAGGTAAAGCTGACTGTTCTCAGAGATAAACCTCCAAATTCCAGCTGGTTAACACAGCCAAAGACATTTTTTCTTCATTTAAAGGCCAAGGTGGGGGGTTTGCAAGCGGACCTTCCTTCATCTTGGGGCTCCACCACCCCTTGGGACCCCAGAGTCCTTCGTGTGTCTTATCTGGCAGGTGGATATGATATCCATCTGTTATGCTGATATTCCAATGGGAGAAGTGGTCACAAGGCTCAGCCTAGATGCCAGCATTCAGAAATGGGGTTCTTGCTGGGAAGCCACTTCTTAGCACGGGCCACGCCCACTGGGAAGGAACCGCTGGCCATCCTGCCACACACTCTGATTTTGAGGAAGAAGCAATAGGCTTCCCCCCTATAATTTCCATCTCTCGGGGTTAAATCTTTGAAGGTTTAATAAGGCTAATGTCATCTCAAATTAGAATTATTTAGCGCTTTATGAAATTTCCTGGTAATACTTTTTGCTGTAGTATTTAAAGGTTTAAGATGTGTGTGTGTGTTTTGGGAGGGCATGGGAGGTGAAAAGAGCTGTCCTGCAGCCCTACAGGGTTTTCTTCCATGATGGAGATAAAGGTTTTTAACAGCCGCCTTGGACGATCACGAGCCTGCTAGCTTTCTGAATAAAACTGGACTTTACGAGAGTAGTTCGTGCGAGATGGGCTTTATGCCGTCCTCTGGCTTGGGGAGGCCAAAGGAAAGGACAGCTGACCATCTGTGCAATTGTTAAAATCAAGAAAGACTTACTTTCTCCCCTTCGCAGTAATGAACATAAAATCGAAACACCCCACATAGTTGGGAGACAAGACTGAGCTGGGGCACAGGAATTAAACAGCCTGATCGCATCGTTCAGCGTAAGCTCGGGTGGCAGGGCATCTGATCTGCAGAGCAGAGAGTACAATCCTATTACATTTACATTCTGTTTGTGCCCTTCAGAATGCTGGGTAGCCCACGAATCACCTCTGGCCTGGGGGAGTCGAAAGCTAAGCAGTTCCTAGTCTGGTGGGCGGGATTATTTCAAGGGTAGTAACATGAGCAGCAAAGGCATCCTTAACCACCGTATGACAGGTATGACTTTGTTTTCCTCTCCTCTCCTGTTTTTATGGTGAAGCATTGGAAGGAGGAAATGACATAAGTGGATATGTTCATAATGATGACTTCTTAATAGATTTTATCCATATTGTGTTTTCACTCCTCAAATGGTCATTGTAATTTAACTGATAGCTACAGCAGGTCCTCCAATAAGGTTGTTTCGGTCAATGTTGTCTCCTTAGATCGTCCATGAGTTACTGTAGGAACGTAACTCTGGTTTATGTGAATCCGCCTTCAGCAAAACTAGTCTTGTTATATGTTGTTTTACTTAAAGCCACAGAACCTATCCCCACAAGAGTTAAGTGAGGACTTAACTGTACTTGATCAGTTAAGAGGTGACAGTCCCTCAAGGCAGAATTATGTCATTTGGCCAAACGATAACTTGTGGGCTTCTTCTCAATTTTCATGTTTAATGTTTGGATGATCAACTTTAATTGTTATGCTAGAAGCCCCTAATGAAAGGGGTTAAAACATGAAGCCAAGGATCAAATCTTCAATACAAGCCAACCGTAAACGTTTGCTCACCATTACCGGACAGACAGTGGTCTGTTGATTGTCTCTTTGTAGAAATGTATGCATTTCACATAGGTGTGCAAATCAGATGGGTGGGGCTTAAGTGTGATTCCTGTTTATCAGAGTAAAACAGTTCTCAAATTCCTTCTCCCTACTGCTTTCAGAGAGCTGTTGTATTTGTTCTGCTTATGCAAAGGTGGCTTTGCTCTTGCATTAATTACTATCCATTTCTTTCCAATTGTTTGATTTGGTTGTGGGATTCCCCTCCTATGGCCCCATCATAGGCTCATCCCTTATAGTCAAAGAACAAAGCAATACCTAATGAAAGTAAAAATCAAGTGTCATGAAACTGTAGTACAACAAACAGAAATAGATAAACAATCCAACTTCCCACTTAGCTCTGCTAAGTCGGTTTTAGCAAGCTTTGTTTACTTTGAAAGCTTCTCTCCAGCAAAAGCAGTCTGGGGAGAGCTGCGTGGAGCCCAGACTGTGGCAGAGCTGTGGCCATCCCTGTCCCTTCTCTTGTCCTTGGCACTCTGTCTGTGTCCATACCTGCGCCCCTTGAAGATGAGCCCAGGTTACCCTTGCAAAAGGCTCCACTGGCCTCTTTTATTCTCGCTGTTCCAGGAGGCGCAATATGTACTAGAGAAGAGGCTCTCCATAGCATGACCACATCAAAACCCAGATGTGACCATATGTGGACGAGCTCCTCGGGAGAGTCCCTAACCACGGGCGACAAATTCCGAGTGTCTGAAGCAGCCACCTAGAACTGTTTTTATGGTATATGCCCTTTCATAAGAACGGTAGTGTCTAGGAGAATATTGACAAGAACCAAATAATATTCTAGGAGGGCAGCATCAGCATGGTTTGTCATGTTACTTCGAGAGTGTTTGTGTGCATTTTTGTCATCCCTTTTCTTGTATTCCTTTATTCCCACTTTTATTTCCCTGTGAAGCATTCACTAAACCTCAGAAGATTTCTTAAAGCAAAAAGAACTCATCAGACTACTCTATAAATTATGTCTTCACACAGGAAAACCTTAAGCATAAACAACTTGATGTCACTTGTGTTTCCTGTTGCACTTGCAATAAAATCCTCATTCCTTACTGAGGCCTTTTAAGTCTTTCATAAATGTGACCCTGCCTGTCTTTCCAGCCTCTTTTTGTGCCTTTCCTCCATTTTGCTCATTCTGTTCCCGTGACAGTAGCTTCTTTTAATAAGTGGAAAGTATCAAGCCACTTCCTGCCCCAGGACCTTTGCACATATGTTCTCTTGGCTGGAACACAATTTTCCTGGCTCTGCCGAGTTGTAACCTTCAACCCTTCTCCTCCTCCTTCTCCCGTGCACTCCTCTTCCTCCCCCATCCTTCTCTTCCTCCCGGCCTCACCCTCCTTCCTCTCTTTCTCCTCCTCCCTCTGACTCTCACTGTGGAACTTGATTGCCACGGGAGCAAGGTGACTTAGAACAGGCTGCACTCACCACAGGGTTCTCATGTTCACTCCTGGTGTGGGCCACCGCAGCAGAGGGACCTTGAATGCTGGCTTTAGTGTGTTTTCTGGCTAATTTGTATGCCTCGCTGTGGGAAGTACGTACATCTCTTTTAAACTACAGCAAAGGAAAAAAGCTCACACTGGCCACCAGTAAATGCAGAAAGTGTCAAAAGCAGTTAGCTAGGACTGAGGTCCTCACCCCAGCACACTCTGGAGAATTCCAGAATGGCCCCCGACTCAGGAACACCAGCATCTCTTTTAAGTGTTGAGAGCTTTCTTTTGCAATCTCTATTTTGAGTTAGGAAACAGTCTAATAAATGGTTAAATGTGTTTGCCAGAACATATTCGAGTCTAAGGCAACAGTTTCCAAATTCCCTGCAGAGATTGGACGCAAGGGAACCCTGGCAACCAAGCCTGTTATTAAGAAGGTCACAAGATGCCATCTGTTTCCGCGTGCACTTTACTGTCCAAGCGTAACATCCACTGGGAGGTGGCTGCGTTGGCTTTTGACCATGACCTTACCAGGGAGCACTGTCGTGGGCACTGCAGTGGCTTGAGTGGGCCTGTGTGAACAAACCAGGCGTCTGCCTACCGGGTGGGCTGGGGTGGGGAGAAGATGAAAGGGAGGCAAAACGCTGCTTGTGGGCCTGCCTGGGGCTGCGGCTCCAGCGCGATTGTGCTGCAGAGGCCGGCTTTTCTAACCTTTCTTCTGCCTCGTGTCGGCCATCCGCAAAATGGGATAACAGCGCCCCTCCTTTACCTGTAACTGCAAAATGAAAGCAGGTGAACGAAGGCCTCATTCTTTTATTCACAACTTAAAAAAAGGAGTTTCTAATCCATAGTGAAGTTGAAGGACTAGTACAATCAGTATTCACCTCCTCACCTCCATGCATCAGTGGTGAGCATTTGGCCACATCTGTTAATGCTCAGTGTTACCCTGCCTCTCTCTAGTGATACTTGTACAGACTTCTTTACTGAACTGTTGAGAGGGCATTACAGACATCGTAACAGTATGTCCTTAAATGCTGCAGCGTGTGCCTCTGAGAAGTAAGAATGTTTTCTTATGAGACAATAATGCTATTATCACACTTAAGAAATTCGATATAGATAGAATAACTTAAAAAAATCTATTATATAGATCTTAAATGCCTGATTCTTAAAAATCTCTCAGGAAAGGTTTTCTCTATTCTCTATCCCTGTGGTTAGCAGCTCTCTAAGACACTTCCTATTTCTGAGGCAGTTTTTAAAAATGTGATGAAAGCCCTGGGCCCTTATCTTCAGAAAATATCCCTAAAGACACATCTGCAAGCCAACAATGCGCATACCTCGGATCCCTCTGGTGTCCACGGGCGCTAGGGTAAGTGTTGTTAATCTTTGGTCCACATCCTCCTCTTTGTGTACAAAGACTTGAAGACCACAGCCCTCAAAAAGGCGAAGTATGGTTTGTTTTCGCTTTCCCACATTATGTTTTATGTTCGAGGAACTCAGATATAGGTAGGCAGGAGATCATATTCTCTGCAATCGATGAAAAGGAAACTGAATCTCAAATATAGCTGAGAGTTATACTGGGACAGGCACGCAGTAGGCAGACTCAATGATTAGCAGACCTGGAAGAATACTTCCAAACTTAAGCTTCTCTGATTTTGGGAGAGCCAAAGCTCACCAATCCACACTTACTTCCTCGATAACTTGCTTTTAAAAACCAAACACCTGCAGCATTCATTCATTCCATTGTGTTGGCAGAACATTGAAGGACCTTCTACATACAGTTAGAACATGTGGGCCGTTACTAACATTGTTATTTTCAAACTCTCCCAGGTTGGTTACAGTTTTAGGACTAGGAAGTGGAAGCAGGGAGGTGGAGACACAGACTAGGATAACATTAAATGTCCTTCATTAAAAGGTCAGCTGAAACTGCTAGGGTCAAGTTGTACCGTGGGCTCTATTTTGTCAACTGTGCGCTCGCAAGGAGAAAAATCATTAGCTGACCATACTTCAACATATGTGAACCTGTTGGTGTCCCTTCCTTCCCGTAAACAGACTAAAGAAAGTGAGACATGTTTCTAGCTCAGTTAGAAAAAGATGGATGTTTTGTCAAAAGATGGACATAAATGTATAAATCCCTCATGCAAAAATTCTAATGCCTCTTTCCCCTCCATAATCTACCAAATGCCTCAATATTACCTTCTGTAAAAGTTTAATACGGTATTATAGAATTACTTCATTTACTAATTAATGATTATCTCATGTAATTCTTGAACGGAAGGGTGACAAAAAGCTAGTTAAAGCTCTGGCAGGCCTGTGGTGTTTATAAAGCTCTAACGGAGCTTTGAAAGGCCAAGGATTCGTGGCAAACAGAATAATCAGAGCTAATTGAGCAAGATAAACTTATCCACCTGATTTTACTATAGGTTTGAAAAAGTGGGTCTTTCCTGAATTTAGTTAAATAGTTGTTGAACTCTTTAGTTGACTTTAGCTTAAGATAGAGCTTGTTTTAAAAAGCATCGGTGTAAAGTAGCACAAATAACAATGACCATTTGACAAATGCTATTCCTTTCCCTTGACTCATTCCTATTGACCAGACCCAATCATATTATGTCAACAAGACCCCCTTTTTCTTTGATCAGTTTTTGTTTATTTTAATCACGTTAAAACTTTGAGCGATTCAACACGATTAGTCCTTAGGGAAATGCCAGTGGCGATTCAACACGATTAGTCCTTAGGGAAATGCCAGTGAAACTCTTCACATCTGGAAGAATGGCAATGATCACAAAGACAGTAACACACGCTGGTGAGTGTATGGAGAAACTGGAACCTTCATTCAGTGGTCGTGGGATGTAGAATAGTACAGCCATTTTGGGAAACACGTTGACATTTCCTTTGAAAGTGAGACATAAATTTGCTATAGGAGCCAACAATTCCACACCTAGGTATTTGTCCAAGAAAAATGAAAACATATGTCGACGCAAAGACTTACCACATGGACATTTCCTGCGGCATTATCCATAATAGCCCAAAGTGGAAATAACCTTTATGTCCATCAGCTGGTGAGTGGATAACAAAATAGAGTCTATTCATATAATGGAATACCACTCATCAATAAAAAGGAACAAAATGTTAAAAATGCTGCATTGTGGATGGACCTCAAAAAACATGGTAAGTAAAAGAAGCCAGACATGAAAGGCCACATAATGATTCCATTTATATGAAATGTCCAATAAAGGCAAATCTATAAAGAAAGTGGGATTGTCATTTTCTGGGGCTGGAGAGAGTAAAGGAGATTAGCCATAAATGGGCCTGAGGGAGCTTATTGAGGTAATGAAAATACTCTAATACTAGTTTATAGTATTATGGTGATGGCTGCCTAACTTGATAAATTTACTCAAAATCATTGAATGGTACACTTAAAATGGGTGAATTTTATGGTATGGAAGTTATATACCTCAATGAAATTCTTACGATATACACCAGAGCTGCTTTAGACCTTGAGAAAAATTTATAGCCCTAGAATTTCAGCATGGTCTTTGTTCCCTCATAGAAGAATATTCTAGGCAGAAACATTTTTACCCCAACTTCTGGTCCTGCATGTAAGGAGCTTCGGAGTCATCACTCCATCCTAACAACGGGTACAAAGCAGCACAGACTGAAAAATCAACAACTCTTCTTGGGTCCTCATGAGAGGGGTGGACACAGGGCAAACCACTGTCCCCAAAATGGAGAGTCAGATGTGCAAAGACAGGGAATCATGGCTTACTGGAGCAGAGACTCAGCAGCGGAAACAATCACAGCTACCAGCACCCGTGTGGGACCCTCTGAACTGTGACTGACGAAGTGCTGGAGGCTCACCATGGACAAGCCTGGGAGCTAAAAACTCCAGGGGGACCCGGGCATAGGGGAGTCCCTTCAACACTAAGATTTACCTCCAGGAACTTGACTGGGATCCCAGAGTAAATATCAGAGAAAAATGCTCTTTGTGTTTCAGGAAAAGGGAGGGGAAGAGGAACCATTTTGAAATATTCCAGACACTACGTTCTTAACAAGGTCAGCCCTCAGGAGACACTGGTCAGCCAGAACTTAACCTGCTGGGATATTATCATAGCATAACTGACCTGGGCAGGGGGAGGGAATACTCGCCTCCACCCCCCAGTCTTTCCTGTGGGAAAAAGGAATTACCCACCTCCAGCCCTCTCTAGCTGTCCTGTTCCACCTAATGAGAGAGGAAACAAACAAACAAACAAACAGAAAAACAAAAACTTAGAAACTAGTGAAGTTCCCGGCTCAGATCTTACTAATCAGAGATTGAGACCTAATCAGGGACTTACTTGAAGAAAATCTCCTGAAGAAGGGCAAAGGGTACGGAAAACTGAATCATTCTGATAATTTGTTTTATTATAGTCTCACAATTTCAATGTCTCCTCAGCTGTTCCCAGTGCCATTTTTATTTTAAAATAAAACTGAAATGTGTCCCATACCAAAAAATGTTTTACCTCCCTCACCCCGCCACCTAAAAGCTCCAGAGGTTAGTCTGAGTGAACTCTTAGTCACTGTTCCATCTTGCCTGACTGACTCTCACTCTTCTGTTGATCAGATTCTAAAGGGAAGTAACTGTTGTGGACAGTGTGTTGATACAGCCTAATCGGGAGTATAAGAAACTTTATTCTAACACTGGTTCAAGCCTGGTTTTTCCTTTTTGTTGGCACACAGGACTGTTCCCTCATCTAACCGGTTCCTTTAAAAAGTCCCTTGATGTCAAGCACAGAGTGGTAAGTCCAACGTTTCTCAATGACCACTTGTAGGGAGCTTAACCGCCTGCACCGCATGGCTCCTAGGGGCAATGTAGGGTCCGGTTCCCATGAGCCTCTGTTCACAACGTTTTCCTCAACTTTGTATTATGTGTGTCTCTGTGCAAAGACACCTTATCTAATATATGTTATTGATCCATGCCTAAGTGAAGATGATCTAACGCATGTTTTCTCGGTAACGCACAGCACAGTCTTCTGGTACTGAGGAACAGTAGAGAGCGCTCAGCAACACACGGGGCGGGAGGGGGCATTTTAAATGGAATCACTAACCCAGAGCTGAAAAATGCAGAAAACAGGGCACTAAATAGGTTGCAAAAAGGATACTTGTTTACAGTATGAGAGTTGAAACAAGAAGGGAAAGTGTCCTCTTGTCTGACCTTGACCGAGAAGGTGCATGTCAGGTGACTCTGATTGTTTGCCTCTCTGTGCATGTCCTTGAAAGACCTCAGATGTGCTGGGGGTATTGACTTGGGGTTGCAAAAAAACTCACATGCAGGAAATTCATGAATAAGATGCATTGATGATATTCATTTCCTCTACCCACTTTCCTAGTAGGGTGTTTAGCTTTTCTTATTGATTTGGATAAGCTCTTTGCATATTAGGATAGTACGCTTGCCTATCCTATTTTATAAATAATTTCCCCAATTTTGTCTTTTCATTTTACTGTCAGTGGCATTAGGCAGCAGTACCCAACTGCCTTTTGAATGGGGAGGACAATGCTGCAAAAGGAATTCTGTATAATTTCTGTTGTGAAAGTGGTTGGTATTTATTTTTATCTTTCTTCTTCACAGGCACACCAAATTCTGGGTGGCAATTTTTCTCCAGCCCCTCCAAATTATGGAAAGTCGTGTAAGTCCTAGCCCAGACTGTCACTTCATGTCCATGTCCTGCCTTTAATGACAATCTTCATCTGCTATTTCCATCCCTTTCCCAGACTGAGGCCATTTCAGGTCTTTTGCATTTCTGCCTCCTTCCTCCTGTCACCACCTTGTGACCTCATTGTCCCTCTCCGAACAGTGAGGGTGGAAGGAGGCGGCAATAAAAGGAGGGAGAAGTCCCACAGAGGCAGCTCTGAAAAAGAGCAAACACGTGAGAGGTGGCGGTGGTGGCGGCAGGGGTCGCGGGGGTGTATGTGAAGGTTTGGAACTATTGATTAGAAATGGTGTAGGAATATCAGTAAATGTCATTCGTTGATACTATTGTCGATCCCGTTTGCCACAAGCATTTCCGCACTGGCTGTCTGTCTTTTCATGCTAGATGTGAGACCTAAGAAGCCAGCATTTGAAAACCTGATGAAGTACAACCGACGAAGCACAGTCTTCCTGAGGCCTGTAAGAATCATTGTCCTTGTCACCCAACAGTGGACCCGCAGGGCAGTGTCAACGGGTGTACCTGTCGGTGTGGCAGAGAGGGTGTTGGCGTGTGTACGTTTAGAGTTGGTGTGAAGATCATCCCTCGTTTTCAATCAAGTGACCCAGAGGCACGCAGCCGGTTCTGGGAAGCAGTCTTCCTTAAAGCATTGGGACCATTTCTTTCTTTCTTTTTTTTTTTTTTAAGGTTTATTTATTATTTATTTATTTTTAGAGAGAGGGGAAAGGAGAAAGAGGGAGAGAAACATCACTGTGTGGTTGCCTCTGACGCGCTCCCAGTTGGGGACCTGACATGCAACCTAGTCATGTGCCCTGACTGGGAATCGAACCGGCAACACTTGGTTCGCAGGCCGATGCTCAATCCACTGAGCCACAGCAGTCAGGGCGGGACCGTTTCTTGTTGATAACTCTCCAGCTGTTTTGGAAACGAGCAGTGAAAGGGATTGGATTTTTCTCTTATACTGTCCAACGTTTCATCAGTGATATGCGTGACTTGCCGATTTTGCCTCTTGCAAAAAAGGCATTAAGTTCTCAGACTGTCCTCCCTTCTGAGGACCCACCCTGGGTGCCCAGCATCCTGGGCACACTTTATTCATGTGGCTCTTCTGGCACCCCACATCCACTGTCCCCGCTCCCCCTGACGTGGCCTTCCATGGCTCTGTCTTGCCTGATAAGACTTTCTCAAAACCCAGTAATTTTTAACAGTATGTTAAAACGGGATTCTTTTAATGTCTTAGAGTTCTGGCAGAGACTCCTAGAGAACAAGTTAAAAGAATAAAAACTGGTTTCTGCAAGTACCATACTGACTGCACCTCATTTAATGTCCATGTTATAAGTACTTTTGCTATCCTAGCACCTTTGTTTATTAAGATTTCTCTAAATTGACTTAACAGCAACTCAGCCTTATCCTAAGAAATTATACAGGGTGTGGCAAAATAGGCTTGTAGTTTTTATAGTTTTTCACATGGAAAATGATACAATGATTAATAAATAATAATACAAGAAAAAACTGTGTTTCACACACTCACAACTGTAAGCCTACTTTTGCTCAACCCTGTATTTACAATACCATGGGTTTGGTATGCTAGGTATGTGGATTAGGAAAAAGAAAACCTGACCATTAAAAAAAAATGTTATTCAAGTACCACCTAACACCATCACAAGAACCACCAGTTCTATATAGATATCACTCCAGAAAATGCTAATCTACAGGCCCTGACTAGCAAATCTGATAAACTTAGCTAATGGGACTGTTAGACGGCCCACTTTGGTTCCAGTTCCACTGGCCTTTCAGAAATAGTACATTTTTCTAGATTTTTCTGCCATAAGGCCTGGTAACTTTCCTATGAAGCAGTTCAAGTGTGACGCGGCAGTGAGGTGGCAGGCTGTGGAGTGAGTTATTTGGGGGCATTTGAAGCTGGGCAGTCCAACAGAAAATTATAGAGTATGGGCAGCCAGGGACCTCCCTTCCCTGTAAGGTTGGTACATGCTTCTAGGAAGGGTGGATGATTTCCTGAAAGTATATTTACTGTGAGCTGGCTTCCTGGGAGTTGCTTGGGAGAATCATTAACTCTTGTTAAATAAGTAAATCTCTCGTGCTGCACGGAGCTGTACCCGGGCCAAGCAGTTCCACTGCCCGAGTCTGCAGCTGTTCTGGGGAACAGTGGCCTTTCTCTTTGAGGTGCTTCCCTAACCCCCTCCCCTGAAATGAATTCTCTATGTCATAGCAGCCTCTGTGAAGTCAACAATTCCTGACAAAGTAGTGGCATTGCATCCTGCTCTTGGTTTTACTGAGCAACAACAAACTAAAAGTACACACGCACACCACAGTTCATGGGAGGCACTTGCCTGGGAAACTCTGGGCCTACAGTGCTGTCCAAAACATAAGTCATGACTTTTTATTTACTAGATAAGGCGAAATCTTAATTTTTAAGATGCTATGTTTTGGGGGAGGAAAACATGCACGGAGATGTAAAATGCACCCTCTTGCATCAGCAACAAGCAAGGATTGAATGAAATTTTCAACCACCATTAACAATATTCTCACTTTAGAAAGTATTTGCTTAGTGTCCAATACCTTCAGTAACCAACTTCTAAATATTTATGTTTCTGAGCCCCATGTTGAAGAAGTTTATGATGTAAAAGTGAAAGCAGAGAAATCATCACACCCAGCAGGGCGCAGACTACAGGAATGGGAGGGAAGACAGGGGAAAGAATCTTATCGCCACAGGATGGTTAAGGGACACAGAGAAGTCATGAGCCGTGTGGTCAGTGATTCCAGGGCTTCTTGCCTCTTTTCCTCTTATGGACCGGGCCTTCCTGGCAGAGACAGGATAGATGAAGTAGGAAGGTTAAAGGCACTGGAATAAAAAGCAGGAACAATCCCAACTCCCACTCGTTCGTGAATGGTGTCTGGCAATTTCATTTTTGATTCCGCCGCAAAAGCTAACCTTGGCATTTGGGCTAGAGCTGACAACCAGGTCATTTTTCTGCAGCCTCCGGAGCCCTGTAACTCTGCAAGAAAGTCTGGTTCGTCTGAAGACTCAGATGCTGACCAATACTACGTTTACAGTCTGGGAGGACCGTTCTAGTCGCTTAGCTGAGCCGGAAAGCAAAGCCACAAAGCTGCAGGTCGGCAGTTTGCCTAATTAACGACTTGGAGGTAGGAGGGCCTCGGGACACGTGGACCTTGGCAGGCCGACTTTCTTGGACCCTTCTCTGGTCTTCAAATGCCCTCGTCCCTCAATTTTTTTTCTCTTTATTGTACGAGGGGAAAAAGTTATCGTTATGATCATTATTACATTTCCCTCTAAAATAAATACTTGGTACTCCACGTCTCTGCAAGAACCACAGAAACGGTGTTGGGGCACCGACAGCTGTAGGTTCCAGCGTCAGAGCCCGTCCTTCAATCTGGGAGCCCGCGGGGTGGGGGTGGGGTGCTCTGGGGCGTGAGAAAGGCGCATTTGTATTCAGAGCAGAGGGGCGAAAGCCCCGCTGCCTTCTGCGGCCAGGTTGTCCTCCGAGAGAGAGGCGCCACCAAGAAGCAAATTGGCTGGTCGAGCGGGCTAGGGCCGCTCGGGTCCAGCAGAGGCAGGAGCCTGGGGTTGGGGAGACTCGGGCCCTTTCACGCCCAGGCTCTCCCTGGAGACCCCCCTCCCCCACGCGCCCCTGCAGTCCAGCCACAGCGCGCCCCATCCACGGCTCCGCCCCCAGCCTGGGCCTTCCTCGCCCACCTCCTCCTTCCACTCTGCTCCCCACCCCAATTCCTCTCCTCGCACAGCCACCCCTCTGCCCCTGCGCGCCCCGCACGGCCTGCCCCCGCTTTTGCGCAGGGTGCTGGGGGGAGGGCCCTGGCTCAGAGACTGCGCGCGGGAAGGACCTCTCTGCCGCCCAGGACGGCACGGGTCCCCCGTCGCTGCTGCTGCCCTGGGAGGGGAGGCAGGACCACGTGTGCTCATGAAAGTAGCTGCCTTCTGCCCCTTCTCCCTCCCTAGCACCGCCGCCCTCCCGCCTTCCCTCTGCGCCGGCTCCATTGACTCCTGTTTACCAAGATCGCCCTCTTGACAACTTTTGTTGAGTTGAAAAGGTAATTAAAAGTCGCACCATCACACACACACACACACACACACACACACACACACACACACACACACACACACACATCCGTCTCTCGAAGAGGAAGAGTCCTGCTAGTGTTTCACTCTTGTTCTTGAGCCCAGGTTCGGCAAAATACATTCCCGGCCAGCCATCTGGTCGCATTCCTGGGGTCCCTTCGTATGGTTTCCATTAAGCTCGCCAAACTGTGCATTGAAAATGCAGCCCCAGAGCCACCTGGGAACCTCCAGGCCTTGTGCCCTGGCCAGCGGCGGTTAGAGAGTCTCAGGCCTGCTTCAGCTCAGAGTCCAGTCCCTCAAGGTCCTGGTCTTACGCTGTAAATTAATATGCTTTGCCACTCCAAGAAAGTCAGTTCCCCATGTTAATGGTTATTATTAATTCATTCAGTACTTTTTTAACTGTATGCAAGGTGTAGCTTATTAGAATTCTATTTTAATTCTAAAAATCTATGTTAACAGCTTTGCAGATGTTTTTACAAAATAACCTTGCCACAGAAATTCATTATGACCAGTAACTGTTGTATGGCTGGGTCTGCCTGCAGCTTCACGCCTGCTGTTCCTGTTCCCTTATGCCCCCTTCCCCAAGGCAAAAAACAAATGGTGTCTTGTAGAAAAATAGTCCTTTACCCTTGGGATGGGGTTTGTGGTCCAAGAAAAAAAGGGAACAGGCAGGTTTCATGGAATCATAAAGTGCTGTAACTGGGAAGTTCCTTAAAATTTACCAGAAAAAAGCCTGTCGGCTTATTGAAGAGACTCAAAAAGGGTGGGGCTTAGAAAAGGTCACATAGCTTATGAGGCAAGTCCTAACTCAGAACTGTGGCCTAATTTGGGAAGGAGACCTGGACATCAGTGTTTCATCATTTGCAGCAGAAAGGGCTTGGGTCAAGCTCAGTTCAACTGAAGCACATCCTCTCTCTCTGGCCCCTGGCCCTTGATGCTACAGTCCCTGCCCTGCCCAGCTGTAGGTCTTGCCTGTTTAAGGAGTTACAGCCCTTTCTTCCTTCCCCTCACCTAGGCTCTACTCCCTTCTCTCTCTTTTTCTTTCCTTCCTATTCCCCATCCCACACTAGCCCTGACCATGAGATTTTTATTTGGGTTTTTAAAATGAAACCAGGTGCTGCCTAAAACAAAAGCAGAGTAATAACAAGGAAAGACTATCCAACGCCTGAGGAATGTGCTGAGTTTCATGACTCAGGCTGTCCTGGCCAAGAACTCTGACTTCCATGGAAAGGTGGGTGGCACAGGGCACAGACCATACATGGCAGCCTGGCCTCCTCAGGTTGGTCAGGGCAGCCTGTGACTCATTTTGCAAAACCAGAGACTCTGTTCCTTGTGAACAAGACTTCCCGGAGGCCAGAGCCAAAGGCTCGTCAACGTTTCCTGATGGGGCCAGTTCAACCTGACATAGCAGAGGCCACTGCGAGGTCTGGAGGAGAAGGGAGCTTGGGCAGAAGGCCATCGCTGGGGAAAAAAAACAAGCTTGACGGACTTAGGCAAGCATTTTTGGTGCATTTAAAAGATGAAGAACATGTAAGCTGCAAGGGGGCACAAAAATCAGCGTGTACTGTTGTGGAGACAATGGCTTGCGTGCTCCAGGTGGCAGGATTGTCACAGTGCCTTGGAAGGGAGCAGAGTGGCGATGCTGCTGAGGTCCCCTGGATGTTTGCTCTTTGCAGGGGTGCACGGTGAAGAGTGCAGGAAAAGCAGTTGGACTCAGGTGGGTTTCTAGGGGCCCGCGCCAACGCAATCAGGAGAGGTAACTCATAACAGAACTAATGGACTTCAGGAACCCAGAGAGACGCCCAGTCACACATCCTTGCATTCTGAGAATTCTTTTCAAATGAGCATAGTAATGGGGGGAGGGGTACATTTTTTTCTGTTACTAAGAGACAGGCTGAGAGAGCTGGGAGTATTAAGGAGACAGTCTCTCCCAGCCGAGGTGATGGGAGGGGTCTGTACATGGGTGAGAAGGATTTATTTGTGTACTTTTCATGACACAGGCCTGGGCTGCACGGGACTCGGGTTCCTGCCACTCCAGAGAAGGCTGTCACTTTCTGAATGAGAATGAACCTTGATTGGTGTAAATGAGATCACGCAGCAGCCTCATGGAAAAGGGCCTTATTTCTCCTTTTCTTCTTTCTTTTTTTCTTTTCCTTTCCATGGGCTACCCATTGAAAAGTCGCAGTGACTATTCTGTCATTGCAGGAAGAGCTTGGCTGAATTTTTTCATTAAAGTCTACTTACCTGGAAAAATAAAGCCTTTTGAGGACTCTGACTTCATAAATATTTATAGTGCAAACAGGCGTCACTCTGGTTCTGCAGGAGAATGGGCTCATTCAGTTTTATTTATGATGTGACACTCGGGTGAGTGACATCCGTCATCTGGGTTGACCCGACCCTCTGTTCCACTGAAGCATGTTTATGGAGTGATTATGCCTGCAAATAGTTGCTATATTTAGTCCCTCTTCTTCCCAAACCCCTCTTAAGCCCTTTTAACTCCCAAACCAGCAAAAAGCCAAGCTTAGGGTCTAGGGAAGATTTGAACCCTAATGACAAGGCGCAGAGGCTTGAACAGTGCTCTGGGAGCCGTTGACAAGTCTGGAGGCAATCAGACTGGGAATGATGACTGTTGTTATAGCGTTTATACACTGAGGTGGTTTGGTTGGGCCCGAGTGTAGCAGGTGAGGGCCCTCAGTTTGCCATGAGGGGTTCTGACAGGTGATGGGCACAGTCCTGAGTGACAAATGCAGATGGATATTTATGAATCTTCCCTTCCCAGGGAGCTTTCTCTGGACAGAATAGATCTGTCACCATGCACCCCAGGGTTCTGGGAGCAGGGGCTGGTGGGAGATCTGTTACCGCAGCTGGGTCAAGGTTTCTGGTGTAAGTCAAGACTGTCCCCTCTCAGCTACTCCTGGTCCCTGGCTGGAGGACAGCAGCGGCCCCCGCCGGCGGCGAGGAAGGAGGGCCATCCCTGGCTTCCGGCACTGCAGCTGCACATGGACTGACCTGGGCTCCCCAGGCTGGACCTAGACCTCCACCAGGGCTCAGTGCTTGCCTCTCATCAGCTTGGCCACCTATTGTTTATCCTGGGAAGGGCCAGGTCTTGGCGCAGGGGCCAGGAGGGCTGCCAGCATTTTATTTTTAGAGACAGGAAAATGTTTGCTTTTTTGGCAGCTGCTCTTTTTTTTGAAACACACCGGGATGGCGTCAAAAAGTTCAAGGGAGAGATTCCAAGCCCTAAATTCAGAGCAAATGACATGGGCAGTCGTACTGTGAACCTCTCCACAGAAGCTTTTGTGGAGCCTGGGAGCTTTCATTAGCAGGCCTGCACAGACGGGCCCTCCTGCCGCCCACCCGGCAGCAAGGCCTCTAGTCCACAGACCTCACGGCCTGGACATCCAATGAGTCCCTTTTCCGTAGGTCAGCTGGTCTGAAAGTTTATGGTTCTTACCTCCGTTCATGTCCTTCTGTACCAGTTCATGTCTAGTCCACGTCAGTAAGTGGAGTAAGAAAAACAGTCAGTCTGCTAAATCAGAAGTTCATTGCCCTGACCCACTGTCATTGTCATCATGAAGACTGGTTGCAAGGCAGCCGGCTTCTATGGCAGGACTTGTATCGTTCACTCAGGGAATACATTTCCATGTTTGATTGGAATGATTATCTGCCCCCAATATGGTCCCTCTTAAAACTCTTTTTTATTTCTTTTTTTGCAGGTCCTGTGATTTTGGCCACTGGCAATTTATCTGAAAGCATTTCATAAACTGTAATGACATTACGCAAAGGTAAAATAAAATTGAAATAAAAGTAAAAAATTAAATTGATTCCTACCTTCCTTTCTCTCCAACCTTTTCAAAACTTACTTTTTAATTATAAAAATAAAACACAAATACATTCTCCTTTGTCCCCTGATTACATTTTGGATTTGTTTTTCTTCTCGCTGGAGTACATCCTCAGGTAGGTTTTCTTTTGTTCCCCTCCTTTCTCCTCCAGAGACTGTCTGTGGATCACACATTTTTCTGAGGGCTTTTGTTCCTGAGAATTTAGTCAAATCTCTCTCTTGAGTGGTAGTCTGGCATGTTACAGACCTCTAAGTTTGAGTTTATTTTTCCTGAGCATTTCTAGACTATTGTTCCATTATATTCTTGCAGCCACGATGGTGGATGTGACTCTCTGCAGGGAATCTCTGTGTGTCCTGTCATCGCTTTTGGGATGGACTGTCTTTTTCACCTTGATGCTCAGGAGTTTTGTTATGCCCTCTCCATGTGTGAACTTATTTTTACAGTTTTTCCTCCTTGACGTTGATAGATAGGCTCTTTCAGTCTGCGAGCTCAGGTCTGTCTTCAGTTCCAGGAGGTGGGGTGACGAGGAAAAACGTCAGAAAGGTTAAATGGACCATATAATAAAGTGTGAAGGAGAAGATAGAGGGGCTGTGTGGTCTGAGTGTTGGGAAGAATTTTCAGGGGTTCTAGGGAGAGGGAGAAGAGTAAGGTTGGCACCGCGGTCCCCAACCTTTTTGGCACCAGGGACTGGTTTCATGGGAGACAGTTTTTCCATGGACCAGGGTTTGGGGGGCAGGTGGGGGAGCTCAGGTGGTAATGTGATTGGTGTCCACAGACTGGGAGGAGGAAGGTTGGGAACCCCTGGGTTGGAGGATTCATTGCCAGAAGGTAAGGAAAATGCCCTCAGGAGATTTTTAAGATCTTTGGATGTACAGCAAGAATGTACTCTCTCTTTGGTATTTTATGGAGAGGCTAAGACTTGAATTGCTGTTAATTATATTTTTTTTTCTGGGATTTGGTGCTGAGGCAAACATGAGACTGCTTGGGGTTCATATGAGTTACAGAAATAATAATAATTATTTTAAATTAATAAGCAAATATCTTTCTTTCACTCTGTCTCTCTCTCTTCCCTTACCCTTTGCCCACCCTCTCCAGCCCTTGGTTTCTTCTTTTACATAATGAGGAAATATAATTAGATGTTCTGAAGTCCTGCCACTACTCTATACCTCGCACTCTCTCTCTCTCTTTCATGCATCTTTCATCTACCTACCTAAACTTTTTTTTATGGCTAATAGCTTATGAAAAGAATAGACATAGTTTGTTCACTCATTTCTGAAATTTGTCACCATCTGAGCTGCCATGAATAGATAGTAGATTTGGGCAGAGAAGACAGTGCAGTGACCAAGCTTAGAGCAGGTCAGGACTCCGGGCTTAAGGTGTGGGGTGTGAAGCTCCACCCATCCACCCCAGAAGCTTACTACTCCAGACCTGAGAATTTGTTCCATAGACTCTCTCAGTCCACCCACTGGAGTTGATGTGTGGCTCTGGGAGAGGTCTCGGGAAGCTCGGGCTACAGTAGCATCTCTGAGCAAATAAAGGCAGAAGGTGCAAACGAAGTGAAGTTATTTGTCTTGAAACATCATCATTGAATCTATTTTTAATTTATCATGTGCATATATTATCTTTAAAAAAGTACAAAAAATAGTTATTAAACTTTCAAAAGTCTGAGGAATATAGGAGTAATTACTGAGGGTTTAAATTCTCTCGGGAGATGTGGAGTGCATAAGTACTAGTTGTTCCTTCCACTTCTAATACACACATCACTGGCCCTGGCCATGTAGCTCAGTTGATTGAAGCATCATCCCCAGATGCCAAGGTTGTAGGTTTGATCCCTGGTCAGGGCACATACAAAAACAACCAATGAATGCATAAATAGGTGGAACAACAAATCGATGTTTCTCTCTCTCTCTCTCTAAAAAATCAATGAATAAAAATGTTAAAACATACATACACATTAAAGTATTTGATATGAAGATACAGTAATTCTGCACAGCCTGTATAATCTGAATTCCTCTCCTAACTAAATGGTATTTAAGGCTTGAGTAGCTGCAGCCCCAACCCCCCCGCCCCCCGACAAACACTGAGCTCCTAGCTGAGAGTTGCTGCTACTCTCCCTAGAATCTGAGACATGCCTGAGCAAGTCGTGTGCACGTCAGTGCCGTTTGATGCGGAATGGCCCCTTTGCAGGTGACTCCATGCGCAGAGATTGAACTTTGGCAGGTGGACGCCTGGTGCTCTTGGATGAGACCAAAAAGGGAATGAACTCTCAAGGAAGTCAGGCATTTCTTCAAGTTGTGTCGGCGTTTCTTCTCTGTAATGCAAGAGTCCCTCCCCACTGTGGGTAACCGGTGCTCTGCCCATCTCCAGAACGGGCGCTGTGCGCTTCCAATGATGCACCTACAGCCCTGCCTCTCTGCACAAAATAGGACAGTGGGGTTCTTAAAACTGCATTTTATATAAAAAAGAACCACACATTTACTTGATGATTTCAAGATGCTGTATTTTCAATTTCAGGTAAATCTAGAATTGATTGTGGCTCCTGATTCCTTAGACTTCCCCCATTCTCCTTCCTCTTCCCTCCAATCCTTATGTTAAGCAGTGAATGCTCTGTAAGTTGGTCTGTAAATAGCCTTCTGGAATGTGGTGCCCCCAAAGAACCCGTCTTTAAAGGGAGAGATTCTGAAATAATAACCACCCTTTGTTTTGAAATTTTTGGTTTTCATATAACAGCATTTGTAAAAGCAGGGCCACCTCTAGAGAAACATGTGACAAGTACCCAGCAGATGTCATTACTGCAAAGTACTCCCCTTAAAACCCTTACATTTCCACTGCGTCTGGATCTGCGGCTTTCATGGAAGGGCTCGCCGTGGGGACACATACACCCTGCTTCTCAGGGCTCGGCCAGATGGTCTCCTTCAGAATAAATGCGTTTAATATGATAATATTTATATTTGTGTTTCTGGCGTGAATGAATAACTTTCTCATGCTATTTAATAAAAAAAAACAGATTATTTCATTTCCATCTCCTAAACCCAGTACCTTTCTTTCCATTATGTCTGATGAGGGTCATTTGTTTCTCCCCGTCGGTGAGGTGGCAGCAAACGTGGGTAGGACAGTTGAGCCTGTAGTTTTTTCCCCAGCTGGGGTGGCGTGTCCCCTGAAGGGATTGGGAGCCATTGCCCTGCACAAAGGTCGGATCTGCAATGAGTCAGAAAGGGACAGCCTGAGGAGCCGGGGGCCAGCCTTGCGACATAAACAACTTCTTTTAAGCTGCCTGATCTACCCCTCGTCTAATATTCTGGAATTTGAGGACTGAATCTGTGTTCTCCAGACATGTCCACCATGCTTTTAAAAGAGATTTATCTGCCATCCTTATTTTATAATTCTGGCCAAAGTGCAAGGGTGGTGGGGGTGACTCCATCCCTTGACTTATTATTATTATTAATTATTATTATTACTTTGCAATTCTCTAGACTCCTGTGCTTGGGAGAAGTGCTACTGAATCTTCTCCATGCAGCCCATTTCTTGCAAATGTCTTTGGCTAAAGACACTGGTCCACGCAGCCAGAAATAGCAGGATGGTGTGAAGACAGACTGAAGCACTTCAAAGGATGAGTTATACTGAAAGGAATATGGAAAATTGGTCTGGAGTGTGGCTGAGGATTGCAATGTCGGCAGCTTTTGCTTCTTTGAAAGAATGTCAAAAAGGAATGGGAAAGATTAGCTTTCCGTGAGAGGGAAGGGAAGAGCTGTTTGTTTATTTTTAGAGAGAGGAGAAGGGTGGGAGAGAGGGAAAGAACCATCAATGTGAGAGAGAAACATCGACAGCGGCCTCTTGTACGCACCTCGATCGGGGACAGAACCCGCAGCCCAGGCACGTGCCCTGACTGGGAATTGTACCAGAGACCTTTCAGTTTGCAGGATGATCCCAACAAACTGAGCCATGCCAGCCAGAGTGTGATTTGGAATCTTTTAGCAAGTGTTAGATGGGCATTTTTTTTTTTTTTCTTGCACTACCAAACTTAATACAAGAGTTGACTTTTCCCCTTGTCCCCAGCTCCTCACCATCAATCCATTCTTTAATCTATTACAGTTTGGTTTCCATCCCAACCTGTCACTGAAACTGGATCCTTAAATATCACCATGGGCCTTCAAATTGGTAAAAAGTCTCTAGATTCAACCTCACCCACTCATCCTCTGTGCAATTTCATATCAAAATCTCTCCAACCTTGGCCTCTGCTAACAATGTCACACTTGTCTACGGCTTCTTTGATCACTGCAAGACGCCTCAGTCTCCTGAGCTGCTTCCTTCTCTTCTCCATTAAAGTTGGCATCTCCCAAGGTGCTGTCTTTGGTGTCATTGTTGCTATTGCTACCGTGGTGTTATCACCCTCTCTGCTGGCTCCAAATATCATCTTTTTGTCTACAGGTCTGATCATGAACTCTCTTCCACTCTCTGGAATGAGTTTTTCACAGTCTTTTCTACACAAGATGTCCTTTTCATGCAGGAAACTATTGTGAGACACCGGGCAAAGATACTAAGGAGCTTGATTCATAGAATGCATTGCAGGTAAAATAAACAGGATGCTGATGGACTCACTGTGCACGGGAACAGAGGAAGAAGAACGAGGAAGAGCAATAGAAGGGGGGCAAAGCTGACCCCATGCTTTGTAGCTTGGGTAACTTGGAGGATGGTCCTGCCTTTACTGGGCTAAGGACTATGCAGTTAAGAAGCAGAGCAGAGGAAGAAGACAGTGGCTTCCGTTTAGGACATTTTGTACATACCACTTGTCTGCCTTTTTTTGTCTTTTGAGTCTTCCTTTTGTGCTGCTGCTAGAATTATCTTTCTAAAACGCGGTCGGATCCTGCCATTCTCCACAAAATTCTTCCGTAGTTTGTGTTAACTACAGAGCAGGGTAGCTGTTCAGTCTCCTTAACAAGGGGTTCGAAACCCTACACAAGGTGGCTTTGTTTGGTTTCATGAGGCTCTTCTAGCGCAACGGAACCCCACCGTGCAATTTCTCACCTCTTTGCCTTCTCTCAAGCTGTTCTCTCAGTCTGGACCGCCCTCCCCACTGTTCCTGCCCGGGAGAATCCCACCCATCCTTTCCATCGCAGTTTGCAGGCCACTCCCCCCACCCCCCCACCACAAAAAGTCTTCCCTCATCTTGTTGGAATCAGTAGCTCTTCATTCAATATTCCCACAGCAATTTATTTATTTTAACTTTTATTTTTTTTTTAATGATTTTATTTATTTTTAGGGAGAGGAGATGGGAGGGAGAAAGAGAGGGAGAGAAACATTTATGTGAGAGAGAAACATTGAGTGGTTGTCTCTCATATGTGCCCCACCTGGAAACAGACTCTGCAGTCCAGGCATGTGCCCAGACTGGAAATGAACCTGTGACCTTTGTATTTGCGGGTTGACACACAACCAATTGAGCCACATGGGCCAGGGTGTCTACAGCAATTTATGTGTGTTTTTCCTGGTATTACAATGCATTTATTCAAACATGTGTTTCTTCTATTAGTTGATAAACTTCTTAAGCCTAGGAAATGTATCTTATTTATATCCATTTCTTATCAGCCGCTAGCATATGACTTTCTACATATTTGTTGCTCATTACATAATGAATGAAAAGAAAGGAGAGAGATTGGTCCATGTTAGAGTGGAAAGGGAGCCCTGAGGGCAGCAGTGATTGGTAGAGAGCTCTCACCTGCTTCTCATTGGCTTGGCCAACTGGGATGATAACTTTGGGTTGTGAAGAACAGGTGTAGAGAATAATAATGAGGAAGGCATCAGATTATGGGTAATGCAAGGGACTCATGTTTAAAGACAAGATTCAGTGACACAAAATCATGCATGGACACGATTTAGCCTTATTCACAGGCAGATAAGCCAAATTGTGAAGTCCTTCACCAGCAGGAAATTTAATTATTCTGCCCATTTGGAAAGATACATGGCCTCTCTGTGTAATCAAGACTCCTGCCTGTTTAGCTGTTGCTGCTGGTATGTTTATTGTCTGATGCCATAAAGAGCTGGGACCCTGACTGATAGGATGGTGATGACCCATGGCTGTGCCCATTTATTTAATTGTGGAAAAGATGGGTAAGGGGATATTGATTAATGAGATTACTTTGACCCTTAATTATTCTTTTCATATGCTACTCCTTTATCAACCTGTATTTATTTTCAGCAGCACAAAGGAAAAAGGAAAAATATTATTTTTCAAATACTGTGACTCCCAGAATAATAAAATTCACGGTCTTCCTTCTGGATGCCCTCACCCAAGTACATATATATTATGTTTATTGTTATGTATGACCTCTATGTATTCTTTATATGTATATATTTGGTGTATTTATATAACCATCCATCAGTTCATACTTAGCCCAATCTTCCATGGGTTAGGGGTGGAAAGAAACGGAGATAACCTATATCTTGAATATTTCCATTTTCAATCAGCTGTTTTCCATGAGAACAGATGTCTCCTTATCCAGCCCCAGGTTCCTGAGGGACATATATGTACAAGGAAAATGCCAGGCAAATGTAGCCTTTTTATTCCTAGCTGAGGTCTGGCTGCCAGCCCCTGTGTTGGACCCCCTTTCACAGTAGTTTGGGACCCAGGAGAGCCACCAGGATGTCTTCTGCTTGGGCTTGAGGCCGGCCTCAGTGCTGGGGGGTGGCTCCTGTCCTCTGGCCTCATTTGTGCTCTCCTATGGCTTTCCAAAGTCAAGGGACCGCTGTGAGGTGGGAGGCTGCCCATGTCCCTGCACGGTGACTTCCCCTTAATGACATCCTACAAGAAAGAGCTCCATCTCATGAGAGAAATCAAAACGCAAACCCCGAGGAAGGAAGGACTCTAAAGAGACTGTCAGCCATGAGAGAGCCTTTACTTGCTTCTCATGTGTCACTTCTTCCGTTCCTTAGCCTCATCACCCAACACTGTCATTGGGGGGAAAGGAGAAGAGCTTCAAGTTAACCGAATAGGTCGGAGGTGTAGCCAACATGGATTTAGAGGCTAACATGGTGGCAACGTGCTTGCCAAATACAATTAATTTTATTAAAAACCTTTTGTTCCTCATCCTACAAACTCACCTTCTTACTCCAGGCTTTCCTGTAACAACCAGCTATGGTCAGGGTCAAGTGTAATTGACAGCACCTGGCCTCAGCTCCCCTAAGCATCTTTTGCCTTCTGCACCATCGGCTTCTTTGCTGCCGCTGTGCCTGCCTGTGGGAAACTACTCAGCCACTCGAAAGGATGGGCAGAGCTACAAGTGCAAAGGAGCTAACAATTTCTGTCCCTGGGCTGTGGGCTCTGAGATCCCTTCACACATCTCCCTGCAAGGGTGCCCAGCGGCACTGCTCCCCAGGTGCTCACAGCAGAGACTAGCTTCCTTGTGCATCGTGGGGTTGGCTTTCCGCTCCTACTTGCTAAACTCTTTCTAGTTCCCTACTTTTGTTTCTGGAATCGCTTTCCAAAATAAATCTCAGGATTCTGTTTTTTAGGGGAACCCAGAAAACAGATATAGATAGGTAGGTACGCAGGTAGATAGACAAACAGACTACAAATGCTGGTAAAACCCATTGTACGGAGAATGTTAGCCCCTTACCAGGTATTTGATTTACAAATATTTTCTCTCATTCAATAGGCTGGCCTTGCATTTTGTGGGTGGTTTCCTTGCTGTGCCTTCTTCATTTCTCTTATAACACAATACTCCCTCTCCTCCCAACCCACCTGGATGCACTGAGCTCCCCTCTCTTCTCCTTCCCCATGGATTGAAAGCACCAAGGTGACTTGATTGTGGTGTTTCTGCAGCTAACGAGATGTGCCTTTCCCCTCCAGTTGTTCTGAGCTCCCCCTGCCCCGCCCTTTGCTTCTGACCCTGGGTAAGGCGACGCATGCCTGCACTCATAACGCCTTCACAGTTTTTCATTCCCGTGACCAGACGTGTGGCTCCTTTAAATGGCTACGGGCAGTTTTTGGGTGGCCCCCAAATGGAGCACATCAGATGCAGACACATTATAGAAAACATGGCCTTGAGTCTCAGCTTAAGGTATATTTAACATGACGGGAGGAAACGTCTAAGTATGATCTTGGATACAATTCAAACAGAGGCCGCCTTGCTGGCTTGCAGGTGCCCGGGCCCACGTGCAGGTGGGAGAGGGCGTGGCCGGCTCCCATGTCAGCCATTCTTCAGTCCCCGGAAGCCCATTACCGGGGAAACAAGTACCAAATTGGTGATTATTTTCTTTACGTTTCAGGCTTTTCTCAACCACAGGGAAAACTATGTGACGTTGGTGTGTGGTGTAAGGAAACAAGATGTGTGCAAAATGAGAAGTCACTCCTGCCTATAGTGCTGGCAAAAAGCAAAGCAGCCTGATTTTAATGTTTTCAGTACATACCAGCCACCTCAAAATAAAACTGGAATTTGAATCAAGTGAGAGAACTTGATTCAATCACAAAAAAAAAAAAAAAAAAAGCTAATGGATGAAAAAATGGAGGGAAAATAGTGTCTGATTAGTGACTGGCCATGGTCAAAGTGGCTTTTCCTGCGTTATCTCATTTTATAAAAGGTAAATTTGAGCCGAGGGCATGATATTTATAAACATGCGAGTTATGAACCAGGCAGAACATTCTTTTGCTGCTTTACATTTTTTATCAACCATCACAGATTCATGGGGGAAGGTCTCTAACAACAGAACTTCAAAATGAATTTTAAAAAGTTATTGTTTTAACTTAGGGTGCTTTTTATTTTCTTTTTTGGCCTCAGTTTCTTTCTCTGATCCCTTCCTTTGAGTGAGCTACTAATTGCATTTGGATAGATTATATTTAGCTTTCAAAGCATACCATTTTCCCCCTCATTAAATCTCATAGTTGCCAAACTTCATTAAGACAAATGGAATTATTCGTCTGTTCTCTGCCCCCCCTCCTTTGGCTGTGGAGTCAATAAAGTGATGTGAAGCAGGAGAGGGTAAGGCTGGTGGACACTTTTAAATGTCACGAAGCAATTTCAGGAAGGAGCTGGTCTGCAGCTGTACTGAATGATGGATATGTTCTCAAGCTAATGGGTACTAATGACTTACGCAGGAACAGTCCGCAGTCTAGCGTGGCTGTTCAAAACCTGCATTTTGCAATAGTTATTCCTAGTCGCGGGCATTTCCTACACTTATTGAAAAAACACTGAAAAGCAAAAATCAGAACAATGCAAGACAAACCAAGCCCTGAGACTAACAAGTAAGTCGTCAAGGATGGCAGCCAAGAAAGAAAAAGAAACAAGAGTATAGCCAACCTTTTTCTTTTTTTTAATTAGAGTATATTATACTTCCAAACTGGATACACTAGAAATTGGCAATGCAACATAAGATGCAAAGGGATATACCAGTTACTGTCAAAATGACCCTGTACAGCCTTGTAATGCAAAAAGCTTTATACAATACAAATTTTCAGTAATGTACACAAACCTTGATAGTATGATCATCTGAGCATAATATGAGGGGTTAAAAAAAGGACAGAGGAAGGAAAGTGCTGAGAACACTAACTGCATTACTCTATGGAAAAATAAGCCAGCTTTCATTGAAGAATGCATAGTGAAAACAATCAAAGTTAGTTGGCAGGTGAATTTCTCAAAGACGTTAGTTAGTGTTTTACATGGAAAGGATGTCATCCATAGAACACATCCTTCCCTGAGTATCAAACTTGCAAACCAAATACAGGGGTACATAGTATCTCAGTGGAGTCTGAAAAATGCTGTCGATTTTTTTATTAATAACAATAACAATAATAATAATATAAAAAGTTAAACAAACTCCAAACACACCTTTTCTCACTCAGAAAACTTTTATAATTTACCAGAAAGATTGATGACTCTTTCCAAAGTGCTAAAAAAGTTGCCCAATTACATTAAGCATAACGAAGTCATTCAAATACAAGTTCAGTGGCAAGCAGTGAAACGCATGGCGTTTGGATGGGAAACGTCTCCTTCCAACACCCCTCTCGACCTTGAGAGTTTCAGCTTAGGACCTCCTATTGCACAGGTGGCATGCCGTAAGACTCGCAGTCCTAATGGTCAGGGCCACCCTTCCCAGTTTTTACCCTCTTCTGCCAGCCTCTGTGGGGGTCACTGTGGCCCTCTTTCCTGTCATCACTGAACTTGTAATCTTGAAAGCACATTATTAGCCAAGTGGCACATTCTCCATTATATGGGGATAAAGACATAAGTTTTAAAAAAAAAAAGAAAAAAGAAAAAAAGAGAGCCAACCCACCCATTAGCCCGGTATTCTTGGAGTGTATTATAATCGTCTCTAGTGTCTTTTACGGAGACATCGGTGTGGCGAGGTTGATGGGCGTTTCAAACATGGCCAAGGACAAATGTCCGCTGGAGAATGGCTGGCCCCAGCTGACTCAGCCTCCCTGCCCCCGGGGACATCTCCTTAGTGTAAACAGGTTTGCCAGGGCTGGGGGGCTGGCCAAGGGAAGAGGTGTGGCAGACCTGCTGGGTCTGGGGGAAGAAGGGTGGGGGTGTGTGTGGTGTGGACCCACGGTGGGGACAGACGGAACAGTCTTCTGGTTTCCTGCACGACTGTACCCGTTTCAAGGGGGCTCTTAGTGAAGCCAACTGACTATAAAGGAAGAAAATTAGGGATGCTTTTATTTTCCCCTGGCGAAACAGATGAAAACAAAATCCCAACCCTAGGATAACACCTGATGGAAAACAGCAACGCAGTAAGAAGCATTCCTTCCCGTACACCACCAGTTCCTCAATAGATAAATAATATATAAATTTTTTCTATCCCAAACTTCCCCTTATTATACAAAGCACATTTCTTCCCGCTCTTTCAGCCTGTTTCACACAGGAAATTCTGTTGTCTTAAAAATACAAGCCATTAACATATTCAGCCAAAGATTCCTTTTCCTTTTCTTCTTTTTAAGTCACCCATTACTTTTAAAGATGAGCAAAGGGCTATACCACCAATCACATCTGCTTCTTGCTGCAATAAAGTGCTGCACATAAGTTGCCATTTTAATGACCACAAAATAAGAGCTTTAAATAAGTATAAAGTTAGCCTCCTAGCAGGTTATATCTACCAGGCGTTAACAAAATGGAATACAGAATTATTAATAACATGGAAACTACTGCTAGAGCCGGCGACCTGCAGACACAATGGTTACTTCTCCGGGCATAGACAGAACCGTAGGACTAAACAGCACCTTGTCGTTGGGAGGTGACATGTCACAGAGGTGGCGACAAAATCTCCAAACATACAGTCTACTCGTTCCATATAAAAGGTACATTTTCTTCCTTTCATTTCACTTTTTTATTTTGCAGATGAGAAACAAAAACTAGTGCAAGACCAAAGCACTGTGCAAAACTGCCATTTCTTTTTTTTTTTTTTTAGTCTGAGCATTTATACCCAGAAGTGATCCAAACCCCTTTTAATCTCCTTGGCTGGATTTATTGATCAACCATAAAATTTTTTCACTCACACTTTTTTTCCTGCAAACAAATGGTAACCACTGAATTAATACATCATATATATAATCTGCCCTTAAAAAAATGATGCGCTGCGTGTGTCCCACACGCGTTGTGTGCGTATGAACACACACACACGCATGCACACAACACACTTAGGTTTTGTGACGTTGGCCACAGTGCTGCGGGGTATTTCCTCCGGGTCGGGCTCTTGCTGCCTCGTGTCTTCCTAACCAGACGAGATCTGAGCACAAGGTCCCCGTTCTGTCGGAAATCCCCAGCGGCACTGCGGGCGTCTACCATGCCTTCATCCCCCACGCGCCAGGACCCACCACTCTGTAGCCGTAAAACAGGGGAAGGTGATGGAGGAGCTCAGGGAGAGACTGCAGGGGATGAACAACCCAGGAGGGAAAAACGCGTCCCTCGCTGTGAAGGGAGCCAGGACGAAAAATGTGCAATAGAAACCTCATGGCACACGACACACGGCTTTCTCTTCCAGAACCCGCAAACGCCCGCACACCCCATTCACCCAACAGAAAACAAAATGCACCGGGATGTATGCTTACAAGTGCTGATTGCTATTAAGGACACTCTCTTTAGGGTTGAACAAGACAAAATTCCTTTCGGGTAAAATATGGAGAAGGGCTGAGAGGGGGCGTGGCCGGCTGGGGAGGCATGCCTCTGAAGGTAGATGTACGCAGTAGGTCACCTCTCTGAAGGTTGGATAAAGCAGCTTTCAGGTCAATGCAATAGGTATACACACAGAGCCAATTCTCTATTCCTTACTAAAGATATACAGTACACGTGGTTCAGACCCGCGGGGGTCCGTACGTTTTGCAGCAACATAACACCTGCTGGGGTTGTGTTTAAGTTTTGTGGGTTTTTTTTTTTTTTTTGTCTCTGTCACTTTGTTTTTGGTACAGAACACGGCTGCCCTCAGACAGTCTCTGCTCTTTCTCGCAGTCCGAGATAGGCGAGGAAGGAGTGTTTGGGCGAGGGGATGCTGGGAGGCGCAGTCTGAGGTCGGGGAGGGTGGAATGTGAGATGCGAGTGGTTCTTGGGGTACAACATCGTCAAGGGAATGAGATGGGCAAAGTCCGAGTTCCGGTACTTGTCAAAGCGCAAAGGGGAGCCGTCGAAGGCCAGAGCCTTGAGTGCCAGGCTGGGCTCTGAGCTGCTGCTGTGGGCGGCCGACAAGGCCACGGTCTGCAGAGCCTGGGAGGCGGACATGACCGACAGGGGAGACAAGAGGTTCCGGGCGCTCCCGACGACGAGGAGCGGGGCCCCGGGGCCGGCTGGCTTCTTGGGGGCGGGACACAGGCCCTTCTTGTCCTCCTCGGGGCAGTCCCCGCTCTGGTGCTTCTTGACGTGGCGGCTGAAGACGAAGGGGTGTGTGGTCTTGAACAGGCACTCTTCGCAGCTGAAGGTCTGGCGGGGGGCGTGCTTCAGCTTCTTGTGCAGGTTGAGATTGTCCTTGCGCTTGCAGCTGTAGCTGCACTGGTCACAGTGGAAGGGCCGCTCCCCGGTGTGCACACGCACGTGCTCGATGAGCTTGTTGGCCGTCTTGGACAGGTAGCCGCACTGGTCACACTTGTAGTGGTTGCCGAGGCGGTGCTCCCGGGTGTGCGTCTCCAGCTCCAGCTGGTTGGCCTTCACCGTCTGGCAGATCCGGCACTTGTACTCCATCTTGTAGTGGGTCTTGAGGTGGCACTCCATGGCAGCGGGGCGGTTGGTGGAGTAAATGCAGAATGGGCACCTGCCGGGCGGGGGTGGGGGTGGGGGGAAGCAATGAAAGGGAGGGTCAGCCGGGCAGGTTCTGCCGTGGCCCTGCTCCTACCCTCCTCACCCGCCACCCTGCGGACCCTGAGTCCTGGCTGCCCCTGCCCGGCCCAGCCCTGCTGCCTCTTAGGGATTAAGGTGACCCTCTTGGGCTCTCTCTAGTGACAGAGCCGTCCCCATGGAGGAGGGGCTCTGACGATGTGCGCTCAGCCTGCTCGGGGTCTCTTGGCCGGGGCAGCAAACCCCAACCCTCGGGAGGGGGAGCAGAGAAAGGGTGAGAATTACACCAGCTGTGGCTCCCCTCCGCCCTCCCCGCCCCGCCCCCTGGAGCCCTCCCCACCCCCCACCGGACACAGCAGAGGTCTAACCCTCACGACCTCCCCGTCAGATGGGAGCAACACAAAGAATCGACGTTTCATGCACCACACCAAGCACACGCAGAAAGGCTAAGAGTTTTAAAGAACAGCTTACAGGGGGAAAGCTACCTCCAGCAAACAGAGAGTTGTAGGGTCAGAATCGTGCTTCTGAGAGGTTGTTAGGATGAGAAGGCCTGCGCGCGCGTGTGTGTGTGTGAGTGTGTGTGAGAGTGTGTGTGTGGATATAGATCTGCACTCATAGCAAGTGTCTCCTACAGCTGTTTCTCCACCAGGGAAGGAAGGGGAGGACCAGCATGGACATGGGAGGACACCCACCCACCAGCCCGTCTACTAGTGAGGGATAAGGAGGGAGAGGGACACCTGCTATCTGGAGCTTGAAGACATTATTCATACATTATTACGTCATGGAAATAATAATAATTGAACTGGATCATAAATTCTCAGCGGGCAGGACCATATCTTACATTTCTTCTGCATTCTGTACAGTGCTTGGTAAGTACTCAGCACATGGTAGGCACTGGACTGGCCTCTACATGTGATTTAGGCAGATTCTGGTCCCAGCTCCGTCACCTTACTGGGCTCTAGCTGGATACGCCCTGGGCCAAAGCCTGGGCCTCTCTGTGGCCCAGTTCCTCCATCCTATGCAATGAGGCTACGCTCCCCCCCAAGGCCTCCTGGCTGTCCAGAGGGGCGAGAAGGAGCAGTGGGGGCCAGGCTAACAAATTCTGCTCTTTGAGAAGCTGCCAGGCTGGAGTCAGTGGCTGATATGATAGCTGTAGCGTGTTTGCTCTCTTTACAAACAGAATGCGAATGCAAAAGTGGCTGCCTCAGCTCTTGCGGGGCGCCCGCGGGGCGGGGCCCAGGAGTGCGTTGCCTCTGAGGGTTGGGAGAGGTGATCAGCAGAGCCCAACACGACCAAGTGCACCGTGCACTGCTCCTCAGCGCCAAGCCCGCCATTAGCCTTCGAACCTCAGCTCACAGAAGAGTGCACACGAGAGAAATAAAAGCCCATTCCCAGGTCAGGTGCACACACAACCCCTACGCCAAGCTGGGCCTTACCTAGAGGAGTCTGAAACTCACCACTGTCCTGAGCTACGGCAAAAGAAAAATAATAGTATAATCTTATTTGATCTGCATTATGAACAGGATATAGAGTACAAGCAGTTCCATCACAGAAAAGCAATTTAGACATCGGCAGTCTGTTTCACTTTAAGGACATTTCTGTGACCCACAGCTCAGTCTTGCTTTCGCTGTTCAGGGCAAGTGCTAAGGGTGTAGCAGGGTCCCCGTTATTTATCGTCACGGCACTCTCTCAGGCAAATTAATTCTCTGATATGGCAAAGGGAAAACAAAACAAAACAAAACAAAAAAAACAAAACAAAGACTCACTGTATAGCCAGAAGGCATAATCAATTTTTTCAAAGTATTCTTCTACTTGGTCATCCTAGAACATAAACTATTACACAGGGGACCGTTAGCACCGCATGGGAAGTGTCTGTACCGGCAAAAGCATCAGCGTTCACTGTGTGTTCTCCCCAGTGGCTCGGAGGCTCGGGACCCATCAGGTCCCTGAGGAAAGGCTACCTGGCAGAGCCACGACTGGCTGGCTGCAGAGTTAATGGCTGTGACTGGGCAACTGGGAAGGGCAAGGAGCACTAGTCCAACCACAGAAATACATGGCTTTTCTTTTTAAATAAGAGTGCACAAATATTTAGAAAGGGACAGTGGGAACAAACCAAATCAAATTCCCATTTACTGTTTTTTTTTTGAATTATAACGGCCCCTCCCCCATCCCTTGTGACCTCCCCTCCCCCTCCCACCTAAGCATCCCCAAGACTAAAACAAAATGGAATTCCACAGTAGGTGCTGCTCCCAAACTCCACTATTCGGGCAGGGTTTTGACTGGGTGGGAGCTGGGGGAAACAACCCCACGTGGCCCCAATACTCGACCCCTGGGGTCCTGGGTCTCTCCATCCCGCGCCCATTCAGGACATTCAAGCAAGTTGTGTTTCAAGATCAAAATGTTTTAAAACAAGGTTTCTCCCCCTTGTATTAAGTAAAATGTAATTTTCTATTCTTTGAAATTACGTAATCATTTCGGCTGAACATGAACAATTCTGCCTTGAAAATGAACAATTCTGCCTTGAAAATTGTGCATCTCTGGGCCCGACATATGCGTCGTTCTTTTTCCTAGCCCCTAAGCGCCTTGTGAACAGGGACGCCAATTTCAGAACCACTGGAAGATTAAATTCTGGTCATGGTAGGACATAAACTTCCTCAGGGTGGAAATTAGGTTTTATTCCTTGTTTGCCCTCTAGCACCTATCATCAAACCAGACGCACAGTGCATTTGGTAATAACTGATTAGTCTCACTTCAGACCAGAGGGCTTCTTGTAAATATTGGTTAATGATGATGCTAACTGTCTAGGTCTTTGTGTGTGGGGGGTGGGGTGGGGGAGGGGTGGTGATCTGTGAATAATGTGACTGAAAAGGTCAGATCTCAGGCAGGGAGATCCCAGAGCCAGTTCCTGGGAAGGCATAAGGCATGTTTCAGGAGGCATGTGGGCCTTGGATTAAAGACACTGTCTCCTGCCTGTTCAAATGGGCACAGTTCCAATATTTGGGGTGGGGTACGGATGGAGCGGTTGTAATGCTTAGCTAAAGAGAGATGGCCAATCACCTGAAAAACTAGACACGGTGAAGTGCAGTGACAGTGTAATGATTTACACTTGGGGACACTAACCCAATCCCCTCATATCAAGTCGGAACAAAACTCAGGCAGTGCAGGCTGAGTGGGCCCCTGTGTACTGATCTGCCCCCACGTGCCATGGTGCTTGCTCGTGGTCCTGGGCTCTTTGTGCTGTGGGTTCTCCTGCTGATGTCTGCTGACCCCTCAGGGACAGGTCTAATTCATACCCAGCTAAAGGCAGCAGAGGTGACTGCCTGACTCCCCTCAGGCCAAGCTCTCCCTCTTCTGTGACCCCAAAACCTTCAGGGGAGGGGGTGGGGGTGGGGAAGGGTGGGGGGAAGGGTGTTTAATAACAACACAGTAAAAGGTTCTGTACTTGCTTTCCTTACTTGAGTCCACCGGTGGGGACAGTGTGGCATTTCTTATGCTCCAGCAGCTGTTCGGGGGTCTTCATGAACTTGTGGCACACGTCACACTCAAACATCCGGGTGATGAGGTGTATCTGCAGGTGGCGCTCAAACATGTTCTTCGTCTTGCAGACAAAGTTGCAAAAAACGCATTCGAACCCTGGAAGGACCGGAGCTGGGTGTACAGGCGCATGGGGCAGAGGGACCGGAGGGCAGGAGCAGGGCCGAGATCCCCTTTCTTCACCCCTAACCCCAGTTTATACCCTTCCAGATGCTGTTCCCTGCATCTCTGTGTAAAAGAAGTTACAGCTTTGGAGTCGATGCCACACTCCCCGTCCTTCCACCCCAGACTGGGTACAAATCAAGCCCAGAGGAATGTTCCTGGACCTAACATCTGTTTCCAACAACACTCCCGAAAGGGTCATTCCCTTCTGAGTTGGGAAGGGCGCGGGTAAAGCAGGCCAACCCGCCTGCCCCCTTACCCTTCTCTGGCTTTTCCTCACTGTTCAGTGAGGGTTGGCTCCCAGGCACGACGGAGATGACCAGCAGGTTGTTCCCGCTCTTGTTTTTCTGGGAGCTGTCTGAGTCGTCTTTGCTGTTAGCAGAATCACTCAGAGCAGACAGGGAGGAGGAGGAGGGGCTATTTGATTCACTTGGGGTCTTCCTGTCCTCCCCTGAAAAAAAAAAGGCAAGTCAGGTACTCAGGAGACGTAAACCTAGACTAACAGCAGTTGGGGGTGGGGTGGGGTTGTGTCTCTTGGCTGCACAAGCCCCTCCAGGACACCCACTGGGGCCCCGGGGCCCAGTCACTGCAGCACTGACACTCACGGTACTGGGGACCACGAGCGGGCACTCATTCATTAGACGAGTGTTTACGGAGGCCTTACAATAATGAAAATAAGATGATAATAGTAGCTAAGATGTTCTAAAAGTATCACCACGTCCCAGAAACTGGGCCATGCATTCAATGCTTTGTCTCATTTTATTCTCTGGAAAAGATGGCTGAGGCACCAGTCTTATCGCCCCCATTTTCCAGATGAGGGAAGGGAAGAGGCACCATAAGGTTAGTCAGTCGGTCTGACTCTAGAATCCATTCTCTTTGTCGGTGCACGGAATTCTCCCTCCAAGCCAGGGGTGAACAGTCAATTAAAATCAGGGGACTTTTGCTTCCATTCAAGACAGTGTTATCAGAGACAGAATCTACCATCACTATGAAACAACTGAAAAAAACAGACAAAACCTGTCAAACACTGGTCTTCACAATACTGGGCATCAGGCAATGATGAAAAATGATCCCTGAGAGGCAGGAAAGGAAAGAGGGGAGCTCTATGATTGCCCTGCATCCTTCCAGGCTGCAGTGTGGGGAGAGGGGAGGGAGGCGGAGCCCGACACAGCGGCTGACTTGAGGAGACAGAGCAGAGCGTCTGAGAGATCAGCATGACTGCACCTTGGAGGGTAGAGTCCCAGAGAGGAGGAACTCAGTGACCTGCAGAAGGTCTCCTGTGAGTATTCAGCAGAGTACGGATCAGAGCATGTGTTGGAGGGAAAAAAGCCACCTGAAAGGCTTAGACAGCACTGCCTGCTTCCACCAGCCAGACTGGAAAAAGTACTCATAATTCCCAGGGCATTGGGTAGAAAATGGAGGAAATCTTTTAGAAGTGGGTAATAAGTAACCCTAGATGGAGCACTGCGCCCGGCCTGTCTAACAAGTTGTAAAAGCAAGACCCGAGAGGATCAAAGTTTCCAAGTAATTAACTGGTCAAGAATATTTATAGGAATATAAAATATACAGAACCTAATAAGGTAAAAATCACAATGTCTGACACCCAAATAAAAATTCTCAGGCACGCAAGGAAACAAGAAAACACAACTTGAACGCGGAGAATATCAACCAATGAAAACTGACCCAGTTGTCAGAATTTGCAGGCAAGGACATAAGAACAGTAATATAGCTGCATTCCATGTGCTCAAAAAGTTAAGTAGAAAGATGGAAGATAGAAAAAAGACTAAAATAAGATTTCTAGAGATGAAAATAACAATGTCTGAGATGAAAAATACACTGGATGGAATCATGGGCAATTTAAACAGAGCAGAAGAGAAGATTAGTGCACTTGCAGGTAATAGCAATAGAAATGGTCTGAAATGAAACAGAGAGAAAAGAATCACGGAAATAAAAAGAGCCTTGGTGAACGGTGGGAGGCCTTCAAGCAGCTTAATATAAGTTTAATTGGCGTTCCTGACGGAGTGCTGAGGGTAGGAAAAAATATTTAAAGAAAAGGCCCCAAAATTGCCATCTTTGAGAAACACTGTACACCCGTAGATCCAAAAGTTGGGATGAACTCCAAGCATAAGAAAGATGGAGAAATTTATACAAGTGACATCATAATCAAATTGCTGAAAACCAGTGATAAAGAAAAAGTCCTAAAAGCAGCGAGATGAAAGAGGACACATTCTGTGCAGAGAAACACAAGTAAGCATGACAGCAGATTTCTCCCTGGAAACAATGTGAGTGGGAAGTAGTGGAACCACATCTTTAAGGTACTGAAACAACTATAAAAACACATTTCAAAAACAAAGGCAAAACAAAAAACCCAAAACCTGGTATAAGAAAGCTGAAAAAATTTATCACCAGCAGGCCCACATTACAAGAAATGTTCAAAGAAATTCTTCAGGCAGAAGAGAAATGACACCAAATGTAAAAACAAATGCACATGAAAGAATGAGGAGCGCCAGCAAAAACAACTATGTGAGTAAATACGTAGGTTTTTCTTATGACTGAAATCTCTTTAAATGGTAATAAAACTAATTTTGTTTAAAAAACCAGAAATAATGTAAGGTTTATGGCACATACATATGTAAATACATGACAACCATAACATAATGGCTGGGTGGGGCGAATATGCTATGATGGGGTCTTTACAATATTATGAGTGTTATATATTATTCATGGTTCAGGAGACTCAATATTGGTTAAGATGTCAATTCCCTCTAAACCAATTCAATGTTACCCCAGATTTTTATGTTAAGATAGAAAATATAGAGAGACTGGGTTGCAGATCCAAGGCGTGGACTAATGCTACTCTGCTTCAATATTTCTTTAAGATTAAATTTTAAGTTAAATTACTAATCTGCTGGCTGATTTTCTTCCCTACAGGTAAATTCCCAGAAGTGGGATTACTGGGTCACAGAGCATTACATTTTCAAGCCCCTGGTATCTATGACCTAAATCATTTCCCTAAGTTCTACCACTTTGCAGGGCTATAGGCACAAGAGTACCAATAGCACCTGGCAACACTGGGTGATGCTATAAAATGTGCTCCCAACTGAACAGGTTACATAAGCCACTCATGACCTTTACTTTGACTGCTTAGTGAGGTTGGACATTTTTCCTTATGCTATGGAGTGATTAGCTTTTCATTATTCTACTGTAAGTTCACTCTTCATGTTCTTTGCATATTCTTCACTTAGAGACCTAAAGTGTTTCTTACCAGATGAACTTTCTATATGAATATATTAACTTTTGTGTCCTTTTTACAAACACATTTTCAGAATATGTGGTTTTTTGGGGGGCGGGATTTCCTTCTTTTCTTCCTTTCTTTTGCAAAAAAAAAAAAAAAAAAAAAAGAAATTTCCAGGTGTCCAATCTCTTGATTCTTTTCCTTTGTGATTGCTTATCGTGCCTTAAACTTTTACAAATCCTTCTCATGGTATTCGATGAATATTCTAGTCTATTTTCTCCAAGCCTTCCTAGGGCAGATGTGGAAACAGGGATTGGGTAAGTTATTGTGATGTCAGTGTGGGGTAGGCTATTGGTGGTTGTATTTTCCTAATAGCCATTCAAATTCCTCAATGCCATTCTCACAACATTTAAAAACTGCACCAAAATTTGCATTGAGGAAGTCGAGGAAGTCACGAGCACACACCCCAGGGAGCATGTCCCCTTGCTGATATTCTCTGTAGGGACAGGAGCCGGGAGTGGGAGAAGGAGAGTGAGGTGGGGTCCCCGCAGAACACCTAGACAGAGGACATTCTGCAGACAGCTGCTCAGCACCCCATTCACAGGCACGCCCTGGGGAAGAGCAGCCAGCAAGGACGTCTGCGAAAGACCAAATAAAAATGTCCTGCGTCGATTCAAGCGCATCCTGTAGATCACAACTTCTTTTCGGTAAGGAGACAGCACTGCAGGTTTCCCAGGGCACTAGAATAAAAGGTGCCCATTCTCGTGACAGGTAAATCAGACGAGAGACCAAGACTCACAAAATTAGAGACTAAGTCCAACTTCTTTCCAGCCTTTGTGGTTCTATGGTTTTCTTAAGCTGGGG
Organism: Furipterus horrens; assembly: GCF_987537825.1. NCBI lineage: Eukaryota > Metazoa > Chordata > Mammalia > Chiroptera > Furipteridae > Furipterus > Furipterus horrens. The sequence goes on from NW_028327180.1 coordinate 14,297,883, forward strand.
TGGCGATGAAGGGGGCTGTGGAGTGGGGAGGGAGGAGGAAAGTTCTCGGTTGGATGTAGGCACATGTTGGTGCAGAGAAGATTAGAAGAATTGGAAAAGAGAGGGAAAAAAAAGTATCTGAAAAGTCAGTGGAAATGGGAGAGGCTGGCCTGTCCCTTCATTTGCCAGCTACTCCAGAAATGCTGAATTTGATTTGTCTTCAACGTGGGTTTCCCAGCCCCGCTGTGGCCCCCGGTGCTAATGTGGTTATGGTCAGACAACCGACTGTAAAAATGGCACCTTCTCACTCAGCAGAATGGCTCTCTGCAGACCTCCAAGTCAGAGCTGCTCAACTTACTGACAAAAACAAGCTTTTATTGTTGTTGGCAGCACGGAGCCAAGGCGGCTGGGAAGGCACAGAGAGATCCTTCTCGGCCACGCACATCGTCAGCACAAATGTCAGGGAAGCTTCCATTCCTGAATCCTTCAAGTGCCGATGATGTGAGGGGCTGACCCAACACCCGGGGCTGTGGTCAGCAACATCAGCTCATAATTTGTAAGCCCTGCAAACGCAGGGAGCTCCTCCTCATTCTCACATAATGACTCCACGCCGGTGTCATCTGTAACCATCACTTGCGAGAGGATAATTGCATGGCGAAGTCAAAATGTTAACATCATTAAATGGAAGAAGTTAACCAGGATGGCAAGAGTCTGAAATGAAAGGCGAGCCCTGGCAATGTCCGGCCATGGCCTAGGGAGTGACTGGGCTGTTCCCGGAGACTCTGCACTTCTCTGCCCCTGCACAGACCCCCTACGTGTTACTGTGGGGTGTCAGGGCGGCAGTTGCCCGGCGAGGAGCAGAGCCTGCTGGGGTAGGCGTGCAGCATCCTGGCCCAGCAACGCAGCGAGGTCCAGCCTTTGCCAAGGGTGCTGAGGGGGCTGCCAGCCAAGCGACAATACAGAGAAGACTTTTGAATGAAACCTGTTCTGGTCTGAGTTTCTGGGGTCACATCCTATGTCTGACCTTGGACAGAATAACTCACCTCTGCTAAGCCTCGGTTCTCGGCCTCTAGAGTATAATAACAATAGCACTAGTCTCTGAGGGTCGTTATGAGGCTTATGTGGGATCCAGTGGGCTAGGGGCAAGCCTGGGACATCGGGGGAGCTTAATGGTTGTTGTCATGATGATGGTGGTGACAAGTCAACAGCGTAGCCGGTGCACAAGCTGTGCCTGGCCATGGCGCTGTGGCCCCAGGGAAGTGTGGCTCTGCCCCCTGGGGAAGTTCTTCTATTTGAGGAAGGAAATGTCAGTGTCACATGACGATGAGAACGCTTCTGCTTGGTGGGCAGGCCGTCTGGGGTGGCGGGGAATGGGGGGCAGAAGGGCCGGCAGGGATGGTCACCTGTGTGCTTAGTGCCGATGTGAGCCTTTATCTCTGCTTCCTCCATGGTGACGAAGTCGCAGGCGGTACAGCAGATGGAAAACATCCACTGCTCCTTGTCCACGTGGAGTGACATGTGGCTGACAAACTGAACGTTGAGCTCGGTCTCAAATCCACACACATGACAGCTATATGAGCGGACGAAGGCAAAGGGGGAGAGAGAGAGGAGTGATATTCTAAATGCAGGCCACCCGTTCCCACCCAGTGCACTCAGAAAACAGAAGAGCACACTCATCCCCTCCCACTGAAAGCTTCTGCATCAGGGAATTCTCCTGCTTCCTGGGAAGCCTCAGAAGTGGTCACTACGCTAAGAAGATTCAGTGGCAGCCTAATGTAACAATCCCATACATGTTCTAATAATGCCAAATCGTCATAAAGTTAATTAAAAATTACAGATTCCAGATGCTGCATGTCTTCTAATGGATTCCTTTGGGCAAAGAGATGCAAAAAATGCCTCGCCAAGGTATGAGTGGGGCTGGTACATGGACGCCCTCGGAGTGCCCTGTGTACCCGCGAGCCTCCGCTGCCTCCGGAAACCTTCTGGGCAGGAATAAAAGCTCAGGTTGTGGGATGGCACTCCTGCCTGTGACAATTCCTGACAGAAGCCACCCATCCACGGAGACGTTTCGTGCCAAAGCAAGTTCCTACAGACCCGTCCGGCCTTTCTTATGGGCCAGATCTGGTAGAAAGCCTGAAACGTGGGGTTCTTATGGCACCCAAATCAAATACGGATTTATGGTTGGATGTGGGAGAACACCATAAACTCCAGGCACTAAAGGACAACACAACTCAGGGTCCTCAGGCTTATTTTTCCTAGTCTTTTTTTTTTTTTTTCCTTAGGACAATCCCCAGGAAGCAGCAAGGTGCTCAGTTACAAAGGGGGCAGCTGACCAGACGCACAGACCCACAGGCTAACAATTCCCAGCCTGCCACTTTCTGTGGCTTTGTCCCTGGGAGTCACCTCCCAGATCATTTCCCTTTCAATTAATCGCACCAGGGCACCCAGGCCAGGCACGGAGTCACTGCACCTGCAGGGCTCAGTCGAAGCAAAGCAGCCACAAGAGCGCAGGGCAGAGTGCGGACCGAGCCCGGGGAGTGTCGGGGAGGCTGCTGGGTTCCGGCCACAGCTCACCTGTAATAATAAGGGTGCTTCTTCCCGTCACTGCCTTCAGAGGTGACAGCGCTGACAATGTCCTCCGCGTCCGTGCTCACCAGCTTCACCGAGTGCACGGTCAGGTGTTGGTTCAGGTTCGCACGGCACTTAGCAGCATAGGGGCACAGGTGGCATTTGTATTTTCTTTCCTCTGGGGGAGAAGGGACAGGAAAAGGCCCCAGATGACTTCAGAAGTGAAATCGCAACACCTGGCAAGTGACCCCTTGAAGGTATCAAGGAAAGGGGGAGTTCAAGTCTTGTTTCAAGTCAGGACAAAGGAAAGGCTTTGGAATTGAAAATATTCAGAAGTCTTTGCCCAGCAGGTCACGCCTGTATTACTACTTCCCAAGATAAGAGAAAGTCCCAGGGCAATTGGACCCTCTGCTTTTTCCTGGATACCCACAGGTTAAGAGGAGCTAAAAGCATAGCATGTTGTGTGTGAGGGTGTGTGTGTGTGTACACGACTCCCCATGTGGCAGGCGTGTGGGGCTGCTACGCTGAGGGCAGGGGAGAGAAGCGCAGCGTTCGTAAGACTGATGTGTAAAAGAAGCCCCATTGTTTTCTCCAAGCTCCAGGCCTGGGTCAGCCAAGAAATTAAAAAAAAAAAAAAAACTAATGAAATTAAAGGGGAAAAAAAATGACTCATGTGAAATAATTTAATTGGAGATTTACATTTTACATAAATAAAATAAAAATTTCAATTAGTTTCTTAATGGAGACTCTCTCCTAAAACTGACAGTGTTTCAGGCCGCTTTCGGGAATGGCAGTCGGAATTCATTTGGTTAATCAAGCAAATGGAAGTACGAGGAGCAGGCTTCACTCTCACTGTACAGATAAAGGGAGCGGACGGTAGCAGAAGACAAAAGCTACCTCATCTTCTGTCCTTAGTGTTCTCACTTTGTAATACTGAGCTTGCCTTTAAAAAAAAAAACACCTGTCTTATCTACTTCACAGGGAAGAACACAGAAAAGATTTATACAATAAAGCATAAGGCCCCAGTATTATTATCGGTGGTCTATGAATTTCCCTCTGACCAGAGCTGTAGCTGTTTGTTGCAGCTGTAGGTATGGAGTGTTCTCCTTTTCGTTCCTTCTAGAGGCCTATAATTTGCGTTTTGATATTCTTCCTTTCCATTGATCTGATTAGGTAGGACATTTTATTGACTTTTGGTTATTTTAAATTTCTTTTACGTATATGCGGAACATGTGGCCTATAAAACCTCTGCTGTGTTGAACATGTTACAAGTTTTTTTTTTTGTGTGTGTGTGTGCATGTGCGTGTGCGGCTAAGTGTATGACTGAATTTTGCCTAGTGGTTTAATATTTAAGATGAAAATAATAAAATATATATAAAAGAAAATTAATCTTGTCATATTAATACTGCCTGTCCTGTCTTCTTTTCGATTTCATGTGATAAGCAAAACCTCTATTTATTTTCTTTATCATTTTGTTTTGCACTTCCTGTAAATGAGATACCCCTTAACTTTTTAAAAGTCTGATCTTCAGTGTAAAAATTGAAAACTTCATTATATTATTTCCACCTTGGTTTATGTTTACAATGGATTTTACCGTGCTTCTTTTTTGAACATTGATTTTAGAAAGAGGAAGGTGGGAGAGTGAAAGAAACATCGCTTTGTTGTTCCACTTATTTATGCATCATTGGCTGATTCTTGTATGTGCCTTGACCAGGGATCGAACCCGCAGCTTTGGTGCATCTGGACAATACTCTAACCAACTGAGCTAGCTGGCCAGGGTCTCTACTGTATTTTTTGTCTTTACTTGTTTCTGCTGCATTGATTAAGTTAATATTTATTCCTTCTTTACTCCTTAACTTGGTGGCTTTTCCCTTCCCAGCACACAGAATCAACCATATTTCTCTACTATCCTGTGTAATTAAAGGCAGTGACTCTTCCTCCACCAGGGTACTCTGTGTCCCTGCTGCTCCCACCTACAATAAGATGAGTCCAAAAAGGTGGGGGACAGTCCCATCCCCTGGGCCAAGAAGAGCAATAAATTCCTGAGAGTTGAAGAATTGAATTTTACCGAGATATGCCTAAGGGTGCTTCTTTTCTCATCAATCCTGTGGGAACTCTATGCGTCCTTTCCATACAAATTAAAAAACCTTTCCCAGGGCCCCATTTGAACCTGCCGGGTAAAATGGCTTGGGAAGGTTGGGATGAAAACATGCCCACCACTTCCTGTTACGGTTTCCTCAGTGACACTCGGCTTCTTGATAAGAGAGAAGCTGGGGGTCTGGGCAGGGGAGGGCTCAGCAGGGAGGCCACCTGACTCACCTGTGTGCAGCGAGAGATGTCGCGACAACGTCTGCTGTCGGCCAAACACTTTCCCACACACGTCGCAGGGAAAAAGCTGGTCATTGAATTTCCAGGATGGCAGCCCATTGCCTGCCTCTAGGATGAGCTTTTCTGTTTCTGGACCAAAAAAAAAACAAAGCATTGCGAGGAATAAACAAGGCAACACAAACAAATTTCAGTTTAGTCAACGTTCAAGATTTAAGCAGCAGTGTCCTTCTGTAGAATGTGGCTGGTAACTGCAAATGAGTCCCAGTAACCTCCGGTCTGTAAGAAAGCTACTCATGAAAGATGTGACGTGGTGGCCAATGACCAGGTCTCCAGGGTTTCCTTGCTTTCATCACTAAAGGTCAGCCGACCCAACCCTCTAGTAGGTTGGCAGCATGGTTTAGCACTATATCCATGCTACAATCAGAACTCACTAAAAGATTGTTGAATAAGTGAATGGCTGAGTTGCCTGTAAAAATTCCAGAAATGCAGATTTTTGCCACAAGATAGTAAATCAAGAATGGTGAGTCTCAGATTCAGATGCAAAAACAAATGGTTCGATCCCTTGGAAGGAAATCCTCTTTCACTGCCCTTAGGATGAAAAGTTTTGCCCCATGTTCACAAGGGCCGTACAACTTCTTGAATGAGGAATGTATGTTACAGAGACTCAGTGACGGCAATTGCAAGCTGCCTGTTATAATCTGAATGTTTGTGCACCGCCCCCCCCCACCCCCCGCCCCGGCCCCCTGCACACATTAATTAAGTTGAAATTCTAATCCCCATGGTGATGGTACCAGGAGGTGGGGCTTCTGGGAAGAACTTCGGTCATGAGGGTGGAGCCCCCATGAATGGGATTAGTGCCCTTATAAAAGAAGCCGCACAGGGCTCCCTCACTCCTTCATGGGTAAGTCACAGTGAAATGTCTGTGACCCAGAAGAGAGCACACTGGCACCCTGATCTTAGACACGGTGAGAAATGCATTAATGCTGTTTTGATAGAGTAGTGTGAATGGACTAATACACTCTTCCGCATAAAACTCCCTAATGCAGAAGTGTACAACCTGAATTTCCCCAACGTCCCATTATACTTGGGAGAACGGTGAGGGACACAAGTTATCTACATAATTCCCAGCCATGAATGAAACAAGTGGATGTTAATACCGTTTCTGTCACCTTAAAAATATTTTAAGGGATTATCATGGGATTACCTTCAATTTTCTTAACCTTATTTCTTTTCCCTGAACTTCAACAGATTATATAAACATTCCTTGTATAGTAATATAAGGAGATAGGTGACAGGAAAAGTACCAAAAAGAGAGAAGGAGATGCTTCCCCAAGGACAGTTGCATAGACCATTGAAAGGCCTTTTAGGCCTTACTTTGAAGAAGACACATAATTTACAGGGTTAATATCTTGTCTTTTACCTCAGTCAAGAACTGTGAATCTTAAAGCACAGTACTGCTTTATAGAGCTGAGAACCACGTGGTGATGATTACGTGGCAGAAAAAACTTCTCATAAGATCCAAGCAGATGGAAATTCTCAGACCACCAGTCAGAGACAACATTGGAACAAAGTACTTTATTTCACACAATTTGGTTAAAACTGCTTCCCAAATACAGGCTGCCACCTGGATCAATTTTCATCTGAATGTAGACTTGCCAGATAGTATAATCTAAGGGAAGGAGAAACAAATCTGGGTGTGTGTTTGGAAAGGGGGGGGGGAGGGAGGGATGATGGCATGATGGTGAAATTGCAATAATGTTTGCGGTGAGGCACCCGCCGGCAATGCCAACCATGATAAGCCACATTTATTGATTTATCTGTGTTTGTGAAAACATTGCTCTTTGGGCCTCAGAGACAAGAGCTAGCCGTCTTGTTCAAGTTGCAATATATGACTAAAAACTTCTAAAGGGGAAGGGGCAGAATTACGGGGGAAAGGAGGTGAACAGAGAGGCCATTGACTTGCTGAGGACAAGCAGAACCGCGCTCTGAGATGACTGTCCTTGGGTCCCAGCAGTGGGCATTTCAGCCATGTAGCGACGCACGGGCGTTTCGGTGTGGAATCAAAGCAGTGCTTCAAAGCAGAAGGATGGCCATAATTACAAGGAGAGGTCAAGAGGGTGCAGGGTCTTCCAATACATTCACAACAAGAATGGATTAATTGAGTCGCATACCAAACAAGTAGATGCAATTAAAAATAAAGAAGTCTCTTAATTATTTCAAGTATTAGTCAGGTACTTGAGAAACTGAAGCATCATGGAAAGCCTAATCCCCTCCACTGGCTTTGAAAAACTCACAACTATGAAGACGGGGCTTCAGCGAAGCAGAAAGAACAGCCTGCTGCGGTGTTGGGGCAGGCCAGAGCCACTGAGAGGCGTGCATGACTGATGAGCCACTTCCCTGCCTGGTCCCCAAGCCCTGTCCAGGGAGTGACTCCTCTTCCTGCTTGTTGTCGGCATTTCCTATGGCCACCTGTTTTCATTTCGCATGCACCAAGGCAACCACATGCCATGCGGAGCCTTATCCCAAAACATGAACTTGAAATCACAGCTGGATGAGGCTGTGGGAGAGAGTGTGACTTTCACCAAACAAGTACTGAAGTCAAAGGCTCGCTCGCCTTTTCGTGGGGCTGGAACGCAGCGCAGCAGAGGCCGGTTGTCCACACTGCCTGTGGACGGTTCTGCTCAAATGCCACAGCAGAACCCTCAGAAGCTTCTCCGATTCCTCCCCTCAGTCTCTCTACGTGTCCAATCATTCACCAGAAGCTGCTGATCTTACCTCAGAATCTTTTCAACTCTCTCCTCTCTCTCTGTCTTTCCACACATCCAAGCAGCCACCCAGAGCCGTCCCCCTAGTTCTAGAGTGAGATCTGACTGTGACAGGCACCCAGCAAGGACCAGCTTTTAAATGTCTATGGTCTGCCTTTTGGAAGGAGGACTGGCTCACATTGTCATTGAGAGCTGCCAGCTGTGACGACAGGTCCCCTAGAGGCATTCCAGAAAAGAGGAGCATGTTTTGTCCCCAGTTCTTAATGATCAAACATTTTCAAAATATCTTCAAATGTTTCAGCGGTGAACCGAGTGATGAAGAAATACTTATCAAAGCTGATACACAGGTCGGTTCCTATCTCCATGCATCAGCAATATGGACGGTAACCCTCCATCAAGGAGGCCACTGTGGGGACGGTGGTGAGCGTCCTGCGGGGTGCACATTTGAAAGTCTGGTTCTGACACACAGGCGCCACGCTCTGTCCCTGGCACAGTGCACTCAATAAATTGGCCTGGAGACCACACATGGGGTCACACACTACAGGTTTAACCAAAAGATACCATCTTTCCATGGTGTGTGTGTGCGGACAACAATGTGGAAGCTAACAAGGACATATTTTTATGTAAAGTTTTTCTATTCTTTGGTTTTCAAGACATTCTGGAAACCATGAAAAAAATAAAAAGGAGCCCGACTGCCTTAACTGAGTCATCGGCTCTCACCAGTATTTTTGAAAAGCCTCCCAAACAGTCTCTCTGTTACCAGCCTCTTTCCATTCCAATAGCTCCTCCTCACAGGTCCCAGAATGATCTTTCTGATCGAGTTCTGACCTCCATTCTAATGGCTCCCCAAAGCCCAACTCCTTCGCGTGGCTTCTGAAGTCCTTCACCCTGTGGCTGCAGCCACCTCCCACCAGCAAAAGCTCAGCAGAGTGAGCTGCTTGCCTGTTTTGGGAACAAACTAGTTCCTTTTAAGCCATCAATGCTTTTGAGTCAACTATGCCCCTGTCATCCCAGAAGGCAGTCCTCGCCCCAGCACTTCCGCAAGGCAAAGGCCAGCTCCTTTTCAAGCCCTATCTCGGATTTCATCGCAATGCCTTCCCAGTTCCCCAGTGCAGAATGAGTCATTTCCCTTTCTCTGTCCCAAAGCACTTTTCTGAATACTTCTATAGGCACCTCTCTACCTATTATATTACTTGTTTACACAGTATATGTATTATATATACATCTTTTTTATATAATGCTCCCACCATGGTCCAACAGGCAAGTAGTCTGCAATAAATATGCTCACGGCCTCCCTTCCCTATTAGAATGAGAGTCATCAGGGAAAGGGGTTCTACATTATTTATTTGTGTATCCTCAGCATTAGCACGGTGTCTGATACATAGTAGGTGTGTAGTATATAGTTGTTGAATAAATGAATAATTGAATAAAAGGGTCTGAGTGAGGCAGGGAATAAACATTGTTCTTATTTTATAGTGGGAAAAACTGAGGCCTGTAAATAGCATTAGATAAGGTTTATGACCAATTCAGTGTGAAAAATAAAGCCATTTGCTTCTGAATAGGTGTTTTAACTCAACACAAGAACTGTGATTTAATGATTTTATTAGAGGAAATGTTTACAGTCATGAGCTTTACCCCCAAAGGCTCCATCTCCTTATTTCTTCCTAATGATAACAAGCCACAGGATTATTCTCTTCAACATAAATTCTCTGGCAGATACTTTATTGATTAACCCAACAATTATTCTCAACTTGCCTTCTTTTCTGCTCATTTCCACTACAGAGGCAAGATTTTCTTCTTTTTTTATGGCTGAATAATATTCCATTGTGATACACACACATTTGAGTGTATATGTGTGTGTGTGTGTGTGTGTATATATATATCCATTCATCCATCCCTTTATCCATTCATTCACTGATGGACACTTAAGTTGCTTCTATGTCTTGGCTATTGCAAATAATGCTGCAACGAACATGCGGGCGCATATATCTCTTTGAGTTACGGTTTTCATTTTCTTTGGATAAATACCCAGACAAGTACTTGCTGGATCATGTGGTAGCTCTACTTTCAATTTTTTGAAGAAGCACCATATTGTTTCCTATAGTGGTTGCACCAATGTCTATACCAACCAACAGTGCACAAGGGTTCCCTTTTCTCACATCCTCACCAATGCTTGTTATTTCTTGTATTTTTGATAATAGCATTCTAACAGATGTAAGGTGGTATCTCATTGCAGTTTTGATTTGCATTTCCCTGATGATTAGTGATGTTGAGCATCTTTTTGTGTGCTTGTGTATCTTTTCTGGAAAAATGTCTACTCATATTTTCTGCCCATTTTTTAATCAGGTTGATTGATTTTTCTTTTTTTCTTTTTGCTCTTGAGTTGAAGAAGTTCTTTAGATATTTTGGATATTAGCCCTTTACCATGTATTTGACTTACAAATATTTTCTCTCATTCAATAGGCTGGTCTTGCATTTTGTTGGTGGTTTCCTTGCTGTGCATTCTTCATTTCTTTTATAACACAATACTTTCTAAGGCCAATGCAGGGGTGGGTAAAAGTAGGTTTACAGTTGTGAGTCCATAAAACAGAGTTTATTCTAGTAGCATTATTTATTATCGCATTATTTTTCATAGGAACAATTGTAAGCCCACTTTTGCGCACCAATGTATAGTCTTTGATACAGAGTCTCAGAGGATTTAGTCTCCTACACACATTTTATTTCTCTTCACACTCTTATGCTTTGACTCCTGGGATATCCATACATTCCTGGCTACTTGGTACTCTCTGAACAGGCGTTTTTCTATTTTTCTTTGCCTTGAATGTCATTTGGGGATTTTCTTCTTCCTTAAACAGGTTTTTGTTTTCAATGGAGGAAATGGGGTCACAGGAGCAAGCGCCCTTATCCCCATTATACAGCTGGAGAAACAGGAACACAGTGCAGACAGTCACCCATCTCAACACTCCCAGTACAAGGCTCCTCACTCGTCCCATACACAGTGAACTGAGGCTGCTCATTCATAACGATGAGGCTTAATAACCAAGAGACAGTATTCCAAACTCTGCCCATTATGACATAGTGATCCAACGGGACAAGTCTCAATTCATGCACAGGTTCTGGGAAGATGAAATCCATCAAGCATTTCTCCAAAAATTTCCATGAAATTGGGAGGGAGCTTGACAGACTTGATAGAACATTAGATTAAGTTTTCTTGGAATTCCAAGTCATTCATTTCATTGAGGATGAAACTGAGGCATAAAATTCCAGGACTCCTCCCCTGCCCCCCGCCCAAACACCCTACAACTTGAGCAGGGTTGAATAACAGAATCAGGGTTTCCATAGTAACTAAGTCACCATCTTGCCCCAAACCTTAGTTCGCTGTTCAAGGTTCATCTTGTTCAATGTTTCCATCCTACATATAAGGCAACTGAGGCCCAGAGAACTTACATCACTGCCTCAGGTAACCTGGCTGGTGACTCAGGAGGAGCAGAGACTAGACCCATGGTCTCACTGAAGCTCCTCCAAGCCCCGTGGAAGGACTGCCAAAGTCTACAAGAGACAAGGAAGGGGTTTTTCTTCCCCTCCTGTTCCTTGGCTCAGAGTGTAATATTCTTGGTTACAAGTGGACATGTGCAGATTTAGCAACAATTCACAGACACTAGGATTTCTTTCCGTCTCTCTACTCGAAAGTGTCAGCCTACAATATTTCCAGCCAGAGAAAAGTTAGAAACTGCAATATGGCAAAAATCAGACTATGCAAGGAACACGAGGAAGATCAAATGGGAGAATCCTAAAAGCCAATCCCCTCCCAGGTAAACTAGTTATTACCAAAGAACATTACCTTGGACCTTTCATTGACATTTGGGGAGTTTTTGGTAAAAATTGAAACAAAACAAAGAAACCCAAACAAAAACAGAAGAACAAACAAACAAACAAACAAACAAAAAAAAACCACAACAAAACCCCGCAAAACCAAACCAAACCAAAAAGACACAAGGGGCAAAGGGGGCCGTAGTTTGCGTCTTTTCAATTTTCACATCACTTAGTCCCTCGAGTGGTGTATCATTTGGCTTTGTCCCTGCGTTTTGCTGTGTGAGAAGATCCCTGTGTCTCCTGCCAAAACATCCTCTCAAAGAATCATCTCTCAACCTGACTTTGGCAAGAGAGGTGCAGAGAGAGAAGGCTTTATTTGGTTAAAGCCGTAAGCGAAAGATGGGCCAAAATGTGACCTCAGCGCATAAATAACTGTCCAGATTGACTAAATCCTCATCGGCTGCTCATTGAGGAAGAGGCTTTGGGGCTGCGTGCGTTTGCCATTGTGACAGATGGTATTTGGATCATTTCTGTCTTTCATCAGGGCATACGTATCACAACAGAGACCCTCTGCATTTAGTCAGTATGCTGCGTAGGTTAAAACCTATCAGGCCAGTTCCAGGCAGAGTATGTGATTTTCGGATTAGACCCTGTGCCTCCTGGCTCTTTCTCCGTTTCCTGACCTTTTCTGCAGGGCCTCTGCTTGAAACACACCGCGACCTTTGGAGCGCTGCTGGTGAATTACGGAGTCAGCTGCGGTTAAGGACTCTTCAGGGTTCATCTCTTTGCTCTGGTACTTGCCATTATCTGTATTCTTATTTATTTTTTTCTTTTTAAGGGTCACCAACTTAGCGTAACTTGGTGGGTCTCAACAGATCTAGTATTAGGTTCCTTAGGACCACCTCTTTGCAGGTCTTGGTGTAACCAGATGCCCATTAAAGACCATATCAAACACTGTCCCAAAGTATGGGATTTTCTGTCAGTCTAGATGCCAATTCAAAGAACAGCTGAGATAGCAGAACTTAGCAATAGTTTTTGTCAGTCTGTACCCAATTAAAAACACCGGGTGGAGGTTCTTAGACATAAAAAGAGTTTACAGCCTTGATCTTCTTTGAGAGCATTTCAAACTTTAATGCTTAACAAACTGAGCAAAGTCCATGTATAGGTCCTGGGCAGGTGAAACCCATCAAGTATTGCTCCAAAAATTTTCATAAAATAATCCCATCTGGTAGAATTTTGGGAGGGAGCTCCACTGAACTCTACTTGACAGAACATTAGATCAAGTTGAGGACTCAGATTTCTTAGAATCTAACTCCTTCATCTCTGTGAGACTGAAATCAAGGCATAAAAGTCCAGAACCTCTCTCACCCCAGTGCACCCCACAACTTACTGTACACAGGGTTGAGTAACAGAATCAAGATTTCTGTAGTAACTCAGTCTTCAGTCTACTCCAAACTTAGTAGTTCAGGGAGGAGCCTTAAAGATCCTCTTGCTAATTGTTCTCTTCTTACATATAAGGAAAGTGGGGACCAAAGAACTTGTCCCACAGTCTCCTTCAAGCTCCTCTAAGCCACAAGCAATTAATGCCGAAGTCTACAACCAAATGGGTTTGTGGAATTGGTTCTATTTTATTTTTTAAGATTTTATTCATTTATTTTTAGAGATAGGGAAAGAGAGGGAGAGAAACATCAATGTGTGGTTGCCTCTAGTGTGCCCCTAAGTGGGGACCTGGCCTGCAACCCAGGCATGTGCTCTAACTGGGAATCGAACCAGCGACCCTTTGGTTCACACGCTGGTGCCCAATCTACTGAGCCACACCAGCCAGGGCTGGAATTGGTTCTTGGTAAATATCCTGGGGTCAACTGAGAAAAGTTGGACAACAATTTTTTTTTTTTTTGCTTAATGCTGTGCAATAGTTAGCATCAAGGAATCCTTACTGATACACAATCTGTTAAACTGGTAAAGAACCATAAAAGTTGTCTACATCTGACTTTATACACAGGTCATTTAAAATCAATGGAAGAAAACCTGAGTTCCTCTAGAAAATGGCTAGGACTTGGTACCCCTAATTCTAGTGAGGCTGATTACATAGAACTTGAGAACTTAGGGGAACTTCTCTAAGCATCCAAACACAGGGCATCATTGAATCCAGGCCAGTTGATGTCTGTCCCCTCTATATAACTTATTCTTAAAAAAAATCCATTGGGGTTTTGGATGTTGCTTCTATATTTTTTCTCTACTTGTTTTTCTAAGAGCAGTGCATCCTCAACAAGTGCATCACCAAAATCATGATTGTTGAACTAAATAGCAACCTAATTTTACCTTGCAACACAGAAATAAACCGACAATATTGGTTCAGGAGCCATAGCTAAAGGGCTTTGGTTATCATTATATCTTGCCAGTTACGTAGAATAATGATAATGATAAGACTTAATGTCTTAGCAAATGCCCTCAGAATGTCTAAATGTTGTGGACATTTATAAATCTTTGCTAGAAAACCATCAGGCTTGGGAACTGAGTATTTCTTGTGGCTTTGTGGCAGGCACAGCTGGCGGGTTTACTCAGTATCCAACAGAGCTACAATTATTTTTTTTAGGGTGGCAATGTGCCCAGTTGAAAACATGCACATGTCTTTCTAGCTCCTACTGTTGTTACGGGCTTGCTAGCAAAGAAACACAGTTCTGGCCAATGGGGTCTAGGCGAGCGTTCCTGGGGATAGAGTCTGATACTCCCTCATTTCCTGGGGCTGCGGGGGTGAGGGGAGGGAGGTAGTTTTGAATAAAGATCTTTCCCCCTGGGCTCTTCCTCCTCCCATTTTTGGAGATGAAGCAGCCCTCTTCCCATTTGATAAGGAGAGTAGAGTAGAAACTAGGAGGGGGCTGGGGCTTCTCACAGCTTCACCAGCCTTATACCGTCTCCTTCTGAATTCCTTATTTTGTGAAAAAAACAAACACAAGAAACCAGATCCCCGTTTGGTTAAGTCACCATGGTTGAGCTGAACATAATTCTAACAGACAAAGACTTAAAGTGTATAAACAGTTTCACCCCATTTGGGCAGTTTATCTCCATTATGCAAAACAATATCAGAGTTTGTTAAGAGTATATTAAGGAGATAATGCATAATTAAAACAATAGCTTATGTTTAATGGAGGACTTACCATTTGCAGTTTATACATACTATATTTAACCTTATAATGGCACTATGTGTTCGATACTATTATTATCATTTTCGTTTTACACACACTGGCACACACAAAGGAGTATCAGGCTCAGGGAGGTTGAACAATGAATTCAAGGTCATCCAGCGGATGAGTGACAGCCTATCCCAAAACTAAGTCTGTCTGGCTCCAAAGCCTTAACTAATTGTTACGTTATACTATAAAATCAAAGAAGAAATTCTGAGAGTTCTCATTTATTTCACCAGAGACAAATCTACCTGTTACAGTCTTGATTTGTTCTACTCTGAATTTCCCTGTATTCACCAACCATAAAGAAGCAGCATCTATGATCACATACATTTAAAGTGGGCTTTATGGGGGCAGGCCAAATGCTTCTCCTGGGACCTCGGTGGAGAGAGCCTCATCTCTGTTGCCCAGGTCCTCTGGCCTTCCTAAGGCGGGCTGCTGCATATCAAAAACCTGAGCACAAACTATGTACATTTGACTTACAAAACTGCTTTCAGGTTAGCTTTCCCTTGCTCCAGAATCAGATCCTATAATGACTGTTCTTTCAACTTTTCCCAGTGAAGACAAAGAACAGGCATTCAAGTGTGGAGCTATCCCACGACTGTATTCAGGTGATGGGAAATCTTTAAATCCAAAAGAGTTTTCTTCTACAAATTTATAATGAAGTATGGACACACATGAGATCATCTTGAGGGAAAACATTACCATTAATTAGGCAAATAAGAGACCTACCTCCTTTTCCCTTGTTTACTGCTGAACTAGGTGCTCAGTATATATTTATGGAATAAATGAGGAAATAAAGAAACAAAAAGAAAACAGCAAATCACCACTGTTAGAGAATTTAAACTTTCTAAAAATACTCTAAAGCATGAAAATTTAGATCATCTAAATTACTAAAATTTTAATGTCCATTTACTTCTAAAATTATATGATGTGCTATGAATCACACTTATAGAGTGTTTTAAAAATAGTTAATGTTTCTTTTAAAATTCAAGTCACAGTCATTTCCAAATATTCAAGTGAGACCCTAAGGCTTCTGGTGTTTTCTCCGCTAAGACTGAAATCCACTGGTAGTTTCAATTATTCTATCCTCCTTTCTCATGGACAAGCCTTGATCTTATCATCCATTCCTTTAAAGATTTCTAAATTTCCTGAAAGCCCTTATCAGCTCCCGGACACTGCAACATTCTTGTGTGACTACATCCAGTTTTGAATTTTCAGTCTTTTTCTCTCTGCACCTAATCTATTGAATTCTGCACTAAGAGAAACTTTAGCTCTTCTATTTTGCCTTTCTGTTGACCTTGGGTTTTAGCACATTACAAAATTTATGTTAGTTGATGGCACATTTAACATTTTAAGGCAACGCTGATCATAAATATTTTTCTCCCTGACCTAGCAATACTGTCTATTTGATTAAGCAGAATTATATGCTTTTATAGGTGAACATTTTCTCTTTATTGGTTTATTTAATTATTTTTCCCCAGGCAGGAATCACAGACATAGGATTGGGAAATACCCTGTCAGCTAGTAGAGAGGGGAAGGGATTATTAGTATTTTCCTATGAAAGTGTGTCAGAACGATGGGCAACATTGGTCATTTGTTACAAATAATAATGAGCAATGCAGCTGGCAAACATTTTACTCTTCAATAAATAAAATAGGCTATCTCCGTAATTCAAATATCCATATACTTTTTTTTTAATGGGAGAGAAAGCTTGGATTGAAATGTAGCTGGAAGAGGAATTATATATATCATTAAGACGTACTTAGCGTTTATCTTGTTCTAGGCACTGTGTGAAGGCTAAGCCTTTTACTTATATTATTTCATTCAATCTTCACAACAACATGCTAAGGCTGGTCTCATTTTAATCCTCATTTGTAGATGGAGGAAATCAGAGCTCAGAGTGATTAAGGAATTCAGCTGGCCTCAATAGCTGGAAAGAGTCAGGGCTGATCTGAAGCAGGATCTGCCCCCTGGAAGAGTAAGCCCTCCACGCCTTCTCTGACACTGCACTAACTTGAGGTGTGTCCGTGGGTGGTCACCCCTCTCTGGGAAGAACCTGTAATGTCTGTGTCAAAGTAGAAAAGGGCTGGCAGCTGCTGGCTTTGGGATTTTTTTAGGTTGATGACCTTCATCTGGGCTGAGTCCTAAGGAGGCCAAAGTCATGTCTTTAATTTTTCTCTTTCCTAGGTGGCAAGTGCCACTGTATTTTATGGCCTCAGACAAAAATACAGCGTGGGGCAGAAGTAGGTTTACAGTTGGGAGTACACAAAACACAGTTTATTCTTGTATTATTATTTATTCATTATTGTATTACTTTCTATATGAACAGCTGTAAACCTACTTTTGCCCTATCCTGTACAACCTTATCAGCTGCCTTGAACAAAAATGTCCTTGTTGAAGAACAGAGTGTAGTCAACAGTGTGGAAGGTTTAATGTAAATTTAATACTACTCGAAACACATTGTATCAAGAAGGGGTCTGAAAAATTGAAATAAAATAAAAGGGCATTACTATTATCAATATAACTAAATAAAAAATCTAAACCAATTCTATTTAATCATTTAAGGATTGAAAGAGTCAGAAATGGACTTTCAGCTCACAAATCGGAAGTGCAAATATCCAATAGTTTATAGATATGTTAAGAAACGGGTAATACTCAGTGATACAACTCCAAAGTGGTTGAGCAAAAGGAGACATCCAAAAAGGAAAAAGCATCTTCCTTCCATTTCAAATTGAAAAAGAAATCAAATAAATTAAATATTAAAATGTTAAGGCAATATTTTGGTTACAAATCAAACTCTAGAAAAATCAAATAGATTTGGAAAGACGAAGGTACTCTCTTACTCCATAATGGAAATGCAATATATTCTACTTATCTGTCCTGTATTACTATAGGTTGTATATTCTTATTTTTCTCATACATTCTGATTTGGCCATCTTTGAAAGTATCTCTTCATATCTTCTCTCTTTACATAGATCTTAAATATAACAGACAATAAATATTTGTTGACTTGATTAAATTTTCACCAATTACAGGCGAAGGAGAGAGAAAACATGCTTTGATATATGCTATATGTAAATTAATGCAAATCACATGCAAACAGACAGGGTCTATCCATCCTCGCCTGTCCCTGTTGCACCCTATCCTACCCCATAACAGAAACTCACTACCTCTAACTGTGACGATGGAGGTGCAGCATTCTTTGGAGACTTCATCTCAGCAGAATCTGTGACTCACCTTCTGTGAACTGGGGAGAAGGCCCATTATTGCTTCTAATTTATAGAGAACCTGAGGTGTGGGTCAGCTAAGTGCTTGCCTGAAATCATAGTCAAACCCAGACTCAGAGCGAAATGAGTCTTTGCTCAGGGCCCTCTTCACCTCATCCCCGCCTACCCTGCCCCATGCTGAAGTTCAGGTTCTTAATCACACTACATACCAAAGGCTTTGCATAACTAATCAGTTTTCAAACCACACACTGTATTATAGAACATGTATTAGAGTGGAGAACAGATGTCACCATGAGAATCGTATTTTCTGCTGTTTCCCAATTTTGGCATGTGGACATTTGTAACCTTAATGTTGCATGAGCAAAGATTTTTGCGTTTAATATTAATATGGGAACTCACAAATGCTCCTCCACTTGGAATGCTGCCACATTCTGATTTCAACAGCGTATGGCTGGCTGCCTTCTCACCGTACGTCTGTCTCGAGGTCCTGGTGGGGTCTTTTGAGCTGGAAATGTGTCATATTCTAAGCTTACAGGAGATGCTGTCAGGTGAAACTCCTAGAGATTTCTACATTTCTCGTTTAAAAAGCAGGCACATACTCAACACCGGTTAAGGCCAATGGAAAGCTCTATACATGTCAAGGCCCAATTCACAGAGTTATTTCTACTCTTAAGGAAACCGGTAATATCCACAGCAGGCCAGAGCACTCAATAACACCAGACACCAAATACCGTAGTCACGGGTAAAAAATGAGTTTCTAAAGGCAGGGTTTTCAAATGGACTGGCACATCCATTTCTTTTCCCAAGTGAAAGTTTAACCAAAATAGCGAACCGTGATACCTAGCGAGGTCTAGTAACCACAGATGCCTGTCTGCTGCTCATGGGGAGTGTCTGGGGCTTCCCTCGCGGCTGCATTATTTATATGTCACGTTATCACATTACTTAGGCACCATGGAAATCACAACTACGTCCTTTTAACCCAGTCACTTTTGCCGTAAGTAACAGTGGGGAAGAGCTAAGTCACAATTTGATTAGGTTCACGTGTGTGGAGCAATAGGCATGTTTGAAAAAAGGGAAGCAGAAAAAGCTGTCGTTTTTATGAAAATCTTTGCTGTACCTGTTCAGTGAGAGTAGGGGGTCTTAGACCAAAGGTTCCTCTACTGAGGCTTCTAATTCTCTTTGAATCCAATTTGGAGCCAGTTGGCTAATAAATCCTACTAATATACGCAAAAGAGACCTGGAGTTGATTCCGGGCACGCATGTTTGGCCCGAGCAGTTAAATGACCTTGGCGCTAAGTGGCTTACTGAATGCAGTAACGAGCTCCACGTGACTGCACGGAGCCCTGCTCTGGGCCTCAGTGTCCACCCTACCAAAAGGATGCTCCTGTCCTCTATGTCATTTTAAATTGAAAAGGATGTAACCATTTGATTCCACAGTGTAGATAAACTTGCCATTTGCAACTACGGAGGGAAGAGACTAAATTTCCCTATCTCAAGTATCAGCTTGAAAGGAGATTCTTTGTTCTTTCAAGGGGAGGGCTGATTAAAAATAAATGTTCCCAAAATATTGATATGTGCAGACGTTTTTCACTTGTCTGTGCACACGTTATCTTTGGAAGGATGCCCATTGAACTGGTAATACTGGCTGAGTGGAGGAGGAGAGAGAAGGAGGTAGGGAGGGGTGTGAGGGCGGCAAGAGCAGGGAGCGGTGAACCGGTGGTAGGTGAAAGGTGGGAGGGACACATGATTCCGTCACTAGCAAATCAAATTTCTAACTGATTCTGAATATTTGGTATAGTTTCTCCACTTACCTCCTTAACACCTGTGCAGGAAATATGGCGGCAGCACCAATAATAAAATTCACTAAGGGCTAACGACGCACCAGGCACTCTGTTAAAGATCTGATATAAATTATATCATTGGCTTCTCCTAACTACCTATGTGGTAGGTGCTGTTCCCTATTCATAGATACTGAAGCGAAAAACACACACTGACCACGGTGCACATCCTGGGGGTGAGTTCCCAAGGGTTGTGCGAAGTCAGAGACAAGGTCAAAGGCACCGTTACATAATTCTGGGACTCCATTTGCAATAATTATTAATCAATGGAATCCTAGTTTAATATCCCAAAACAAAAGTTAGAGGTCTTGAACAGTCTCCCACAAACAAGTCATATCTCAATGTCAAGAGTGTGAGCTTCAAGCCAGAGTATGAGTTTCTCTGTGTTACATAAGAGATGCTGCAGAACAAAGTACAGATCTTGCTTTCTAAACTATTTTAGAAAGCTTCACACTGACCTTTATAGACACTCCCTCTATGGCTCTTATATAATCCTAGCCAGAGGATTATCTTCGTATCCAGTTACAACCGTTCACCTGGTCACTCATGAGTCTTATGCTTGATTCAAGTTGTCCAAGGAGAGGTTTGTGAAGTCCTTGAACTTGCAGCGATTATTCCCAGCCCCTCCCCCACCCCAACACACACAAATGTTGCCTTCCAGGAAAAGGACTTTGCCTCTTTTTCTTTGGGAGGGGCTTGGCTACCAGTCTCCTTTCTCATCTGCTCCTTCTATATCTGTCTGTTTCTTGTATTCACTTATTATTTTCCAAGAAAAAAAGAGTGGAATCTTTCTTATCTTTTCGGAGAAACTAATACTCAAAAGCCTATTATTTCTTCAAGTCCCAAGTAATTTTAAAGCATTATATAGTAATACGTTGAGTTTTAAGAAATTGAATCTTCTGTGGTAGAAATGGAAATTTATTCAGGAAATTCTCATTTTATTGTTGTTAAACCCACACACCCTCTAAGTGCTTACAGTTTTAGCCAGCCTAGGAAATATTTTAACACAGGCTACTCTAAATAATTTTCATTTCTATGATTGTGTGAAATTGTTTTCTTCATCATTTTCTGTTGATAAAAATAAGAATTACTATAATGGATCAGCATCATTCTTCCTCCCTGAATTTAAGATTAAGTAGATGCAGAATCATCCTATTAAATTTTACGCTGTGAGGAATCAAGGGGAAATTAAGAAAATCAAGACTAAGGTTTCTATGCTGCAATATGGCGACCCACATTAACCTACTCATAAGAGTATTTAGAGCCGATAGGAAATCTTGCTTTTCATTCAACAATACACATGGTTTTCATTTCAATCACTTCAGATAGAGGAAGAGTATTAACCTGCTTTCAAAATTTATACTAGTAAAAGCATAAAATGACCTAACAATTCACAAGTGTGTTTTAGGGGCCAAGACTGTCTCTAACACCACCCCCCCTCCACGCACGCACACTTATGTTTGCAGCTGTAAAGATGATCTACCCTTATTTTTAGTCATTTGCTTTTGAGAGCCGATGAGGCAGAATGTCAGGGAAGGACAGATATCTGCTATGAGACATTGAAATCTGAAACAGTGGAGAAAGTAAGACAACTAATGCCATTTGCAGATCCAAGCGGCAATGTTTCCCTGTGAGTTCTTAAATTATCTTTAGTTTAATGGACTCTGTTGGGTCAAACCAGAAATCTCTGACATCAGTTGAGAAATCAACAAATGTGACAAAGCAGGGGTATCAGTTGTCTACACTGAATTTCTAGCTTGTTCACCAATGTGGTTCGGATCTAAGATGCTGCCAACCTACTGATTCATGAGTTGGTTCAAGTTCATATCAACCCCAATTTAGGACAGGAAATCCTAATTGCAGATCCCATTACAAATCAAACCCCATGTTCTGATGCATTATTGGAGTTAGGGGTGGGAGGTACACCTCAAAATTAGATCAATGCAACAATATATTTACTGAGATCTTAAAACCGAATGAAATTAACAGACATTTTCCCACAATAAATTAAGCTCAAGTTAGCAGGCATCAAATAGTCAAGTGCAGGACTCCCCACAATAATGACCATGCTTAGAGCTCTTAGTTGTGCGCATTGTGTGAGGCACTGCTCTGAGGGCTTTACAAGCATTACTTTACTAATCTTCCCCACAGTCCGAGAGTTGGGTACTATTGTCATCAGCAACTTACAAAGGAGAAAATCCAGGCGCGGAGAGTGGGAGTGAACTTGCTAACATCAACTGAGCAGGCTAGTGGCAGAGTTAAGGTTTGAACCCTGGTAGTTTAGCCTCCGAGCTACTGCTGCCTTTCCGGTGATTTAGGATTAATGTAACAGAGTGAAATAACAGGCCGCTGTACACACGGTCACAGCCTGGGACCTCTATCCTGACCAAAGGCCATCTGGAATTATTAAGCTGTCCTTTGGTTTCTCGACCTTGAGTTAACCTAAGACATGATGTCTGAGGCAGAGACTGTCCGCTGTCCTCCAACATTCAAGCTTTTCTTCCTCCTTTAATAAAGGAACCCCTGAGGTCCAGCTGGGCACGTGGCTGCCCAGCAAAACACTTGGTCCGTCTCCCAAACAGCCATATGTGGCCATGTGACTAAGTTCTAGACCCCAGGTGGGCAGAAGTGATGTGCACCAGGTCTAGGTTATGCCCTTCAAAGGGCCATGCCCTCGGCTTCCTTCTTGCCTTCCTGCTGTTTAGGATGTGGGTGTGATGGTGGGAGTTGGAGCAGCCGTATTGGGCATGAGATGGAAGCCATATGCCAAGACTGGCAGAAAACAAACAGGACAGAAGGACTCTGGGCACCCTAGAGTCACCACTCTGGCTATAAGAGAGAAGTAAACTACCTTACTTAAACCATTGTTCTGGTTTTTTTTTTTTAAAAAAAATAGCTGTCCAGCCATAGAAACTATATCTTAACTAATACATATAAATTTTTTATCATATAGTTAAATGGTTTTTCATCATTTAGTTAGTTCCCCCTCTATTATGAATATTCTCCATTTCCTGAGATTTTAATAATTCATGAGCAAGATTCTGTTACGTTTGATGCTTGTTTCTCAGGACACTGTTATACTGAACTAGTGTTACTGTCACCCAGTTGTTGGTTATGAATCAAGTCCAAGTGTTAACTGAGCTATTAAATAACCAAACTGTAACTTAAAAATTGACAATGTTCCAGAAGTACGTGTTTATACACAGTTGAAGCAATGCCATCTAATTTGTAAATCCAGGGCTAAGGTAGGTTTCTCAACGGCAGCTCTATTGACCTTGTGGACCAGATCCTTCCTTGTTGTAGGGCGGGTCCTCCGCACTGTTGGGTGTTTAATAGCAACTCTGGCTTCCACCTACTAGATGCCAGTAGTACCTGTACCCCAGTCATGACGACTGACAAGATCACCAGACACAGTCATGTTCCCTGGGGGGTGCAAAACCACCCCCAGTTGAGAACCGTTCATCTTATCCCAGTTCGCAGATTTTGAGACAGCAGAGGCTATATACTATTTAAATTCCAGCAGGATACAGACAGGTAGGTCCTTAATACACTCGTGATGATAGTGGTGCCCTGGTGATTATCAGGGGCAAGGAGCATGAGCTGATTCTTATTTTTTAAATTAAGAAGTTCACTGAGCTGTCAATAAGAAAATTCACAGGGTAGTAAAAAAGTCATAGGCATTATTTTAAGCACATTTAACTATTAGTCCAACTTCCTCTATCCAAGGTTCAGATGGAAATAATTGCCTGTGTGAAATAAAAAATTCCTCCATGTATGAATAGGATTCTTTTATAGAAACTGTAATGACAGAAGAA
Source organism: Furipterus horrens (assembly GCF_987537825.1). NCBI lineage: Eukaryota > Metazoa > Chordata > Mammalia > Chiroptera > Furipteridae > Furipterus > Furipterus horrens. The sequence goes on from NW_028327180.1 coordinate 14,321,404, forward strand.
CATTTGACCCTTTCAGAATCAAGAGGAACTTCCAGTTCCTTTAGCCTTTTTATGTTGCTAGCACCATATTTTCAGACATTTGGATATTATATATGGAGAAGTGAGAATTATTTGCAGGCATTTTTAAACATGTAAGCATTTTTTTAGAAGAACCTGTCAAGTTCTTCTACCTTGATATTCCCCATAATACTTAGCATTTGATCTATTTTGACGATGAAGACTTTCCTGTGTTCCAAGGGGTCAGCTCACTCAAAGAAAAGAGAATCTTCAAAATCTCTTCCTATTAGAAAGAGTGGGGAAGGTGTGTACTGGCAAAACATACATCAGGCCGTCACCTCTCCCGAAATGGGACTTGGCATGAGGGGAGGAAACAGCTGTCACCTTGCTTTTCTTTCAGATCCCTGCACCCAATGGAAAGGTCCCCGGCACCTGCGGCAATTAATGATTGTCAGGGTGTGGGAAGCCAATCAATTTGATGTTCATTTCCATCAACATAGCAGAAGTAATGCCCCAAAGGTGGGATGGAAATTACGTTATATTTTCATAGAGAGAATTCTCTCTTTTCTGATTTCCGGAGTGGGTGGAATCCAAGGCATATATTCTTTTCCCTTTTAACACATAGACTTTTAAAAGCTTAGCTGATTGCTGCGTTCCATCTTTGCTAGCAACCATAAAACTCCATTATTTCAATCTGTACACTTTACCACTCATAGGGGAGTTTGGGGTGGGAGGTGGGACAGCAGGAAAGGTGATCTGCTATTGATAGAAAGAGATTATTTTCAAAAATGCAAATTAAAGACCACATACTGGGTAGGAGGTCACTTACTGCTTATCTGACACACTGAATAAGAATGAAGGCTGGGCACTGTCAGAGCTGCCCATATCCAAGAAGGTACAAAACCAAAGACAAGTTTCAGATACTAAGGACCCTAAGAGTTCAATTAACAGCTAAATGCAGAATTTTAAAAATTTCTTCTTTTTCTTCCTACTTCATTTCACTTTGCAATTACTTTAAGATTCTGAGAAGCAATTCAGAGACATTTGTTCTTCAACGAGATCCACGCAAATGTAACAACTTCATTACTTTCTCTTTCCTACTGAGATACAAAACCGAATATTATCAGCCCACACTGGGAAAGGGTTTGGTTCTTATTGTTTTGTTTGTTTTTTGTACTGTGGGCACAGCATCAAAGGTTTAGTTTGCGAGTGATCCGATCATCTCAGTGAGGATGGAAATTTGGATCCATAGAATATTTGGCACAACTCAGCCTGTCGAGTCAAAACCAAAGCAGCCGGCCCCAAGGTAGCAGTTTGTGTTTGCCAAAAGGCACCTCAAAGGTGGGAGAGGACTCTTGGTATCCACATCCCTTAGCCCAGCGCTGTTCACATTTCTGGTTGTGACCCAATGGCACATCATGAAATAAACTTAGTGGGTTTCAACGAGCATTTAGAAAACCAAGTGAAATAAAACAGGATAGATTAGAAAATACCAGATATGGTACATGTGCAAAGATTGTTTCATTTACCTCTATGTCTGTCTGTCTGTCTGTCTATCTATCATCTGTCATCAACCAACCTGTATATATTTTACATTGTCATTTAACACACACACACACACACACACACACACACACACACAAACACATGAAATTTACTCTGCGTTTTTGCCAAAAAAATTGAAAGCCACTAAGTCAGTACATCATTCCACCTATTTTGTTATGATAAAAATATCCTAAGAGCCCAAGTCTATTAGAACCAATACATAAAACAACAACAAATAACTATTTCCTAGTACAGACTTAAAATTCCCGCTTCTAGAAATCTCCTTAATCTCACCAAACTCAGCAATTTGAACAAAATGAGCCCAGGCTGGTTACTACCTTCAAGGGGGTAAGAAAATCACTTCTTTGCTAGCAAGTAAGTGTATCAGGATCACTCCTAGCTCTTTAATTGCACAAGTAAAGGCAGTCATGTTGGAATCCAGCTCTTTGCAAAAGAATTTAGAAAGTGTCCTGGATGGAGTTTAAGAGTTAATATCATCATCTTGAGAACGTCAACCACACAATCTGACCTGTGAGATGCCTTCTCTGCCTTTATTCTGAGCAGACTGAAGTTTTTTCTAACTGATCATAGGATTCCTTATGAACCCGTTTACATGACTCCCCAAGACTCTAAGAACATCACAGAGTCAGCAATATCATTTAGCTTGAGCCAGTAAATGGTTTCACAAAGGTCTAACTGCAGGTTTACGCCAGTTCCCCAATAAAATAAAAATGACGTAAGTGCATTCAGTGAGCTAAGCACCCAGGAACACTGTGGTTGGGTTACTTATGCATAAAAAAATAGTTTCTCAAAATAGGTGCAGTTTTCCTTAAATTCCTTCCTTTCTGTTATGACTTATTCTAATATATGAAGACAAGCCACTACTGCTAGAGAACCATTAATTAGTCAGCTGAAAATGTTCTTTTTTTTTTAACTATAAAATGTCTTCAGTGGAAATTTCTATTTCCAATAACAAAGCCCCTTTTAGAGATTTTTGACCAGTTTGATCGCACACGCCAAAAGGAAATGAACACACATAGTAGTGAAAATGGGTGTAAATGGCCCACTTGTCAAGTTTTCTCCTGTCTCCAGCTTGCCCTTTACCCCAGTGAAGTTGGAAGCTTGCACCACCCTGGAGGAAACTGTGGTTCAGACTCACGCTCTAGCTCTGTATTAAGTAGTCAACCTCACAGCTTGCCAGCAAGGAGTGGACTGCTTATTTTATCACTAAAACATAATATCTCACTCCTATCACAGCCAACTGCCACTGAACAGCTTGGCTAAAGAATGGTATGGTAACAGGTCTAGACTAAGATAATCAGCTCCTCTCTTGTGGTGGATAAAAACCACTTGAAACAAAAATCTAGCCGAAAAATGTATTTACATAACGCAAGTCTTGAGAAGTCTATGAGGAATCTATATTTCCTCAGATATTATGGATAACAAGATATTTTCAAAAACTTATTTCAACATCTGAGGGTTATTATAGATGGGAAGTGATCTATTTGGCCAAAAGGTGGTCTTGAACCAGAGCCTTTCAGCGGTGTTGATCACTGTACTTAGTAACTAGGTGGTGTCTTTAAGTATGGGAGGCCAAGAAATCCCTTATTAAGTACCGTTTCCATGAATGAAGCCCTTTCTTTTATAACTTAATGGTAAGAAAAATGAAATAAGTGTTGGGCAACACTCACCATCCATAATTAATTATTAAAGGGATATACATCGATTCCATCCACTATAAAAATAATAACCCAGCACATTAAATTAACTTTCTTAGCCTCTCTTATCTTTACGCCGAGCCTCTCTGTTTCCATTAAGCCTTTCAGGGGCCTTTATTAGGGCTTCAAAGATTAAACAGGAAAGAGTCCGATTAACTTTTTAAAGTGGAAGTGAGACTGTGTCACTTCTCTACTCTAAACATCCCAATGGTTTCTGGCACACGTGCAATAAAGGCCCAGGGCTTGCTCCTCACTGCCAGGCTCTGTAAGCTCTTCTCCCTCCTGTCCCTGCGGCTTTGCCTCCTTTCCTGCAGGCACTTCCTCCAGCAGCCAAGCTCATCCTCACCCCAGGCCTGGCAGCTACCACTCCCTTTACCCAGAACACCCTACCCCACACATCATGACACCACTTGCTTCGTACTTGCTGCAGGTATCGGCCTGCATTGTACCTTGTTAGGGAGAACTTCCTCTGACCACCCTACCTTAGATGGCCCCTTCCCGAACCCTCTGCTTACCTTGTTAGGTGTTTTCAAGATATTATATGTGTGTATAAAATTACATATTATATATAAATATACATTATACATTTTATAATGTTATGAGGTTATATATATTATATGCACACTGGATCATTATTTGTTTATTGTCTGCGTCTCTCCTTAGGTGTAAACCCCATTAGGACAGGGACTTTGTTTTGCTCACTGCTGTTCCCTAGGACCTAAAAAGTACCTGGCATATATTTAGTAGCTGCTCAGTTAAGTATTTGTTGAATGAATGAATGAATTTCCTTTTTACCCCAGTGGTATATACACCTTACAATAACTTCACACTGCTCATCAAATACTTAATGACATTCAGATCTTTTTAAGTTTAATTTCTGTTTCATAACATTTCAGTATCCTCTGACACTGGTGGACTATCTAGGGGAAAGTCAATGAACCTGCCTAGCCACTGAGATCATTTTTCTAACTGACTTCTTCCATTAGGAAACTAAACAGATGCAACAGAAATGTGAATGCTCATTATATTTCTTGATAAAACTGCTGAAATTATCCTCCATCAGTAGCTATTATTTTTATTAACTATACCTAAGTAAAGACCCCTGGCTGGTTTGGCTCAGTGGATTGAGCGTCGGCCTGCGAGCTAAGTGTCGCTGGTTCGATCTTCCAGTCAGGGCACATCAGAGAAGGAAAACTCTGATTCCAAAAAACCTCCGCTGCCTTGCGGCATACCTCTTCAGGGGAAAGGCTAAGGGAGTAAACCCCAACAGAAAATCCGGAGCCGGAGTCCCTAAGGCGGTTTGACATTGTAGTCAACACCGGCAACTCCTGCGGCGCACCTGAAGCCAAGCTGTATTGACTCCGTCTTTCCCTGGATCCTTCAGCTGCGAAGAGAGGGGGGGTCTGCTGCATGGGCAACAGCAGACCCTCCATATCACCCTGCCCAGGCTCTGTAGCTTCAGCTTCACTGGAGAGGACACTCCAGCGTCATCATAAGATGTCGATTCAACACGGGAGGAGACAGATACCGTGTCACTCCCGAGTCGGACTGCACAACCATTCTCGGCAGTGCAGATAAGACTCTTAAGAAGCTACACCGTCATCTCTCGAGACGGACGGCTGCCGACGACGACCTAAGTAAATGATTATTTGTGAGACCAATAATGCAATGCAATGCAATAGTACAGTGGACTGTTCTATTAAAAATACTATTTTCGCCCTGGCAGGTGTGGCTCAGTGGATTGAGCACTGGCCTGCAAACCAAAGAGTCACCAGTTCAATTCCCAGTCAGGGCACATGCCCGGGTTGTGGGCCAGGTCTGCAGTTGGGGGTGCTCAAGAGGCAACCACACATTGATGTTTCTCTCCCTCTCTTTCTCTTTCCCTTCCCCTCTCTCTAAAAATTAAAAAAACAAAACAAAACAAAAATACTATTTTCAACCACCACGTTAAATAAGATGGCGTAAAGTTTCTTTCTAAGAGCTGGCTCCCTAACAAAACTTTAATTCATTGATCTTCCTTGTAAGGTTAAAAATAAGTAACCATCCTCAAACTTCAGGTATTCCTCAAGTGAACTTCGTAAGTACCCAAACTGAAATACATATTTAAACCAGTGTGGTCATATTTTTCATATGAGTATTTCACAGCTCTTTGTTAATGCCTTACAGGATACTGTAACTTAAATTTTTTCAAACAATTCTGCCAATATTTGTTCATTGTAACACAAGATTATTTAGAAACCTTGGATGAAGGCCTATTTTCTGTGTGACCACAATAATTATTATAGCATAAGTCAAAGCACATGAATCTTATCTTGTCTCCTTAATACCTTATGCCTTATAATAAATTTGATTTTTTTCTCTATAAAAGGGTCCCATGCTCTTTACAGAAAACTAGAAGAACACAGAAAAATAGGGAAAACCACAATCACAGTTTCCATTGTCATCCAAAGACAACTGCCTTGAGCATTTTGGTGAACTTTGATTTTATTCTTTTTTCATGTCCAAATGCTTTAAAAAAAATTAATTACTATGAAAGGCTTGTAATCTAAGGCAAGTCTTAGTATGACACCAGTGATGATATTTTTAAAATACCACATTTTCGAGTGATAAAAGTAACAGTTGGGAGATAGACTGGAGTGCTTTAAAAATTAACTTTTTTCATAAAATGAAAAACAATTTGGCCAAAAATAACTTTCACATACTGAAAGCATGCCTACATGTTAAAAGCATTTGCAAGAGTACACATTTTCTTTTTTCCTGGGTAAAATTTTCTTCTGTTTTTCTTTTGGCAAGTACCTAACAATACCTAAAAAAATTAGTGAACAAAAAATAATTTGTATGAGTCATCTTACCTTTAAGACAAAATAGTTACCTAAATAACCCACATAACCAAGTGATTCTTGCTTCCATATTCTAGCAGAGACTGACAGCCAGAATTTGGGCCTAATCTTTTTTGCAAATTATTCTACCTCTATTGGACTCCCAAATTACTGTTTCCCATAAATTATCGTTTCTCATAATATTGCCAATTTCCCTAATAACCTCACCACTGCCTTCCCTGGGACTCATCCATTCATGAATCTTTCAGTTGAACATCTTTGAGCTTAATTCCATTCAAGTTAAAGAGAAGCAACTGATCTGAGTGACTCATTCCTGGATACATAAAGCGGAGGACTAGATTTTGCAGATGGATGAGTCATTTTTACTGGATGAGAAAAGGTACCTAAGGGCACATTAACAGAGGATGAAGAAATCATGACAGTTGTAGGTGCCAATAAACACAAGACATTAAGACAATACTCCTTAGTCTGAAGTGCTTTGATATCTTGAGATGGATTCTACTTCCCTAACACCTCTTATAAGTCTGTCCTACCCTCAACATTTTCATCAATTCCAGCAGAAAGTATCTCCATTTACTTTTGTCACTTTTGGTCTACCTTTTTTTTTTTCTTTCTTTCTTTCTGGGATCACAGTTAAATGTGGTTCTGTTGAAGCTGATTTCCTTGTCCAAAGCTCCACACATAACCTCATGATAGAAACTTCTGGAATGTACTTATTGTCAAGCATTCACTGCTGTCATAGATGAGACGATTTCTCCTTTGTCCAAAATGAAAAAAGCTGATTGATGTTTTCTGATTATAAAAATAATAGAGGCTTACTTAAAAATGGAAGTCCATAACATGTAAGTAAAGATCACTTGAAATCATAATTAAACCGAGATAACGGTTAACATTTCTCCATCTTTCCTTCCTGTTTTTTTCCCTGTATGCACACATTTTTAGAAACCACGGGATCATTGCATTCATGAGGATTTGTAACCTGCTCTGTAGTCTCATGAATTGTATGAAAGACTTATTTAACTCTGACATCTAGCTGGAGGAGCCTATGGAAGGAAGAAGGCTAAGAGTCATTTCTTTATCTATATTTTTAGTAGTTCACTTAATTTAGAGATTATTCATTAAGGCTCCAAGTCATTATATGTGCAAGTGATAGATTCTAAAAAAACAGTGATTTGAACACATATGTATCCACTTTACTTTTTTTTTAAGCTTTTAAAAACTATAAAAGTAATGTAAATTAATGGTTAAAAAATAGTACAAAGGATATAAACTAAAAAAGCAAAGTATAACTCTCATTCTCTCTCTGTCTCCTGCCCATCCCAGTCCTTTTCATACCTCAGTGGTAGCCACTGTTTACAGTTTATCTATTGAGAAATGATCTTTGTACACGCAAGCCTAGTATGGGCACATAAAATGTACCACCTCTTTTTAAAAAAACATAAATAGGTTATGCCACATGTGCCTGCAGTCAGTTTTTTAAAAAAAATCTATACATCTGGAACATCTTTTCAAATAAATTATTTTCAAATAAATGTTAAAAATTAACTTTCTTCATAGCTGTGGAATTTTCCATGGACTGTCCTGTGGTTCATTTCACCAGCCCCGTACCTAGTTTGTTTTCAGATCTTTTTGCCACAAAGCACATCCTTGTCCATGTTACCTTAATCCTTATCCATATACCTTAGTGTGACTTGCTTGTCTATTTGCAGGACATTTCTAGAATGGGACGTCAGAGTCCAAGTTCACAAAACAACACGGAGCACTGCATTTCTCTTAGAGAACTGGTTTCTTATTTGCGTGTTGAATAGAGTATTTAATGTAAGTCCTGCCTCATGGAAGTCCCACAGTGGCTCACAATGGACAAAGGGAAGGAAAAGACTGGGACGAGATAGAATGCAAAACACCCGCGAGGACACACAGGACGCTGAGGACCGGAACGGCTCTGGGGTCTTGAAGGGGTGAGGACCAAGGCATGAGGCTGGGGAGGCCTATGGCCTGACGTTTGAAGAAAACTGTTTCTCTCTCCACGTGTAAGAAACAACCGAGGAAGTAGCAGGTTTGTGGGACTTGTTTCCCGCACAAGAGGAAAAAGTCACGTACAATTTTTAAATAATTCAAAAAAAAAAAAAAAAAGTTTTCCAAGTCATGGGCTGCTTGGATTTCAGAGACAGCCAGGTCTGAGTTCAAATCTGCCTCAACAAAATTTCCCACTAGTAGTTATGAGACTGTGAGGTGAACTTTTGCTCCTAATTGGATCAAAATATAACACGGCCCCTCAATAAAATAATTTACTTTACAAGAGAAGCTTATTTGATAAAGCCATTGGCTCACAGATGGGCAAAAGTTCCATTTGAAATAATTCCAAGATTTTAAATATGAGACTAACGTGAGAATTTTGTGCCTGGGAAGTTTATTATTACATGTGAAAATCAGGCTTGGGTTTTCACATTAACTCAAGTACCGGCCTTTCATGTCAAACCGTCTATAGGCGTCTTACCCCTCCATCTCTCACCCTCTGCCCTCAGAAATGCCGCCCTAGAGTCTCTCTGGTGGTTGGCAGTTAGATCGGAATTTAAGTGGAAAATAAAAACGAACACAACAGTCCTGTGATTTTTCTCCTGTCAAGTTAAACCATTTAATTCTATAAAGAGAGTTACAACATGGTAGTGAGACCAGCTATATTTGGAAATGCCTTTATTGCACACTTTATATTTATAGGCCGATCCAATCCAATCTGTAGTAAAAAAATAATAATTTTTTTTTCGCTATATTTTATAATCAACGTCTTATCAGATCTCTCTTCAAAACATTTAACATCAGCTCCACGAACAAAATGGTTTCTCAGCAATATACTTCCATCCAAGATTTGTTGAACAGCTTCACTAGGTGCTGGGTTTCTGGGTAACATTCACGGTCAACAAGCCAGTTTATGACCACCAAGGAGTCTGCAGCTCAGTCAGAAGGCTGATGAGTAAACAGAAAATTCTGAATACCCAAAGACATAAAGGAAGGGGCACTTCATTCAGTTTTGGAGTGGCAGGGAATGATTTCCAAAGAGAGCAGGGACTACTGGAAAGAAAAAGGGCAGCTTACAGGGAGAGAGTGCAGGTGCAAAGGGACAAAGTGTAGACTCTATCCTGAGGGCAATGGGAAGCCACCCATTCCAAGGGACAGGAGGAGATCTGTCACCCACAAAGATGAGTCTGGCTGCGGGATGGAGAGAAGGGATGGGGCAGGTAGCGGGGAGAACTGGGGACAGAGAGACCTACCAGAGGCCACTGTTGTAATCCAGAGGGTAAGGATGGAGCCTTGAATAAAGTCACAGGCAGCGGACTATGAAGAGAAGGGTGCACAGAGGAGAGATCGAGGAGGAGAACGTGGTATCTGAATGCAAGTGGAGGGCGAAGACGACGTAATAACAAAAGATGATGTAGCAGATACAGTTGGCCGCTCCACCCCCCACCCTCGTCAGTTTTAACACCTTGCCTTCCCACTGCCAAGGGTTTCCTCTGGCATGGCACCCTGCTGTGCCCACCCATGTGGTGGGCTGCAGTGTTGGCGTGTGGATCTTCTGGGAAAGGCTGCAATTGGGACTGACTGCATAAATATCCCAGGTCCCTCACCTTCCGGGAGAAAACTCACAGGGGTGTGTCCTCCAGGGTTTCCCAGAGTGCCCCAGGGAAATTCAGCTCTAGCTGTCATAGCAGGTGACCTATTGGATACCATACCCTTCACTGGCTGCTTTCCTGTCCCTGCTTTGCTTCTCCACCTTTCTCCCCGTATTTCCTGATCTCACTTCCTAAAAAAAAAAAAAAAAAAAAAAGACTGCTTGCACTGAAATCTTAAGTCTCAGGATCTGCTATGGGGGGAACCCAAACAGGGGTGTCCAACCTTACAGTTTGCGTCATGGTGTGCGTCTGGTGATGATGCTACCCACCACGATAGGAAAAACAGGAGAGAGAGGAGGGTGGAACGAGTCAGTTTGGGAGGGACGGTGTGGGGACAGTGGGAGGCGGCGGAAATGAAACGTTTAACTAGGACCTGTTGAATTTAAAGGGCAGGAGGACCTCTGTGCGGAGTGTCTCAATAGAGCACCAGTGGCTAGGATCCTGAACCTGAAAGCGTTATGTAAATGTGAGGACTGCCCATACCTTCCTGCTTCTAGTTCACACCTTTCTTTTCTGGATGATAAATTGAGAGCAGAAATTGATAAGTACTTTGCTAAAGGAAACATACCACATGAGGAGGAACAGCCAAAAAATGCAGCTCCTGACTGGCACCCCAATAACGACAGCAAGGAAGGGGCCCACGCTGCGCTGTGGGGGTGCCTTTCTTACCGCGCAGAGAGGCACCTATTTGGCCTACGTATGGGAATACAGGATGGATTTGTTTGAATGAAAATAGATGGTCTGGTTTGCAAGTGCAATGGCTTTTTTTTTTTTTCCCTCCCCTGGTTGCCAGAGGGGAGTTGTTGCCCTGAAAAGGACGAAATGAAAGAAGAAGTTGCATGCAATGAAAAATAAGTATTTTTGATAGCAAAGGAATGGAAGAACATATTGTATACTTGGAGATTGAAGAAGCCAGTCCCAAATGGAAGCCAGGGTCACTACATGGCAGTTCTCAAACAAATCCTCGCCAACATCCATTCCATGGACTCAAGAACTTGGTCTTTTACAGCATTATTCACTCTCGAGGCATCTATCTCAACAGACCCCACAAAAGTAACAACACAACCACAAGGCTCTACTGAGGCCTTATCTGGGGTGTGCAGAACATTTTGTGTGAGCACATCCATCTTTGCTCTGGTCCCAGGCCAGGGCAGAAGTGACTGCAGCCTCAGGGGGTGACCAGTATCTGAGCAACAAAGTCCCAAAGCTGGGTTTTTTTAAAAGCGCTTTTGGATGTTAGCATTTTTTACAAAGTACAAGCCTGAGAGTGTTGATGATTATCTTCAATAGGGGTGAGTTAACCCCTGCGCCATCTGGGTGGAGACAAAGCGGCCGGGCCAAACCACCACAGTTTTTCTCTCTGTCTTTGTGGTTTTCTATAGATAGTTTCAGGGATGCATTGAAACCAGACATAAATTTCTCCTTTGGAAAGGCTAACCCCCTTTCCAAAACATGTGCCTGGATTTCTGTGCATGAACCCCACCATTGATGGTCTGCAGAGGCCTGATTAGTTATAGTTTTGAGCCCTAAGCTGGACTCAAGCTGACGGTGTTTAATGCGAGACCTTTCTCTACAAAAAGTTACCCCGCCTTTGGAATTCAAATCATTTTTAGCCTCAAGTAACGTTATCTGGATCAGGAAAATAGGTAGCTATGGAAACTTCTCCCTCTAGTAAACAGCTGGACAGGCCAGAGCTCACCTGCTGCAGGTACATCAAAGAAATGCCATGAGCAGGCAGAATCCTGTCTCCATTTGAAGCACAACAGGAATCAGATGTAATCAACCCATATGTCATTTGGTGCAGGGCAAGAAGTTCATGCTACCAATGGAAATGCTCCTGCTCATGGAAAGTTGTATAAGTGAAAGACTGCTGTCATCATTATCACTGCCGGGGGCTCTGAGGTAAATGTGCACTGGTTATTGATGGCCTGGAGGGGACCACTTGGTATGTACACCCACCTATTTGTCAATAAGCCAATTAGCCCTAACAAATGCATAAATACTATCATAAGCACACAGCGTGATGAATTTACACAAAATTACATATGCATGTACTCAGCAGCCAGATGAAGAAATACAACATCCCAGCTTCCTAGAAGCCCTTCTGATGCCCCCTTCTCAGTCACTACCCACCTCCCGATACTGTGTCCTTCAAGAATTATTTATGTTGACTTGTTCTTTCCCCAACTCTTTTTTAAAATCCTTACTCAAGAATATTTTTTCATTGTTTTTTTTTAAGAGAAGAAGAGGAAGGGAGAAACATCAATGCAAGAGAGAAGCATCAATTGGTTGCCTCCTGTGTGTTTCTGGACTGGGGAACCAAACCCGCAACCTAGACGTGCCCTGACCAGGAACCGAACCCACAATTCTTTGGTTATGGGACGATGCACCAACCAACTGAGCCACACTGGCACTTCCCCGGTCCTTAGTGGTGGTGGTAGAATTTCAGGGGGAAAACCCCTAGATTAGACTCTGATTTCACCCTGTACCAGCATATAGTTTTGGCCTTAGAAAGAAAATAAAGGATTCTGGGCTGAAGTAACAGTAGTGTTCCAGATGGCAGAGTTTTAGAAAAAGACGGAAGGTGGAAGGAAGAAGGCTGGCGATCTCCTATGCTCCTTCTACTGGAAACTGGGCCAGGACTAAACCTGGTTCTCCTGACTCCCAGTCAAGAACTTTTCCTCCTGCACTGCTGACCAGATCACCACTAACTTTGGCGTTACGTGTTTTATTTAACCAGGATGCTTTTTAGAAAGTCTCATGAAACTATTACCATGGCCTAATTGATCCGTTAAAGTTACTGAAAAGAAACATAAATTGGTTCTTTAACTTTCATAACTGAAAGAAACATTCTAAGTGATTCTGATAAAGGAAGAAAGAATAGAAATGGAAGACAACAGAATTCGAATGATGTTAATAAACAGCACATTCTTGCCTTGTAAATTCTCTAAAATGTCTTATTTAAAGGACTACTGTTTATTCCTGTCTAAAAGAAGGCCTTCCCCTGTGTTCCCAACTTGTGTGTGTGGATGTGAAAGTTGGACAGTGAAGAAGGTTGATAGAAAAAAAGTGGATTCATTTAAAACAGGGTGTTGACCCTGGCTGGTGTGGTCAGGGGATTGGGCGCAGGCCTGCGAACTGAAAGGCTGCCAGTTCGATTCCCAGTCAGGGCACCTGCGTGGGTCGCAGGCCAGATTCCCAGTTAGGGGCATGCGAGAGGCGACCGATAGATGTTTCTCTTCCTCTCTTTCTCTCTCCCTTCCCTTTTCTCTGAAAATAAATAAATACAAATCTAAAAAAAAATGGTGTTGGAGGAGGGCTTTATGGATCCCCTGGACTGCCAGAAACATGACATGTGGGGCCTGTGGCACATGAAGCCTGAAACATAGCTGGAGGCATAAATGACAAATTGAAGCCGTCCTACTTTGGGCACATTTTGAGAAGGCAGGATTCTTTGGAAAAGACAATAATGCTGGGAAAAACGGAAGGCAGCAGGAAAAGAGGAAGACCAAACATAAGAAGGGTTGACTTCATACAAGAAGCCGTAGGCCTCCGTCAACAGGAGCTGAGCAGGGCTGCTAAGGACAGGGCAGTGTGGACATCACTCAGCAAAGGGTGGCCAGGAGTCAGAGCTGACTCAACGGCACGCAACACACACCCTGAAGGAGGCAGGCCATCAGTAATACTTCACATGCCAACTGTGGGTTCGTGTGGGCAAACCCTGAGGAGAGGTGCTCAGTGCTGGTGATGCATCATCTGACTTTAGTGGGCAGCCTGGCGGGGCAGAAAGAGGGAAGAGGTACTGAGCATTCTGGGTTTGAATTACCCTCCCCTGCAGGTACTCACCAACTGTGTGACTTTGAACACGTTATTAAATCTCTCCGCAAAAGGCACAGACTTTTGTTTATAAGATAAGTCCTAGGAATCTAATGTACAGCATGGTGACTACTATTCACAATATTATAATGTATATTTGAAAGTTTCTAAGAGAGCAGATCCTAAAAGTTCTCACCACAAGTCTTGGCTGGGTGGCTAAGTTGGTTGAAGCGCCATCCCAGCACACCAAAATGTTGCAGGTTCAATCCCCACTTAGGGCATGTACAGGAGGCAACCAATAGATGTTTCTCACTCATATCGATGTCTCTCTCTCTCTCTCTCCCTTTCTCCTCCCCCCACTTCAACTTCCTCTTTCTCTAAAATTAATAAACATATCCTTGGGTAAGGATTAAAAAAATAAAATAGAAAGTTATTAAAAAGTTCTTATCACAAGACAAAAATTATAACTATGTTAGTTAATGAATGTTAACTAAAGTTATTGTGGTAATAATTTTGCGATATAGTTTTCAATTTATATTATGTACCTTGAACTAATACAATGTTATATGTCAATTATATCAATAAAACTAGAAAAAAGTTATTAAATCGCTCTGAACCTCTATTTAGTTATCTGTAAATTAAGCCTAACTTCTATGTCTAAGTTGTTTTCAGAATTAAATGAGATGACACAGGTCCTGTCCCTGACAACTTAGAAGGTCCTTGATCACTATTAGCTTCCTTCTCTGTACAGAATGGATTTGTTTAACCAAAAAGGAGCTTAAGCTACAAAATGATACCCACCAACAACACCCGACGGTCTTTTGTTTACCCGTGACTTAGTCTGAATTTAAAAAGAATCTGGTATGTTTGGAAAAGGATTGAAGAAAACACTTTGCTGTAATCCAGAACAGCTTTGTCTATCTCTCTTGAGATATGAGTTGGGAAGCCATAAAGATGTGACATGCTTATTGTTTAAGCCACCATACAAAAGAGGTGGTTCGCAGTTGATCAGCAGCATGGCAGGCTGCGCTAGTTGATGGTGGCATGCTAATTTAGCAAGGCATCATTTATTTAGATCTCAGAAAAGTATGTGACATGGTTCCGCTTGTATCAGAGAGGAAAATGGATCAAGAATAGGCCGGGGTTGAAAAGGCAGACCATTCCAAACCAGCCCTTTTATTTAACATCAGATCCTGATGGGCCTATCAGGTCTGAAACGGAACTAAATTTCCCCCCATGTTCTTATAAACAAGAACAAGAGTAAAAGTTTTGCTTTATTTTTTCAAAGAAGTTAGCAATAACGGGGGTAGGGATTTACAAATGGAATGGCTGCTATGTTTTACACTAACTCGAAGCCCCATCTGAAATAACAACCAGAAGCATCAGTGCCTCCAAACACTGTGAAAGAACTCCATGGAGACCCACGTTTTCCTTCACACCTGCTCTGGTTGTGTTTTTGTTTTTCGGCTTAATACAGAGCAAACAGACTGTGACTTCAAAAATCACAATAAAACAGAACGGAAGCTCCCACTGTGTTTCAAAGCTGTACAGAGACAGAAATTCTTCTCTTCCTAGAAAACATAAGTAGCTACAGGTGCAATGGTAACGGGCCTGCTCTTCACACGGAAGCACCCCCGCTTCGTGCCAGGCCAACACCTGACCTCAGAACCTTTCTTCTATTAATATAAATCTTTAAAGAGGGAGACAACTATGAATTAGACAACGTGCATGCAATTACACACGGTCTGTCATTCTATCTCCGCCATAACAGGAGACTTCTTCTCTTTCTTTTGTAAAATCACCACCAGCAACACTATTACTCAGAGGGCACTCAGTCAACTATTCACAATTTTCAGGATATTTTGTCCTCATGTCCCTCTAGCAGAAGGTGACAGCAGCTTTTAAGTCATCATTTTATTAAGGATTCCTGGTGTTACCTCTGTCTAAGACATTCGCAGCAAGTGAAGACGTTAGGTCCCTGCTCTTGAGCATTCTTTGGTTCTCAGGAAAGTCAGGCTAGAAATAGTGGCGACAGTGGAGGCCAAGACACCGTAAAGCACTGTGTTTATCCCGTCTCTCTGGGATGGTGGCAGCTGTGCGTGTCAGATTCTGTCTGCTGAAGGCATATGCCTAGGTCACTGTGCTATTCGTGATTTCTTCACAGCCCACGGTCCTGCCCACCTTTCCCCACTGAGTGAATCCCCCCAACGCTGCTGCTTCACAGGTCACAACACACTGGCCTTACGTGTGCCTCTCAGGTGGGGCCCTGCCCCGGCCCCATGCTCTCACTCCAAAGGTGTTCGGAGGAGAATTTCATCCCATGAATATAAGGGATAGAAACATATACCAATATGTATTGTTGAATTAATGCTATGGGTTTTCAGCATTTACAAGGAATTTCTTAGATTGGAGCTAGGCACATGAAATCTCATTAATTAGTCTCGACTAATTGGGAACCCGAGATAATTCTCTGGATTGACATTTCTCTTTGCATTGTCTGTGGAAAGAAGTTTGCAAGGTAAGTAAAGAATAGAAATAATATTTTAATGGTAACGTTGAAACTACCCAACAGAAGATTTCCAGCGACTCAGAGGCTTTTGTTTTTATTCTAACCACAAATTATTTTCTGCTTAGTCACTTAAGCCAGCTGGCTCCTTCCTGGTTTCCCCATTTCTGCACAGCCACTGTCATTCCTGAATCCAACCGGCTTATGGCAAAGCCAACCAGCCTTGCGGACCAGTCAGCTACCCCTGCCTGCCTCTCCCATCCCCTCCTTTTCTCTCTATCCCAGGCCCTTGTTACTGATGCTGCCCCAGGGCGAGAGTATCCCCCCTGGACTCCTCTTTCTAACTCCTCTAGGGATTCAGCAGTCTGCTACCCACTTGGTCCTCCAGAATTTTCCACATGAATTCATGACTCACATACCACAGAACCTCAAGATCCTCAACTACCGCTTCAATTGCCTTGCTCCAGCATAGCGTTCAGGCAGAGTACTAGAGTAAATGTGGGCCCACACTACCCGAGACCCTGGGGGCCTGATGTATTTGAGATTCATCCTTTTTCTGATTTCAAGATGATAATATGGTGCCCAATGTATATTTTATACAATGCTCCAATGGGCTTTCATAGTCAAGCATGTTGATATTTCTGCAACACAATGCATCAATTTCATCCCTGGTGTAACACACAGAGGCTGTATAGAGCCTCCCATTAGTTTGTATCACCAAGTAACTTATTCAAAAATTGTGGTTGGTAGAGATTTTGTGTTTCCGAATTGTGGGTAAGGGACTGGGGAGCTTCAGTAGGTATATCATGGCCAGTTATCATTGTCCAGACTTAAAGGAAATATTTACTGGAGAAGCCTCCACACTTCGATATTTTGTTAGTGCAGATTGGTCTTCTCCACAGTTCAAATTTTTGAGGCTTTCCTTACAAAAGGTGTCTTCAGATTGCAAGAAATTCATGCTCACCGGGTTGTCCTTATCATTTTAATTTTTCTAGTTTTAACTCCATTTGTAAACATGGTCACCTTGCTTATTTTTAAAAGTCCCTCTTTGGTTGTGTATTTTAGCAAAATGTAAACAGTCATTTAGCTTATCCTCTGCTTAGAGAAAGGCTTTTTGAAGTACAGGGACTGGTTCTCCCTCAGAATGGTGGATTTACATTTCTAAAATCCCCATTATGCTGACTCCCCACCCCCCAAATAAGTTAATTTTTTAAGTGTGAATTTATCTATTTTGCAATGTAAGTCTATCAAGCAAATCACAGAAATGCTGCTCATACACAGTTAAACATACACTGACATCATTCTTTGAGGTTGAGTTGGAACTTGACCAATCAACCCTTCTTAAAATATAGCCAAGCCGAACAGTAGGCCCACAATGCAGGGTTTGTACATACATCACGGGACGCTGGCTGTGTGGGTCACAGCACTCTGACTGGCAATTCCTAGGCAGTTATTTTGACATTAGAAAGTCACAATCCATCAACTAAACAGCAGGGCAATAATTTGGGGACCAGGGAGCTGTCTATTCAAAACGACACCGTGGGAAGTAAACAGTAGTTCAAACAGCCCCTGTTTGAGAATGAAGACATCAACTAAGTAGAATTTGTTGCCACCTGTAGAACCAGGCGTTATGCAACGCGTTTTTGTGTGCGTGTGTTACTTATGGTGATTGAACCGACAAGTCCTGCAAAGCTAAAAAGCACACAGGTCCCTGGGCTCGTTGGAGATGAGAAGAAATGGATCTGCCACCACAAGACTGAAGGACAACCAAGAGTTGCCTTTTTTCTGACGGTTTGTTACAAACTCCTTCCAAAGACTTGTGATACCCAAGACATTTCATAAGATGCTACTTGGCTCTTTCTGAATTATACAATACTCAGTCCGGCTCTCTGTGACATCGGGCTCCTCAGGTATGTGGGGGACACCTGGACTCGATTTTTTCAGGGGTTCCTGGCCAACAACCCTGCTGTGCGACCCTCCCACACTTGCATGGAGCCAGGGTCTGGCTCTGCGGGACAAATGGAGGGGTGTGGAGGCCACTGAGAGCTTTGGACAGCCCCTCCCTGGCTGGGAACGGAGGTCACCACGGCAGGAAGATTCCTGGCTGCTGGACTGGAGTTAGGGTGGGGTGGCGGGTGAGTAAGGAGTATGGGCTGCAGGGCAGTGATTCTCAAACGTCCTCATTTCATAATGACTCTGAGGACACACACACGAGCCCTGAGGAATGGCCGTGCTGTTGATAAGGGACACCGAACATGTCTTCCTTTTTACTTTGGAAAGGAAAAAGCGAAAGTAGGTAAGAAGTTATGTACTGATGCTCGGATGGCACAAAGGAGCATGAGCTGGATAGGCGCAGACACTCTAAGAAGAGGGAGACATCCAGGTGGCAAGGTTACTTAAAGGAGCTGTGGTGCCTGCATGGAAACTGGAGTGGCCTTTGTGGCAGCCATCACCGCCCCAAGGTCCTGACCTGTCCCGCCCTGGCCACCACCCTCTCCCCTACCTTCCTGGCTGCCTACCTGAAATACTGACGTCATGGAAAGCAAATTATTTTCAGGTTATACTTTGCTATTTCAAAGAATGAGAATTTCACTATAAGAACGAAACATCAGCCAGGAACCAACAGTAAACTCCTAAAGCAAAGAAGAGCTTTCTTAGGGTCTGCATTTTCTTTTAATGAACCTTTGTGGCTGCTTAAATTGAGTTTCTCCCTCTTTTTAAAAACCTAGCTTCTCCCTGTGGATAACGCCAACACAATCACTGAAAATATCTGAAAATTCACACATCTCAGCAAAGCATTTTTTAAGTGGTCAGTACTAGAAGCAAAGCCAACTATGTTTCCATACCTGGAGCTGACATTCTTCCGTGAAGCACAGAGTCACTGGGCAGCAGGTCTTTTGAATTGGAGGAGAATGGTGATTGTCTAAATGTATCTTCTGAAAAGAAAGGGCTGGGGTGGGGGAGGAGGAGTGAAGTTTAGTAAATTAAACTTATTTAAGGTACCCAGAGCAACTGGCCCCAAATACATACACACACGCGCGCTGGATAAAACAGTGTTTAAAAAATGGTGTTTAGAGACTGTAAGAAGATTGGGTTTAAAATAGAAAAAGAGAAAATATATTCTATCAGACAAGTGCCATCTGCACATTCTGCTATTGGTTTTATATATAGGTGAGTATATGGAATATTGTCTTTGAAAGACGGTTCAACCCACAGTCAGGACAGCTGCTAAATTTTACTCTTGTATAATACATTCTGCGAGTGTGTCGTGCTCAAAGGAAGACCAACCATCTGGGTCAGAATCAGAAAGGCCTGTCTGAGGCTCTTCCCAGAGAGGTGACAGACTGGCCCTTGCTCACCCACATTCGGTCACCTGATCTCTTGGGGACCAAAAGCATGCCTTAGAAGGACAGAGGCTGGAGTAGGGGCCATTCTACTGAGGGAGACACTTCACTGGTCCCCGCAGATACGGAGACTGCATCCTAGAATTGTCTTAGTTTAGAAGGACTTAAAGCCCCTCCATTTTCCATGAAACTGAGACTCTGACTTGGGTGATTCTAAGTACCCCTAGTGACTCAGCTAGAACTAGAACCAAGGACACCAAACACCTAGCCAGGGTTTCCACTGACACCACAACCAGGGTGCACACAAAGGCTGAGGACGCTTTTACTCAGAGCGTTTGAACCCAATCCTTTCGTCCATTGTCCACGTCGCTAAAGTAAGCGGTAAATAAGTACTGTGATCACACCCTAGAACACTGGAGGCTCTAGCAGCGTCCAACCTGGAGAGCTGGAAAGACCTACTTACAACGGGAAAGATTTAATCGAGGAAACTAGGTATACACACAGATGGTGGACGGGTCATAGGCAGCAGTAAAGCAGCCCAGAGATAAAAAAAAACAAACAAACAAACCAAACACAGGAGGCCACCACCATCCTGAGGCTGGAGGGACAGAAGGACGGAAATAGAGTCCAGGGGCTGGGGCCACCTCGTGGGAGCTGGAGTCACAGAGAAGGTGCAGCTGCTGCAGGACAGGAGGGAGAAATACCCTAGCTCTTCTTTAAGTCCCACCCCCCTCTCCCATCAGGGCCTCTGATTGGCTGAACCTTCCCAGAAGCCAGATAAACACAACATGAGGGATCAGGCCCCCTGCAAACCTGCAGATCATGGGAAGGAAAAGATCTAAGGGCATACAAGCCTGGCACTCCCATGATGGGCATTGCTTTCTAAACATGCTTTATAATATTATTAAATACGATAAAGGAAATAGTAAGATAAAAGGAAAGACATATACAAAAATATTTTTTAAAAGTAAAACATACATTAATAAACAATATAAAGTTTTACATGACGGTTAGGCTAGATTTAATGCAATGTTGTGTTGCATGCTTTTTTATGATGTCTTAAAGATAAAATGATTTAAATAGGCTTAAAATGAACTGGCTAGTAGCGAATGGGGAGTGGGGAGACATGCCGTTCTATGTCAGTCATCTTATAACCTGCAGACGATACAAAACCTGGGAGAGGACAGGCAGTGTGGCATGATGCCTCCGAGCAGGAGCTTGAGAGCAAGCAGTTCTGGGTTCAAATCCCAGCTCCACCACTTATGGCTGTGGGCCTTGCAAAAATATTTGACTTCTCAGAGCCTTCATTTCTTGTCTATAAAATGGTATGATAACAGTATCCACACCTCAGAGAAGGACTGTGAGGACCGAATGTGATGCCCCATAGATGATGCTTTTCATCGTGCCTGGCAAACAGTAAGTGCTCAAAAAGAAATGTGAGCTGTATTTTATTTGTATCGCTGCCCAGACCAGAGCGGAGCATCTAGTAATCATAAGTTGACAAAAACTGTCGTTTCCTTGGATAAAATGAATGAAGCAAAGGTTGCTCTGATTTGGAAGGGTCAGTTGACTGTTGGCATGATTAGGTTCATTTTCAACATTTCCATGAAGAAAACTGTTTAGACTCGAGCCCTTTAAAGGATGCAGAGACGTTGGAGGACCGTTGGCCAAACCCAGAGTGTAAGATTTCTCCATTCCCACCTCCTTAGCTCTGAAGCTTCTGTACGAGGTGACAGCCACACCCCCGCGTCTCAGTGGACAGTTCACCGGGAACAGCCTGGTTGGCCCCAGGCTCAGGGTGCAGAGCAGCAAGGGGCCTGTGTGTTACTGTGACTCTGGCCACATCAACTGCCTTGAAATCTGAGAGTTCAGGGGAGCCCATGGAACTGTTTGGTCTGCAATGTACAGACTTTCCTTTGGGGACACCAAGAGTCCCAAGAGGGCTCCCCAAAGGGTATCTAGAAATATCACCCTTCTTGCTACAGAGAAACATGTACACTGTCCTCACTCCCTCGGTTCTACAGTCAGCATTTAGTGGGTGCCTACTGTATGCCGGGCCCGGGGAACATAATGGTCTACAACACTGGCTACAGTTGCAGGTCTCAGGGAGTGCGTAGGCCTGTGTGGGCACGTGAAAGGGGACCGCCACGGGACTGGTGCTGTGGAAGGAAGGGGCGTGATGTTTCCTGCTGCAGCCACAACTGACCTGCGACCTGCATGGAGAGTGGGGTTGTGAGGTTCCTAGGGGTTCGGGAAAGTGTCCCCTGCACAGGGAGAGGATGCAGCCAGTCTGTGAAGCTGGAAGAGGCTGCATGGACTGGGAGATGAGGCTGGCGGGGCACCAGGTACATTGCATGCAGGGATTGGACCGTGGCTTTGTCCTCAGGGCCCTGGGAAGCCCTGCTGTGTTTTAAGTAAGTGGCTGGGTGGTCAGAGTAGAACTGCAGCTCCAGGAAGCTCTGCCTGTGGGTGGGGTGGGAGTGGGGCTCGAAGAAGTCCTGGCAGGTGGCCAGAGTAAGCAGCCCATGTCGGATGTGGTAATGCTGGTGACCAGCGCTGCAAACCAGCAACGACACTCACAGACTGGAAGATACTGAAGACCACAGGTACACTGAAAACCAACCCTAAGGTTTCCAGGTGAACCGGACTGAGGCCGCCCTGCAACCTGTGGGGGAGCAGCCTCTTGGGTTTTGTAAGTGGTGGGAACGGGCCAGCTCTGCATCTCCACATGTTCTCTTCAACAGCAGGGATTTCCACTAGCTCGAGGAGGGAAGCCCTATCATCACCCCGCCCGCCGCACAGAGAAACTGAGTGCAAAGGCAGGCCATCACTGAGAAGAACATCCCAAATAATTTTCTACCCTGGATGCTTTATCCTGCATAGCAAAGAAAATTTTTCTTCCAACGGAGCACAGGATGAGAAGGGAGTCACGCTGAATACAAAAAATGCAGAAAAAGGACCGGTGACGCAAGGGGGGCAAAGAACAATAAAGAAACGTTCACAGGTCAGGGCCGCTTAAGGGTGGTATAAAGTCTTATCTATGAAGAGAAGCTATGAGGTCAACAGAGCCACAGGCTCAAAGACCCGCTGCGATGCTGCGAGTTTGTACCCACCCTGGCTGGGAGGTGGGGAGCGCAGTGGATCACACGCAATTTGGAATGAGAGGGATCAGAGGCTGGATTCCGCACCAGCCACTTCTGAGTCAAGTGACCTTTGTCAAATCAACATCCCTTCTAGCCTCAGCTTCATCACTGGAAAAGAGGTTTAGAAATAGCGTCTCTTTGAGGGTGCTGTGCGGGTTAAAGAAAATATGTCATGTTCAAGTTCTTAGTACATAGTACACGCCTTGTACAACAGTAACTAACACATCCGTTGCTTACTGAGTATCTGGCACTGTTCTAAGGTGCTTTGTGCGTATTAACTTCACTTAACCCTGAAAAGGACCCGACAGGGTAGCTATCATTATAATTATTGGTACTTTGTACAGATAGAGAGATTGCCCATACCATGAGCTGAGCCAGGAGTTGAACCCAGGCAGCCTGACATCCCAGGATGCACGCTTACCCGCTAAGCTATGCTGCCTCTGTCTCTTAGCATCTAGTCAACTCATGGACAACAAAGAATCATGAACCCTTCCTAGAACAGACAGAACAAAAGGAAGGGATGGGAGAAGGAGGGATGGGGGAGTGGGAGCAGCCATTTCAGTATGCAGATCCTGGGGCACTGCAGGAAGACTGTTTCAACTGAGAAATTGAGCAAGTGAAAATATTTGTTAGTTTTTGCTTCTCTCCAGAATTTAAGGCATACTCCAGTTTTCTAATACTTTATCAACATTTGCAATTCTAACCCTTCTCCACTGAGGGTAAGCTCATCGCTATTATTAAGCCCAAATGGAAAGGGAAAGGTACCAAGGCCATTAGGTGCTGGTAAACCTCTATCTCAGCACAGATACGAAGCTCGTGGTGGCACTGTAGCCACCTAGATGGGCATCCATGTTTAAGGGAGAGAAAAGGGAGAAACCACACTTGGTCATGCCCCATACAGCATGTGCTGGCTTAATGGGACTAGATCTCCAATAATGTGGGTTATCTTAAAACTTTGCCCATATTTGAAGGACAGACAACCACTTGTGACTTTGCGCCAGGCAATGCAATTTTCAGTGTTGAGATGGCAAACCTCAACTTCTTTTCTCCTCCTGCGCAGAAGGTCACCCACTCTCAGCACCTGTCCAGCTTTGCGGCAGAAAAGCCAGCACCCCGTTCAGGCTGCATTAACTGCAGGGATGGAAGAGGGTGCTGGAATGGGAAGGTCCAGGAGGGGCCCAAAAAGGATGAACCACACCTGCCTCTTCCCACGGAGAAAAACAATACATGAACTGTAGACTTCATGGTGTAGCACGTCTGTACTGCCCTTCAGCTGGTAAGTTAGACAGTTACAGTTCTCCCACAAAAGAAGCCAGTTTGTGAATGTCACCAGGGTCTCACTTCCTGATTCTCCAGCTCCCTGAATGCGAGTCATTTTGCTACGAAAAAGCCTCTCCATCAGAAAGTGAGCTAAGGAAGCGGAAAGACAAAAACTGTTTAAAAATTTATTTCTGGTCAGTATTTTTGGTTAGAAAGTTGGTAGAGGCGCAAATAGAAATTGACGGTTAATGGGGGAGGGCAGTGTCACTTAGGGAACAAAATCACCATCTACCACAACATACTCCCTTTGGCCCTCTGTAATAGCAGGCTACCTGGAAGACCTAGCTAATTCGTGTAAATATTCAATAAAAACGCAGAGGTAGCCTCTAGAAGCTGTTTCTGTAGACTTAGGACTGCCCAACACCTCATCATTTTCCTCTTATCTCTTTGACTTTCTATTCTGGGTAAGAATGAAATGGAAATTTAATGTGTATTTTTATCTTTCTCCTGTAGAAAATCTAAGCGTTAAAACATGAAGGGGAACTGCTGTCACCATGACGGGACAATTCCAGGCATCAGATGGCCTGGGCTGGGGGGTCAACAGCATGGGACTGCGAAAAAGAAAGGATTTACAATAAATAATAAAACAGCCCATAAAGGATTACGGCTCTAAATAGCGGTGCATTTTGCTAAGTGCCGACTGTGGCACAAATATCTCCACCTTTGACATCTGAGGGCCAACAGGGAGCTCAGACGCCTGTGGAGCAGAAGGCTCTGCCCCCTCCACGTGCCACCATGGGAACCCAGACGTTACAGGAATTCTCAGCTGGATGGCAAACGCAAAACAGAACAAAAAGGGACTGAAGAAGGTGGAATACAATATGTAAGAGAAAGTGAAGAAAACAAACTTTATGTTTAGTAATAACATAATAATTTTCAAGGAACGACAGAGGAGAAAAAAATTTTTTCCTCCTAAAAGACAATGATAATAATTCTTAGGCCTGAACGTGGGGAGAGCAAATTGGAAAGAAAGATTAAACACAGAAAAAATGATTTTGCTCTATAATAAGACTGAACTCAGAACACATAAGGATCTATGCGTTTTAGGACGGAATGAAAGTCTATTAAAGGTAAGAGTTTCTGGCACATCATCCAGAAGTGATATTCTGACCTCAATCTGTGCATAGACAAATTTCTCTTTAACGAATATAAAAAAGATGGGGTGTTTTTAAGTGAAAACACTTGAGTCTCCATCCATCTTCCAGATATTTTCTGAGAGCTGGGTAAAATATGTCTAAAAGGATTTGAGTTAATTTTTATATTGCTTAGTTTTATTTTAAGGAAATATAAAGAATAAGTTTTCTGAGAAGCTATAGACTGCGAAAGTAGAGCCAGAAGCCCCGTTCTGGGCTGGGGAAGTTCCGTGGCAGACGACGTTTTGCTCTCTAGCTGCTACCTGGTCCCCTGCAGAGCCCAGCCTCTGGGCCATCTCACGGGGTGGCTGTTTGCCCCCCCGCCCCCGGGATGGGCCTTTCTCAATCTTTACTTAGCCCCAGCTACCACTTCTGGTCACTGAAACACTAGTTTTCTGTATTGGTATATCATGTTATTTTTAAAGAACTGAAGTTCCATACACTTATCTAAAATCATTGTATTGGTATTTTTAAAACTCTGACCTCAGAATCACTTGGACCTTGAGACGCACCCAGAGTGACACACTGCCTCACATTTTGAAGTGAACAGGAAACACTAGCTGAAAACAATCGCATGCCTCCAAAAGCCTCAAGAAGACACAAGCGATAGACCCGGGTCATTCCAAGAATAACTCTTACTCCAGTTTCAAGACTTTCTGAATGTGGAAATGGATACAGGGAACTTCCATTTCGAATCTCCATGTATATATAATGAGATTAAAGGAAATGACAACAAACCGGGAATGTTTTCTTTGAACAAAACCCAGACCTTGTTAATAACAATAACAGAAGAGAGTCCTTGCCAAAAACCAGAGAGGGTTTTCTTTTAAACATCTCAATTAAATAGATGAGATTATTTGAAGATAAGAAATAGGGGAAATATTTGGATTAGTTATAACCACCTTGTCAACATTTCCTCGAGTGCTTTGTCAGAAGAAACTTTCTGAGGAATGTGGGGAATATGCTCACAGCTCAACCACAAAATCATCGCCACCTTTTTTTTTTAAGATAGTCATTTTTTATAAAAGACCAAATAAGATGACTTCATTTTCACCTTATTTTTCCTGATTAATACAACTTTCTTCACTTTTAGGTAGTGCTTATTTTTCTCAAATATTATTGTCCTTTATTTATTTGCTGATAATTTATAATAGATGCTTAATATTTAAAAATGTTTACTTATGTATATGTTATAACATATTTATAAATGCTTATATTTGAAATATATTAAATGCTTGGTCCCACGGATTTTTAAAAAAGAATTTTGAATGCTTAAAAAAACCTTGGTGAGGTCATTTTGCTCAGGGATAGCAATCACTAAATGTCACCTCGGACCGTATCTGTTCCTCTTAACTTCCACTGTGGGCCCTCGATTTCATTCTGGATGAGATATCATGTAGCTTCAATTCTTTTGAAACAGGCCCAGACATTTAACATTTTAGGGAGAAAAGTCAGTGCCCGTTTTCCTATGAGCATTCTTGCAGTCAGTTAAATAGGTGATCTATAAGGAAAGAAAACACAGTTTTAGGTGCTCATGAACACTGCCCTTGCCTTTCCAATACCACAGAGACGAGGACCCCTCTCATCCAGAATGATTTTTATTTATTTACTTATTTCAATACAAGAACCCAGGAAGCAGGCCAGCAGACATGGGGGTAAAGAAGAGTGCTCAAGATTAAAAATGACTGGTGGGGGCTGTGGGGGTGGGCGGGCTGGTCTCTGACCTGAAGACAACCCTGACCATGTGAAGCAGTCAATTCCCTATTCAAGGTTAAATGGGACACAACAGAGAAGACCTCTTATGACCCCAGTGGGCCAGGCCTGGAAGCCTGGTCATTGATCAAGTTGGGCTGTAGTGAATAAACCTGAATTAGTGGGTCTACAGTGGCAAGCTTTGGTCTGGGCACTTATCTACACAGAGTTTGGTGCTGGGTTTCTAAATGGTGCTGTGGGCTGATGGAGAACCAAGGTCACTCCATCATTCCACTATCCCGATAGGCACCAGGTTTTCTTTTTTCTTTTTTGAGGTGACAAGGAAGCTGTGTTTCTTTCTCCTCCTAATCTGTTGATGTGGCTGTGCATTTGGCTGGTGCCAATCAATAGAACCTTCTCAGCAGTTACAAAACAAATCAAAGATGTTGCTAATTTTGTAAGGCGTGCAATGGTATTGTAGAAAATATCCTTACTTTTTAGAGATATATATCAAAGAATCTGGGGTGAATGTTAGGATGTCTGGGGTGTGATTTAAAACATGGGGTGGGGGAAGAATTGGTGAAGTAAGCATGACAACTGTCTAGTCTGGGTGGTGGGATATGGTGATTTTTTTTACATTATTCCCTCTTCTTTGCTTTGAAATTTCACATCATTTAAAAAATCAATAGCAGCAACCAAAAAGTTCAATCCAGACAAACCACCAAATATTACATTAAAAGAAAATATACAAATGCTTCCCCCTGAACAAAATGCCTGATAATACTAGGACTTGATAAATTAAAAGGTTTTTAAACTGTAAGATATATTTTTAACCTCCCAAATGGTAAAAAAAAAATTTTTTTAATGATAAAGCACAGAGATTCTTGAAGTATTCTCTCTCTCATTAGCTTATGTAGAATTGTAGATTCAACCTTTCTGAAAGTCAATTGGACAATTCATAGCAAAAGCCTAAAAACTGTGAATTCTTTTTTGAGTCAATTTATTCCAGTACCGTTTATATTAGCAACAACTTAGGATAACAAAACCAAACAAAACCCTTCATATCCAATAACAGGAGGCTGATTAAATATATCATGGTACATGCAAATACTGGATACTGTGCCAACATGAGAAGAATAATATCGAGCTATGTTTAGTGACATGGAAAGAAATTCTTAATATACTGCTAGGTAAAAAGAGAAGATTACAAAACTGTGTATATAGTACTATCTGATTTTTACAGGAAAATAGACATATATAAATAGAATATATGTATAAATACACCACCAATTTAGCAGGACTGATGATCAATAATTATTTTTTCTTTTTTATGTCCTCCTGGAAATAAAAGTTATTTTTAAAACTTAAAAAATTTGCCAAACATCTGAAAATAATATAATATTGAATGTCAATTGCCATTGAAAAAAATTTTTTTAAATTAAGCTTTATGGTTTAGGATCCTTTATTTCTATTTTAAATGAGACTCTTAGCCTTTTAAAAAATAACTCAAGGGATGACATAATTGGAGGCAGTTATAAAGGAAAACTGCATCTGAATTATGATCCCACCAGGACCAGCCAATTTCAGTTGCAGAAGGCCAAAAGCTATCGCAGGAAGAGGCTGTTTCAAATATCAGAACAATAGAGCATCTTAGGGAGAAAAAAAAAATTGGTGATTTTTAATTTTTCTTTTCTGAAAAGTACAAATGCTTTCTATTTAAGGTTGTCTTAGAGGCAGGCCAACCCGGACAACCTAACACCAAGTTTTCAAGGAACAATTCCCGTTGCTGCGGCCGGGGCATTCATCGCTGTGGAGCCGGGAAACCTCCCAGGACAAGGAGTACAATGCCAGGCCTTGTGAAGGGCCGCTGCAGCCCGGAGGCCAGACCCCGAGAGCCCGAGCCAAGGCAGGCCACGGAAGTGAACCTGCACGTCCGGATCCGTGAAATGTCAGCCTGTGGAGGGACCTGGATCTCCCGCAGGAATCTGACTTTCTGCATAAACAAGGACAGTGGGCTCTCTGCTGGGGTGAGCAGAGAACTGATGAACTCAGTTTTCTCCGCTGTGAGCTGTAGGGAATGCCAGTGAAATGGGGGTGCCCCCGGCCCCTGACGTCATCCGTGAGGGCTTTTCACCCCTCAACAGAGGTCCACCCTTGGATATTTGATATCTTTCTATTAACAACCGTGGAGACACTCTTGAGAGCAAATCCCAGGTAAAGAGAACAGGAGTGAAGCCCGTATCAAGCCACATAGACCTTTTGGTCATGACACCTCTGCATCACCTGTCAAAGGTGACCAGGAGAGAATATAGGTTCTGGCTGTCTACTTACAGAGACCTACAGGTTTATACTTTATTCCTGACTGTTCTGAGTTAGACAACAAGATGGGATCCCATTGTGAACCAGGAGAAACGAAGGTGTCAGCGCCCAGGGAAAATGAAGAAAAGAAAGACACAGCTCTCTGCCAAGCCTGAAAAGGAGATTCAAACCTGCCTCTTCACAGTACACAACACTGACCAGTTCTGGCAGCACCCTGTTTCAGCTCTAACAACTCGACACAGATGACACAGATGGGAGAAAAAATGGGAGCTGGGGATACCTACAGGACAATGGAGCGTAGGAAGAGATAAAAGTCCTGAGACAGGTTGGGTGGAATAAGAAAAAAGAACCTTCAAGTGGCAGCAATGCACAAACTAGCTTCAGGCTATTTCCATTTAAAAAAAATGATCCATTGTTTTCCAAGATGAGGTTTAATTTCTTTGAAAAATGAAGACTCCAAGATAAATTGAAAAGCATGACTGGCCAATGAAAAGACTCTCAAGTCAACGTTTGCATCAGGGTGGCTGCAGACGGTGCAGGCTGTGTGCTGCACAAAGGTACCCCATTTACGGGGACACGCTTAACATCACAGACCTCAAAGAGTGACATATTTATTATGGCACTATTTCCAGTAGGTGGCAGTGTCTTGAGAAGGGGCACTTTTTAGACATTGGCAATGGCGCACCAACATTCTTGAGTTGACTTCACTGAAAAAGCATTGAATGTCCTAACTAAAGGGATACCACAAAATTAGCAGTAATTTCCATTTTTTAGAAACAGAAATCTCAGCGCATTTAATCTCAAAGTCATAACATATAAAGGGTTAAGAGAATATATGGAGAGCCACTCAAAAACCACTGATTTCACTTGCTCTCTTTCTTATTTTCTGCATTGCTTCCATCTAATCCAGAGTTCTTTGTACAGGATCTTTTACTTTTTAAGGTAATAGAGCATTGTTTTCTTATGCCTTTCAAAAACCAGAAAGGGAAAATTGCACAAATTGAGGAAGCACATTATTATACTTTTACAAATTTGTGCAATTTCTGTTACTGAATCATAAATATTTAAGGACATGCATCCAAGCCGTCACATAGGAAAATTCTGTATTGAATGCTTCCAAGTACATGTGTCTTTCAATAAACACTGTGAGTGCCATTATCCAAATCATAGAAAAATAGCCCGCATTTCAAATTTTGAAAATTGGGCAAATTAAATGTTGGTCGGCACAGCATGATATAAATCTACCTTTCTCTGGTTTTCCCACTTCTGCTTTTTGTCCAGTGGTGGAGACAAGGACGATTCAGGTAAACACTTCCTTGCTTTTGGAATAGCAAGCCAGGTGTGAGAAGTTTTTCTTACAGGCCTGCAATCTTATATCCCCATGGACACTGAATTATTAATGGGGAAAAGAGAACAAATAATCAAGAGAGGGTTCTTGGCAGCCATTGTTTGAAGTTCATGGTGTTACACAACATTGAGCATGTCCAATTCACCTGCCAGGAGCTATCTGATTCTTACTCTAGGGTTCCATTTTCCTATTTCGATCTTATCTAGCATCTGGCTGGGTGATGGTCCATGTCCGAAGATGGAGATCTTCCTTTAAACTTTGGGATGTGGTTATGATATCATTCCCCATATATTTTCATCTACAAACGATCATATTAGTGGGTTATCTGTTCCCTGTAGAACCTAGGCTTGTGCAGGGGAAGGAAAGAGGAACATCAGGATTTTATTAGTCTGTTAAGTGTTTAGTCCTTCTGTTCTCATGGGTCTGGCTGGGCTGTCTCCTCATCTCATTTGTCAGCTAGAATGGCATTAAGAACACTCTGTCCATGCACTATCTCAAAGGAGACACACAGGCTTCTTTATGCTTGGACTGAGTTTTCTAGACTCTAAGGTTAAAGAGGCAAAGGAATGGCTGCTTTTAGCATTTACAGCGAAGTCCCACCTAAAGGGCTGATTCGGTGGAGCTGCCCAAGGAGGGCACAGACAAGGGTGGAAGCGGGGAGGTCAAGGCCTCGGTGAGCAGGACCACATGAGCCAATCATCCCAGGTGCTAAGCAGATTGACT
Organism: Furipterus horrens; assembly: GCF_987537825.1. Lineage (NCBI taxonomy): Eukaryota > Metazoa > Chordata > Mammalia > Chiroptera > Furipteridae > Furipterus > Furipterus horrens. The sequence continues at coordinate 14,352,516 of NW_028327180.1, forward strand.
TTTCTGCCTGGCTACACACTGCACTTCAGTGATTGTTTTTCTCCTTTACTTTTGGGAAGATGATCCCATTTTAAACCTCTGCGTCTAAGTTTTTAGAATAAAAAAAAAAAGGCATGCTCAAACCAGTTCTTAAAATGTCTGGAATTTGCTTCAAAATAATCTAGGGAGAGAGAGGCAGTAGAAAAGAGGGGATAGATGAAATAATATGGGTCATGAATTGATAACTAACTGTTCAAATGGAATCATGGGTACATTCTGTACTTTTGAAATTTTCCATTGTAAGAGTTAAAAAAAAATGAGGCAGGGAACCAATGATCCAGAAACTTGCCAGTTATTAGTTTCAACCTTTAGCTTCACCTAAGCCTCTTTTTAAACATTGCTAACAAGGAATGCTGTCTAACACCATTTTCTCTCTCCGTATCTCCCCACCACACAACAGAAGTATTAACAAACGGCGGGATTGCCAATGGACAGCTGTGACCAGGGAGGGAGAGTTCACTGCACACAGATCCACTGGCTCCATGTTCTCTCGGTGCCCAGGCGGGGAAAATGGCACCCCCGTGTCTCATCTGGTGAGCCCATATTGAAATGCCAGGCTACAGAGTGTTTCACCCTCAGTTGCTACACTTTTCCTTAGCTCTTGTGGTTGAAATGAGAGTCGAGGCCAATAATGATGAACAGCTGTGGGGGAAGCTGTGGGTTTATAAAGGACAGAGAGAGGGTCAGCTCTTTCTTCAGTATTGCGTGCCTTGTCTCTCCCTGCGTCCCCTTGGATGTCAGACCCCAGGAGCAGCAGATCTCACCGAAGGGAGGAGCTCACTGGCATTTGGAAGAGCCCATCTGAATAGTTCCCTGAGGCCGGCACCCCAGGGCTCTCCTGTCCTTCCCCAAGAAACGTCACAGTGAGATTATGCTCTACCGTAAATGTACCTAGCAACTCGCAAACGTGATTTGGAACTGGATTCCAATCATAAGCCATTGTTCTGGACAGTCAGCTGCTTCTAGGAAATCAAACATGAGAAGTCTGATAACTTAGCAAACATCCCACTGAGGACTTACAAATCTGGAGGGAAGGAAATTGGAGAGATGATGTAAGTCTTTTTGAAAAGTATCCCAAATCATACTTCTGAACATGACCCAGAAGCTGACCACGTGCATACAAAATAAGCCAGGACTCAGAAAAGAGGAGAGAGGGAGCTGGCATTTTTCTCCCATCCCTGCTATCAGTTAACTCGGGTCAAAGAGGATTTCTGGGCACAAAGCAGCTTGATTCTATTTCACCTGAAGTAATGAGGTGAGAAGGTAAAAAAGAGATCTATTCCAGGAGAGGCTAATTGAGCAAGTTGCCTGCTCAAAGGAAAAATAAAAACACACTGAGGATTTTGTAGAAGAACAATAAACCAAGAATTCTGTAATACTGATTTCTGAACACAGTATCACAGGGCAAGGTGGGGGGCAGGGGCTTATGAGAAGCACCTCTTCCTGTGCTTTGGGCAAAGGATCTGACTTCTTTCTACTTACTCCCAGCAAGAGGAGAATTGAAGGACTGATTCATTTTTGCCAATTGGCTGAAAAAACTTATCTTCTATCCTGTAATTAAGCTCCAGCTCTAGTCAAAGCAATTTAGGCCACGAGGTACATGTCACTTATTTGGGGCTAGTTCAAAGCTCCTCTGACCTCTTCCCAGAAAACACCTAAAAAGCATAAAATAACTCTGTCTTGCTGCGTACCTTTCTGTTCTATAAATATTATGATGAAATCTTAAAGAGTCAGCAGAGAACAGGCAAGGAGATGCTGCTGGGGTCCTGCCCAGCCCCCCAAGCACCCTCTCCCGAGTTGCTGGGAGAGTTGGCTGCTCACGGTGGCTGTTGGCGGCCGCTCACCTGGGGGGTTACACAGCCCACGGAAGTTAGTGAATACTAAGGGGGTGCAAAGAGCTGCCCCCTTGCCTGGAGGCAGGACTCACTTGGCTGCAGTTCGTGTCCCAGAGTTCACTGTAGGACAGAGCTGAAGCTCCTACACAGCTAAAACCATGGGCTCGCTCAGTAACTTCACCTCCCTTCTCCTGCCCCGTCACTTCCCCGCAGGCCCCTATGAGGACGGACACTGCTCAGTGAAGCCCCTGCACAGGAATCCCTGCCTCGGGCTCCGCTGCTAAGGAACCTGGCCTGCGACACTTCGAGAAGCCTGTGGAAGCCAATGAAAACTAACATTTACTATTCTTAGTCTGCCACCTTTCAATGACGACCAATCCGGCCAATTTCATGTGTGTAGCCCTCAGGCACACGCCCATACACTAAACAGCCGCCAGATTACAGGTAGAGCGTAGACCAGAATCTATCGTGACCCACATGTCTCCTGAGCATCCCACTTAACAGACGAAACAGACTTTCTGCCCGCCACCCCCATTTCCCAACGCAACGCACAGACCAAATCGCAAGACTCATTCCCCATCTGTGTGCTGACCCATGGAGAGAGGGCTACCACCATCTTCTGGTCTAGTAGAGGCAGGTCCCTTTCCCTGACACTATATCAACTCTGGGTGAGGCAAGCTGGCTCCGTTTTAATTACCGTTTGATATATGACAGTCTTCCATTCCAGTTCACAGAATTAAAAAGAAAACACGACTCGAGTAAGGTTTAACTGAGCACCCTCCATATGCCTGATGATGCTCTGAGGCCAATTCAGACCACATCAAAGAGAAAAATATTGTTTGTCTTTGGTTGCAAGAATTAAAAGCACAGAGCTAACCAACACTGCCATCAGAGTGCAGCTACGTTTGCTCAGAAAAGCAAAGTTCCTTGACTTAAAGCCTTCTAAGGGGGAAGGTCCCTTGGATGGAGCACCTTATCTGTAGCGGCGGGTCTGCGCGTGCCGGCGTTCACCTCTGACAACTCAGCGTCAGATGACTGGCTGCACTGGCTGGTCCCAGTCCTTTCCTTTGGCAGACGGATGGGTAGCCCCCCCTGGCCGACCTCCTCAAAATGCCTTTGGCCAACGGAAAGCTTCCTTAGTGGCAGTTGTGAGTGATATAGGCTTTCTTGCAATTTTTTTTTAAAGGATTGTCTTTCTTCTGTCTTTTGTGCTTTGCCCTCCTACTAATGCTGTGAGATAAAACGCTGGGATTTCCTCGGCGACGAATCAGCAGCCCAGAGCCGCAGAGCTACTTAGGAGCAGCTGCAGCCGGCACTCCGGTCTCCTCCTGAGTGAGGCTGTCCTGAGATCCAGACCCAGCTCCCAGGCACAGCGGGGCCACCCCTCAAACCCTCAAGTCCCGAAACTTCTGCAAAGAGGATAATAACTACTTCACAGAATTATTGTCAGGAATAGAGACCAAGAACATATGAAAACTCCCCAGCAAAGGGACACCTCTTAGATGTTTAATAAATATGAAAGGTCCTCCCCCCACCTTGGTGCCCTCGCTTTCTGTACTGTTTCCTACCAACTGAAGTTCTCGTACAAAATACTGGTCAAGGGCGAGGCTCCTTTGAACCCAATGGGAGAAAACTGTTTGGGGAACCATGTTCGACATGTGCAGTGGGCCCGATGGCCCACCCCAGGGGTGTTCTGAGGGGACCCCACATAAAGCGCCTACCTGGTGGTTGTCCGGATGGTGTTTTCTTTTGTGTGATTGTGCTCTTTGCTCACTTTTTCTGTATGGAGAGAGAAAGAAACACACCTCTTAGGTCATTCACCCTCAACTTGCGTCTTTAAGGCTTCAGTAGAAACTGACTCAACATTTCTTTCTCTCGGACAGTTTTCTTCTTGTTTCCTTTTTTTCAAACAGCCAAACCCCTCCCTGTCTAATTGGTAAAGACCATCATCAGAAGCATGTAGATAGCATCCACACAAATATCTGATTAAAAGCCAATGAAAGGGAAACAGTTACTACCAAAGTTCAAGCATGCTGTCTGGTTTTAATCAGGCCTGAGTAAGTGCACGCATGCACACACTCATGCCCAAAGATAGTGATTTCTACGAGATCTTTCCTCCGCCTTCCTCTGATTCAGCATGAAAAATGCTGTTGTTGCAACGGCTCCACTTCTGACTTTGATGACAATCCTTAAGCCTTCTGTATTGTCAGGCCCCTCTGCGAGAGGGGCTATAAAAGCAGCCATAGGACCTCTAGGTGCTGCCGTCATCGAGACCTTATTCTGATAAATGTCACACGGTTCGAAAACACCATGAGACAAGAAGGGGTAAACCCTCCTTTTCTCTGCCTCGAGTTCCGTACCTACCAGCTGTCAGAAATTATTTCATTAGCTTTCAAGAACACAAAAGTGGCACTCTGGCCTCCCCAACGCAGTTCAAATGCGAGGCCCTGGCCCTGACCGCCCGGCCCTCAAAGGCTTCTTTTACGTGTCCAGAGAAAACCCGGCCAACTCCACAAGGGTTTCAGGTTTCAACGGCAGGGCGAGTAAAAAAAACTTCTAATCTTACAAATTTTGGAAAAATTTCAACAAAGATTTACAACATCTGTCCCATACTCTGTAACACAAGAGTCTGAAGCTGTGGCATGCCAGTTTGCATGGACAATTCCTTTCTGTCCGCTCACCAGTGACAATGAGGGTGAACTTAGATTCCCAGGCAGTATTCTTTTAGAAAGCAGGAAATCGGGGCTAAATGACCTGCCTGAGGTCACCCAGGCAGTTGTGACAGTGCCAGGGGGGTACCTCTCAGACACAAAGTTTCTAGCTGATCGCAGACTGTGATAACATCCTCTTAGACACGGAGACTCTCTGGATACAGCCCCACCGGCCTGACTGTTGCCAATTTTAACTGCGAAATCATCTTCAAAGTTATATGGTTTTTAGATAAGTTTTCGGCATGTTAAAAATAAAAAAGCATTTTGCAAGTTTTGGAGCTTTTTTGGAGCTTGCAAAGATCTATGCGTCCTATTAAGAGTTTACGGAATTAACTATTTCCACGACAGCAGAGCTCTGCACAGACAGTCCTCGTGTGAGAACCCAGAAGCCTCCATTTCAGCACCAACTACAGTTTCACAGGTATGGGGTGTGTCACTGGCCAAGGACAAGGTGGACTCTCATGATGGCACATGGATTTTAGCTTCTTTTTTATTTCCTGTTATTATTCTTAGTGGAGAAAACAAGTGAATACTTAAACAATGAGGCACCTAATGGGTGCTTGAAATTAGTTACCCCTAACAAAAGTTTATCCAACCTTAGTAAAAACGTTACTGATGCATGCAATACTTGACTACAGACAAGGGAGGGTATATCTATCTCTATGTAAATCTAAATCTTATACGTGTATGATCCAGCTCCATCACGTTCAGACAATCTGTTAAGACAAAAGGTATGCAGTCTGAAAGAGTTAACAAAGGGAAACACTTAAGTACTAGAACCCTCAACTATTGTGTCAAGACACTTAGCTGATGTTTTACTGCACTTCTGAATTCCAAGGATTCAAAGTAGACACAGTAGGTTTACAAAAAATATTCTACTAGGCTAGAGCCAGAAAGAATCCTCATTCTTCATCTTTTGCATTTCCCTTTCCTTGATTTTTTTTTTTTTTGCGAGATACAGTAAAATCTCATTAATTCAGACCACACTAATTTGGAATTCATGGTAATTCAGTCAATGTTGGAGTAAATTGAAGTTTATCTTTTGCACATTAGAAAAAAAAAAGAAGGCTGTTAATCAGATCAACTGCCTAAACAAAATTAGAGGTGAGATGTGTAGCCTCGCCCACAGGGATCATTTGCACAGAATTGAATAGAGTTCTAATTTCAAACGATTCTTAACTATTTATTAAAGAAAGTTTGGCAGGAGTTCAACTTGGCAACATTTTATCAGCGGAGTTTGAGTTGCAGCAGGCATGTTCAAGTAACAAAATTGATTTCTGTCTACAAAAATCCTGTCATGTGGGTGTTTTCACTTCGTTTGAGTGGCTTTTCACCCGAGGATGGCCCTTTATTGGCATTTGCCTATAGGCGCACCTACCTGACAGCTGGAACAGAAGCTCGGAGGCCATCTTCACAGAGATGTCCTGGCTGAAGAGGTTTCTCTCTGGGGGCACCCTGCCGTCTGGCATCTTCTGCAAGGGTTCGGTTTTCTCTCGCCCGATTAAAGTGCTATAGCCAACATTCCGGCTGGGTGATATCGAGACGTGCGAGTCCTGGATGTCAACCTCCATGGGCTCCTCCTTAATCTTCACCATCTGGGTTTCCTTGTAGCTTTCCGCTGCAAGCCAGGTGCGGGAAGACAGACAAAAAGAGCAGAGCGTCTTAATTCGGAACCGAACCCAGCGTCTAATCACAGAGAGAGCTATGAGGACGGGGTCAATGAGCAGTTGGGAGGAGAGCGACATGACCCACGGGAACATGGTTGGGAAAACGGCTCGTCTGACCCATTTGGTTTCCTGGAAGAGTAGGGAATGGAGGCCTGGAAAGCTAAGTGACTTGCCCAAGGCCACAGGAATGGCAGCAGAACCAGGTCTAGGTCTGCAGATCCGGAACCCAGGGTTCTCGCCCAGAGGCTCCCGGCCACTCCCACGCACGCCTCCCTCTCTGCCATGCTGCTTCCAGAACTTTCCGAGAAGATGGTATACACCTGTCTTCATTTTATAACTTAATTTCGCTGAATCAAATGAGAGCTAGCATATTAAAATAACAATTTGCTCCCTCTATGTTTAAAGCTCCGATCGTTTTTTTTTTTGTTTTGTTTTGTTTTTTTCTTCTGGGGCATCTAAATTAATAAAGGATAAATAGAGTTGATTCAACTAAAACATTCACGCCTTATTGGGAGCTAGTAATCCTCAAGACCACCTAGGGAGTTAATGGCAGCCCAAGGATTAACACTTAGAAAAACAGCAATCTTACAGGTTATAATAACCATTCAATTTACTGACTGTTCTCGCTGTAGGTGTGACTGTTAGATGTTTGGTCTCTAGTCTGAAACATACATTCACTTTGGAGGCTGAAGTATCTTTATGTCCACGTGTCCCTTAGAGCTAATGGCAGAATGTCTTTGAAACAAGGTGATGCAATTAGCCCAGCGACTGATTTTGGTCACTTTAAAATAAGTCTACGCTTACAAATCAATATGCATTTATTAGTAGCTACTCAGCAGTCCAGAAAAAAGAAGACAAAAAGGACTCAGACAGACAGACAGACAGATAGAGTACTAAACAGCATGGTGAACCCCTCTACCCCCAGAGAGATATCTATGTCCTAACACCAGGAATCTATAAATATAACCTTATTTTTTTGGGGGAAAAAAAAGGTATTTGCAGATGTGATTAAGTTAAGAATCTCAAGATGAGAGCATCCTGGATTATCGAGTAGGCCCTAAATCCAATGACAAGTGTCCCCGTAATAAACAGAAGAGGACAAGCCACAGACACAGTGGAAAAGGCCATGTGAAGACAGACTAAATGTTTGTGTCCCACACAAATTCATATGTTGAAACCTAGTCCCAGCATGATGGTATTTAAAGGGGGGGCCTTTGGGAGGTATTTAGGTCATAATGGGGAAGCCCTCGTGAACGGGATAAAGAAGATCCCAGAGAGCTCCCTTGCCACTCCCGCCACAAGGACAGAGTAAAGAGATGCCTTTCTATGAACCAGGAAGAGGCTTCTCACCAGACACCAAATATTAGGACTTTAAAAAAATAATAATTTATTTGTTTGTTTATTTATTTACTTGTAGAGAGATGGAAAAGGAGAGAGAGTGAGGAACATCACTGTGTGGTTCCCTCTCACTCGCGCCCCCAATTGGGGACCTGATGTGCAACCTAGTCACGTGCCCTGACTGGGAATCGAACCAGCGACCCTTGGCTTGCAGGCCGACGCTCAATCCACTGAGCCACAGCAGCCAGGGCTAGGACTTTTTGATCTTGGACTACTCAGCCTCCAAAACGACAAGAAATGAATTTCTGTTGTTTACAAGTTACCAGGTCTGCGGCGTTCTAGGACACAGACTGAAGTTGTACAGCTGCAGCTAACCAGGGGAGGGAAGGAAAGGTTCTCCCCCGGAGCTTCTCTGGCCTCTAGGCCGTCAAGGAATAGTTTGTTGTTTTAAGCTACCAAGTCTGTGATGATTGGTGATGGTAAAACAGTAAAAACAAATAAAGCCATGGGATGCAAAAGGGGAAATCTCATTGCTGTAAAGCTGCGTGGTCAGAGAAATCGGTGCGCTCCTTGCTAAGTATGAGACAGGTGAAAGTCAAGTACATGTATAGTTTACTGATTTGAAACAAGGAAGATAAAGGAGCAATTTTTAAATTAAATGATTAAAATTACCATGGTGCTATCAATAAGCTCTTATGTAAGAAGTGTGTTAATTGTTCTTTTTTTCCTCTTGACATATTACACATGCTTCTCAGAGAAAATGACTTTTTTGTCAGCAACAAAACTGCAGGCAACCGTTACACTTAATTTTGATCCCCTCCCCCTCCCTCTAACCCTGCCAAGCTGTTTTTTTTTTTCTGTCTGTGGAGCCAAGTTCACTGATTCGATCATGCTTTTAATAAAGAAAGAAAGAAAAAAAAAAAAAAAAGGCAAAGCTTTGCAATTGACATGTTTAGCCTCTGTGCCTTTACTTCCCGTCCATCAATTTCTTCCTTGAGTACTGACCACACCCCCTGCGCTCCGAGGGATTTGGTGCCCTGACAGCTGGACCACCCATCGGTGCAGTCACAGCACATGGCCCCCTCTCTGTGTCCCTTCCAAGTACTTTTATTCGCACAATAAACAGTGGGGTCAGTGTCACAGGTACATAATGATGTCTCTGAACCCTGCAAGTCATTCTCAAGCCTGAAGACAAACACAAAGGAATACCAGAAAGAGATTCTTTTAGTTAAAAAAAAAAAAAATCTCAACAACATACAGAGCGAAGTTAGAAAGAAGTTCCATTATTTATCCCTGCGCTGCCCCCCTCCCCTTTCCACAGCTTTCTTTACCCCTGGATTACAAACCACCTGGCTATTTGCACCACTGAATTTAACGAAATCCATTTTTAAAAGCTACTTGGGATAATTTCAAGGATGATTTCCATGAAGTGCTTTCTGCCCTTTCTTATGACAATCCTTGACCTTTCAAAAATGCTCAAAACACTGACCACTGATAAAATTCTTTAGCATTCTTAATCTATCTGATGGACTGCAGACTCCCTGGGAAGAGTCCTCAAACAGACATCGCAATGCGTAAGTCAGATATAACGCAATAAATACCTTCATAGTCTTTGTTCTTCAAGGCTTTATTGCCCCGTGCTTTCTGGCCTTCTTTTTTTAAGAAGCAGGGTTTCTCAGCCTCAGGGCTGGTGACATTTGGGGCCAGATATTTCTTTGTTGTGGAAGGCTGTGCAATACATTGTAGGACGTTTAACAACAACCCTGGTCTCTACCCACTAGATGCCATTGTCACTGTCCCCAAGTTGTGACAACTACCAATAACTCCAGATTTTGCCAATGTTGTCTGGGGAGCAAAGTCACCCTCACTGAAAACCACTGCTGTACAGTTTTTGCCACATTCTAGTTTTCAACCCCTTCTCCCCAAGTTTCATCAGCACCCACAGCTTCAAAGAAGAAACAGAAAGCTCCTCTAATGTTGTAGCTTATTATTTTTCTTTTTTATGGGATTTACTGGAGTGTATTGGTTAATGAAATTATATAGGTTTCAGGTGTACAAATCTATAACACATTATCTGTATAATGTACTGTGTGTTCACCACCCCAAGTCAAGTCTCCTTCCGTTACCATCTATCCCTCCTTTACCTTCTCCTACCTCCCCCACCCCCCCTTTCTCTAAAGTTGTAGCTTAGGATCCCCCCTCTCCCCCGTCCCGTGACCATCTCAGCCAGGCGTGCGGACAGGCTGGCCCAGGACACAGGAGGCAGGTTGAGTTGGAAACAGGGTGTCCGTTACAGATTTCCCCCCTGTTCTCTCCCTTGAGCCTGGGGTGTCACAACATAACAAAGGTTGAATGAATCCTGTCTGAGATTCAGCTGTGACTCCCACACCCAGGAACAGGTTTACATATCCCGGATTTTAGTCCATCCCATTATCTTTCCCTCCACGCCCATTATAAATCCTTTTCGAATCTCTTCCTAAAATAACAGGACAAATATTAATTTTACCCCGGATGGTTTATACTGTTACTGCAAGAAAGACACTGGCACAGGGGAAAAGATGAGAGGCCATGCTAACAGCAGGTCACGCCGGGGAGGTGGGTTGCTGGTGATGGTCGATTACAATGCTTATTTGTATTTTGTAGTTTTTCTATAAAACATACGGATGTTTTGTCACTTACCTAACTCCCTTAAATAATGAAAAGCAATTATATACGCCCATAAAAAGATGCTGTGTTCTATTTAGAAGCGGTTAGAGCACTGCATGCTGGCAGAATCCGAAGATCATCTGTGAATCAGATAAGCCATGCAATAATTCTCTCTTTTCTATCTTCAGAAACATGATGCACACGTGCTATCGAACTGCGTTATTTCATTCATCAGTCATTTGCTCATTCCGTCATCTTTTTAAAATGTCTACTATGTGCTAAGGACTAAGATACAGGGTGTGTGGGACACAGAGGTAAATAAAACACAGTTCTTGCCCTCAAGCAGGTTAAATCTAAACGAATGATCAGACAAGTACCAACAGCCCCCTAATGCAAGAAGTAAAATTAAAATCCAGCGTGGGAAGAGGAGTCAAGGAAGCCGGTGAACCCAAGCACAGAGGAGGAATTGTCCTTCTTGGCTGTTCAGGGGATATCACCTGTCTGATTTGGCTGGCGGGCCCATACTGAGAGGTAGAACTGGTACCTTGAATAAGCAGGACTCATAGGGTGTAAACATAAAAGCAACTCTATTTTTTTTTTGTAGTCCATTGTCTCTTTAAACCTGGCTGGTTGGAAGAGTCCCTCCCCGCTCCCCGGGGGAAAGCTCAGGCAGGCCCATACCTGATAATTCTTAGATGATACAAAGCCTTAAACCCCCTTTAAACAGCAAAACAGTCTCAGTTCAGAATCCAGAAGGCCCAGTCCCATGTGTTCATTCACAGCTCAGCCTCCCTTTGAAGATCAGCCCTGCCTGCTGTCTGGAAGAATCTACCGCTTACCCAGGACGGGGGCGGGGAAGGGTGCGTGGGTGACCTCTCCCTTCCCCTGCCTCCTTCCAGGCACCACCAGCTGCCCTTTCAGACCCCAGAGGAGGGCCAGAGAAGAAGGGGGAGGGAGGAGAAGTGAGCGCCTGAGCAAGGTCTTACTTCATTCTCCTCTTCTTAGAATGGCTGTACCTCTTTCAGGCCAGCAGGGGCTTCTGGAATTTGTGCATGGGCCTTTGAAGCCTTAACTCTGGTACCCCCCTGCAGTTCACCTGGTGCCCTCGGGTCCCTCATTTCCTCCACTGCCCCCAGGAACCCTCCTGCACTCCCATAGCCCGTTGTGTTGAGAGACCAGCAATTCTCTAGACAGCCCCACTGGACAACATTTAAATCAACATCCAAGATGCCAGCCCTCTGGTGGGAATTTGGTCTCTGCCAGGGACACAGGAAACTGTGTCTTTTATTTGCTCAGACAAAGAGGGCAGGTTCAGGCCCCATGCAGCACACTTGGCCAACAAAGCAACTGGCCATCCTGTTCCTCACCCTCTGGACTTCCCAGGCAGATGTCAGGCTCCCATCCACCAGGCTCCTCAACAGAGGCAAACACAAGACAGACTTGCCAGAGGGTGTCCCTGAAGCCACGCTCTCTAGATTTGGGGTAAGAACACAAAAAGTTGGGTTGGGCAGAAAATTTCAAAAAAAATTTTTTTCAGTTCTGTTTTGGTGAAGTATTTACAATCCCTGCAGGAAGTGGAGTTCCTGGTGGTTCACAGGCAGCAGGAAAAGACACAGCAGTGACACACAGAGCAGATGACATCTAAATGGGGGAGCCGGGGGAGGTCGGCGTGTGAACAGGGTGGAAGTGTCACCATCTACTCCTGGAGAGGAAGAGGAAGAAAAGAAGCCAGGAGAAGAGGTGGCCAGGGGGGTCCCCCGTGGTGCGTGCCATGGAAACCCAGAGAAGAGAGGCACCTTCCTCCTCCCAGCCCAGGGCCGTTCCATTCCCACCCCTCTGACAAGGGTTCCTTCCCTTAGCTCCCGTCCCACACAGGCCCCGGGCCCATGGTCTCTCTGCACCAGCTCACGGCGCTCTCCCATGTGCCTTCACGCCCCCCTGGTACTGAACTAGTCCAGTTGCCTGGACATGCCATGTGGTTGCTCTTCTCGTTCCCTTCTTAAATCCCCCAGTTCAGATTTCAAAACAATTTCGATGCCCCCCTGTGAGCCGTGCTCCTCCCTCTCCCTCGACGGGCACCCTCCCTGCTCTGTCTGACCTCTAGATTGGAGAGACCTCACAAATACTGTGGTCATGATTATTCTTAACGGGTTTGCTTCCCTTTGGACTGAACTCTCGGGGGAGAGCTGATGCTTACTTGTCTGTCGTCCCCAAGGTCTTGCACAGGGCCCAGCACATTCGATGTGTTTCACGTACGCAGTCACCTGAAGCACTGCACACAGTAAGCATCTTATGCTGTGCCCCCTGTCCTGACCTCTCAGTCTGCCATAGACACTCACACAGGCGATGAACTCAAAAACAGGATATAAAAGGATGAAACACTGGCAATGGCACTGAAATAAAGACTAGAATAAGCGACTGCTCTCTCTCTAGACCGCTCACTGTCACGGTCCTGAACTAGAAGTGTTTTAGAATAACAAGAAGCTTCAAAGAGCCTCTAGAAGCAATGCCAACTACGCCGTGTGGGAACAGTTCACTGTTGAGAGGGATATTCCTGTCAATCAGAAATATTAGACTCTTTCATCTCCAACTTGTCATCCTCAAAGACACAAAGGTCTTGTTGGGCATAAAAACACCATCCAGGTATGGAACTTGATTCCTGCAGCCACTGGGTTCATTCCTTAACAGTGTGAGCAACGCTGTGGGCGGAAAGGAAGCGGTGTGAACCAAAGGACAAGGAACACGACAGGGGGTGACATGGTAACATCCCATGGCAGGGCCTGTCATCCCGGTCATCTGATGAAGGTGAGTGACTGCCCTTCTCCCTTCATTTTCTTGTACTTGATTCTGCCTTTGCCAACATCAGAATGGAACGAAGAGCTGGGCTGAGTTTTGTGGTGGCCCGGGGAGATGCAAAGCCCAGCAGAGACAAGGACGCAGGCAGGAATGAAAATGTCGTTCCACAGAAGCCGCGCACAGTCTTCTCAGCATGGGAGCGGAGTGGCCTCGGGCCCGCAGCCTTCCCTCAGCCGATGCTAGGTCCCCAGTGAGATGGAGGCCATGGAGCTCAATTCTTGTGATGAGAATTAAGAACCTTATGCTTAGATACTGAGTGTCATCCTTCTTGTTTTTTCTCACCCCACCCCGTCTCTCTCACGCCATGAGTTTCCGCATAGAACAGGAACTCAAGCAAACTGAGACAAGTGGGATTCACTTTAAAAGACTGGGCTGTTACATGCATCTCCATGGGAAGCTGTATATAAAATTTGCTTCTTCTCTACAGTGTGGCCCTTGGTTCACTGGCACGATGCTCAGAGTCCCGAGGTCTTCAGGGGGAAAGGCTGCCCCGTCCTGCTCAGAGGCATGAAATCCAAAGCTGAGCCTTTCCTATGGTGCGGCCACACCCAAGACGGAGGAAACAGATCAGTTACCCACCTTCCCTACTAGAGACAGTAGTCATCTGTTCCTGGGGAAAGAGAGAGGAAACTCTCTCCAAGAAAGGAAACATATTTTTCTCTGGTTTTCCTCATCTGCAAAAACCTTCAAGAATAGCATTTTCCAGTCCCCTCTCCTTGGAACAGTGGAATAGGGGGTTAACTGTCAGGAATGGGTAAAACTCACTGTCTCCAGACTCGAGCATAACAGGCACAGTGGGCAGGGGTGGTGAACAGTGTGAGGTAGGGAACTGAACTTTTGTTTCCTCCCTCAATTAAAAAAATAAAAGAATAACATTTTTCAACAGAAGAGCCCAACAATGACCTCCAGCGCACACACAGACACACACATACACACACATTTCGCCCAGAACTACACAGAGTAACTGAGGAAACCATGAGACCAAGCCAATGTCTAAAAGAAAGACAAGCAAAGATCTGCACAAAATTAAATAATGTACTAAACAATTCATCAATTAATTCAACTAAATCATCTTTCCAGGTTGGTAAAACCAGTTTTCACAGTAATCTAAACATCAGGAGAATTTTGTTTAAAATGACGGGACTAGGTTTTTTGTATGTTTCTCCCCTTTCTACACACACACACACACACACACACACACACAATCACATTTTTGATTCCTGAAATAATTTAAAAAATATTTTATCAGAGTTGACCTTTTGAGTTGGATCACCAAAACCATAAATTAATTAGCGTTTGCCCTCTACATCAGTATGCTAACTAATGACTTAAGAAAGGGAATTAACAAACATCTGAAGAATTACCTATGCACACTAAAATTCACAATTAGACAGAAGCAAGCAGGGGTCAACCTAGAATCAAGTTTTTAAATGCACACAGTAAGCAGCCCCAGGTGTTCCAGTTCACTAATTATTCCAAATTTGCAAAGAGCAAATATGCCCTAAAAAAATGGAACTCAAACTTTAAAGGCAATAAAGAGTTAGTGAGGTCTGGAAGTTCTCTTTCAGGGGTCCAAGAAACAGATTTCCTATCAGAGCAAAGTACTTGATGCTTTATTCTTCTGCTGATTTTTAAGTCAGTCTTTGCATCCCCTATACCAGCACGCAACGCAACAGGTCCTTGGGCATTGGCTAACGTTTTCCAGACTGGCCACAAATCTGGGCCCAAGGTTGTAGCACAGGTTTTGGACTTGATTCTGGGTAAGATACTGCCCGGTGTTAACGTACATGGGAGGCTCCCGTGACGTAAAGGAAGGTCTCTCAGAGTGGTCATGTGGAAGGTGATCATGAGTCTGAATATGTCCATTATGTTTCATGGTTGTCCCTTTCACTCTTTTTCCCATTTCCCTTTTGTCCAAATGACAATCAAGAGCATCGGGGGTTCTGGGGCACCAGCTTCTGCAACCAGCAACGGTGTGCAGTGGCTCAGTCATGAGCTGCTGAGCACTGAGTGTCCCGGTGTTAATGTAAAACCTCTCCCAATCAGCTTGTTTTCTTTTCATTTGATGATTTCACTGGAAATTAGCTAAAGAGGTGTATTTAAACTATGTGTCTGCCATTTGGTAACTTTCCAAATGATCTCATTTTTTAAAAATTAACCTATTTTTCATCTAATGTCTAGAATATACTTTTCTTGTCTCACATTAAAAAAAAAAAAAAAAAAAAAAGGAACAGGGTCAACTAAAGTATCTGATCTAACCTTAAAGCTATTTAACATCATTATCCTTTGCCATTTAATAAATCTAAGCCCAGTTCACCCCATTTATTGTGATTAATGGGCCCTTCCCTATCTTCCCATGAACCTGAATGCAGGGGGTGGGTACACACATGCAGGCTTGAAACAGAGTTCTTGAAAGAGTCCATAGAATTCCTGCTAGCATTAAAAAAATTACCAAAAAGCAAAGTCTATCTCTGTTAAGTGTTTTATGTACAAAGAGGGGACAGGAGGACAGAGGGGATCCTTAATGCCCGAAGAGAAGAAGAAGCAAGCCAAGAGTTTTATTTCAATTATGGAGGCTTTTAGAAAACTTTTTAGGTATTTTCCACTAACAGATGGTAAAAAGGGCGTTAGTATATGCAGACAGTTTAAAATGCTTTTCTTAGGCGGTGCTAAATATTACCGAATCATGTCACAAGGGTACGCATCTCTGCTGAGAAGCGCCGACTGCGTCTCTCCCATTGGTCGATATTTCCAGCAGGCGGAGAAGGGCTGGTGAGCACAACGCAGAGAGCAGAGCATCACAGAACGACAGAGACCAGAACCCAGGCACCAGCTGCAGTGAGAAGTGGGTGCCGACAGATGTGACGGGATGAGAAGGTGGGCTCCATGCATCGGAGGGCACTGTCTTCTCCACCTTTGCATCCCCAGCACTGAAAATGGGGCTCGGGAAACCAACAGGAGCGCAATATATCTTTGTTGAGTGAAAGAATAAATGAAATAAAAAGAAGGAAGACGGTGGAAAAATAAGTGGGAAGAAAGAATGAGCAGTAGAGGGAAGCTAAAGTATGGGGTTCATTTACCCCCCCCACATTTTAACATATTTTTGCCAAAAAAACAAGGCCCTAATAGCCAATGATAAGTGAGCCTTTGCTTTTGATAGGGCCCAGCTGCCTATGGGAGTCCTTGGACTTAGGGTGGATCTCTCCGGGCTCTGAATTTTACCCCATGGGTTCTTGGAGACACAGTACATGCATACCCTCACAGAGCATTTTGGCTGGGTTTCAACCTTCTTTTCCAAATGCGCTTTTTACATCAAAGCTACTTACAAGTAGCATAAGTGACTCATTTTCATTTCCCTTCCTCCCTCTCTTTCTGTGTCCTCGCTGGAGCAGGTGGTGAGAAGCAAGAAATCAGAGGAAGAGGTCACCACACCTCACCTGAGAACCAGGCCCTAATACTGAACAGTCACCGTCGCACATGGCGAAGGTTTTAAGCTTTGGGCGTCTCCAAGAAAGCTGAGACAGAGTCAGATAGGAGGAGCTTTCTAATGTGAACAATGTTTTAGGAGAAAATATTTTCAACAGTATTCGACGGGATAAACAAGGTGCAAAAGGTTTTATTTAGCACAAGTAATTGAAAGGAGATAACCATCTGTCTTAATTAAACTATCCTCCTGGTCCCCAGTTTTCTTCTTCATTCCCTAGAGCTCTATAAAAAAAAGGGGGCATTAGAAAAATAAGTATTATCTACATATTACCCAATATGTTGGCTAAATAAGCATCGATGGATTCCAAGCAAAGGTTCCTACCAATATTCAAAGACTCGGAGGGAGGGGTGACGATTCTGATCTTGAAATAAGTTCCCCAAATCATTGCAATTTCATAGTCAGATGGCTTAAACATGGGGGAATATGTATGTATATGTTTATATATATATGTATAAATTTATTTATATATGAATGGAATAAACAGAAAAAAATTATTAGGAGGGAAGACTAAGATCCCTCCACTTTTCAATACTTTGTCTTCTTACAAGAATAATAGAAGCCATAAAGGAGACGTAGTTCTTTTCACGAAAGTGTTCCATTTGTGGGCGAATATGGACACTCCCCTGTCCAATGAAAACGAATGGTCCTGTCGTTCTCAGGGGTGCCCCTGTGCTGAATGGGACGTGGCCACAGCACACAGGCTACCTGGCAGTGAGAAGAGGAGTCCCTTCTCCAGAGGTCGGTCTGTGTTACCAGCCCGTGCCCAGGTGCGCACAGGATCCATGGGCTTTAATTATATATGGTAATGTCTCCCTTCTTTGACATGACTAAGTGAAAGGTTTTGAAAGATCAATATAAGAAAAACCACTATGGAATGAAAGTGTGTTTGATCTCTTGCTGAGAAAGATAATGGTTGTGCTCTTCCTCCCAAGGCCAGAACTATGGTAACATTTATAGTCAGAAAGTTTGGGGGGCAAAAACCATACAAAGGTAGAGCGGTGTAGACGATTTGAATGCATGAACAAGGTGCCCAGCTTCTCCCTGGCAGGAAAATGTATCCTCTGAGTGAAAAATGGAGCAGAATGACTAGTCATTCAAGTTTTTGCATCCATGCTGCAATTGGGTCCCTCAGAAAATAAAGCTTCCTCTTAGCATTGTCACCATCAAATGGTGTTTGTGCCACAGTTTCTGTTGTGGATAACACCTGTAGTCACTTAAACCAGAAAACAGGAAACCATGCAGAAATACAGGAGGAGGGTGCACCCTCCCCACCTGCAAACACATGTCCTAGGTGCCGCCCTTCTTTTACTCAGTATTGTAAAGGAGGATCTAGACCCCCTCCACCGTACCCCACTCCACCCTGCGTCCCCTGCCCTAAGCCCGGCCTTCCGCCTTATAGCTGTGCTGGAACCCCTCTCTCCCGTGGCCCAGCCAGACAGGAATGAATCTCAGATGAAGGTGGAGCGTAGGAAATGCCTTTCAGGGCTCTTGCCTGGTTTCTGGGAACACAAGCCAACACAAATTTTCGTGGCTATATTAACATATGCAGCTATGCAACAGGAAGAGGATAGTAAAACAAGAGCCCTTTTGAGTCCGGCCTTTCTGAGTCCCAGGCCTCAGTGTCGGGAGGCAGAGGAAGCTGGGTCAGGAAAGCAAAAGGGCGGCCTGAGGGCTGAGGGCTCTGAGGGAAGAGGGGGTGCAGGGTCATTGGCCTTGGGGTGTGAGCTGGCCGAGCTCCCATGTGGAGCAGGGGAGCAGCAACAGCCATTCGGGTGTGTGGGTTTGAGGATCTGTGTGTGAATTTACAAAATAAACAGAGGGCTTACTAGTCAAAGAGTGAGGGTAGCACCCATTATGGGGGTGGGGGGACAGTCTGTTAGAAGCAAGTTCCCTCCTCTTGCTGGGGGAAGAACGGCCCTTCAGAGCTGTATTCAGCCACTCGGACTCCATCCTGCTGAACGGTCAAGGTAAATAACACTGCTGTAAATCTTCTGAGCTTAACAAGGTCTAGACCATCAAGAAAATAATTCTCATGAAAATAAGGGACAGACTGACAGTGACCAGAGGCGATGGGGGAGAAGGTGTAAAGAATGGGGTCTAGTCACGGAACTAGTATAAATGACGCATGGGCATGAATAACAGGGTGGGGGATAGACTGTCGGGGTGGGTGGGACAGGGGAGAGCAATGGGGGGAAAATGGGACAACTGTAATAGAACAACAATTTTAAAAAATTCAGATGTAAAAAATATAGTTTTCTGGGTATATAAACATCACATTTTTATCTTATTAAAGTGATCAATTCCTTGTTTGTATAAGATATAGTTTTTACACTTTAAACACTGTCCACTCTCACTGAGTTTTCAAGTGCTAGAGTCTCATTCCTTATTTAGATTGAATGTTCCCATATATCTTAACACACTGTTGACCGGTCATGAATTGACTCGTGTTTTCATGCCCAAATGTTGTTGACTGATCACGAGTGAGCTCGTGTTTGCACTTGCACTAGCTATTACAATTTCTAAAATTCAGGGTAATATAAGATATTGTAAAACCTTTCTTCATCTTGTTCAATCATGTTCACTTTATTATAAAAAATTACTTTTCTTGATATTTAGGCTTTTGTCACAATTTTAGTATTACCAAAATTTCAACCATGATGGATTGTGACGGTGAAGAATTTTTCAATGAATTATATTGTGGAAACTGTCGGAAGACAGTTATCAATCTGATATTACATCACCAAAATGGCAAAAAAGAAATTTAATAGAATCTGAAACTGAAAGTGATTTTGAGGAAGAGTGGATTGAAAATGATATTACACCAACTTTGGAGGATTATTCAAATATTTCTGGTGTAACGTCGAACTTAGTGATCCACAGAGCATCAGCGAAGTGACGGAATTACTTTCTGGTAATGATTTTTTTGATTTAGTTGCTTCTCAAACCAATTTATACCACCACCAAATGGAACAATTTTATAAAAATTCTGCTCAAACTTTACCATGGATGGAAGTTACCACTAGCGATATAATGAAGTGTCTCAGTTTATTGATATCGATGGGGACAAACAAAAAAATCACGTTGGAGAGAATAATGGTCAACGGACCCTTTGGTTGAAGCACCAATATTTCCTAAACTATGAGCAGAAAGAGGTTCGAGCAAATTCTTACATTTTTCCATCTTAGTGATAATTCAAAAAACACATTTAGTGAAGACAGACTATATAAAATTATTTTGGATTACTTTCTTCTAAAATTTCAGTCTTTGTATACACCTCAACAGGAGTTGAGTTATCCCTAGATGAAGCAATGGTACCATATAGAGGATGTATCAGCTTCAGAACATATAATCCGGCAAAGATAACAAAATATGGGGTTTTAGTGAGAACATTTTGTGAAAGTGAGACTGGCTACGCTGGCAACTTCGAGATCTAATCGGTGAAGGCAAAAAGCCACAAGAAACTATATTATCTGTTTCAGAGCCATATCTTGATTCTTGGTACCGTGTATATCAAGATAATTATGATAGCGTTTCTACAGCTGAACTATTATTAGAAAAGAAAACACTAATCTGTGGTACCATAAGGGAGAACCGTGGTTTGCCAAAGGTACTAAAAGAAAAGTCAGAGAATCTTCAGAGAGGGGAAATGACGTTTTTACAGAAAGGACCCATTGTTTTTATATCATGGAAAGATAAAAGACTAGTGAATATAATATCAACTATTCACGATGCCTCTATGAAATCCACTGGAAGGCAAAGAGGAATTCTATGGATGACATAGTTAAGCCTACGTGCATATTATACCACAACAGATACAAGAAAGGAGTCGATCAAGCAGGCCAATATTTGGCGAACAGCAGTACCTTTCGAAAAAGTATGAAGTGGTATAAAAAAGTAGCATTTTTTCTGATCAATTGCACTTTATTCAATGCACTCAAAATTTACTGTAATTACAATTTTCAAAATAAAATAAGATACAAAAAATTTGTGCTAGAAATCAAAAGAATGCAGCCCAGAACCTGGCATTTCTTCTGGTACCTCTGAAAGAGCTGCTTACATTGATTCACGTTCAGGCTCTCAGAAAAACTAAAAGACCACGTTTTAGAAAAAATAGTCACTGGTATAAAAAGAATCCAACCAGAACATGCGGAGCATGCTCTTCAAAAGGGAAGCACAGTGAAACCAGGTATGTTTGCAAAACCTGTTGTGTACCATTGCACACAGGTGATTGCTATACAGTTTATCATATAAAAAAAAAATTAAAATTTATATAGAAGACATATACAAAGTTTCATTTCAATTCATTATGTATAAATAAAGTATATGAAGTTTATTAGATTGTTTCACTTTCACACTCAATTATGAAATAATAGCCGGTGACATGAGATAGCTTCTGCGTAAAATTGTCAGTCAGCAATGTGTGTGGCTAAGAGTCGCTTAGGATATATATGGTAATGAGGAAAGTCATCTGGCCAGTGAGTTGTAAGCCCATTGTTGGTCACATTCATTATAAGGCATTAAAAAAAAACAAAACAAATATTCTTTGTCATCAGCTGAAGCACAAAATGTTATAGCAAATATTTATATCAAAGGGGCCAACTCTGCTATAGAGTTATTAATTCAATAAACCAGGTTTTGTAGTTTTTATATATAAAAATTAAATACTTGCTGATATAAGCAAAGACAGGCTTTCATTTTAATATTAAACAAGTCTCTATTTTTACCTAATTTTTAAAGTTATGGAAAATGCAGTAACTCCACAATTATCATGCAACAAAAGAAAAGAGATAAACTGGATCATATCAAAATTAAATTTTTTTTTTTTTTGCTGCAAATAATACCATTGCAAGTGAAAAGATAAGATAATCAGCAGAATGGGAAAAGATTGCAAATCGTATATCGAATGAGGGACTTACATCTAGAATACATACGGAATTTTTACAACTTAGGAGTAAAAAGACAACTCAATTAAAAAGTGGGAAAAGGACTTGAATAGACATTTCTCCAAAGAAGATACATAAATGGCCGATAAGCATATGCGAATATGCTCCACACCATTAATCATCAGTCGAATGCAAATCAAAACCACAACGAAAGAGTAGTTCACACCCAATATGATGTCTATAATAAAAAAGACAGACAATAACAAGTTTTGGCAAGAATGTGAAAAAAAACTGGAACTCTTATACATTGCTGGTGGGGATATAAAATGGAACAGCTGCTTTGGGAAACAGCCTGGCAGTTCCTCAAAATGTTAAACATAGAGTTACCATTTGACCCAGCAATTTCACTCTTAGCTATCTATCTACCCAAGAAAAATGAAACATATGTCCACAGAAACACTTCACAAATGTTCATAGTGGCAAAAGTTGGGCAACAACCCAAATTTTGTTCATCAGCAAGTGAATAGATGAACCAAATGTGGTCTATCCATTTTATACCACATATAAAATTAATATTATATTATTGTTGAATCTATTGTAACAATATCCAATGGAATATTATTTAGTCACATAAAGGAGTGAAGTATTGATCCATGCTACAACATAGATGACTCTTGAAAACATTAAGTGAAAGAGGCTAGTTACAAAAGACCACATCGTTGTGTGACTTAACTTATATGAAATGTGCAGAACAGGCACACCTATTGAGAGAGAGAGTACATTAGTTGTTACCTCAGCCTGGGGGCGGGGGTGGTGTTAAGAAATGACTGATATTGGGTATCGAGTCTCTTTCTGGGGTGGTGAAAATATTACGTAACTGGATGTGGTGATGGTTGCACAACTCTGTCAATACATTGGGTTGGCCAAAAAGTTGATTTTTTCCATACAATGGCTTTAGTAATGCTTAGCTGTCTTTAACTTCATTCGAAACAATTTTGTTAGGTTCTATTGTGACAGCTATCACATCAGCGTGCATTAAAAAAAACTTATCAAAATTGGTGAATTTTTGTGCAGCCATTTTATTATTGATTATGGAAGAAAATATGCAATGTTTTCAGTGTATTATGCTTTATTATTTCAAGAAAGGTAAAAATGCAACTGAAACACACACACACACAAAGATTTGTACGGCGCATGGAGAAGGTGTTGTGACTGACTGAATGTGTCAACAGGGTTTTGAAAAGTTTTTTGGCCAAATAATTCTTTGTGTGGGGCTGTGTTGTACATTGGAAGATGTTTAGCAGCACCCCTGTCCTCTACCCACTAGAAGCCAATAGCGGGAGACAACCAACATACTCAAAATATCCAAATCAATAAAGTTATTAGTGAAAATGAAAAATTCTTTTATTTTATGGAAAAAACTAAACAGACTTTTTTGCCAAACCAATAGTAAAACATACTGGATTGTACACTTCGTCTGGGTAAATTTTGTGGCGTGAATTATATCTCAGTAAAGATGTTTTAAAAAATGAGATAGTGCTTAAAAATCAGCCTAGGTGTTGCTCTAAAACATAACAATCTAAAAAATATATAAATTCATAGAAAAGTCGAGTACTGGGTTCGATAAATTTCTCCAGGTGCTCAAAAAAAGTTCAAGTGAAAAAGAGTATTTTTCAGTTTCAGACTGATTAGACTAGGCCACTGTGACAGTCTGAGCTCTCAGCTTCTTCAGTACCATGTATTTGACAATGGGATAAATAGACAATATTAGTAAAATAAATAAATAAACTAACTACTTTTCTACTGATACTCCTGAGTCACTCTTTCACACAGTTTTGCTAACATGTCACCTGTCCCCTTTGGGAGTTTTAGCTGTATGTAAGAGAGTAGAATCACAAGGACCTAGATAAAACTAGGTCTCCCACGTCTTCTCACTTAATCAAATAACATTAAGTTTGCAGGAGGCAAATGTAAGAGGACATTCATATAAAACTGAAACACTTATTTTCCATTCTTGCAGATTATTATTTAAGTTCTACTGCTTATAAAGTTTACTAGGTTATGATTTTCCAAAGGAGACATACCAAATGGAACAATGAATAATTTTTGCCCTGAGAAATTATTTAGCTAAAATCTCTAATTTATCTCAAGGAATTCTTTAGAATAGAAGTATCCCCAACATGGTCTTTGATTTGTTGAGGGTGAGGGGAAGGTTTTCCTCCTGAAAGAGTGCCCACATTGCCCAGGAAAAATCGAGAAATTTAACAGCAAAGAACACTGAAAACAGTAGAATTATCTGAGAGTCATAATTAATACTCTCTTAATTTTTTAGTTATGTGTGTCCTTCTAGAAAAGGTTCCCAGATACCATTATTTCATAATAAATTAAAAAGAATCTCCACTCAAGAGAGATGGTTCTTTTGAAACAGCAAAATGTACATTCAACAGAGCTTTGTTCTCTGTCAGCTTCAACCTAAGGGATTCTTTTCAGATGGACAAAACTTATTTCTCTAATTAACCATTTCCTCAGCTCGGGGGGTTCCCAACACTGAGCTATCAGAATCAACCATAGGGCTGTAGGGCTGTAGGACTGGTATAAGCCACAGGGGTTCAGCCAGGTCCAGAGGAGGGCTCAAGAACTTCCATTTCTAACACTTCCCCATCCTTCCCAGCCAGTGCTGATTCTGCTGGTCTGCCGGCCACACTTGGGGAAACGCTGTCTCAGCACATGCAGAGCTGGGCTGGCGTGGCCGAGTCCTGGCAGGGCATGTCTTCTCTTGAGAGTCCACCAGAAAGGGAACACCACCCAAAGGCCAAAACACACGGACATTTAATATTTAAATAATAAGCAATGGCCACAATCTAATCCTCAACTTTGTGATTCATGTGTACTGTTTATCTTCCTGGTCTCACGCCACCCTCACACTTGCCCGTGATGCGTTTCTGTGGCTTCCTCTCCTCCCATCAATCCTGTGTGATGGTACCCATCTCTGCCCAACATGCCCTTATCCCAGATACAGAAGGGTTCCCTAGTGGGCCCCAACTGGAGTGAGGCAATCAGCTGGAATTTGGAATTAAGATGAAGAAATGTCTGTCGAGCTGCTCTGTTGAACTCAGAAGCTGTTGGCTACCACGTAACAGAAAAAGTCCACATTTATGTGCAGAGAGAAGGGGAAATGATGTGGAGGGGGAGAGCCTTGGGTTCCACCTGGTGCCCCAGTCCCTGACTCCCGTGGAGGACAGAGTCCCTGCCCCTGGGTTCACTCCATGAGCAATCCCAAACCATCTTCCATTAAACTCCCTTTCTTGCCTAAATTGGCTGAAGAGGATTTGTTATTTACAACCAAAAGAGCCCTAATTAAAACTGATAATAAAGTCGATCTTCGGGTACTTCTCCTCTCTGCTTCAGTTCACTCAGAGATTATATTCACTGAAAACTGCATCCTACCCAAGTTTGCCTGCTTCTAAAACGCTCAGAGCGGAAGCCTTAACTTACTTAGCTGACTCCCTGTACTCTACATCACTACTCATTTCAAATCCAGGGCCCGCTTGGATTCTTCTACAAGAGGCAATTATAATTTATATTTCTCTCCAAGACTAGGCTGAGATAAATGAATATAAATAAAAAATGAATATAAATCCACTGGGTGTCCTCTTTTGAGCATAGAAATAAGAAAACCAATAGACAGGTTTCCAATTAAGGTCTGGATATGAAGTTTTATTTACTATGTTGGATAAATTTAAATATTTAGTTTTCCAATAATGTTTCTGAATAGCTCCAGCTACCCAGCTACTCATTTTTGTGGACTTCTTATTTTTAAATCATTGTTATCTGCTACTTCTAGGCACAACCATATACATCGAATGTTTTATATACATGCCCCTATGTAAACCCGTGGCTCCCCAAAGGGAGAAGGGAGCACTTCTTTATCTTTGAGTCTAGGTACTTCTCTTAAAGCACAACAGACAAAGCAGATAAAATTTTGTGTCACTTTCAGTGCGAAGTCATGTACCTGTGGTAACACGTCTGTTCTGTAAGTTTGCAAGGTCACCAGACACTGCAAAACCAGAGCTGAAAAGTGACTTGATTCTCTTAGTCTGTCGAATGTCATATATCCTCTGTGCTGAACTTTGGCATGCTGGCCTCCTTAGATCAAGACTTCTGGGAATTATCTTTGGCAACTATGCGCTTAGCAGGAAAGCCTGATTACTTTGGCTGCCTCGTGTCACATAACAACAGGTAGTCGCAGGCGTCCAGTGGTTTCCTGGAGTCCGTTGCTTTCTTTACGGTAATCAATTTATTTGGCCCAGCTGTCAGGCCCTTGACTTCCCAATTAACAACTGAAATAGAACTTGAGCCACAGGAAGGAAGAAAACTCAGATTTCCCCAAACAGGCAGTTAGTGAAAAATGTAGTCTAGTCCCTAACGCATCTGTGTTTTTCCCGTAAAATGTAAATGTCAATCTGGAAAACAATATACCTAGGGAGGTGTCTCCACATAGGAAAGTTTCACATGATATTTGACTGGGCCATGTGCCCAACCTCCATTAAGGAGTTATCATAAATTAAAACTGGAAATGAAGCAGCCAAAATTATTGACTAGTTTCCTCTTATTAATTCAACGAAAAGACAGAGAGGGCCTTAACTGCTACAGCTCACAGCTTCAACTCTCCAGGAAGTAGCAGAGAAGAAAAATCCTTTCATTCTATAGCTTAGCTGTTCCTTGAGTCCAAACTGAAAGGAAAAGAAAATGCACGATAATGCACAGGCACCCTTTCCTCGCCCAACTCTCTCTTTTTTTAAATCCTTGTCTGAGGATGTATCTCCATTGCTTTCATAGAGAGGAAGGGAGAGAGGGGGCAGGGGTGGGGGGCAGAGAAACATTAATGTGAGAGAGAAACATTGATTGGCTGCCTTCTTCTCCGTTTTTAAAAACGATTTTATTTGCTTATTTTTAGAGAGAAGGGAAGGAAGGGAGAGAAACATCTCTGTGTGAGAGATACATTGATCAGTTGCCTCTTGCACACCCCCAACTGGGGACCTGGCTGGGAATCCAACCAGTGACCTTTTGGTTTGCAGGCCAGTGCTCAGTCCACTGATCCTCACCAGCCAGGGCTTGGCTGCCTTCTTGTATGTGCCCTGACCAGGAATTGAACCTGCAACCTTTGGGGTCCACAGGACGATGTTTCAACCAACTGAGCCACGCTGGCCAGGGATAGCCTAACCCTTCCTGACGAGAAGGACTTTCCCCTGCCTGACAGAATGCCTGCAGGAGGGCTTTGGGGTCTTATGGGAGGTGCGCCAACAGCAGCCCTGACTGCTCTGCATAGATGCTTTGGGAACTGAATTACTACTCTTATCTAAAGGTGGATAGGAAGCAACATGGAAAAGGCGGTCTGAAGACACTGACAAGTCCTGTACTTGGATGTCTTTCAGGGCATGAACACTGCAACTGCTAAATTTACAACCTGGGGAAAGACAGGGCAGCAAGTTTTTCCTAACACCTTCCTTCTTCCAAAAGCACTGACCTATCCATGCTTAGAAACTCTAATGTCCACTTTAAACCTAATAGAGGGTGAGTCCTCTTCACCTTGCGACTTCAGAATGATGATAGTTGTTTTTAAGTCACATGCCCATATTTTGGACTAAACTGGACATTTCTTTGCAGTTGGCCTTGGGCACAGTCTGCCAGAATGTAGAAAGAAGCATGAAGTTCCACGTGCCTACCAGTCACTTACTGGATGAATTTCTTTGCCCTGGCTGCTTCCTGACCAGACGTAAGCATCAGGAAGGCAGGGACTGGGATGCATGTTTTTTAGAACCTGGTCTCTTGCATCTAGAATGCTAGGAATTTTTTTCAGGGCAAAAGATAGTTATCTTAGTCTTCAAAGACATTTTCGCTTCCACACCATGCAGCAGGGCAGATGCCCTTTGGACATGTGACCATGTTATCCATTCAACTATTGTTTAACCTCCCCTAGCACATGGGCTCCATGAAACTCAACATAAACATTTAGAAAGGCCATTGCTGTCCGCAGAGATCATCAAATGTGCATGGTTGCGTAGTCACGTTCTGTCTGAGGGACTCCATTACCAATTTCCTCCTTCATTATCTCAAATCTCACCATCCAAAGGGATTAAGATAAAATGTTTTCCTGAAAGAACATCTTTCTTGAAATCTCATTTTTTCCTGCCCACAATACTGGCAGCACAGCAAACTCTGAAACAGAAATACTATACACTAGAATCTTACCACCAGAAGAGGACAGAGGTCACTGTTAGAAGAGTTAGAGTCACTGTAACGTGAAAACTCTCTGAGTTGACTGAAAAAACAACAGATCACTCCACATCAGCAAGACCTCTTGACATCAAAGGGAGGGTTCAACTATATGAAAATATGTTGGCTTGAATATCATTATTATAAGCTTTCAGCTTTCATTAATCAGCACAATCTTGCTAGACCTCCCATGTATAGGAGAAGCTGCACTATCGTTGCAACATTTAGGAAAATGAGGCTACAATAGGATGTAATAATTGCATTAGGCTTTATCTAAACAAATCATGATCCCCTGACGTTTCAGTGCATTTTGAATTAAGACCAAAGGAAAGAATTCTTAACCCTACCAGCTGGCAAATACAGGAATTTCAACTGTTCTGATTCAATGACTCTAAGTAAATTACTATAAATTTCTTACTTTCAACCTACTGGTCAACCCAAAACACCGTCCGATTCACTTATGAAATTACACAGGGAAGAAGTGCCCACTAACTGCATATAACTTTCATCCTCCAACCATGGCAAGCTACAAACTGAGAACAGCTTTTGATTGGTGTTAGCATTTTGAATATAGTTTCTAAAGATGATCTTTAAGCAGCAGTAAACTAAATGAAGATGGGGTATGACTTGGTAAGTAGTATTATTGATATAACTTTTCTTTCCATGTTTTGGAATGTAAAAGACACTAAATGTTTACCTGTTCCAAAGGGGACGGGACGGAGAGAGACCAAGTACATAACTTTCAAGTTATAACCTGTTTTGTCAACATCTGACAGGCTGGGATTACATTATGATACTAATAAAAAATAAAAAAAAATTCATTCATCCTAAGGACTAAACTAATTAATTGTAATAACCCATCATGAAATTTTCTATTCTTAAAATCTCATTGCTACTCTACGAGTAATTACTTCAAGTGCCATCTCAGCTGCTCATTAGGTTAAGAATAATATCTTTAATGGTCCTTAAAGAATATAAAGTATAAATACACAAAAAATGCAAGGTCCTCTCTGAGGAAAAAAAAAAGATATCCTGATCAATTAACAGCAATGCTTTGAATGCCCTTAGAACCCATTTAAAATCATGACCTACGTCATCTTAGAAAGCAGCCGTGTTTTCCAACAATCTTTGGTCATATTCAGAAAACGAAGGTTGTATTTAATAGGACAGATACACAGCTAACATCCGAAAACAAACTCATACACAGGACACAATGATTTAAACCAAATACGTAATCCAATCATTCCTGGATTCACATGGCTACCGTCGTCGGCAGCCATCCGTCTCCAGAGACGATGGTGTAGCTTCTTAAGAGTCTATCTGCACCGCCGAGAATGGCTGTGCAGTCCAACTCGGGAGTGACACGGTATCTGTCTCCTCCCGTGTTGCATCGACATCTTGTGATGATGCTGGAGTGTCCTCTCCAGTGAAGCTGAAGCTACAGAGCCTGGGCAGGGTGATATGGAGGGTCTGCTGTTGCCCATGCAGCAGACCCCCCCTCTCTTCGCAGCTGAAGGGTCCAAGGGAAAGACAGAGTCAATACAGCTTGGCTTCAGGTGCGCCGCAGGAGTTGCCGGTGTTGACTACAACGTCAAACCGCCTTAGGGACTCCGGCTCCGGATTTTCTGTCGGGGTTTACTCCCTTAGCCTTTCCCCTGAAGAGGTATGCCGCAAGGCAGCGGAGGTTTTTTGGAGTCAGAGTTTTCCTTCTCTGATGTGCCCTGACTGGAAGATCGAACCAGCGACACTTAGCTCGCAGGCCGACGCTCAATCCACTGAGCCAAACCAGCCAGGGTGACATGGCTACCATCAGGCCAATTATAAGCCATGCAGGAAGCAGCCTAGTCGGCCTGCAACTTGAAATGATCAGAATGTGAACATTTTAGAAGAAATCAAGTACCTGAGAGTTTCATGAGAAGTTCCGATGCTGCTTTGACGGACATATCCTGCCTTAGCACACTCCCCTGCCCTTCCTGGGGCTTAAGTGTGTCCTCAGAGATGCTTGGAGCTGACACGTCGGATTCAGGGCTGAACACATAGCTGGGCCGAGACAAGGAGGCACTGAGGGTCTCCTCCTCCTTCGGCTCCTCTTTTACTTTAAAGTTAAGATTCATGGGCTCCTTCTGATTTGCAGCTGCCAAAAGAAGAAAGGGATTATACATATATGTGTACAGATATAAAAGGCATTCCCCTCTTAGCTGTCCCCAACTCAATGAAGTATGGATGCACGATTATATTGTGCTAATGGCAGGAGGGACCACAACCTAATCAAAATCGGCTGAGCCCTGGGCACGAAAATACAATGCACTACTCCATGAGCGCGTGGGCTTCTGAATCTTTCGGACCTATCCTATTTTTAAAAAAGTGCTGATTCTACAAAATGTTTGGGGGTATTTTCTCATTGGTTTCTCTGAACACCTTCTTTCCCGTATATGCTGCTGCCTCCCTGACCTACCTGTGCTCTCCCCACCTAACCCTATTATAGAATAATGCCTTCAGGCAGTTATTCTGCCAGGAAATATTGAATATAAACATGAGTCAGAGGCAATACCCAAAGCGAAAACCTGGGTTGGGGTGTTAGGCGAGGATGGAGAATTTGCCAGAAAGGAATTTTCGGACTAGATATATACCTTTTGCTTTAGTGTAAGCCGACACCACTGACCCACAAACAGTGGGACATGCCCTCCCTGGACGTGGCTTTTTGGGTCTGTGTCTGCAGCCCAAGTCATCTCTGAGTCCACAGCGGGTATATTTTAAAGAAAACATATTTTGGAATAATTTCAGTTTTGCAGAGAAGTTGTAAAGATGGTTCAAAGAGTTCCCATCGATCCTTCACCCGGCCTTCCCAAGTTAGCATCTTACCTAATCATGGTGCATTTGTCGGAACTAAGAAATTCACATTCCTATGATCTAAACTCCAGATTTTATTTGGATTTCACCAGTTTTTTCACTTAGGTCCTTTTTCTATTTTTAGCATGGTTGGTTGGTGTGGAGTGTGTGGTCAGGGCTGAGCTAGCTAGCCAATAATTATGGGATGGATGCCATGGCTTGGCTACAAGATACCACTAAGCTACATACTATCCGGGAAAGACCAAGAAGGAAGACAAGCATCCAATACCGTCACTTGCAACTTTCATAGGCATCTTGCTCCCCGTTAAAAGGCCATTTAGTAGGAACTTTTAGGTTGGTTGTATTGGGTGTGTTTGTCTTTTGAAAAAGAAGATTTCCTCCTAATACAGATTTCTTAGTAATGCTTTTAAGAATTAGCCTTAAACCTATTCCTGCTTAACAAATAAAAAGAAGGGAATAAATCCTCAAGGCAAACACCTATTACCCCTCACTCACCACCTGCCCCCCAGTGACTACTCAGACTCAAAGTACTTTCTTTCTACCTCCTGCCCCCTCTAAGAATGTATATTTTGGAATCACAAGTTCATACAGACCAGCATATTTGGAAAGCTGGAGCCCAGAGGGCCAACATGACATTTGGAGGTTTTGCTATCAGAAAAAGGAAGAGCTAGGACTAGAACGTAGTCCATGGGCCGGCCATCCTGTGTCCCTTACCAACCTCCATCACACCACTCCTCCACCTCCGGTCCCTCTGTTATAATCACTCTAATGTAACCTGACCTTCAAGTCTTTGCTAAAATACTTGCCAATGAAATCTACTCTGTATAAAATTGCACCTCCCTCCCCAGTACTCCCAATCTCTTTTACTGTACTTTAATCTTTTTCTCCAAAATATTTATCAGCTGATAACATACTGTTAGAAATTGAATTGTGTCCTCCTTCCCCAAATTCATATGTTAAAGCCCTAAACCTCATTGTGACTATATTTGGAGATAGGGTGTAATTAAGGTTAAATGAGGCCAATAGGGTAGGACCCTAATCCAATATGACTCATGTCCTTATAAGAAGAGACACTGCTGAGGACAAAGCGAGAAGATAACCATCTTCTGGTCAAAGAGAGAAGCCTTAGGAGAAACCAAACCTGCCAACACCTCGATCTTGGCCATCCAGTCCAGAAGTGTGTAAAAGAAATTTCTGTTGTTTTGGCCACTTGGTTGGTGGTATTTTGTTACGGCAGCCCAAACAGGCTAATCACATACTATATAATTTTTTTATTGATTATGTTCATCATTTATAATCTGTTCTTTATGAAGGCAATGATCTTTGTTTCAATGCTGACGGATCTCAAGTGCCTAGAAAAATGTCTGGCACATAGTAGGTACTCAATATATATATTTGTTGGATGAATAAGCGACACTGGCCGCAAATTAGTGACATCAGATGGCACTCCACCGTTACCTGTGGTCAAGAAAAACTAAGAATCTCAAAATATTCCACCAATGGCAATTAGAAGTGCTTTCCCTGGGTCTAGTCATTAGATTGGGGACAAGACCTTAGACATGAGGTTAGGAGCTTTGCTGCCTACACCACAGCACTTCCTAAAGTGCCTTTGAATAATCCCTTGGATTTTGGCATTACTAAAGGAGAGTCCAGCCATCAACGGAAGTGGCTAAATCCAATCTTTTGGAGACAATGCCATCAGAATCTAAACCAAAGGGAACAAGGACGGTTTCTATGCAATCTGCCAGGAGTACAAATTTCTGACCTCTCCCCCTCTCCCCCTCTCCCAGGACAGTAGTTCCTAAGAAGACTTTATCTAGTACATTTCTCCCCTTTCAATCACCTCCTGGGGATTTTGCTAATCACCTCCTAACGCTTCTCTCACTGTAAACCTTTCAGGACCCTTCACAAAATCCTCTGCCAAGAGCATCCTAGCTAGTCATGACAGAGCAATTAAATGGTGTATGGTTTATTAAGTCTGTGACTTTGAGTCCTTGGGAAGGAATAATATAAAGTGAACGGTTAGGTATTGTTTTAAAAATGCTTCAGTGTGGCATCTTTTATTTTAAAGCTTTTTAAAATTCTAAGGTGAGGCTAGGAAAAAGATAAGAAACTACCGAGGCCCTAAAAGTAAATTTCAACTTCTAGAGAGGGCAGCCATTATGCTGATGCTCTGAAGATATAAGGAGCTCCTGGGAGCATTAGTCAGAATATGTGCTACGGAAGACGAGGAAAAACGATATTTAGCATTGTTAGTACAACCCAGATTTAACAGAGCTTCAGTAAGACACTTTAAAAAACAAAAGGCAAGCTGGATGTTGTGGGATTATAAATTTGCAAGGCCCTTTCTACTTGGTTTTCATTCTGCCAACGACAAGAATAGCATAAAACTAGTAAGTAACGGGTGAGGAAGTGTAAATAAAGCTAATGTCGTGCCAAAAAAGCATTTGGGAGACACTCATCTGCCCGTTTTAATTTCCCAAACATTTGGGCCTAAATAAAAGATGTAAAAATTGAATATGAAGGTTATCTTGCTTTCTTTCAATTACCAGAAATATTTATGCAGAGAATAATATATAAAGTTTATATTTCAGAATTAATATGGCTGAATAACTGTCATCATTTTTTATTACCCTCAGTTAAAAAAATATTTTCTTTCTACACAGAAAGATAAAATTAAAACTATTTTCTTCTGGAGGGGCGGGGAGCAGGGAATTGCTAAAAGAAAAGCGCTCATATCTGACTCACTGCATACACAGTCTCTATTCATTCTTACTAATGAAAAGATTTGGGCATGTATCGGCCTCAGTTTGTAAAGGACTTTCACACACCTGCCTTCACTTTGGTATGTGTATTTTAAAGCTTCCAAATACTCCGCTTTTTAAAAAATGATACCTTAATACTTTTATTTTTTCATTTTATTTTTGTAATGTTATATTCTTTTAGGAATTATTTATTGTTTTGACAAAGTTATCAGAATCCACCAGTAATTCAATGCAAGAGAAAAATGCAGAAGGAAAAGAGCTATTGGGGCCTAATCAGTTATCACCTTATATCTTTTTTTCATGTTTAAATTTAAAATTTTTTAGTTTTGTGTTTCTTCAGATACTCCACTTTGAACGCAGTGAGGAAGCCTGCTAATCAAGAGGCCCCTTCTCTCACTGTTCCACACGTTAGGGCCTGAGCCGATCTGAGAATGAAAGATACGTATCTCAAGTTCACCCATTTTGTGGAGTTGAGCTGCCATTTAGAAGAAACAAATGAGCTTTCTGAGGATTTACAGAGGATTCAAGATAAAGGCTAATAAGGGAAGAAGTGAGGAGCTACTGGCATAAACTGATTTCAAGTTTCTAATTCTAATGGACAGGCGTTAATAAGCTGTGAAAGAACCCCCTCTTTAAAGTAAGATGTCCTTGGTTGTCATGGAGATTTCTTCCAGGCGGCCCTCCTGGAGGAAAATTCTCTAGAACTTCCCCAAAGGCCATGACTGGCTTTAATAATGCCTACAACTAGCATTTGAATAGTTACACAGGAATTACTACTCCATCAACTACAGAAGATAGGGATCACTATTATCTCCATATTAGTTGTGAGGAATCTAAGGTCCCAAGAGGTTCACAGACTGACTCCCCACCCCCCAAAATCACAGAATCTCTAGACTCCAGGGCTTCGGGCTGAAAATGCTCCCAAAGCTCTCCCCTTTCTCTCCAAGACAGCTCAGGCTTCTTAAGAAAGCAGCTGGGCTGTGGACCTTAGGGGAGGACAGCTATGGAGTGAAGTAAACATTGTTCACGAGAAAGGGAAGAGTGAGGTGTAACCTGGTAGGAAAGAATTTTGTGAAGATCTGAGAAGAGGGCGGAAGAGGAGAAACAAGCTGTCACCTGACAGCTTCTGCTCTGTTCTGGAGGTTCCCTCTGGTGAAGGAAAATGACATTTTCCTGGAGTTTAATGAGACAGCTCTATTTTAGTTCAGAGTCTAGCAATTTTGCAAATAATGAGCTGTTACATAAAAAAGCTAGACCAATGAGAATTTTATTTACCACTTTCCCCAAAACCAGAGCCAAAGACTCTCAGACTTGGAAGGGACCACAGATCAGAGGTTTCCAAATAGTGTTCCCAGGAACCCTAGAATATGCTTCAGGGCTTCCAAATGTTTGTTTCAAATTTAAGTTTCTAAGATTATTTTAAAAATAATTTAAAATTTAATTTTAAAATTAATATAATGTTTAATTTTAAAATTTAATTTTAAAATTAATATGTTTAATTTTAAAATGTGCACCCCCAGCTGCATTATATAAGATGTCAATTAGAGACCGCTAATATGTCAACTCATGTGGATGAGTTGATTCACTTTGTGTATCATTTGTAATGCAGTTTTTCCTGCTATCATGAAGTATTGGAGTTCTAGCAATCTATCATTAATAAAGAGGTGGTTGGCTATGTACTGATCTTTCAAATAAGTCACAGTGGTGCATATGTGTCCCTGTAAAACTATACATTTAGGGTACATGTGGAGTCCAAAAGGATCCCTTAAATCAGGCTTTCTCAACCTTGGCACCCTGACGTTCTGGGCTGGATAATCTGCTATGGAAGACTGTCCAGCGTGTGTAGGATGTTTAGTGGCATCCCTGCCCTCTACCCACTAGATGCCAATAGCATTTCCCAGTTGTGACAACCAAAAATTCCTCCAGACTTTGCCAACTGTCCCCTGGGCACACCCCTGGTTGAGAACCACTGCCTAAATTAATGCCAGGACAGGTTCAAGTGTGTATGCTTTGGTGAGGCGTCTGGTTGTGGCTGACAGACATATGTAGATATACAGATATATCTGGATCGATCATTTATAGAGCACTTACTACCGGCCAGGGAGTACACTAAGTGTCTACCTGGGTTAATTTTTCTGATCCTTACAAGAGCCCTTTGAAATAGGGAGTACGATTATCTCCATTTTGCAGATGAAGAATCTGAGACTAAAGATTAAATAAATTGCCAATTAATAGTTAACTGCCTAATAACCTAGTAGATAACACAAAATGATAGATGGCTTTAGTACATATTGAAAGTTTCAGGAGCTTATTGTCTGCCCTTTATTATAAGGAATGAGGGCAGTTGCTAAATACGGTCAACTTTGAAGCAAACAACTTATTATTATTATACTCTTCTTTCAAGTATCTGAATACATTTAAATGAAGGGATCCTTAAATTACGAGGTGAATTGTTTGAAATCTGCCCTCATTTGCAACATGTGTCCCATGTAAACGGTGTTTCTTGAAACTGCAATCCGTGAAATAAATTTAGAAATACACTCAGCGCTAATACGCCTATAAGACCTCACTGGGTCCGTAACACTAACTTCACATTTTGTGCTTATAAAATAGCAACGTTTGTCTTAATTGCTTGGCTGTCTAAGTAACTTAAAAAATAAAGTTATATTTAAAAATATATATTCTATGTGTTTTATGTTAACATTCTACTTAAAATTTTGTTTGAAAAAAATGGATTTACTGTTTAAAACACAAACCAACAAAATAAAACTCATTACTGTTTTCTCCTTCCCGATTTTCCTATAAGAAAACACAGGCTCAGAGAATGATTGGGCCTTTTAAAAACCACATAGCTTGTTAACAACAGAACCAGAATCAGAGCTCACCTCTCCAGGTTACAAACCAATGCTATTCTTCGGATGTATACGAAAGTATGTATGACCAGGCTGGGGACCTGCGATTTTTTTGATAATTTGATGCATTTTAACTGAGAAAAAATAATAATAAACCGCCTTCTAAAATCATAAGGAAAGGGAAAATTTAATTAAATAGTATAATAAAGTAGGGTATTACTTTCAGATGTTAAGCATATCGTATCTGAATAGAATGTTTAAAACATTAGCTAAATATTTTTAAACCATGCTCTCCAATAAGGTAAACTACTTAATTTGCCTTAAGTAGTTTCATAATTAGTGTTTAGTGAAGTTTTAACCATCTCATGTTTCTCATTAATCCCCACCTGAGCTAATGCTTGGCCACACTTCAGGATCGGTGTCCCTAAACAAGACTGCACGGGTCCTCAATGACAGCTCCTGCAATTATAGACATAGTGACAAAGGAAAACGAAACAGCCTCTGGGGCAGGGTCAAGGGTGGTAACAATGAGCGGTGTCTCAAGAAGTTAGAATAAATAAATAAGGGTTTTCCCTGTGAACTAAACTACTAAAACCATCACATAATGAGGAAAAGTAGCTATTTGCAGTAATCCACTTAACAGACAGGATAAGTCCCTTGTCAAAAGCAGGAAGGCCAAGTCCCGGAAAAACCAATCAAGCCATGAGTAAATGTGGAAGAAAGCTGTATGTTCAAGTCATACTATTAAGTCCAAAGAATGAAATGGATGAACAGCAAGAAATGATTGGAGATTAAGAAAAAAAAAAAGCCTAAAGATTGGATAACATATTTCCAACACTTTTCAGGGAAGTTGGGGACCATCTGCCCCAAATCACATCTCTTGATTGCTACACTTGTCATTTTAAATTATTATACTAAGCTGACATTCTGGTTTATACATCAGCTTTTTAAAAAATGATTTCTGTTATTGTGGAACACCTAGAGAATCTGAAGAACTGAAGGAGGCTGTAAAATGTCCCTAATAATTTTCCTCCCTGAGGGCCCATCCCTTTGTAATGTGACTTTGCAGCTCCTCCCACAAAGAGGTGGAGTCGATTTCCCCACTCTTTGAATTGGGGCTGGAGTTGTGACTTGCTTTGGTCAATAGAAGGTGATGGAAGTGACCTTGGGTCAGTTCTGAGCTGAGCTTCCAGAAGCCTTGTGCCCTTTTGCCTTCTCCTTGGAACCCTGCCCAGTTGCCATGTGAACGAGCCTGTGCCAGCCCTGGGGAGCAGAGAGAAGTCATCCTAGCTGAGACCATTCTAGACCATCCAGCCCCTAGCCAACCTGGCAATGAACTGCAGATGCATGAAGCAACCCAGGAGAGACCAGAAGCAGCAGCACCCTGTTGAACCATGCCCAGATTTCCAGTCTACAAAATTGTAAACCAAAAAATGGTTATTGTTTTTGAGCTGCTGAACTGTGTGGAAGAGCCTGTCTGTGTGACAGACTAGTTCCTAGACCTGGCCCTACAAGCTGAGGTCCTGGACCATAAGACGTGAGACAACAGCCAGGTACTCACACCCACTGGGGCTCCCTTTACATGGCCTGCTTACTTTCTACAGATCGCTACTCTCTATTCCATCTTCTTTCTTACAGCATTATGGGAGTGGCTGTGAATCTGCAAATCTTTCTTAAGGGAAGTAGTATCACAACCTTTGAAAACTGACTTCCAGGATGTAACTACGAGAATATTTTTCTTCTAATCCGTCACGGAATGCATTACGAATGATTCAAAGATAAAGATGTTATAAAAGAAGCAATCTCCCCCCCCACCCCCAGCAACTTAAAACAGTTGAAGAAGTAAGACTAATACAAAGCTATAGAATGGACTAGCCATAATACAAGCACCAGCCTTGGTGATAAAGACTCTAAGTATCACTGGACTTCACAATGGGGGTGAGCACTAAAGACCAGAATAATAGGAAAAGGTTTAACTGAAGAAGTAGGAACTATTCTTCGAAGGAAAGGCTAGCACTTGCAACGGTCAGGCAGCAGAGCTAGTTTCACAGGGATGGGGCCCGATGTTGCTGGAAATTCTCTACAAAGATACAGAACCACTGTGGGTCAGACGTGCATTACAATCGCTATTTTAGCTTTAATAACATTATTAATTATTTTTATAAAAAAAAACCCTCCCCCCATTTTATCTAACAGGAGGAAGATATAAGGGACACCACAGTTCATAGTAACAGACTCCTGAGACACGGGTCAAGGTTGAGAAATAGAAATGAGAGGGGTGTGTCTCTGAGCTGGTGAAGACTGTAAATGCTTTTCTTGAGAAAAGTGGGGACAGGGTTACTCAGTAGGAAGGAGCAGGTGGGGGTATAAACTGATGCAAGAAGCACTAGAGGAAGTGTCCTTCAGCATGCTTCGGAGGGCCTGGGGGTGGGGACACAGCTGGGGTGGAGAAGGTGTCAGGGAGGGAGCTGGAGGGGCAAGCTGTCTCGGCTTGAGGTGACAGCCAGGAAGGGCTGCACATGAACAATGGATTGTAGATCTATTCTGAAGACGCAGAAAGTGTAACCAGATTAGCAACTGAATTAACATGTAGAAATGATGCCATGGTTTGAAGCCAAGGAAAATAAACAGTGAAGCAGACGGAGGTCAGAAGACAGTTCACTCAGCTGAGAAAAAAAAATTAGGTAATAGCTAATTAAGTGGTCGTGAGCCAAGGCTTTGCAATTAGGCAGAGCTGGATCTCGGTTCTGCCCCTTGTAGCTGAAGCCTTAAAGCCTCAGCTTTCTCATCTACAAAATCAGTTTAATATTCTTGACCCCACTGGGATGTTGGGAGGGTCCAATGAGAAATTACGTCAAGTTGTTGGCACACTGCCTTGCTCAACCCAAACACATTTTTTTATTAATAATGCTTATAATAATAATAGTAAAATTAGTAACAATAGTAACAACAGTAGTAAGTAGAAGAAGGTGTACTTCTCAGGGAAGGAAGAAAATGAACTGAATTCAGTTTTGCAGAAACGTAGACTTGGTTAAGTTTTCCCAGGAGTCTATCAAGATGAAAAACTATTCTGCGGGCAATTCTAGAATGAGGAATGCTCTGTCCAGCACAGTGAGGAAAGAAAGATGTGGATTCCAGTCATGACCCTTTTACAGAACTTACACCAAGTCTCGGTTTTCTCATATATATGCTTGTTAACAGACGACGTATTTGGAAATACATTATACATTAGAAAGCTCTATGGAAATATAAATTGGTCTTATTGTTACTACTCTATTTGCATTAAGTAATTCCTGAGAAGCCTAAAAGTGTTGATGCAACTTCTAATGGCATCAAGTATACCACACTCAGAGAATGTCCCCCATACTGGGGACTCTAGCTAACTTGACAACAACAAAGGACGGGGAAGGGAGCCAAGTTCTGGTTTTGCTGCTTCCTAACTTTGTGACTTGGGGTACAGCAGCCTAGGGGAGGGAATGCCACAGTCAGGCCACCAGGCCTAGAATCCCCGCTCCGCCACTTATTAACTGTGTAAACTTGGGCAAGTCTCTTAACCTCTCTGTTTCTTAGTTTTCTTCTGTAAATGGTAATATCATCTTGCTGTTAGGTTGCTATGAAGTTCAAATGTGTTCATAGAACAGAGTAAACACTATATAAGTGATTGTTCAGGAAAAAACAATAAAGTCCTCATCTAGGGTTGGGGACCCATCCAAGTCTGGCTTTCTTGTAATGTTACCTGCTCCTTTCTGTGACTCAGATTAGCTTTGGTTTCATGGAGGAGCCAAGTCACCGAAGAACAGGAAAGCATCACACCTTCTTTTGCTTGTAGGAATCACCACTAGGTTAAATAATGGAATCTAGAATCCCCAAAAGCAGCTTCCAACAACAGGAATTTTAGTCACGTGGTTAGTGGGTGCCCATGATGAGATCAGTGAACAGGGTTAAAAGGGCCAAACTGAAGACGCAAGGGAAGGTCGCCAAAAATAAACCTACTGGGGAAGGTACCTAGGCGTGGGGTGTGGGAGAGGCCCTAGCCACTGGCACCGAAGTCTTAGGGTATGAATGGCCCAAGGATGGCACTTACTTGAAAGAAAGCTCATTTGTTCAGATGTTTTATAGAAACCTACTAAGAGCCACCAGGCAATAAGGATGACCCGGGTTATTGGGCATCTCCCATTCCTCCTTCCCCAGAGGCACAAACAAATGTATCACAGGCTGGATAGGGCAGTAGCCATTCACAGACTAACCATATTATAACCACAGGTGCATAGACTGAAGAAAATAGATGGAAGTGTCAGAACAAAGGCCTATGGGACAAAAACACATTCACCAGCTCCCATTCATTTATACAAAAAGACCTTTGCTATTTTATAGCTGTGTTTCTAATAAAATAAAAATCATTCCGCTTGTACCCATTTGTAAGTCACTGCTTTATAAGGTCCATCTCTCCTGGTTAAGGACACTAAGT
Organism: Furipterus horrens; assembly: GCF_987537825.1. Lineage (NCBI taxonomy): Eukaryota > Metazoa > Chordata > Mammalia > Chiroptera > Furipteridae > Furipterus > Furipterus horrens. Next base: position 14,393,189 of record NW_028327180.1, read on the forward strand.
AAGCTTATGAACCTAAAAAATGTGGGAGACTGTATAAAAAAATTTTTTTTGCCTGTTTCCAAATTAAAAATAGTTGAAATGACTTGTATCTTTTATTTTCAAAAATTAGAGACAAAAAGATATTCCCAGCCAACAACTGAGGGGCCAAGTTTCTGTCAACTCCTTCGTTATAATTTGGAGAGCCAGAATTAAATGATGTATCTTGAAAAGTGTAGTTTTCAGAAAGAGACATTATGTCAGGCTGGAGCAGGCAACATTTAATCAGGCCTCAGTAATGATACTCCCAGCTCCTCGATCTTCTAGACGAGTCTTGAGACTTTGTAGTTCTAACCAGAGAACATGAAGATGTTTCTTCTAATTCCCCTCCCTGTCATGAGGTCCCACGAGGAAGAAAATGGGGTTTAATGAACCTGACTCACTCGGGCCTCTCGCTTATGTCAACCTTGACCTCTAATGAAGGCCCCGGGCCCACCTCACGTCACCATGCCCCTTTCATGGTCTGGGATCCAAAGCGAGAGAAGAGAGCTGTACTGAAGGAAAAACTGTACTGGGTACCAAGTTTATATTCTACATCAGTGGTCCTCAGTCTTGGTTGCATGTTAGAATCATTTGAGGATTTTAGAGAGAATATCAATGACTAGGCCTTATCTTAGTCATAATAATTTACGGACCCTGGCATTAAAAAAAAACAACTTCCAAGTTAGACCTGCTGCTAGACACTGGGTCCTGGAGAGAAGGCACAGAGGAAGCAGAACTGCAGTGCTCTGAGGTCAGGTGACCCCTTGTCCCTGCACATTTTGGTCATGAGGCCCCTGGGTCCCTTGCCCAGAGATGCAATGACCTGCCTACATCATCAGGCTCCCAAGAAAGATCTCTGCAAACATATAGAGCTGCCGCCCTAGAACACCTGCCTTCTAAGCCGAAACCCTGAGCCAAGTTTACAAAATTATTTTTTCTCTTAGCCTAGAAAGCCAGCAGCAGGGACTGCACCGTTCTCTTCCCCGAATCAATGAAGGTGCTGAGCCTGGAAAGCCTCGGTTCCAGGGAGCAACGGCAATCTTGAAGGACCGAGGAATGTTAAGTGTGGGAAGCAGAAGAGTGAGTTGATGACCGGAAGAAGGGGCTTGATTTCACTATCACATAAGCTGAGATGTGTTGAAATCGGGGCGGCGGTGGGAGGAGGATGTAGCATCTACTTAAAGCAGCATTCCACTCGCGATTTTTAATCCCACTGGCTTCCCTGAAGTCATCTTTATGCTCAGTTTTAGTGGAAAGGGCCAGAAAGACTCCCCTTAATAACAAAGTAAGAAAGAACCAAGTGTTTTCCATCTCTCTTTTGGAAACACGTAGGTATGTCCACGCTTGAATTTGTCACTGTGCTCCGGTTCTGCAGACAGTGCTGTGGCTGGCACAGGGAGTCACAGCCTCTGTGCCCACCCACAGCTGCACCCCATAGCGCCAGCAGGTGCTCGCACAGAGCCCAGCTAAAATTCCTGACGAGAACAATGGTGCCGTTATGACGCCGAGGGACAAGGCTCAGTGTTGACCGTGACTGCACTACATTTGATGAGGGAAAGAGCTGGAAGCTCAGCCGCAGTTCTCTGGGGTTTGATCTTTTGGACACAGCCAGGCACAGAGCCACAGTGACAACAGCTCTCAGTTCTCGGGCTCAACCTACCAAAGGGTTCGTGGAATTAAAAAAAAAAAAGAAAGAAAGAAAGAAAAAGCCCTTCAGAAAATGTACTCCCCTCCTTTTAACATACCTTCTCCTCCCGTGGGCTGCATGGCCACAGTCACCAAGTTTACATTTACATCCAAATATGCACACACACACAAAATTACTGATGCATCTCACTCCCTGGTGACTTTGTAACAGGTTGCTAGGTAACAGTGCACACAAGTCAGGTTTCAGGACCTCTAGTAAGCCACCATGAAATAGCTGCATGGGCCTTTTGCATAAAGAGTGTGCATTTGTTATCTGTTTTCTTCTGCCAATTGATCGGTCGGTAAATACTGTGACTGCCAAACCATAAACAAGTTCCCTTTAGACACTTTCTGGGAAAACAGATCACAATCGAAGGCTTTGGTGCAGTTTGTTACCTTAACCTACCCACTGGGCTTTGGCGCTGGTGGAGCTGCTCCTCTTTGCAGTTCTGGTTTTCAGTTAAGCTCCTGAGATTGTGTCTGGAGTTAGTTACAGCCGGATGTGGGGTACCCGGGGCTGAGCTGAGCCAGAGTGGTGTATCCTACACCATGTGTTTTATGCAATCCTTTCTGCAGGTCTGAAACTTCCTGGGGTGGTGGAGTAAAGGGAATAAGCCCCTTACGAAGAGCTGCTTAGCCCCACTTGGTTCTCCCCGGTCGGTTAGTGAGGAGACATCTGTCCGCATGTCTATGCGATGCTAAGTGCGGATGCCATTTGCATTCCTTTTTCTGCACTAGAAGAGCCCAGAAAAGGAGCCTCTCTGGCTCTGCTGTTGGCAGGAGACCATCAAGGAAGAACCAGAGATACTGCCGAGATGAACACTTAAGTGTCAAAAGCAAAAGGGACACTAGAAGCCTGCACTTCCTTTCCACCCCATGTTTTCAAAATGTTTCAATATAAAACCCAAAGTCTCTAAAAGCTCCACTCCCCTTAGAGGAACTGGAAGAGGAGGAAGGCGGCGTGGGAGGAGCAGAGAGCACCCTTTCTGTCTGAGCCACAGTCAGATGCACTTGAACTCCTGGGACTTGATCACTCCCAGCGCAGGACAGCCTCACTCACGTGGGAGGCCTGGGTGCCTCACCAGAATGTCCTCTGCTCTCCTTTCCTCCGCAGCTCATTTCTGTGACGTCTCGCTGCCCTCCCCTACCTTTTCTCATTTCTTCCAACTAGTGCCGCGCACTCCTGAGGGGCAGAGATCTGGGGGTGACAGGGACATTCCGAAAGACCCGACTGAAGTGTCACTGAGCATGGGGTCTTCAGAGGGAAGCTGAACCTCTAATTCACCTGGCAGTGACATTTAGTGAAACGCGACTCCCAGTCCATTTAAAGGAAGGCGGTGACCAATTATTCTCCATTTAAAAGGGTATTGTCAATCTCCAAAGAGCTGAAATGGCATTTGGAAATCATCATGGGGACTGCCTTCTGCACTGCAAGACAGAACCAGTTTTCAGATGACCTTTCCCACCCTCTACACTGCCTTTAAAATTTTAAATCATACTTTTAAAAAACGAAACGGTAGCAGCACAGTCCCACGACACGTTTTATCCTTCCACGAGGGAGTCAGGCAAAACAGCCTCCTCCCTCAACATCTCTACACACTCCGTTCAACTCCACGACTTAATCAAAGAAATTGGGGGAAAAAAAAAAAGATAAAACAAAAACAACAACAACAAAAAAATCACATATAGTTTGATGGTGAAAGTGATATCAGTTCAAAATAATTTACAGCTTATACTCCATATTCTTTCCAAATGGCAGTTGGAAAGAATAATTTTTAAAAAAAAATTCTAATTCTACTTTTCATGAGGTACCTCGAGTAGTCAGATTCATAGAGACAGACAGTGGAAGAGTGGCCACCAGAAGTTGGGGGGAGGGAGAAATGGGGGCTTTATTGTTTAATGAAAAGATGAGAAAGTTCTGGAGATGGAGGGTGATGATGGTTATGTGACAATTCGAATGGGCTTCATGCTGAAGAACTGTGCAGTTAAAAAGGGTTAAGGCCATGCTGGGTATATTTTACCATAATAAAGAGTTTTCCATTGAGGGAAAAAAATTTAAGGTAACCTTTACTATTTAAACAAATTTTAAAAGTCTCTAATTCCTAATAGTAGCCTCTGTATATATGTCCTTTAAAAAAATATCTTTCAAATTAAAAACAAAGAACTTGAATAATGCAAAATGAAATGTTCCACACAAGCAGTTTAAAGAACCCAATGCAGAGACAAGTTAAATGAGGGCCAAGGTCACACAAAGAACTGCCACCGATCTGGCTCACCATGTGACCTTTCCCCCACAGCAAGAACCCACAAAGGAGAAAAACCAGAAGGCTATCCGTCATCTCTGTTCTTTCTAGACCCAGACCACAGCAATGACTACGTCCAAAGGACTGAAAAAAAAAAAAAGTCAAGGAGAAAATGTCTAAAGGTGCTATTAGAATTTAAAGGGACCTTGACATCCTCTAGTCCTACCAGTTCATTTTACAGATGAGAATACTTCTAGAGAAGGGTGGGGGGAGAGAGAGAGAATACAACCCTCTTCAAGTACCTGACAGCTTCATGAGAAAATCAGACGCCATCTTAACAGAGATGTCCTGGCTGAACAATGCTGACGCACTGTTGGCCACATACTCGGAGGGGTCTTTCAGCTTTGTGTGGTTGGCTGGCCTGTCGGCAGCATTCAGGGTAAAGGAGGCTGGCAGGCCGTTATCTTCCTTGGGTTCCTCCTTCACCAGCAAAGGCGAGATGCCAGCCCCACCCTGGCTAGTCCTCTCTGGAGTGTTGGCCGTCATCATGGTCCCCACTAGCTCTGTCCCTCCTCCTTCCCTTTGCTGCCCCAGGCAGGCACTGTCACTGAGGTGGGGAGATCCCTTGACATCTGGGTCTGGGATCTCCTCCTTCACCTTGGCTTCTGTCCTCAGGAAGTGCTGGTGGCAGCGCATGTGGAGCTTCAGGCTGAAGTGGCGTGAGGAAGTGAAAGGGCACAGCTGGCACTGAAAGGTCTCTCCCCGGTCCTGGTGCTGATGAACCTGGCAAAGAAGCAAGAACAGTGAGCTGCCCGCGGTGCGCTGGGGAGAAACGCCTCGCCCGGTGGCCACCCTCATCACCGACAATCTCCTCACAGGACAGAGGGCTGGCTGGGAAATAAAATAAGCAGAGGGGAGCACTTCAGGTGACGAGGTTGCCCCGAAACATAGAGAGGGTCTGTGTAGGTTAAGAGTCCATTATTAGAGCCGCACACACCGTGGAGGGTGCTCTCGGCCCGTGGAGGCCATCGGGGTAGAACCCTGTTAACAGCCTGGTCATCTCACCTCAGTCGGTGTCCTTAGAGAAAACATACACCGAGCAGAATGCAAACTTACCTAATTACTCATTGGGGGGTCAAAAGGGGTCACCTGTCATGTCATTCCTCTCATCATAATACTATTTAGCGTGTTTCCGATGATGGGCGCTCAGAGACTTCGTGATGTTATGCAGACATAATTTCAATTTTTCAAAATGCTTTTCTAGGTAATTACGAATGTGGAAAATGAGGTCTCCAGAGTGTTCCCATTTTATAGGCAGGGAAATTGAGACCCCAGAGTGAGCAGCCTGATCAAAATTCCATGTGAAGAAAGTAGAGCTGGGGGCGGGGGGCAGACCATGGTCAGATGCCCCCCAAGGATTCTCAGCGGGATGAAACCAGTGTTTCCCAACGCGATGACTCTGATGTCTGCCATGGAAGCAGGCAGACTTGGAGATGCAGTTCCAGTCTTGCGCACATGTATATAAGTAGAAATGGCGAGGCACTTTTTTTTCTTCCTGTCACTACCAAATTTAGCGCTTGAGAAAGTGAGGAAATCATTGCCCTGGCCCGAGCCAGGCTTCGCGCTGGCAGGTGCTCCCGAGCTTGTTAACTCCCACTTTCATCTCTGCCAATGCACTTCAGCGCTGACCGGCTGCACCCTGCTATTTCAGGACTGGCCCTCCCTTGCGTAAAAACTGCCAATTGTGTGGATTTGGGCCAAATGATCTGCGGAGATGTGTGATCTAGATAAATAAGTCAGTGATAGGGATTCAAAAGCAAAACAAAACTGATGCCTGCTGTGTCAGGGGTAACCCGAGCGGGATTTGAACCCAGGCCTCACAGAGGCTAAAGGCCAGTCTGTGACTCCACTGCACCACCTGGCCCCTCTGCAAAGGCTTCCTTTCCAAGAAAGCAAGTTTTACTACAGCTGTTTATGCATTCTGAATGCAATCCAAAAGTATTATTCACCAGCCAAAACATACTTTTAAATAATGTGAAGTGACCAACAAAAGCAAAGAAATTAAATGTTAATGGTGAGATCCTGTCGCTACAGCACCCCACTGTGGCTTTTTGAAAAAAAACAGCAGAAGACAGTCTGGGTCCCCCAAAGCATGAATTTGCTCAACAGAAATCACCATATAAATGAACGTAAATTCAGCTGCAGCAAAGCCCTGCTCAGTCAAGCCTTTCTCTGCCAGGTCTGGGGGTGGGGTGGGGCGCGGTTGGGACGCCACACCTCAGCTGGCTGTGAACATCACCCTTCTCTGTTCTTCCACAACAAAAGGATCTCACTGTGGAGCCCATGGTTCATTTGCTTTCTCACCGAATCAGGAAGATTTCCTACCACTTCTCCACCTGATTCACGCAGAGGCAGGCACCTCAGGGCCTCAGGTCACAGCCCCAGGAGACCCTAACAGGCCCTGCCCTGGAACCAGGTGATAAAGGTCACGAGGCAGAAAGCTTCCATTGTCCCTGCAGGAGTGCGGTGGGGCAGACGCCACTTCAGAAGTGTCCTTACATCTATTGACCTAGGAGAGGAGAGGAGCTAATCCAAGGAATAGAAGCTCCTGAAAAACTTCTAGAGGAAGGAAAAGCCCAGAGAGCGAACCCCCTATTCTCAAGCTGAAAGGGAACCCCCAGATGGAAAGGAGTCTGTGAGCAAGTATTTTACAGGGCTGCTTTTCCACCAGGTCCTGGCCTTGTTATATTTAGTTGTGGAAAAATCAGTGGATGTGGTGTTGACTTTTGTACCTACAATTTTATTTGAGTTACACCTTCCCATAGGGGCTGTGTACCCCATTCGGCCTTAGAGAGACGAAATAGCTCCATCCCCCAGTTGCAGCGTCTCTCCTGACCAAAATACACTTTCTGTTACAATTTTTATTCTCTTTAGCTTAACACTGACTTCAAAATCCCTCTTACTCTGCTCATGAGAAAACACGCCTGTCTAAAGCATGTCATTGTTTCCAGGCCACAGAGGGATGGACTTACTACTGACTGGTCACTTTGCACCAAAAGCAATCACCCACCCTAAGGGGTGGGAAGCGGAGGCCCTGCTACATCATCAGGTCCAATTCCTCCAGCAGGTGAACACAAGGAAACCTGGGGAAACACCTACTCCACCGCCTTGGGGGGACCTGGCCGGTCAGGGAAGGGCCTTCCCAAGAGTCACACTCCTTAGAGGGCAGGCTCGAGACGAGAAGACCTTGGCGCTCTGACTCTTGTCCACTTTCTTGCCATCATTTCGCCCATGTTCTTTCTCTTAGCGGTCCGCCTCACCTTTCCTGTTCAATTTCAGCTAATGAGTTTCCTATTTAATTCCTGTATGCGCACTCATCCAGGAAAGTTGTAAAAGACTTCATGGAAATCTAAGCTAGCCCCGAGGAAGCTGGAGGCATTTACATCTGCTTCCGCTGCTGCTCATAAAAACATTTGTAGAGTATCTTAAGGAGGAAAGGCAGGCTTAAAAAAAAAAAAAAAGATACAGTGCCTAGCCCCCAGTAGGAACATTGTCAATACTATATTTGTTGAACAAATGAAGTAGAATCTCATTTTTTTCTTAAACAAACCTATAGAATCAATAATGAAGGAGCTACATTGGAATGACACTAAGGGTTATTTCTGTGTGATGAGATTAAGGGTCAATTTTATATTCTTTTTAGTTTACCAGTTTTTCTAAATTCAACATTAAAGATATTATCACAAAAGAGGAAACAATAAAATGTATTTTAGAGAAATGTCTTAGATCACGTCACTATTTCTAAATGTAAATGTTAGCGTATATGCAGAAGGCTTTTGGGTGATAACGACCGTATTAGCTGTATTTGTGTAGGGTTCCTCACGCTAGGATCTGTGTTAAGTGGCCAATTCCATGATCCCATTGAACTCTTATAACAACTCCATGAGAGAGGTCGCACGATTATTATCTCCACGACCAGAAACAAAAGCTTGGAGAGGTTAAATGATTTGCCCAAAGTCTCACGGCTACCAAAAGGCATGGAACTGAGATTCTCGCTAAGGTTTTCCTGACCACACAGTCTGAGATCTTAATCTACAGGCCATGCTGCCCCCACTTCTTAGGCAGAAATCGTTTGTAGAGAATCTCTCCATCTTTGCAATCCCTGGTGCCGGCAGCTGAGGATATATACCTACCTGCTCCTGAAGCCACAGCTATCGTGTTCCCTGTATGTTATTATTTGTGAAAATTAGCCAATTCAAGTATGTCTAATGAAAATCAAACCATGAATTCTGTGATTAAAGAATTTTTTAAAAAGTCCGTAAGGGAGGCGTAGAGCAGAGGAAAGAAACAGGACACCATTGGATAAAATTAAACTTGTATGAGCCCTTCTCACGCTTTCCTTATCGAAAGCTCAGTTGGAGCTCAACAGGTTACAACACAATGAGTCTGGGTAGAGCAGTAATTTCACACAGCTGCGTTATTGTACGGGTTATTGATCTGATCGGAAAGCATGGGAAGGCCCCACAGCCTGCAAAGCCCTCACCCCTCTCCTTGGCAACACTGTCCTGGCCGGCCATCTGTCTCACCAAGGCCCCCAACTCATCTCTCTGCAGGTTCAGGGTCAATAGTTCCTGCTCTTGAAAACCCAGCTTCTTTTTTTCCATGGGTTTATAAATAGGTTGCTTTAAGTGACCCTGGGCTGAAACCAAGCTTACAAGGTGTCAGGTGAGATGCACGTTTTCTGCTCACTGAAGCTTTAAATTTGTCAGACCTGATTTCTGAACACAGCGTAGGACACAGTAATGAAACAAATTTTAGTTTTAAAGGCATGTCTTTTGAGGTCTCATCCTGCTAGCAAAATCTACTTTGCAGGTGTAAAATATGAGATTTTACTTGGGGAAGAGGTGACAGGATGAGGAGGGTGAAAGTGAAAACTGAGTAAGCTCATGAAAATTCAACCCTCCAGAACTCCTGGTTAAATGGATTCTGAAGAGTAAGGGCATGCTACTTCCAGCAGAAAAAGGCAAATGATAGAAAACAAATAACATGAATTTATTTATTTTTAAAAATTTTCTAAGCTATTTCCTAAAGTCAATATAAGTTCTGTCTGATCACACTTTTTTTTAGAGCTACAATTCTAAAGTGATTACTGATGTAGTCAGAAGGATTAGACTGGATTGAGAAAAAATCAAATATCTTAATTATGTGCATACACTCTACTTTTTATGGCAGGAAAGGAAAAACTGTATAAACAATGTCAACAGCCCAACCATACTGAAAATATCAATAAAAATAACTGTTGTTATCATTAAGGTGTTAGATGACAGTTATTGAAATTACGTAACTATTAAAGAACATTTCTGTGTCAGATACTTTAGTAACATTATCTCCTTAAATACTAATGACAGCTCTTCTCAACATCACCGCTCCCATTCAACAGATGAGAAAATTAAGTCTCAAGACATTTTTGCTCAAGGCCACTTAGCTACTAAATTGCGCGATAAGATTTAAATATGGGTTCAAAAGCACATTCTCTTGATCGCAAGTGTCCTCCTGGAATTTCAGACAAAAACCTTAGTAATCATGGAGTTTGCAAAAAAGATTTCTAGACGACTAAGCTTTCCTCCATCTCACTTAAGAGTGGCACCTAGACTCTACTCGGTGCCCTAGATGTCTGTTACAGGCACAAGGCCACGTGTTTTCAACAGGACGTAGAAAACAACGTCCTTATGTGCTGGGTAAGTGTGAGCCCTGGAACTACGGCAGCTCAAACACGGACAGCCTCAGGGAGGACTCAGTCTGGTCAGGAGTGGCCTAAGCCTGCCACAGGGCCAATGTTGAAGCCCAGGCGTCTTTCAGTGCCTCACCCCCCACCTCCTGTCCGGTGCTCCTCCTGGTCTGTCAGCAGGAGAGAGCAGTCTCTCCAGGAAGGGGAGCAGGCCCAAGCACCCATCTCTGGGGCACAGGTGCAGCAGCCCTTCCTGTACGGTCTGCCCCTCTAAGCACCCCAGAAATGCATCAGCATGCAAGGCCTGGTTAGGCTGCTGCTCCCCTACATATATTATTTGCATATTGATGCTTCCCGCTGTCTTTTAAGTTCTTGTTTGTAAATTGGAAACAAAGACCTTCTCAAGAAGACTCTCTCCCAGGTGCCTCATTTTGGTTGCATTCTACCTAGTGACCTTGGCCCCAAGCCTGCTCGGCTGCGCCCGCGTCATTGGAAGGCCTGTTTGTGGCTGGCTTACCTTCATGTGGGATTTGAGATTGTCCTTGCGAGCACATCGGAATGGACAGAGTGGACACTGATGACTTTTTAAACCTGTGTGAATCACCATGTGCCGCTTCCAGTAACTCTTCCTTTTTATAACCAAACCACATATAGGACACTGGAAAGGCTTTCCGCTTTCCTCTTCGGAGGCTTGGAAGAAGGAGAAAGAAAGGAACATTAAAGCAAACAAAAAAGGAGCATGCATTGCTAGCTAGGTAAAGAACACTTAAAGTGATCTGACGTTTTTCCTTGGCAATCCCAGGACATTATCTGCGAGGAAGTTTTATGACTTCTCTTCTTCAGGTAGAAACCCATGATTATCTCATGACTTCCATTTGCGTTCCCTTTTCTGAAATCCAATCACGCTGCCTTGTGGAAGTCTTACTTCTTTTGGCGACCCCACACTCAGGGAAGACATCTGCAAAGGGGCTTCGCCTGACCTGTCCTTGCTCAGCCCAGAGTAGCCTCAACTCAGGGGCTTTGATTTCTAGAGAAAACTGCCAGACTCGAGGCCACCTGTGAAGGCCTGAACTTGGAAAATGGCAAGAAATAAAGACAAATCAAACGGGACAGAGAATAACACTGCAGAGACGGAAAACCTAACGGCCACCATAAACCTCACAAACTGAGCTCCAGTGGAGACAAATTGCCGGATCCCTACCGCTGGCTTGTTCAGTTACGGATCGAGCAGATGCTGCCGCTGCCAATTTAGCCATCAGAGGGTCAGAAGGTCAGGGTTTTCACCCTCTGATTTCTGTTCCTCTGGCCGCCACTAACAAGATGCGCTGCCTTCAGCCACACTGTCATGGGCCCCCCTGCCTACTGTGGGAAAAGCTACCCCTCTGCTTCAATTTTTCAGGAGAGCAAACAAACCAACTAGTTCCCCCAAGGAAAGCTCAGCTCACTCTCTCCTCCTCTGTCTCCACGGGAAGGGTCTCGACTGTGACACTGTGTTGCCAAGACCAATTGATAATGGCCAGTGCCATCCCAGCCTTGGCAATTGGGACGTAGAGACAATCAAAACAGGTAGAGTTCAGGTCTCAAACTTGCCTCTCTTAATGATAAGGGATCAGAAATATTTGCAAACTGTGACATAAATTGCAATTCACTCATGAAGTCCACAAAGCTATATTTTAAAAATGAGATATGGTATAGAAGCTAACTAATCCAGAAACATGCCTAAGGTATTGAAGACTGAGTAGATAAAGTAAGACATGAAACCATGTCTCAGGAATTTCTATTTTTGTTTTCTAAAATATGGGAATCAATTGCTGCTGAAACCTTTAGGTGAAAGGTTGACAGGGAACTTTATAGAGGATGGATCAAGCTGACAACACATAAAACCACTGATTAATCTTAACATCACTAAAAAGGGAACAGACGCAGGGCACCTTCTGATAAGCCATCTATGAAATACTCTTACAAAAAATTTAATCAGGCCTCTGTCTCACTAGCCGTCCACTGGAAATACAGGTGGTTAAAAACAACATCATGTTAAACACACAAAGGGGACGGAATCAGCCAAACTCAGAATGTGGGAAAATCTGTGGGACAAATGACCCAGTTTCTTCAACAAGGAAATAACATTTTTAAAAGGGCAGGGGTTATAGATGAAAAGACACGTTAAGACACATATTTTAAAAAATGCAAGGTGTGAAGCTTATTTCGATCCCGATTATATAAAATTATAAACGAACACTTTTGAGATAAATTGAGGAAGTGCTGATTATAGCCTGGGTGTTCCATAGCTTCATGTAACAATTGTTGATCCTATTAGATGTGATCCTAGTCATTGTGGTTGTTTTTTAAAGTCCTTTTCTATTGGAAATATATGTAGAGATATTTATAAGCAAATGGATATGATGTCTGCGATCTGCTTTAAAATGCTTGAACAAAAAAAAGAGGGGGAGTAGGAAGAATGGGATGAATAAATGAAACAAAAGAAAAAGATATCCTTTTGTATGTATGAAAATTGTCTGGAAGTATCCCAAGCTGTATCGACTCCGTCTTTCCCTTGGACCCTTCAGCTGCGAAGAGAGGGGGGGTCTGCTGCATGGGCAACAGCAGACCCTCCATATTACCCTGCCCAGGCTCTGTAGCTTCAGCATCATCACAAGATGTCGATTCAACATGGGAGGAGACAGATACCATGTCACTCCCGAGTCGGACTGCACAGCCATTCTCGGCGGTGCAGATAGACTCTTAAGAAGCTACACCATCGTCTCTCGAGACGGACGGCTGTCGACGATCCCCAAGAAACCATTAAGCAGTTAAGTTGGAAAGATTGTGGATTAAAAAACAGGGTCAGGGAGGAAAGTTTTCGTTTTCATTTTATATTCTTCTGTACTATTTGAATTTTTAATGCATATGTTACTTTTACCATTTTAAAGGGAAGTATTCTTAAGTGTGAACTTTAAAGTACTTTTATTTTTTCACAGAGTCAACTGAGTCTTTCTACATGCAAAGAACCACTGAAAATAGTTGCAAGCAGGAGGATTCTGGAATAAAGTTATGGCATTCCAAGAATGCTGTTTTACTAATACAGGTACAAGCAATTTTGGTTAGCTTGACCACGTACCTTGAAAAAGAATCCTCTGTCTAAAAATATATCCTTCAAGACTGGAAATTCTGCTTGTGACATGTATTACAAGTATTTCCTCTTCCGACTGGGGGACGGGGAAGAAATGAAGGGCTTCCTTCCACTCTAGGAAAAGCACACTTCTGAAGTTTATAAACACACTTTTTTATGGACCCACTCAAGCTTTCCTGCTGTCCATTTCTGTTGATGGTCTCTGCTGACTGGGGGTCCTACCCCCTCCCTGGGCCCTCACTTCTGTTCTCCACTGTCACTTCCTTTTCCCTCTAATACCTTGACCACAGAGACTGCATGGTGAACACCAGATTGGAGAGAAAGGACTGAATCGGGCCTCTAGGCGAGATTATTCTCATAAGCCAGTGGTGCGGGGGAAGGAATGATAATAGTGTTTATTCAGGGTTATAAGAGAACATTAAAGTAGAACAGTAAGAAAGAGGGACACAAACAGGTTGCCACCAATCCCATGCTCAGGAAGTGTTTCCTACTATATTCAGCCTAAACCGCCTAATTTTTCAGAATTATCTGGGAGATGAAAGAAAACCTGAGATGCCTTCCACTGACGGGAGATGTCACAGCACATCATAGGAAGGCAATAAAAAGAAGCACCGCCTGGTTTCCCTGGACACCTTGCTTTGCCTGATGTCGGCACTCCCAGCTCCCACCCCCATCACCTAGTCTGTACTGCAAAGGTAGTCCTGCATATTAATAATTCATATAAATCTATTTTATTTCAGAGCTCTGTTTCCTTAGTTTTAATTAATGGCAAAACATATGTGAATCATGTACAAAGGAGGGTGTCCTTGGATTGACTGGGAAAAGAATTAGACATTAGAAAACCCAATGAAAACAAACTAACCACAAGTTACGTGGTCAAACAGCTACATTACTAATTTGAAATTTTTAACTGATCATGGTGGGAGAGGGAGAAAATAATCCAAATGGTAAACGTCACCAGAATACAATAATCAGTTTTCAAAGTTGGCCAGTAATCTCTCCCCTGATAACATCTGCATTTTTATTTAGTCAAGAAAAAAAAGATTTCATAGTTTAGTGGGATGCTCTCTGTGTGTATAGGGCGTGAATTAATTTAAGGAAAGGAGGAAGTAAGGATGTATTCTCTTTTGTGTGCCAAACTATTTTCAAGGAACTGACAGCTGTAAGTTTCACTCAAATATAGAGCCTAAGGAAATATGACCACTTCTTCAGAATAATTCACACTTTCTTGAGGCAACGGGATTGAAACATTCATGATTTTACCTAATTTACTACTGTCTGATAAACAATCTCCCTCAAATATATCACTAGCTAATTCTTATCATAGCAAACAAAACTAAATCTCATCAGATGGTAATCAACCCAATGGGATGGAAAGCTACTAATTTGCTACTTTGGAGAAAACATGTTCTCTTCCTAGGCAATAATATTATTGGAATAAAAGAGATAATAAATGTGTGTGAAATGTCCGTCACGCAGTAAATGGAAGCTATTGGTAGCAGCTGTAATAGTAATAGTAGTGACAATAAACTCTGGTCATGCCCTCCAAAGCAGAAAACTCACCATTAGAGCAGATGTAAATTTAAACAACTGGCATCACATAATAAATACATAGCTCGGGGCCTGGCCTGACATGGTAGTTTATCATTGGAGCCAAGACGAAGGAAAAGAGCCAGCGTTCATTGTGCCGCTCAGGTAGGGTCTGACTCAGCCTAGACAGAATTCTGATGGCACAAAAAGAGAGAGATGGAGAAAACAGAAGGGGAGAAGAAGAGGGTGGAGGGGGGAATGAGCTGGGGCAAGAATGGAAGTCCCCACCTTTCTGTCTCCAGCACCCAAAATGGTGCCGGGACAACGTACACTTCAGAACGAGTGCGTCAGATTGTAATAAGAAGAAGTGGGAAGAGTTGGGTCAAGAGAGGATGGAAAAGTGAAATGAGCGCTGGACATGGAAGTAAAAGACATAGGAAGCTGCCAAGTAAGTCCCAGTGGAAGGAGGGTTAGCCCAAGACTGCATGCCTTTCACCCAGGAGCCAATGCACCTTCTGAATGAATGGTGTATAAAGAGAGGGACGGATCTCTGTGCACTCCCACCTCACCTATTTCCAAAATGAACCTGGAGTGCCTTATATTAAAAAGGCATGCAGTATGACTACCTTATCAATACAGTATAGTGATATACGCTTAAACTATTGACAATGGATCAGAGCAGCCCACGATGGAGATGACCTTGTAGGAGAGTTGATCGTGATTTTTGAGAAGGAACATATTGAACTTTATTAAAAAAATTTTTTTTAAGTTGATAAAGTTAAAAATAAACAGAAGTAAAACCAAGGAATTTTTAAGCAGGAAGAAATCTTGCCGATGGTTCCCAATCAGCTCAGTTCGGAGATGAGAAAGTAAAGTGACTGTATCACTTCAAGTTCCTCTGCTAGTGAGTGGAAGGGCCATTAGAGGCAGTCCCTCACTTTCATTGGTCTACCCGATCGTCTATCTACAAATTCATGGAGCAACAACATTAAAACTTCACTGGGTTAAAAACAAAGCAAACAAAAAATTAACTCTCTTGCTTTAACTCAAGGAAGGTATTTAAAAAAAATTAATGTAATTGCAGTAGTCCCTCTCTATATCGTGGCCTCACTGTATCGCAACCTCACTATATTGTGGGATTTTTAAAAATATTATATTTAATTATTTATCATGGGTTTTTCGCTATATCACGGGATTTTGTGGTACTGTATACGTATGTTTTTCAAGTTATGTAGGTTTAAGAGTGTAGAATATGTCACGAACATAAGTAGTGTTTATAAAAGGGTGGAAAAGGTTAATAAGGGACTGGGAACGGTTTATAAGTGTGTGGGGAGGGTTTACAAAGCCTTAAAATATATACAAATACTAAAATAAATGTAAGGTTCCTGCTTTGCGGATTTTCACCTATCACAGGGGGTCTAGAACGTAATACCCACGATAAGTGAGAGAATACTGTATCCTGCAGGCTTTGAAATAAAACTTTCTCTTGTTAGATCTTATGTAACAATTTGCAGAAAATCTTGATAATTTGCAAGTGGGTAGTTTTTTCATACAGACCTTACCACACACATAGAAGGAGTTCAAGGTCCCAGGGCCCCAGGGTGCAAAATACATGCCTCACTGCCATCTCCACTTCATGCCCCCCAACCCGCTAGTGCACCCCTGGGTAAGAGGACCCATCCTCCTTCCTAACAACATATCAATACCTGCATTGAATACCTTTTAATAGAATTTCTCAAATGCTATTTTAGAGAAACAAAAAAATTATGTTAGCAATGGATATCACTGGGTTTATCAGTTGTTATTGACACTGATATTATCAATGCATATTTTAATAAATGGCAAGTATTCAATAAAACTAAGAAGTTGATACCTAGAGGCAGTCTAAATTTGAGTCACTGGGGAAATATAACTGAGATCGGCGACAGATAGTGCTGAATCTTGATTAAAAAGTGAATTTTCTAAGTAAGTTCCTGTCTGCAATCATTGCCAGATTACAGCTAGAATAACCAGGGACCAAAGGGAGTATCAGGAAAGGTCCCCTCACTTCCTGGAGTGTCTATGCTTTTGCAATAATGTTAATAACATCATGTAAATATGACAGAAAAACAGCAGCCAGGCACCTCCTATTTATTGACCCAGGAAATATTCTTAGCCCTCAGATGCATGAGACTGGCTTGCATTCAGGCATATTTAAATTTTATTCAGGAAAATAAGATGTTTTGGAGGCCCTCTGTCTGAAACTCTCCTTGTTATGAACTAGGATCCTGGCATCCTGAGAATCTTGTTGGCCTTCCACAAAAAACGTTGTCTGTAAAATAAAAACCATTTACTTTTTTTCCCTGGGCTGCTGTAGAAGAACAGTAGCTTCAAAGAGAATTGAGTCAATGTGTGACATTTATCTTTATAGCAAACAGACATAATCTTCCTTCTATCGTGTCCCCTTTCAGAGGAGCAGTGTAGCATGTGCCGGGGCACAGGGTCACATGAGAGAAATCTTCTCCTCAAGTGTCACTTCTCTCTTGTGGGGAAAAGGCTATCGACTAGTGGACTCTTTAAGGAATTAAATACACCATGACCTGGCAACAACAGAATCCTATTCAAAAAAGAGGAATAAGGCCGGACCTAAAAGACACTTATTTTTTTTTCCCCCATGGCTTGGACTTCTCTTGACCTAAAGAAGGTCAAAGAAACGCTTGAGTCTAAATTGCTCAATACATTGGCTTTTCCAGCACATACCTCTTTGAAACTCTAGAATCAACTTGATATGGGCTTTTTGCAACACTTTGAGAAATAGCTTGAAAATGGAAGCCCTGTTTGAAGTCAGGATGGTGTGGAGTTTATTTTTTTGAAAAAAAATTTTTTTCTTTTTTGTTACTATTTGTTTATTTAAGTCATTAAGCAACAGCATCGGAATCCCTTTCTCTGCTGTGCGAAAACAGTCCACCTATCTATTTTGAATTAAACTAAGATTTCTTTCTAAGGTAAAGGGAAAAAATAAAACTATGAAATGTTTAGGAACAGGGGTGACCGCTCTCACCACATCCCCACAAATGCTTTTTAGGTAGAGCCAAGGGACATCCGAATCTAGCCCCTGGGTTGTCTGGAAGCCAACAGTATTATGTGTAAAGGGGAAGGCAGAGGAGGGGGCAGATGGAGAAGACACACCTTCTCTTCCACTCCTCAGATTCAAAAACCAGTGATCCAAGTAACACCAAGCAAATCATCTCTCCACAATGTAAAGGTAAACAACAGAATTAGACATGGCATTTGTTTCATCTGGAAAGTGTAGAGAGGCACCCGCTCTGCTGTTTCTACCCCATGCAACAGGAAACAGAACCTGAATTTAGGATGCGACCGCATGGACGCACAGAACACTCTTCACGTGGCCATTTCAGGAGCCCTCGAGTTTTCTCTCTGCTGTGATCTTTTCCCCTTGTGTGAGCTTTACAAAAATGAATGATGTTTTAACACAATTAGTGCCTCAGTGGGGCTGCTTTACCGAGTCTTGGATGGTGAACAGAGGCATGAAAATGGGGGGCACAGGTACCAATCAATAGCAGAGCCCCAATCTGAGAAGTTCCTCTCTCCTCTTTCAATCCGAAGGTTTTAAACATCCATTGATTAAAATATGAAGCATTTCAGCAAGAGAATAAATTGAGTAAAGAGAAAGGAAAAAACAATTTCTTATAGAACTCCCTATTAAATCCTGCTGAGAAGCTCGTTCAGGGGTTGGCATGAACGCGGTGCATTTAAACCAACAAGAGACTACATCTACCTCGCGTGTGCATCCTACAAACTACAGGCCAAATCTCCCTCCACCATCTCTACATTCATCTAGGCACTTGAGTAAAAAAATTAATACTTCACAATTATTGCCGGTTGTACCCGAGACACTTGAAAATGACAAAGCTGCTAGTTTTTCAGAAGGCACAATTTTATCAGTTAGCTTTTTCCAAGTCTTCAGTCAACTAAGGTTTATTATTAATGTTATATAAGCTTTGCAAGCAACTTAATGCTCAGGTGAATTTGCAGGGTAAACACCATGAATGCATTTATTTGATAACCAGATGTGTAGAATATTTATAAAATTACATTTTACATAGAGTCACGCCTCCCTTCCTGCTTCTACCCTAACTAAAATTTCGATAAATCAAGAGTGATTTATTCCATGGCAATATCACCCAGCTTCCTCTGTTCTTCTCCTTGTTTCCAAATTTTAGCCATTTCTCTCTGTTTCACCAGATGGCAGGTGAGAAGTGAGGAAAAATAAAACTCAGAGCTGATAAACATTTCAGGGTTTTATTGACACTTTGGAAACTCTGGCGTGAACGATTTGGATCACTTCGAGTCATAAAAATTCCAGAGATCCATTTCCCTAGTTGTATTCTGCTGTTTACACAAGTTTTAAAGTAATTATAATTAGTGCATACAGCTCACTCAGCGATTTAAATGGAAATTTGTCATATATGCGTCAAACTGATGTGCGCTGCGATCGTTCGGTCAATGATTTGCCTTTCTAAACCCTCTTCATCAATGCGGCTGCAAATAATCAAAGCTGGCTAGACACACAACGGCAGTGTTTATACTGATGAGGACCCACAGAGCCTCCTTCCTGTTCGAGTCTGGCAGGATATCCTCGGGAGACATCTGTAACTCCATACGTCCACCGCCAGGACCATATATTTATCATAAGCGCAACTTCAAAACAAACCAGTGCAAGAAATGATGTCTCCACTGTGAGAACTCAAGTGACTACATTTCTCCCTCAGATGAATAACTCGCTCTATATGTCAGCGACTTCTCCTTTGGAAAGACTGTCCTCACAAGAAAAAAAACTTATGATTCAAATTTTCCACATGCATGTTCCCTCAGAATCTGATTAGGCTGGAATAAAATAAAGCACTTGCAGGAAACGCTTTGATTCTGACTGAAGGACAATATCCTTCAGAGTTCTTGTGTGATAAGGAATTACAGAAGAGCAGGATAAGTGAAAGGGGCTTAAATTCCACAAAAAGGTAATAAAAATGCTAACATAAAAGTATACCGTGTGATAAATTAGGGCAAGGTAGTTACTGATTATACAAAAGTCCATTTGTGATGGAGGCAGCGGGAAGGGTGGGCTCTCCCTTGTCCAATGTTTCAAAAGCAGCTTCTCCCCCTATGCTCAGTGATGCCACAGACTCCATGACAAAGATGCTTTGATCTTCCCCCATTAAATATTTCCTGTATGGACCTAGCCTGAACCTGGTAATGAAAAAAAAAAATCATTTATATGAAAGGGAGGAGAGTACTGTGTATCTCCGAGATTATTCATTACCTTTCAACAATGAAGCTATTTGTGAAGCCTTTATGTCATCCGTACATGAAAGACCACCACGCTGCTTATTTAAAGTACTCTGTTGTGCTCCCGTTTTTTTATTCCTGCCTCAGATCAGATGGGGAACCCAACCGGATAAGGCAAAAGCGAAATAAGAAGACTTAGCAATTTACAGTCAAAACGCCTAACGCGATGACGGAAATAAAAGATTCCATACCTGAGTTGGCGGGTTTAGAAACTCTTCCCTTAGGAACGGGGAGTAACAATAATTCCAAGGATTGTGGTGGTGGCGGCGGCGGTGGCGGTGGCGGTGGCGGGGTCACCTTTTCTTGCTTCTTCTCGGAAGGCGGTGGCGGTAGGGGATCCTCAGGCACCAGTGATGACTTCTCAGCCAGAAGACTCCCAGCAGCCCTTGCAGCCACCTCCTTGAGAAGGGCGGCCGAGGAGGTCATGGAAGCCAGGGAAAGGAAAGGGCTGGCCGGAGGGGGATGTTCCTGACCAGGAGTCAAGTTTCTCTCACTGACTTTCTTGGACAAAGCTGCCAAGGTGGAACTGGCAGACTGGGAGCTAAACGGGGAGGAAAAGGACTCAAATCGCATGGTCTCCTCAGTCCTGGTGAGAGATTTGTCCTGCAGAACAGCGTTGGCTGCAGCCTTCAGTTTTAGGATGGCTGAGTCTGGGGACAGGCCGCAGGTGGTGGTTGAGTTGGGCAACCACTTACCTTGATTCCATATAAAACGGTTACTTGGAGTGTATTGGTCATTCTGTTCCTGCTTCTCAGCCAACTTCCTGGCAAGAACACTGAGCTGCTGGGCATGGTGGGACGGTGGGGAAAAGGAGAGGTTGGGGCCAGCGTTTACCGGGGACTCTACCCGGCCGTTGGCCGTGGCTGTGGCGTCGAGTTTGAGGGACCCAGCCTCCAGCAGCCGCCTCAAGTTGCTGCTCAAAGGTTTCGTGGAGCCTGGGGAGTCGTCTTCACACAGAGAGGACACCCCCGGGGAGAGGTGATCTTGACAATTCAGTGAGTCTCGCAGGACGTCACCGTCAAGTGCCACCAGCTCCAGCGTGTGACTGCTGGGAGTGGCACTTCCCAAGGAGGTGTCGGGGGAAGTGGACTGCTCCTGGATCCGGTCCTCCAGAGACAACTTATAGTTCTCCTGGACTTCGCCATAGGATGCTTCTGACGGAGTCTCGGAGGAGTTTCCATACCAGTGTTCTCCTTCACTGAGTTCGCCCTCCGCCTCGTCCTGCCTACTAACATCTGGGGGAATGAAGAAGATCAGGTTTACTCCCAATGTGAGCAATAGGCGAGTCTGAAGACATTCACACGGTGTTGCTGACACGCTTCCTCTTCCCTTCCACCCAAGAACCACATGAAAGACAGCAACCACCTGACTCCAGTGCTGAGTCAGACTGTCTTGTCATAAGCCTGAAAGGAGGTAAAACACTAAACAGGCAAAGGTAAAAGCACACCCACTTATGACATGTATTAACCTTTAATAATTATTCTGGATACGTGGAAGAGGAAAAGGAGGAAAGAGAAAAGTAGATCTGGTCAAGAAGTAACTGCTATATTCAGTGACGGAGGCAATGGAAAGAAGCTTGTATCCTTGCAGGAAAACCAGCATGGCATCTTTAGTATTGAGTCAGAGTTAGAGAGGCAGCTGGCAGGTTGGGGAAAACGCAGGCTGGGAGACAGCACCTAACTCCATGCCCTCAGGCAAGTCCCTGAGCTGGGTTGATAGAGGCAATTAATTTTTTTTTAAGTTCATCAAACAATGTAAATACCTTCTATATATTACAACTTCACCCAGTCCTTATGAAGCTTAAATCATAATAGACATGTGACCATGTTTTGAAAATAGTCAAGTACTATATAAAAATCAGAGCTCATTACAAAAACTATTCACATTAATGATGTCTTAAAGTGACAATATTGGCCACATTATAACTGCTACTGGGTTGAGAGTCCTTGATTCCAATCACCGACACCTTATCCCAGGCAGAGATTAGTAACTCATTCCCTCACAGCACTAAGAGTCCCCTTTAATTAGTTTCTGTCCATTAATTTATCCGTCCGCCACTCCCACTCTGAACGCCCAGCCCCCAGGCACCACTCAGCTGGGATTCCTTGCTGTTGCAGGAGCACTGCTTGTGCATTCTGTCCCTCATCTACCTTTGCTCAAAATATTCCTTCTATCTGGAATGTCTTTCCCCAGAAAACCTGAATGTCCAGTTCTGCTCATTCTTCAACACTCAGATCAAAGGGTTCTTCCTCATGGTTCTCCCCAGAACTCTCGGTCAGAATTAACCTCTCCTTCTCATCCATCCACTCACTTATTCAATGAATAGTTACAGCAGATTACCTGCTGCATGCCAGGCATTGCTTAGGATTGTTCTAGACTGAACAACTTTGAACAAGACAAAGATCCTTCCTTCTTGGAGCTTACATTTCAGTGGGGGAAGACAGCTGTTCAACAAAAGTAATACATTAGGAAATTATGGAGTAAGCCACAGGGTGAGAAGGGCTTTGAAAAAGGACACAGAACAAGACAAGAAGGATGGCAGGCCACTGGCGGGAGGCGAGCTGCAGTTTTGAATAGAGCGGTCAGGGTGAGGCTTCATGGAGGGGGTGACTGTGGAGCAAACACTGGAAAGAAGAGAGTTGTTCACACAGGATCTCTGGAAGACAGTCCCATGCAGACGGCATCACTGTCGAGGCGCTCATGTAGGAACACGCTCGGCATGCCCATAGAATGCAAGGAAGACGGTGTGGGTACAGTGGAGTGAGTGAGGATCAGAGCAGCAGGAGAAGTCAGACAGAGAGATAGGCAGGCAGGCAGGCAGACAGACAGACGAACTGACGGACAGACGGACAGCTGGGCGTTGTGAAGGAGGCTGCGAATATGAGTGGGACGCTGGAAACGATGGAAACATCTTTGGCACCTGGTGAAACTGGGAACCCCTGGAGGGGTCGGGCCTGGGGAGTCAAATGACCTGACTTCTCTTGTTTCAGAGGATTGTTCTGGAAAAAGAGTTCGGGTACAAGGCTGGGAGCAGGGAGACCAGCTCAAGGCATGGGCAGAGGGTGAGAAGCAGCCAGATGCCGTGCATATTTTGAATGCAGGGCCAACATTACCATGCTTTGTTTACACTGGTTTTTATATTCATTTTAAATGATCTGCCTGCCACTGGTTTGTCGTCTGAAAGGTGAGCAGCGCTGTTCGTTGAAAGCAGGGATTTTCCCATCTACATACACCACACTGTGCCCAATGCATCGCCTGGCCCCTAGCAGACTTCAGTGGGTGTTTCAGGATTGAGCCAAAAGGCCCCACCGCCAAGTTTTGCTATATAACATGCTGTCTTGTCGGAATAGAAATAGCTGGAACCAGTAATGCATGAACTACAAGCTAATACATTGATCTTCCCTTGCTATTTGGAGAAGAAATGTCACAAATGACAAATTCTCTTTCACTAAAGTTTTACAACTCCTTCCTGAGAGTCTTTATTAAGTTATCAAGAAAATGTAAAATATCAAATGGAATTTGCTGGAAAAAAAAAAGCAGATGACATTGGATTTGCTCTTTTAAAAACAGTCTGGTTCCTTGTGATTTGCTACATTTCCTTCTTCCCACTTGATTTCAACGTTTTTCATCTTTCCTGAAATCGGCGGGACCCTGAACCACCCATCTTCCCAGTGGCTGCGCCTAGAAATGCCTTTTACCAAACACCAAGCAGTCAACATCAATTTCAACAACTGGGCTAATTTTATGTTCCTCTGGCAAACCACCTTTCTTGATTTCAGATTAAACACCTCATCCTTCAGGAGAATCACATGAGACTACGATTTAAAAATCACCACAGTTAAGAATTAGCTGAATATCTCCTGAAAGAATCTCTTCTTTGATCTTTATTGATACTAAATGAACTAACATAGGAAAACAGGTGATTCAAAAGTAGATATTGTTAGGTTATATTTTTGTCAAACTAGAGTAGCTCTGGATAGGCAAGACTGGTCTAGACACTCGCTTTAAGGATGAATGAATGAGGTGTTTATACAATCAGCGTTTTGAGAACCACGAAAAACTACAACCACATATCCAGGCCTGTCATTTTACTGAAACTATTAGATATTATAAAGGTGATCTGCTTGGATCAAAGATACACAGCTCCCTAGTGCTAAGGTCCAAAGCAAGAACCCAAATCTCTCAACACTTGGCTCAGTGGTCTCTGCAAAGCCCCAGTGCTCGGTCTACCACACACCCTCCGAGTGGCAACCTCTAGTGAGCTCTATCTGAGCAGCTGCCCTGCCCCCAGCACGTACCCATCCTTTCAGCCTCTTGGAACAGAAATCAGGAAGAGAATTCTCTTAGATCAGAATAGCGGTCACTCTTTATCTCGAGGTAAACCATTAAGAGGTAGCTACCCATTATTCCTATACCCTAATCTCTCCAATCCTTCTCTGCCTCTTCCTTGTTGCAGTCAATCAAATACTGATTCAAATGCCTAGAGAATTCATTCAGCACACCTACTGGCAAACTCCAAAGGCCAAGCTTAATTCCTGACTCCCTCCATGTACACCCCCAGGGAAAAAGAACATAACCCCTTCAAATGTGAAATGGGTAAAGTGTGTCAAAAATGAAAGAAGTTGTCAACTCAGGCTCCAAAGCTATCCAGCAGTGGTAAGGAAAGTCGAACATTCTTGAATTATACAAACCACTGATACCTATTTTTAAAGCAACTTTCCCAATCTTGCCAAAACACAAGCCCCAAACAAGCAAACAAAGCGTTTCTTAAACAGCTTATATCCTCTAAAATACCTGGGTAGTTCTCAACCATCCTTTCTCTGGTTCTTTGCGGGCATGAACACAGACACACTCTCTTCCAGACTGCAAGAAAGCTCGAATACATAAAGAATATTTTTAAACTCATAATACTCTATTAATTGCTTTTCAGAAGATGCTGCTACTGAAATTGAGGTTATTCAAGTAATAAACCACCAAATAATTGTAATGCATGGCCTAGAAAGAGCCAGGCCAGAAACCTGAGGAGAAACAGATCTGAAATTATTCTGGCCTAACCTGAGGTCAAGGGAAAGGTGGGGGAAGCTTTCAGAGAAATGAATGCATGAGACGTGGGGACGTGCAGAGGTTAGAGAAAAATCTTAAGAGGCTCAAACAAATACGCTTGTAGTTCACAAAACAGCAGCAATAAAGGATCTTCTCCCACGAATATTCATTTCTCCCCCCTGAGGAGCTGCTCTCTATTTTTACATTCAGTTTCATCAAGAAGGTGTCCTGGAAGGCTGTGCTGTCCGGTTGTGGGGGGACCCCCTCCTTCAGCGTGGTCTGCAGGACCCCCCAGCGCCTTGGACACGACGTATCATGAGAAAAGTTTCTCTCCTCTGGGAGCGCAGAACAAAGCATTCCTGCAATCTAGGAGATTAATTTGTTGGCCGCCACAAACTTTAGAATAAGCAAGGCTTGACTTTTGAGTTTCTGGTGACAGGAAAAGGGACCCTGGGCAGCGAGACAGGTCCCTTTTCCTGTCACCAGCATGGAATGGTGGCACGCAATCACAGAGCCCTGGAACCGCTTCCTGCGCGCACGCACCCTCCCACCGCGGACCTCAGTGCTTCCCTAACTCCGGCTCCCCGGGAAGCCTTTCAACAGCCAATGTAAATAACTTCCTTCTAAATACATTATTTTTAACCTCCAGAATAGGAAGCGATTTCCGTGGCTAATTTTGCAACAACCTATGTGTCTCACAGCCAGGTTCACACTCCTGCCTGTCAATTTTACACAACAGAGTCTGTTTTTGTGTTTTTCACTTTGAATCTGAAAACTCAGAGAATTAAGAATAGAAATGGTGCAATTACGGAATGAAAATATGCTGAATAAATTTTGTTTCCATGTGGCGACAATTTCTCTTTTGGGGGAAACAAAACAAAATTCCACTACCTAACACATTTATTTATAATTCAGCTCCCCAGTAGAAACTCAGCAACTTGATATCCACAATTTTTGCTGCATTTTTTCCAACTCACTTCCTTTTCGGTGTGAGAGTTGTGATCAGATGCATTTAATTGGGCCAATATTCATCTAAGATCCTCGTTCAGAAAGATTGGAGACGAGGAAAAATATATAAGAAAGAGACATCTATTAATTTTCCTGCCTTTTGGCTGAGGCTAAAGCAAGTAGAGATGGAAGGCTAAAAGCCCCTACCTGTAAAACATTCCTACCAGCTGGTCCACACGACTCTAGCCAGTAGGTTTGGAAGAGAACAAGCTCAACCTCCCAGGACCCATCTGGATGGAGTTGACTCTCGGTCAGTTCCCTGGCCGTCAACGCCCTCTTCTTGTGACCCCAGATGTGTTTACCTGGTACCTACCAACTCGCCTTCTGGTTCATTTTCATCTAAATCTTCCGAGTTTTCCCTTTCCACCAAATGCACATCTCTAGCCAAATACTTGCCCCTATCTTTTAAGGCCACACATCTCTAACAGTATCATCAGTTATACCCGTAATACCTCCCTCGAATCATACAACCAAATTTTCCATGGAATTTTATATAGTATTTATTGGTTTGTAAAGCTTAACGAGCTGCCCATAAAACTTATCAGCAAAACCAATGCTTATAATTGATTTAATTCAACAGCCATTTACTGAGCAGTTACTATGGTCAAGGAACTGCCTCCCCTGCAACAAGGCGACTCAAGAGGCATGACAGTCTCTGGCCTAACAGTTTATGATCCGCAGGAATGCGAGGCTTGCCCAAGCACAGGGAGCAGCACAAAGGAGCAGAGCAAGGGTGTGTGTGCACAAAAGAGGGAGCGAGTTCTTCCAGTGGCACAGGTGGCTGTGGAAATAGACCTCGAAGGATGAAGATTTTAACAGATGATACTGGGAATTCACTTAGATGTGGGCTTGCTCCTCTGCAAACCATCAAACAGAACAGCCCAGTCAAGGAGCAAGCTAACATCCAAGTGAGAACTGTTGCATAAATCCACATCCTTAATGTTTCACATTTTTAAAAAAGGCACCCTCCACTGATTGGTTAGAGGTAGATTTTATCCATCATCTTACTGTACTTGCTAGTTGTGAAACCACGAGCTTATCAAGACCAGAGGCGGGAGCAGGAGTCAGTCGTTTTTGCACTCCTGCTCAGTGCCCTGCCCACAGCCCCTGCGGCTGTAAGGGCCACCGGGACGGCAGGAAGCCACTGCTAGCGCTCCCAGTGCCCCAGCCAAACACCGAGAGGGGCACAGCGCAGCTGCCAGCAGCAGACAGGATGTCAGAGCCCTCTCATTTGCCTCTCTACTCTCTTCTCTCTGAGGTTGGCCTTATCCTCTCAGGCTACCTTTCCCAGGAGGCTGACACCCGGCAGCACAGGCTCTGAGTTTTCACTGTCAATGACTTACCACTACAGAGCGGTCCCTCCCCGTCTGATTGGCCTGTGAGAGGTCATGTTCCGCTCCCGGGTCCTATCACTGGAGCCAGAGGGTGGGTTCTACAGTTGGCTCAATGTGGGTCACAGAAGAAAGCAGAGGCAAAGAGGCACCCGGAAGGCAAAAGCAGTGACCTCTATCATGTTTAATAAAGGTTGAGGATGCTGCACGTCGGGCTGTTCTGAACCCATTTTATAATTTTAAGCATAAAACATAACCTCATTTAGGCTGGTTGTACCTGAAAATTTTTAGATTGCCCCTTTGCAGCTTGAAAGCCTGAGCACTTCCCACCGACACCAGGTGTAGCCGAACCTAAGAGACCTCTCAGGGATTTGGGGCTCCGGGTCCACAGTCTGAGTTAAACGCAGGACACAGCCTCAGAGATCACAGTTATTGAAACATCGATGCCCTGGGCACTGAACGGCTTTCAGCGTAGCCAGAAAGAAAATTTAAGAACTACTAGTTATTTAAAACTGCCAGGGTGGGGAAGACAACCAGATTCCTGTCACCAGTCCAGCTGGGGAAAAGGTGCTGTGAGGGCGTGGGGAAATGGCAGGGCGTCTGGGGAGGAAGAGTCCCAGGCTGAACCGCAGGGAGGGGCTCCGGGGTCATGACGAGCACTTTGCGCACAACAGTATTTTCACGTTATTGCAAAAAAAAAAGAGCTAACAAAAATTAACGCACCACTCCTTATCTACAACATTAATTCCAGACAGTATCCAAACCAGTTTTAATATTCTCAGAGGAAGTTACTTATTAGTCAGACATGCCAGTGACCGCGGAACTACCCACGTGCTCCCGTGAAACTGACCACCGCAACACCAAGGGAAACTCCTCCATCCCTACCCTTGCCTAGGCCAAAAGCCCCGCAGCAGCCTGGACTTTTCTCTTTCTGTTGTACCCCACATCTAATTCGTTTGCAGATCTGGTTGATTCTACCTTCAATACACATTCCAAATCTTGTCACTTTGCACCATTTCTGCAGCTACTGCCATGGGATACAGCACTGCCATCCCTCACCTGGCCTGTGGCAGTAGCCTTCCAACACGTCCCCTTACAACTCTCAACCAGCAGCCAAAGTAAGCTTTTAAAAATATTATGCCATCATTTAGACAAAGTCTAAGTATCTTTTTTGAAGTGTATTAAACATTTGCATTCTACATCTGTGAAATGTTGATAAAAGTGGACTTTTATGTTATCAATTCTGGATAACCATTTATTATATATGCTGCAAATATATCCTTCTAATATCAAAAAATTAAAATAAAAAAATATGTCATTTTCCACTATTTTCATCCCAAAGCCTCCACAATGGTTTCCATGTTTCTCAGAATAAAATCCAACGCCATTACCTTAACCTCAAAGCCCTACATAATCTGTACACCTCTGACCTCATCTGCTGAATAAAGCAGCCTCCTGCCTCAGGACCTTTGCACTTGCTGTTTCCTTTGTCTAAAATCTTTTTTTACTCCCCCTCAATAGACACATGGTTGATTCTCTTACTTCCTTAGGTCTTCCCCTTCAAACATCATTGTTTATTAAAATAAAAGCTCCATGAAAGAGTTTTGTACTGTTCGTTGTTGTATCCTTGGCACTTAGAATGTTACCAAACACAGAGCAGGTGGTCAATTATTATTTGTCATATCTATGTAAAGGAAAAAAGAATGGGCTTAATCATCAGAAAGGTAGCACTTAGTACTGGAAATGAGAATAATTTTCAAAATTACAAATTATAATTCTATTTATGTTAGTCAAATGTAGAAGAGGAAAAGAGTTTGTTTTGTAAACTTTCCCACCAGAGTCTCCCTAGTGGCCAAGAAAAGTAGACTGCACCCTAAGGAACTTAGGGCTGAAGCTGAAGCCCCCTCCAGGAAGCCCCACATTTCTCTGAGTTTTAGCTTAACATTTTGAGTTACTTCTGCATTCTATACTATAGCTGTGCTTGCCCTTACGTAATAATATGAAGTTGTTTCTCACAAACCATCCAGGATTATGCGTCATGTTTTTCTGGATACCCACCTGCTTTGGAGAAACATGTACTCTATCTGGAGAAGCAAGAATGCATGAAAAGTACTTAGCACAGCGTCAAAGCCCAGTAAAGGGTGGCTATCATTGTTACTATTATTACTATCAGAATACAGATAGTACTAGTCCTATTACCCCCACTTCAGAGAAAAAAGGTAAAGCACAGAGGATAACCTCCCCGGATTGTACAACTGATCTGCAGGATATCAAGAACTATAATACTATTTGTTGAATTTGAATTTTGTTATATGAATAAGTTCACAGATGGAAATGCCTTGGAGATCTAGTCCATATGGCTCATCTCTAGGCAGAGGCTGAGGAAAGGAGGGCCAGCAATTTGCCCAAGGTCCCAAAGCTGATTTAAGGACATAGACAGGACTGGACCTCAGATGTCCCAATCCAAAGGCCAGTGCTTCTAATACTAAATCAGGGTGCAATCATCACTAAGTGAATGAATGAATTCTAGAACAAGGCTGGAACATAACAGTTTCCCAATAAACATTTGTCAAATAAATAAACAATCTTGCATAAAGCACTGAAAAATATAACTGTTAGCTATTTTAAAATGCAGCAGCAAAGCTGATCCTCACAACTCTTTTACATGGTAGACTGTACATACTCTCTTCATGTTACAGATCAGGAAGCTAAGGTTCCAGAAGGTTCATGCCTTACCTAACATAAACATCTTGTGGGTGACAAAGCGAGGTTCAAACCCAATTCTTCAGAACATCTAAGAGAATACAAGTGGCTTGACCAAAAAAAAGCAACTTTTCAAATAACCAAAAAGTACCAAAGTACTTTCAAGTAGTTAACACCTTCAAATTTCATTTTGATGGTACTTAAAAATGTAGACACATTCAGACATGATGTGGTGAACATGACTATTATGTTTGTAATACACAGACGTTTCTGGGAGGCTACTGGGACTTTTCAGCAGCTTGCCACTGCATTTACATGTCCCCAAGCTACTGTATTTGAAGCTACTATTCCTACTTTAATAGTCCTTTCTAATTCTTTTTCTCTATTATGCTCTACACAGAGCCAGTTACTTCTAAATTGGTGGCTTTCTGTCTGCCACAGCTGATAAGGATCACCAGGCTTATTAAATTGTGTGCCAACTAAGGATGAAAACCTACTGTCATGAGTTGAACTGGATCTTCCCAAAAGATGTTGGGAGTCCAAACCCAGTAACCTGTGAATTTGACTTTGTTTGGAAATAGGGTCTTTGCTGATGATCAAGATAAGGTGAGGTCATTAGTGTGAGCTCTAATTCGGTATGTTTGGTGTCCCCATTAAGGGGAAATTTGAACACAGCGACAGACACATGGGGACAACAACGTGATGTGAAGATGGGAGTTATGCTGCCACAAGCTAAGGAACTCCAGCAGCAGGGACAGAGGCCTGAAGCAGGTCCTTCCCGAGTGTCTTCAGAGGGAGCATGGCCCTGCTGACACCTTGATCTTGGACTTCTGGCCTCCCAAACAGGGAGACAGTAAACTTCTGTTGTGTAAACACCCGCTCCACCTCGGTCTGTGGCACTTTGTCATAGCAGCCCCAGAAAACAAGTACACTTAAGTTTGAATGAAGGCCTAAGACACTTCTTTCTGGGTTTGTTTACATCTGGATTTGCAACTGTAACCTTAGCTCTACTACTGCAGTTTTTGTATAAGTTGGATATTATTGTACAAAACTGGCCACACGGCTGCTCGGGATAAAATCCTCCATGGATGGAAGGAATACGAGCAGATGAATAGGTTATTTTCTGCCCACCTTCAAACTTTAGCCAAATTTCTTTCATTAAATATTTTGAGAAAATGTTAAGCAAGAGAAGTATTCTAGCTCTGGCCGGTGTGGCTCAGTTGGTTGGAGCGCTGTCCTGTAAGCCAAAACGTTGCAGGTTCGGTCCCCAGTAGCGGTGGGTACAAGAGGCAAGCCATTGGCTGATTAATGTTTCTCTCTCACATCAATGTTTCTCTCCTTCTCTCTCTCCCCCCTTTCCCCTCTCTATAAAATCAACAAGCATGTCCTCGGGTAAGGTTTTAAAAAAAGAGAGAGAAGTATTCTGTTACTAGAGCTACTTAGAAATGTCCAGACCGAAAAAACAACTAGCAGATTAATAAGAGACAGTTCAAAACATAGCATGAATCTACTGGCCAAAAGGCCAATCTAAAGACCAAAACAGTGTGGGTTAATCCACAGATTGACCACTTGCTTCTTCACCCTTTCATGTACCTCCATGTCACAAAGAGCATATAGAATCTGTCCCCTGAAGCAATCAGAAGTAAATTTACCATGGCTACCATGGCGTTCTCAGAAAAATTGTCTGCTAAGGCTGATAAATCGGTCGATTATCTGCTTCCTTGACTTTTATTTCCTCTTGTATAAATGTTTTCATCCCACCATTACCAATACCTGTTATAAGATGAACGACAAATTGCCAAGCTACTGAAATCACCAGGAAATGCTTAATAGATCAAAAAAGAACTTAGTAACAACAAAAAAGCCCTAATAACACAGTAATGCATTCTGTAGTCTAAGCACAACACTCTATAAAGGAGGAAAATGGCTACTTATTGAAATCTTAGCGTACGCATAAAATGAGACATTCCTTCCTGGGCACATTGACCAAACACTGACATCAGGCACCTTATAATGAAATACTTCATGGGCATCATCATTCTGCCTGCCGTTGGAAAACTTCACACAGCGAGACCTTTATTTACTAAAAGTATATGTATATATCCAGAAAGAAAAGTGCCTTGGGGGACAGCAAGGGAGAGGAGATGAAATTGCTTTTTATTTAGTGATTAAATACATATAAAACAAAAGCTACAGAGGAGGCAGTTCCCCATCCCCCACATATCTGGGAAAGGATATTGATGCTTTGGAATTGTGAACTTTGGGGGGAAATGTACAAGGATCTGCAGCACCACAGGACACCGATTACCAGGACAACCCTAATTCAAAGTTAACTTTGAACACTGACTTAGGCCAACAGTTTTAACCTTTAGTCCGGCCTGGCTGTGTGCCAGGGCTGCAATCAAGTGGTCAAATGGATTCCTATTCGTTGTCTCCTGCCAGGGGCCAGGATACCCTGAAATCTGGCTCTGTTTTCTAGTGGTCTGGCATCAAGAGTGATGCTCCGGAGGAGAAACTGCTCCACTTCCCAACAAAGCTCGCTGCTTCTGGAAAAGCATCAAGGGGCAAGGATGAGGGTAGGGAATCCACTCTACTGCTGCTTCAGATGAAGGCTCAACTCCAAGGTAAATGCTCAAAAAATAAAAATAAATCCCTCCTGCACTGCATATGTATGGCCCCAAAGTGACCACAGCCATTTCTTGGGAGTGACCTCTTCTGTTATTTCTATGTCAGTTCCTCTTCTTCTTAACTTTCTGAGGGGTCTATAAAATGCCCTGGTCGTGTCTTTGAATAAGCACACCACTTCCTTTCTGTCTTCCAGGCCTGCCTGCGGTTCTCTGGCTGCCATGTCTGCCACATATTGTAAGAACTTAGTTGATTAGCTTACCCTCCACCAAAAACCTGTGTTGGAAAAGGCGGATAAAAACGTATTGGGCAATTTAATGAAGTTCATTTGAGGAATACAAGTTTCAAAATATTTTTGATATAAACATGCTCAATTTATCAGGCTGTGTTGTAAATTTATGTGTTTTGAAGTCCTTGGAGAAAGCCTAATTCTTCTGGTATTTCCACGGTACTATCCTCAGAAGCGAACCCTGTAAAGCAGGGTTGGTATCTTTTCCAACGACCATCTAGAAAGACAATATTTTAGGCTTGGTGGGGCACATACAGTCTCTGTCCCATATTATTTGTTCTTTTGTTCTTGATTTTGTTGCTTATTTTAACAACTTTTGAAAAATGTACAAACCATTCTCAAGGGCCTGCAGAGAAATAGGCCATAGTTTGCTGACCCCTGCTCTAAAGAAGAGGTACTTTTCTTTTTTGCAATAAAAGCAGAATGGTGTTTTAAAACAGTATTGAAAATTCAGATATATGGCAACAAGTTTCATCATCACCCCCTTAATCCAGTCACTTGTGCGAGTCACTAAGCACCTTTGCGCCTCTGTTTCTTGACCGACACAGTGAAGGGTTAGAACCATACCTCAGGGAACCCTAAGACTCCAGGGAGAGCCACAGCTCTGTAGATCTATCCCTACCTCCCACCTTAGCACAGTGGCTTTGATCTTGTCTACATATTGGAGCTCTCCATAAAGGCAAGGCTTCTACTATTTATTTTAGTTCAGTTTAGTTTTAATTTTGAAAAACAATGGTATTAGATGATGGCAGAAATCCTCCTGGTGCTAATCTTCTATGAATTCAGTGTTGTATTATTGACCTCTTTGCAATCATTTTATTGGGAAGTGTCCTGGAACTAGGAAATTATTTTAAATCCTCTATTAAAATATTTAAAGGAAGAGAAACAAAACAAGAACGATGTTTTTCTAAGGGGCCATTTAGATGTGTGGAAATCCACCAGACAGCTATATCAGAAGGTTCCCAAGCTCAAAGCCAAGCCCTGCTAAAGACAGAGTCCATTCTTGCATCCCTGTTTAGAGCAGTGGTTCTCAACCTTCCTGATGCCGCGACCCTTTAATACAGTTCCTCATGTTGTGGTGACCTCCAACCATAAAATTATTTTCATTGCTACTTCGTAATTTTGCTACTGTTATGAATCATAATGTAAATCTCTGATATGCAGGATGATTTTCATTGTTACAAATTGAACATAATTAAAGCATAGTGATTAATCACAAAAATATATGTAATTATATATGTATTTTCCAGTGGTCTTAGGCGACCCCTGTGAAAGGGTCGTTCGACCCCCCAAGGGGTCGCGACACACAGGTTGAGAACCGCAGGGTTAGAGCCTTAGGGAAAGCAGGATGCTTTCACAGTAGAAGGAGCCCTAGGCTAAAACTCGGAGATCTAGGTTCTAGTCTCATTTGGAAGTTACCAGCTATGTAATTCCTGATGTTTATTTACCAAGAACCGGAGAGTCTACTAAACACTAACCCACAGACTGGGTGCTAGGAATACAGCGATGAGCCAGACAGGTGGGGCATTCTGCCCCCACTCCTTGGATCCCTCCTCTAAGAGGAGGGTCAGATCATAACACGTGCTCCTTCTCCCATCCACAGGTGACCCTACAGAGGTGGCAAAGCATTTGCAAACCACAAAGCACAGGCCCCATGAACTATGAAACTAAAGATTCTTCTCCGGAATTTATTTATAAAAAATTGTGCATTTATTCTTACACATCGAAACTTCCGTCTCCTTCAAAGTGGTCTCCATTTGATGCACTACACCTATGGAAGCATTTTTCCACGGTTCAAAACAGGTTTTGAACTCATCGATTTTGATGCCTTTTAATGCTTCTGCCTTTTTTTTTTTTTGTTTCACGTCTTCCACGTGGGCAAAATGTTTCCCTTTGAAGCCTTTCTTCATCCAGGGAAACAAAGTGAAAGTCATTCAGGGAGAGACTGGGTGAATAGGGAGAGTGGGGCATGGAGTTCATGCTGTTTTAGGTTATAAACTGCTGAGCACTCAGCGCGGTGTGGGCAGGCGCTCGTAAGTCACCCATCATGAAATGGGCAAACACGTTGAAAGAATCTTCAAAAAAATTCACTGAAGCCGAACACAACCTCTCACCACAACGCCAGCTGGTACACTGATACAGATGGGTTCCTAGGATACTCACATAACAGGGGAAGGCTGTACTACAACATGCCCACCCTCAGAAGATAATTCCGGTTATTTGGGGGGTCCTCCCTCGTATATACAACTTCAAGAACTTACCAAACTGATAAAATGAAACCACAAGCTTTGGCACCAGACACTCCTACTCGAACCCTTCTCTCTCTCACTTACAGACTAGGATACAAACACATGCAACTTCACGGGGTAATTGTGAAGGCCAAGTCAGAATTAGGTAAGCAAAGCACCTCACAGCGTTATCACTTAGTAAAGCATTTTCCCTTCCCCTCCCTCCCAGGCACCCAGAAATCTCAGTTGAAAGAATACTTTAAGTAGTAAGGCTTACCTCAAACTTCGTTGCTATTGCTACCCCGCTCTGTATCATAATCACCTCAACCAGAAAAAGGACAGGAAACTTCTAGTTGTTATGACCATGGAATCCAGATGTGGAATATGCCCAGTCATCAGGAAAATCTTACAGTCTTGGCACCGTGTGAGCCCAGAGAGAACAACAGCCAATAGCTAAGGGGAAGCTCTACAGTCTGGAATGTGCCACAGACTCCCAACCACAGGAGTTCTCTCTTGCGCTTAGACTGTGGTATCCCCCTGTGGTGCAGGCCGTGGCCTCTGCTCTTCTCGGCAAGTCTCCTCCAGAAGCACATGACTCTCTCCAGTCATCTCCAGGCCACTGTTCATCACCCCTGCCCAGCCCAGCTGTACAAGTTAGGCAAACTGTGTTCTCATTTCTGACAGAGGAAGACGGCACATGTTCTCCAAAGTCCTTTCTACCCCTAAAACCCTTTGATTCTGTGACCCTTCCTTCCTTCCTTCCTTCCTTCCTTCCTTCCTTCCTTCCTTCCTTCCTTCCTTCCTTCCTTCCTTCCTTCCAGTGTTCTGGGATACCTCCTATGTCTTTGATTCTATGACCCTTTCTTAATTTCATTCATTCATTTAGTCAACAATGTTTATGAAACGCCTCCTATCTCTTTGATTCTGTAATCTGTTCTTCACTTTGCCTTTCATTTATTTAACAATTTTACTGGCCACCTGTTACACACTAGGTACTGATATGTGCAAGAATGTACAAAAATGAACAAGACATAGTCCACACGCTGAAAAAGTTCACAGTCAGTGAGGCACAGATGAATGAGTAAGTTTTATGTAGCAAGGGGGTGTTAGGAGCAATCTATGGGGACCCCAGGAGGAGATGGCTAATGTTTCCCAGTAAGTGGAGTGATAGTAGCCGAGGAGGGGCAGCAGGAAGGCTTCTCAGAGAACTGAGTGTTGAAGGATAAGTAGAAGGCTATTAGGTAGATCAGATGGGTTGAAGACATCCCAGGAACAGGGAAAAGAATACGCCACAGTAAAGAGACAAAGGCATGGTGGTTTGCAAAATAGACAATTCAGTACGAATGAAATAAGGAATGTACAGGAGCGTGGAAAGGGGTCCCAGATGATGAAGTATCTTCTATAATTTAATAAGAATAGCAATCTTTATCCTTTTAGGGAATGCCTAAAAGATCCTAAATAAGGATTATCTGGATTACATTTTTAAAAGTCTACCGTGAAGACAGGATTAGAGAGGCTGGATGAGAGAAAGGAGGGGTGAGACTGAGGCAAACAAACAAACAAGCAAACAAACAAAAAACCCTCAATTCTATGGGAGAAAATAACAGCATAAACTAAAGTGGTGGGCACAGTGAATTCTAGAGATATTCTGGAAGTAGAATCAAACAGGCTTGGTGATCAGTTTGATGTGGATCATACCCAGGTTTCTGTCTTGGGTGAGTGAGTGGGTGAGTAGTTGGTGAGAATAGCAAGCAACCCAGAAAGAGACCACAGAGGAACGGGAATAGTCCTGGCTCCCCAGACAGGAAAACTGTAACCACCTGTTATACACAACTAAGCACCCTTGAAGTTAAATCATGCTAGACCCACGGGGCGCACTGGAGCTCTCCTCCTCTAACAGGGGGCCTAGGATGTCATGGGATAAACACGGCACATCTTCATAGATCAGCTATGATGCACCCCAAGTTGGTGGAGAAGACAAGTAACTTAACTGACGAGTTCATTTTAAAACAGTACTTGTGTTTTAAAACAGGCGGAAGGTAAAGTAAAATGCATATTTTCATCTTAATTTACAGGTAGAAAAAGACACTTCAAAGGTTCTTCCAAGAAGCCTCACAGAAGCTGAAAACCCTGATGAGGTCAAGGTTTCTGGTCTTCAGCATTCCCTCTGCCTTCTGGGTTTTTCAGTGAAAATATCCACAAAGTGCTACGTTATAACATTATCAAGCAGAACTGAAGAAAGACAACTGCAGACACCTGGCATTTTCATCCCCACGTGGACATGTTAGAGTCGTGGCTCTCAAAGCGTGGTCTGTGGACCCCCAGGGTCCCCAGGAAGTCTCAAGATCAAAACGTATTAACACTAAGATGTAACTTGCCCTTTTTACTCTGTTGACACTTGCAACGATGATGCAAAAGCAACAGTGGATAAAATGCTGACGCTTTAGCGTGAATCAAGGCGGTGGTACCAAATCATACCAGTAATCATTGTAGTTTGCACCGCCACACACAGGAAAAACAAACACACAAACAAAACAAAATGAGCAAAATCACCCGGCCAGTTTCACTTAATGTCTTAGAGGAAGCAGCAGTATAAATTAATTTCATTAAAGACTGACCCTTGAGTAAACATCTTTTCAATATTATATTATGTCATGACATGTATGCATAAAGCACTTCTGCCATTACTGACGTATGACGGTTGTGTCAAGAAAAAGGACATGTGTGGCTGAGCTGGGAGCTGACCTAGCCACTTTTTTCAGGAAATATCACTTTTAATTGGAAGAATCACTGACAAACTATGGTCATTCAAATTTGGGTACCTGGCAGACTGTTTCTTAGAAATGAATGAAGTAAGGCTAAAACTTTAGGAAAAAATGACAGTATTTGCAGTCAAGGACAAAATTCAAGCTTTCAAGCATGAATTAAACTTTGGAAAACCCATGTCCTGCACTGTAAACTTGACAGCTTACCCAAACAGACTTTTCAAATAAGATCAGGGTTGGTGTTAATAATTTTCTTACATTGTATAATGAAATATGTCAACATTTGGTAGCTTTACATAATTCAGTGAAACAAATATATTTCTAATGACCAGTGCTTGATGTCACATGCATGAAGAGATCCATTCAAAGTCAAGATAGGCCAGTAGATTTTAATGTAACAGAACACAAACAGTTCCTTGAAATGGTTTCATATTTTATATTACAACTAACCTATAAGAAGCTACCTCTTTTTTGAGTCTTGGTGCAGTGGCATAGTACCAAAGAACATCCATAATTATTGGAAAACACTATTACATATCTTTGTAAAGTTGAGTATATGAAGACCTGCTCCAAAAGAGGACATCACAATTGACTGAATGCAGCAGCAGAGATGAGAATCTAGTTGTCTTCTGTTAAACCAGACATTAAAGCAATTTGCAAAAATATAATGGTACTCTTCTCACTAAATGTTTTTTGGAAAAAGTATATTTTTAATAAAAATGTGCTATTTAGAGTTAACAGAAAATGCTTTATCATAATTATTGTAATAATAAAAAAATTTAATTGCTTAGTTATAATCTCTTCTGTGATCTATATAGATACAGTGCATATACACAAAAGCTCTCTGGAGTCTTCAGTGGCTATTAGAGGGTCCTAAGGCCAAGATGTTTGAGAACCAGGACTAGAGAAATTTAACCTCAGCCCGAAGTGATATGTACATGCATGTTGATGGTAACACTGTTCCTAACAGCAAAAACAAGGGGAAACAAACCACACATCCAAGGTGGTGTATTTCTACAGCACAATACCAGGGAGCAGTGAAAATGAATGCACCATGGCTCCATGCATCAACGCGGATAAATCTCACAAAGATAACAGTCGAATGAACAACCAAGGTGCAGAATGCATACTGAATACTACCATTTTTTATAAATTCCAAAGACAAGCAAAACTCGATATGATAAAGCTATTGAGAAAAAGCAAAGGAAATGCTAAACAGAAAATTTTAGAAAATGGGAACAGGGAACAGAAGAGTACAGGAGAAGTGTGACTGTGTTGGAATTTATTAGAGTGGGGGGCACATTTACAGATGTTGGTTTTACCATTATGCTTCAGTATAATGAATAAATGTTAGATATATTATTTTTTGAAAATAACACATACTTCACAGCCTTAAAAGGGAGGCACTGCAGTGGGGGGTGGGAGTGGGGTGGTGGCAGTTGGAGCAAGCCCTGGTGGAGGGTCTGCAGCACTGGCCCCAGACAAGTCCATCACTCAGGCAGGTCTCTTCCATGGACACCTTCTGAGGTTGCATCCACTGCCACCCACCTGGTTTGGTTTTTCAACAGCACTCCCTACTTAAAAATACCATTTCTCCCTTCATCCTCTATTTCCATTTTTATCACAATGAAACAAGCTACCACGTTTCACAGTTGATTTTGTGCTGTATCCAAACCACTAAATTTAGCAATCATAATACAGTTATAATAGTACCTCAGTACTTGTCATTAATTCGTTCCAGAACTTGCGGCGAGTGCCGAAACCGTTGAGTACCGAGCAAGCGCCCAAGCGAGAGCCAAGTGCTGAAACACTCTTGCGGGACGGCCTTGGGATTCATACAAGTTCAAACACGTGCCAGGAGTCCTGAGTAAACACTGAGCACTTAAACTTTATTTTTTTCTCATCAAAATGCAACAAGTGCAGGGTTTGACGCGTTCTGAAGCCAATGAGGACCAAGGTACGAATGTCATCTCTTATCACCTGCGCCAGCTCCTATTACGTCTTCCCTACCTCCTGTCTTTACATCACCAATATGGCCCCTCAACCCAGTTTCTTCTCTTAGTGTCTTCTGCATACTTTTGGTCTATTTTAACCACTTCCGGCTAAGGTCATTTCTTCTGTTTGGAATGTTCCCCCCTCTCTTTTCAAGACCTAAGCCCACCACTTCCTTGGGGATGCTTCAGTATCACTCCTCCCCAAGCTTTTCCCCGTCACTCTTACTCCAAGTTGCTTTGAACATTTACACATCTAATTCATATTATATTGCTTCACACCTGTTAGTATATTGATTTGCACTTATCTTCTGTGATTGTTTTGTGTCAACATTTGAAAGAACAGTCAGCAGAAACTGCATTCTATGTACACAACTTCTGTGAGCCAGGTAAATGCTCAAAAGTTATGCTTACCGATGAGCACCACATAAAGCCACAACGCTCAGCAGATCAAATCCTCACTGCTCTAACACGACACCATGTGTCATGACATATACCATTATTCTTAGAGAGCTTTCAATTTATAATATCAAAATATGTTTCCCCCTCCTGTAGGAACAGATTTCCCATTTTAAAACAAAAACCCAGCAAAGCAATACTTGCTTTCTAGAACTCTTTTTCATAACATTAAACGACTTCAGAATTCAGCATTTCTCCTCCCCACGCTACCCCTCATTACTTAAAGTCCTCAGAAAATCACCCTTGGCGTGTGGCTGAACCAGCGTCTTAGTGAACACAAGATCTTCTGTTTCTATTTTGGGGCAGTTTGACTTACTTGACAGGCCCTTGACTTAACAAATCAAAGTTACCTTCCCAATAACTTCTATGTTACTGGTCCTATTTTCTGCTCAGCATTCATAAAGCTATGAAAATGTTTTTCAAGCCAAATTTTAATTATTTGTTTCCATCTCTTTTTCCACTCACTTGTCTTTGAGCAACTTGGGAGCAAGGGTTATGCCTTATTCAGCTCTACAGATCCCTTGCCCCAGCACAGAAGCACTCAGTTACTGCTGCATGAATGAACCAATAAATCAACGAATGAATCAATGAATCAGTGAAGTATCAGTAATCAGGCACCAGCTGAGAATTTAAAATGAATGACAATTCAGAGTAAATTTACTGCCCTTTTCACAACTTCATATATTTGAACATAGTTCCCATGCATGGTTTTTCTCCACCCTCACTCTTATGTTCAAATTAAACACTCCCAGTTGCCTCAATATTTAATTCCTTATATGACAATTTCAAGAGCCCACAACATCCTAGCTGCCTCCCTTCCGGTGAAAACTTTATCAATTTTCCCCTTTAAACCAGGACACTCGGTCTGGGATTCAATATTATGCATGTGATCTAATCAGTTTACAAGTTCAATGTTGCCACCCCTGTTCTGAATTCAGTACTTAAATTAACCCAGCCAACTCTGCTGAAATGCATCCATTCTTCAAATGAAAGCTGGGTTTTAAATGTTGCTTGATGATGAACAGTAGTTATCTCTGGGGTGTTTCCCATTGTACTTTAAACATTCCCACATAGCTTTCTTTATTTAAACTAAACAGGCACTACACCTCTGTCATTAAAAGCCATTATAGATTTTTAAAAATAAGTGACTAAACGATATCTGTGATTTCTATGGCTTCAGCCTTACGGAGTACACTTAACTCATATTTTAAATACTTGTATTTATTTCTTTTCTTTTGTATATATTTCCTCACCTATCAACAAGTATGTGAGTAGCCACTGGTATACAGAACTTCTAACTATAATCAAGTAGTCTGGCCAACCCCAACCCCACTTCTAGACTGGGAAATTTTTCTCTTCCTATAAATGTCAGAAAGCAGCTCATTATAATTTGATTTCCCTCTTTCTTAAGGTTAGATTAAAATCCAGTAAGTTATTATTTGAGGTCTGCGTTCCCCTCGAAGGGAGAAATTGTAATGCACATTTCAGAAATACTTCCTAAAGCATAGGGTGTCCCACACTTTGTTTCCTCCCAAATACAGCTGTGTTTCATGATCTAGAGAGAACTGTTGGGATAACAAGCAGGACCAAACAAGCACCGATTAGAAAACAAATCACAATTCCAGGCCATTACGCAAAGGCAGTGCTCTCTGTATGGAGCACAGGATTCAGACCGCAGACAGCATCACTACATGTGTCTCTTTACCTTCTGCTTAGTCTGAAGTCAAAACCAGTCTCTGTGAAAGAAATATTATTGGCAACACAAGTTTTCCCAAATTGCAGAGCAATGTGCTCCACCAGCGCCCAAGGGGGTCCCCCTGCAGTGAAGGGTCTCAGCACAAGAGGAGGTGCAGCTGGGGGAAGCGTGTTTTTCAGTTTGTGGGGCTCCACAAAGATTTCACAGACCTCAGAGACGCAATGGGCCTCCAGAGACCAGGACGTGGCCCATCCAGCCCTTGACAATGCTGACAAATGATGACCCTGAGCTACCTGCTTCCTCTCTGTGGCTCAGTTTTTATTTCTGTCCTGTTGGCTGGAGGAACTCCTCCTTGCCTGCCTCACACACAAATGCTGTTAGTGAACACGCTTTGTGAACAATGAAGTAGAATATAAACACAAAATGCAGTTAATGTTCTATTACCCATTTTACAAGCGGGCACTACAGGAGCAGAGAGAGGTTAAATGACTTGGCCAAGGTCATAATGCTAAGTGGGAAACCCTGATGTGCGTGGTGCGGGAGAGAGGGACATACAAGACTGGAGGCTGTGTCTCCTGCCTAGTGCAGGTCCTACCCTGAGCCTCTGGTTTCCAACCTGGAAGAGCTGAAGTCAATTACTCAGGTCCGTGAGCTATTTTTTTAGGATTCTAAGAGTCTAACAAATTATTGTCAATCAATTCCCCAAGCTCAACCTCATGTCTTTATTTTTGGCTGAAATGGTGTCAACCAGTGTTGGGGGTCTCAAGAGTCCTCAGACCTGTGTTCAGGAGCCCTCAATCCTGACTATCCACTAGGATCACCCGGGAGCTTTTTAAGATTGCCCATACCCAGGTTCCACTCTGGGCCACTTAAATTTAAATCTCTGGGGGTGTTTGCATTTGTTATTTTTTAACTTGTGTTTTTCCTTAATCCTCACCAAAGGATATATTTGTTGATTTTTAGAGAGAGGGGAAGAATGGGGAGAGAGAGAGAAAGAGAAAAAGAGAGAGAGAGAGAGAGAGAGAGAGAGAGAGAGAGAGAGAGAGAGAGACATTGAAGTGAGAGAGAAACATCAATCGGTTGCCTCCTGTACGCTCCACCTTTTGGTATATAGGATGATGATCCAAACAACTGAGCCGCTTGGCCAGGGCTCTGCGATTAGTTTTTATATTTTATTGCTTCAAATGCTTCAAACTATGGGCAATCTTTGATAGAAATAAAGACAACTTTTCACAATAACTTTACATGAAGCATTGCACAACAATGTGTTCACATTTAAAAAAATCTTCCAGGTGATTCAATGTGCAGTCAGGGTTGAGAACCCTGGGGGCTGGCTGATGGCGATCAGAAACTGATAGGGAACAATATCTGTCTGTGATTAATTACACAGTGCCATTCAAGCAAGCCTAGTGAGATCCTTAGCGGTAATGAATTCACACCTCATGGATACCACTGTGGTGGGCATTTATGCTGCATAGGCTCTGTGCCAGGCACAAGGCTGAATAGAAATAACTTTATGGATGAAATCACTTAGATCCCATGCAACCTACTGTGCCTCCCCATTTTACAGATGAGAAGCAGGCAGCTGAGTAACTTGCCACGGTCATGGCTGAAATGTGGTGCAGCCAGGATGTAACTCATGGATCTGGTGCCAGGATCTTCATCCCTATACTGCTCCTTGATACGGCCCCAGAATGGGGCTTCCAATGCCTCAGCCTCAGCGATGACTTAAAGACCACAGAATATTGGGGACTGTGGAACGGTTTGTAACCCAAATGCCTGCAGAGGCCAAAGGTTAGCTACGCAAGGGAGGCAGGCAGGTGTGCGTGCAGACGGAGACTGGGCTCGGAGCGGCAGGAGCCGTGGCAGACTGACGAGCACATGGTCGGAGAAAGTAGACAGCCGCAGCGGCCGACAGCAGATCGCTGCCATGTGGGGAGGTGGGCCCAGGGCTGCTGGCTCTTCCAAGTTTTCAAAAGAAGCTAAAAATTTTGATTTTTATGTGAAAGCACCCATTTCCAAATGTTGTCTCAAGTTTTTCAATATACTGTGTGAGGCAAAACACATCACTAGGCCACTAGCTTGGGACCGCTGACATGATCGATCTCACACACACACACACACACACACACACACACTGCTCTCAATCCTTCATTTACAATTCATTTAATGTGTTGTCTTGGACTGGTTTTCTACAATTAGAAACAGTACACCCTGCCTTTTTTCCTTTCATGCAACATTTCAACTATTATCTATATGACACATGGAAAAACCAATATAAATTTCCCCTGGGTAATTTTAATCAGTAGACTAAC
This sequence comes from Furipterus horrens, assembly GCF_987537825.1. Lineage (NCBI taxonomy): Eukaryota > Metazoa > Chordata > Mammalia > Chiroptera > Furipteridae > Furipterus > Furipterus horrens. The sequence goes on from NW_028327180.1 coordinate 14,437,323, forward strand.
TGTTGAATAAATGAATAAATAAACATTTATTAAACACCTATTTGCTCACTTGAATCTCGCTGTAAGTCTATGAACATGGATTTACTATTCCCACTTTACAGGAAAACCCAGTCATAATTCACTGGTTATTATACTATTTATGCATAATTCAGGTCAAACTGTATACATAGAGGAACATGTTCCTATAGTAAAAGTCTAATGTAATACTGTTGGCCTATGAAACAAGTATTAGTCAAGCCCTATTATAATAGCCTCATAAAAGTATTTTACCATATCATATTATTCCTCATCACTCTAATTAGATATAGGAAAAATTAAAAAATTAAAAACACAGAAATCACCAAAAAGTTCTGAGTCAGACAATCCTGTAGCCTAATCACAATCTCAGCAAATAGAAACCTATTTCATATACTTAATAATAGCTAATTCTTCTTGAGCTCTTTCAATGCAGCAGGCACTAATTAGGCATGGCTTGTGTGTGTACATAATATTGATATTTATGTATGCATTCAATTAATCCTTACAATAACCCTATGATATAGAAACTGTTATCGCTATTGAAAGAGGAGGCAAACAGAAGAGAGGGAAGTTAAGTAGTTTCCCCAAGGTCACACAGCTAGCTAGTGGCAGAGCTGGGATCTGAACAACCTGGCTCAGGAGCCTGTCCATCTGACCACTGCACTATGAACTCAGCATGTACTTAAGTTGGACCATAGACAGTGGATATAGAGAAAAGAGGGCAAAGTCACATGATATTTTCTCTCTCTCATCGCAAAACAACAAAAGCTTTTTAAAAACCACCACCAGATGACCTAGGACAATAACACTACATACTTTAGAAAAATCTCTCTCCTTCCACAAGTACAGTAGCTTGTTTCAACCACTCAGAGAAGCAGAGCATTATTGATGATGTAAAAATCCACTTCCCCCCCAGCCTCCTCTGGTTCCTTTTGAAGGCCACCTTCTTCAGAGCATGCAAAACAGTTCACTTAGAGATCGCATCTTTCTTTCTCTCTCTCTCACCCCCTTGCCTTTTCCCCTTCACACCACACTTCTAGTGGGCTCTGATCACTTTTCTGACCCATGCACAAATTACCAGAAAGAGAGATACAGATTATTTTTTAGGGTCAGCTTTTTCAGGTCCAAGCCCTGGAGAAGGTCCATGCATTTCTTCCTTGCTGGTAGATAAAACTTGGCTGAATCAGGACTTTCTTAAAAAACAGAAGCAAGGAGTACCGAAGCCTTAGTCACCTAAGAACTCCAGAAGCAGAACTTCAGTGGTGGAGCCTGTTTTTTTCAAAAGAAGGGATTGGAGGGCTGGAAACAATATCCTTCTTAGGCACATAGAATTTCCTGCATTTAATATAACCTTGGGTCAGTCTGTGAAAAGCCGAGTTGCTAAAGGCCACATGCTGATCTCACATGGTGGGCGTGTATCACTGTACACGTTATAAAATTAGCTACAGAGCAGCCTCTGTGTGTGTGTGTGTCTGTGTGTATACGCAGTGAAGCTGACTTTTATAAAATAAACAGCAATATGCACCCATGCAGCTAAAGATTAATATCAAGCCAAAGTCTGATTTTAATTTATGAAACCACCTTGTAACGACAGCAATTCTATCCCAAGGTAGGTCCTTGGGGAATGACAGGAGTCATCCGAGAGGCCCCTGCTTCAGCACTTAGTCATATACTATTCTCTAATGTCATAAAAATGTAATTTATAGAAAGAGGATAGAAACACAAAACTTGCTCCTAAACAGAAGGGGGAGGGCAGCTAGAAACTTCAGCCCATCAAATACTCTTGGCTATTTCTAAGGTTTGTGCTTTGCACATTAGTTTCTTATGAACATGACAAAAGGCATTTCAGCTACCACCACCCATAAAGTATTTCTACACTGGGCCCTAGATGGTATGAGTTACTGGGCTACACCTAGAAAAGGAGGCAAAAGAAAAGAATGCACCAAAACAGGACCCAGCACTTTCATTTACAATCTGCATCTCTACAATGTGATTCTAGAGCACCTTAACTGAGCCAGAATAGTCATGAAATCTGATGGGAAACAAAACAAAACAAAACAAAACATATATCCTTACCATAACTAGGCCTGATCTGGATTTCTTTCTGATAAAACAAAATCCATTCTTGCAACACAAGCCTATGGTCTTGTAAAACCGTATGCTACGAAGCCTTCAATGCCCCCAAAAGTCCTGTTTTGTAGGTCACACTCTCATTATCTTGTTCTGTGATCGGTCTGATTAAATTATAGAAAATGACTAATCCCTCATTCAGAATGGAGAGATCGGCTCCAGCCTGTTGTCTGTTTTTCTGTCCCCCTATCCCAATACACCAGCCAAGATTTTAAAAGAATGGAGGAGTGTCAAGACACTGAATTAACCTGCACTCAAGAATACGCTGCCCTTCCCTTAGCTTCCTCATAGGCGTTACTGACCAGTCACAGAAACCAAAAGAGCTTTGCACACCTGGCAATTGGGGCTCCACCATCATCACCTTCACACCTTGACATCTTTGAGTCCAAAGACATCACTTTGCATATAAATGACCAGAGTCCGTGATACTGGATGAGTGTTTCCTTTTGGTGAAACTAAACTCATTCAGACACCATCTGAACCCAAACTCTTGGGATCAGTAAATAAATTAGTTAGCAACCCAACCAGGCACCATACATTACTAATCCAATCTTCTCTATGAGAACATTTTGATATTCATAGGACTTCTTGTCTTTTAAGCCCACTTTTGACCCAGAAGAAGCCTGAGTGGTTATTCCACCAAGACAACCCTATCGCTTGGGTGTTTCCATGGCCTTTGTCCATCTAATTTTATAAGCTTCACAAGACAGAGGTTTTCCACACCTCTCTTGGAACTCTCCTAATAGAGGCCATTCAAAGACTCTAAAACTCCAAATGCACAGCGAGCTCTAACCCCGGCCAAAAGCTGTCCCGTTTCTATTTCTCCAGCGTGATTTATTAACACTTTGTGCAGGAGGCTTGTCAACGCACAGCAGCCGTGTCATCTCCAGGGTGAGATGGCAGCACGTAGATAAATTAAAAATCAATTTTTTTATTAGAAAGTATTTTGAAGCATTAGAAGGCATGTGATTTTGAGCTATCTTTCTTATTTTTACAGGAAAGCTCCATGGACCCTACTTACTGTATTAGGGATGTATGGATTTCTCTTTAGGAGAACAAATAGCCATTACGGTACTGCCCAGTATCACCCCAGCCTGTTACGAGGGAGCTCAGAATCATTCGCCCTGGCTGACAGCAGTGAAATATTTGACTACTTCAGACTCAAAAATGTTCCCTGTGGTTCCTGTCACAGTCAGGAGGCATGGCCTTGACACTGAAAAAATTTATAATAAGTAGAGAAAAGAGAGTTAAGTTTTCTACCTTTCTCTTTCAGAAGACATATAAAGACCCTGAAAAATACAAAAAAATAAGGGATCCCGTTGCTTGTCAGGCATTTTCCTTCCCAATTTTACTAGAAAGCAAGAGAGAATTTTTAAAGTTTTGTTAGTGAAGAGCACAATAACCTGTCTGGTCTTGGCCCACAACTGGGCAAACAATAAAAACAGGAGGCTACCAAAACAACTGTTTTATTAACTTTTCCTTTGTGCACCCCCTTGAGAACAAGCACCAGGCAGATTTCCAATGATAAATAGAATAGGATCTAAACTCATACACGGCTCTCGTAAGTTGAAGCCAACGAGGAAAACTTAGAAGTGTGGATGGCACCAATGGAACAAGGATTTACAGATGCAACAAACATAGGAGAAAGCCCTTCCTTGCCCTTTCCCTCTTCAGTTTGCGATTCCCAATGTAATCATGTTCATAAAGTACTGAGCCCAGGCCTGGCCCATAGTCACGGGCAGTGTCAGTTTCCCTGTCTTCCTCTTTCATAGGCTGACATTTTTAAGCTATGCAGTTTGGAATTCTGCTAAAGATAAGCCCATGGTATAGCTTCCAAGGGCCTCTAGGATATTTTTTGGACATGGTATTGGAACTCGTTAATGGAAAGAACTTTGGTAAAACAACCATCAACAGCAGCAGAGTCATAGTTAAATCCCAAAATGATAATGATTGCTCTAGGCCAAGAAATAAAGGCTTTTTAAAGCCACTTCTCAAAAATAATTTAGGTTTAACAACCTTTGTTGGGGCCACCTCCAAAAACTTGTATAGAACTTCTTTTTGATTTGGAGCCAGCAGTATCCCCATTCAACTCTATAGAACAGGGCATATTTTTTCTGCATATGTATAAGGCACATCTCTCTCTCTCTCTCTCTCTCTCTCTCTCTCTCTCTCACACACACACACACACACACACACACACACTTCAGAGGCCCAGAAGGAAGTGAGTGTGTAGAATTGTAAATCAGAAATCTAACGCTTAGGTTAGTAGTGTCAGGTTTAAAGGCTCACCCATCCCCAAAGCTAATTCAGTTCTGAACAGTCCCATGGGTGTCTAGTTGAACAGAAGGAGCTAGGAAACCTTAGCAGGCCGAAGCCCAGCCTGGGGAATTGCTGGGACTCGGTGCCAGGGGCTGAGGCTCACCCCAGACTTGGTATCAGATAATACCAAGTGCTAGTCTGGATTTCCAGGACTAATCTACTCGAGGGTGGAACTTCCAGGTTCCCTGGTGTCTGTGCTGTAGAGTGGGAGGACAGCGGCCTTTGTACAGTCACACTGTACCTGGCTGGTGTGGATGTAGTAACAGGCAAATAGATTCAACACATAGAAAGCAGCAGCAATTGTTTATGGGGGGGTGCAGAGACAAGGTGGGGGACCTCGGACAAAGTTGAAAGCATTCCAAATTTTCTACACATTCAGTTTTCACAAGTTTCTTTTTCTTTTTTGGATTCTAACTTGAACTTCTTAAATGTGTGTTTATAGTTCTCTAGATTCTTAAAACCTTGTATCAACAGTGGCTGTTAACCACTTTTGTATTTCTTCAGAAGGGCTCTTGGGTTTCAAAAGCAATTTTCTCCACCCCGTTCCCCCTCCGACCCTCCCCTCCCCTCCAAATTACACACATTATTCCTTTTAGGGTCAAATTTAAAATCGGCCCCTATATAACTTCTTAAAACTCTGGGATGACTTCTATCAGGGCCAGCTTTAATCTCCAGACTGACTAAAATTTAACTGTGATACAAAACGGTTCTCCAGGGAAAGAAAACTCCTTCTTCCACACTTAAATAAATGATAAAGAATTTAGCATTAAAACCAGGACTTAAGACTACAATTATTTTCTACATTAAATACCAATTAACACTATTTACCAAAGTCAATATTTGTTATATTTCCACACACTGCAAGTTTCTTCAAGACTCAGTCAGCACTGAGCAAGCCTTGGGTTACTGTCTGAATCGCAAAATACACCATTTGCCCAGAAATTGCTTAGTTTCAATGCAAATTGCTTATAAAACATGTGTCAACCATGCTTCGAACAGGCAGCACACATCCACAAAAATCCATTGCATGCAAAGGTAAGTGAAAAAACTTCACGGATTAGGTTTCCCTTTAAAAACTGGAGGGACATTTACAGTATTTCCAAAGGTAAATGCTTTTTACTTCAGTAAAAGTGCCCTTATGTGACTAAAACAGACAGTTTTTAAGTGTGTGCATAACAGTATTCAATTAGAGAACAGGGTGGGAGAGCCCACACTCAAAATATAACTTAATCGCCAGGCACCAGCGCGCAGAAGAGGTCCACCAAGCACACGAGCTAAAATGGAGCCTGAATTTCCTCTCAGACCGAGGGTAGTCGCACGAGGTCAGGGTCAAGGTCACCAGCAGGGCAGGCTGCAGCTGCCCGACAACACAGCACACAACGGAGGGAAGGCGGTCCATCTCCGTCACGGACTAAACAGATAAATCCCTTCTCCTTTCCTACCCTGCCTCTAACCCCGCCAGCACTTTTTTTTTTTTTTTTAAGCAGGGGGAAACGAGAAGAAAGGAAAATGACCAAATAACCTCACCGCCCTGGTTTTTCGCACACAAGCTCATCAGCTCCCAAAGTTGCCATCTAAGGGCAAGTTCGCAGAGAACACTGAAGCCCATTTTGTCCGAGCAGGGCAAGCCTCCCCCCGACCCCGCAGGGAGTTCTGCCTCCTCTCCCTCCCCCCCCACACCCCCGAAAAGAGCTGGGAGCTGCGGCCCGCCGGCCATGTGCACGCACACACTCTGCCACCAACTGCTGTGAGTTTTCTGTGAATCGCAGCTCGGAGCCTCCCGACTCGCCCTCCCCGACTCCACCGCCTTCTCCTTCCTCGCACAAAATTTCCCTACACACGCAGCCGCCTGCGAGTGATTTTATGTGCATATATATTACATATGTGATATTATCCTCAGAACCTCTAGCGGGCAGGCGAAGAAAGGACTGCACAGGGGCATTTTTTTTTTTTTTTTTTTTTTTAAGGAAGGGGAAAAAAAGCACAACCCAAGCTCTGTGCGTCGACTCCTGCGTACCGGGAAGGGGAAAGAAAGAGGAATGCTTGCGGAGAGGGCTGCCTGCAAGTGCCCTTGCTCGCCACTTTGGCCCTGGCCCGGGTGACACGGAGCCGCGGGGGCACCCGGCCCGAGCCCCACGCGCCCCCTGCGCGTCCCCCGGGCAGGCACTGCCAGGGATATTTCATGAGGGGGAGATCGATCGTGCTGCCTGTCTGCAGCGGAAACGCACACGCTCATACACAACCCGAGCCCGAGACACCATAACCTTAACCCTTCCCCCACCCTCCGTGAACTTCAGGTGACCGACCACGTCGGCCTGACACCCGGGCGGGCGCTCCAGCTCCGTTCCCACCCCCAGCCCGGGTTTTGCAGGATCGGGCTCCAAGCAGCGCCAAACCGCCGGGAGAGGGGAGCCGTGGGGGGGGGGGGGAGAAATTGACCCTCAGTCTCCCCCGACCCCTCCCTCCGGCGCCTCCGGCGTCCCCCCCTCCCGGTCACCCCGCCCCACGACTGCTCCCCTGCCCCCTCCTCCCTGCATTCAAGGAGCCGGGCGGCCCCGGGGGATATTTTTAGTCGCTTCTTTCTCCTTCACTTTTAGCTTTAGCAGCATCTCAGAACACTCAAAGCGGAGAAGGACTGAGGGTGGGGGGCGGCTAGAGAGGGAGTGGGGGAAAAGTTAGGAGTCTCGCAAAGAAAAGCTGGAGGGAGGGCGGAGAGGGACCCGGGGTGCGGGTGGAGGAGGGGAAGGGGATCGGGCCGTGCTGGCGGGTGTGAGTCTCCAGTTGGTGTGTGTGGCTGCAGCCGGGGAGGGCTGTGATGCACTTTAGTCCTGGACTCTGCTCAGCTCGCCGGGAAGGGGGGTCTGAGCGCCCGAGTCTCGCCCGGCTCCGTCTGCTCCCACTGACCCCGCATTTTATTGCGGCCAGGAGCCCTGCTCCTCCCCTCCCCTCAGCTCTGCAGGGACCTCGCGCGCCGCGAGCCGCCCTGCCTGCTGCCTCCGCCTCGGCGCAGCTCCCGCACCCCACATCCGCCCGCCGCTGCCCGGCCTCGCCCCCCGCCCCGGCGCGCCCCCTGGCCGGGCGCGGTGGGACCAGCCGCCCCGCGGCGCGTGTGTACCGTGTGTTTGTGTGCGGTGCCCCCACACCGGCCCCAGCCGCGCCCGCCCCCGGCTCCCCTCCTCCGCCGCCTCCTCCTCCACCTCCGCCTCCTCCTGCTCCTGCCCCAGCCGCCGCCGCCGCTGGCGGCTCCGGGGCCGACCAACCCCGGCGCAACCTTTAGCCGGAGACGGACCTCTCCCTGGATCCTGTACTCGGCGGGCGGCCGCGCGCCCTCGCCCCGACACCCCTAAACGCCATGTCACGGCCCCTGGCCCTCCGCACGCCCCGACCCCCGCACCCTCAGGCACCGCGATCCTCAAGGAATATTTTTAAAGATTCCAACCTCTCCCACATCCCCCCAACCCCCGATTAAAAAAAAAAAAAAAAAAGGCATCCACACTATTCACCTCCTCCTTCCTTTTGCCCCCTCCCCCCAGCAACCCGGAGTGAGGAGAGGGAGGGGGAAGGAAAGGGGGGAAAAGCTCGACCTCAAGGAATAAAAAGAGGGGGGCCGAGAGAAAGAAAGAAAAAGAGAGAGAGAGAGAATAGAAAGGGCACGGGGCTGATCATCACCAACATGGCTGCCTCAGCATAGACCTAAGCGAGGAGTAACCCGGGCTGTGTCTTTGTCAGTTTCACCTCTGTAACCCTAAACTAATGCAGAAAACAACGGAGGAGCTGCGGAGGGGGAAGAGGAGAGGGAGGGCGAGAAAATGGCACGAGAAGAGGTGGAGAAGGGATGACTTACGTGAGGGAAGGCGCTTGGGCTGCTCCTGCTTCCTCCTGGGCATTTTCCCCCTTTTCTCACATTCTCCTCCTTGGTTAATGTGAGATCAAATAAACCCCCGTGGGGGCAGAGAGGCAGACACTGGCAGGAGCGGGGAGGTAGCTGGGGGGCGGGCGGGCGGGCAGGGGGAAACCCCTTCTCTCCGGTGTGTACAATGGGTTGAAGCTTGTTTCCTGGAGCCAGAAGAAGGGTTTTCTTCTTTTCTTTCCTTTCTTTTTTTTTTTTTTTCCTTTTTTTTTTTTTTTTAATTTTTTGGTCGTGCACCTGGCTTGTCCCCCGAGCGTAATATTCTTCAATGGAAACGGATCTAATAGGTGTGAGTGTGTGTGTGTCCTGTGCTCGCGCGTGTGATGGGAGGTAGAAATAAATGAGCGCCGGTGCCGCGGTGTCTATGGCCGCGCGCTGTGTCTCCGAGCCCCTAACACTAATGTCGGGATCAAAGGGCAGCAGCGGCGGCAGCACAGCTCACAGCTCGCTCTCTCGCTCTCTCTCTCTCTCGCTCTCTCTCGCTCTCCTCTCGCGCTCTCTCTCTGTCACACACACACACACACACACACAGAGGCACAGACTGAGGGAAAGATCGAGAGCTAGACACACACACACACACACACACACACACACACACACACACACACAGCGCAAAGAGGAAGGTGCCCTAAGGCTCCTAGGGCGGACTCAGCCAGGGATTTGCAACCGCTCGCAGTGGAAAGAATGGGGGGCGCGCGTGCGGGGGTGGGATAGAGTTCTTCGAATTTATCCCGCTATTCGCCAAATCGAGGGTGGGGGTGGGGGGGAGTTTTTCCCACTCTTGAAACAACGCTTACTTCATTATTCTCACCGATTTTTGAAAAGGAAATAGATGTGCCTCTTAACTTTCTTTTGTTTATGAAACTACATTTTCTTCTTTATCAAATCCTTTGGGGTGTTGTTCCTAAAAGAAGAACTCTCTTACCCCATCACCTTAAGCGTGTGGAGGTTCCAGTCTCCCACACGTTCTTCCGGAAACATTTCCAATAAAAATAATTTTAAAAAATTAACATAAAAAGATAACATATGGTGACATCAATAATTAGGTTGGTGGAATAAGTGCCCCGTTTTGGAGTGTCCAGTGGAGTGAAAACGGAAAAATGCTGCCTAAATGAAAATTACAGCTTCTTGACAAAGGGGGGAAAATAAGATTAGGTCACCCCTGATGGTTGATTTAACTGCTACATGATACTCCTACAGTGCACACAGCAATCTTGACTTCTGAAATTTACTTTTCCCCCCTGTTATCATTCAGGTAGATGAAGCTGACGTGGAAGCAATTCCAGTTTGCATTAGGAACCCAACATAGCAGTTTTTATTAGCTGATGCATACTTTCATTGCTTCACAAATCACACATCTTTCTTCAAAAAGAGACATAAAGGGGAAAAGTAGAAAAGGATGGGTCTCACTCCAGCACAAAAGGTACTTGGTGAAAGAGGACTGTTCCCTTTGTGACTTGGAGTCATTTGGACAAAAGTTCACTCAGAGGTTGTTAATTATTTAAACTCCAAAACCTGCTGCTATAATTGAAGTAAAAATGGTCTGAAGAAGAGTTGTTTCATAAAACTCGCTTTGTACGAGGAAACGTGGAACTTAAGCACAATATATTATATATCATGAGTCACATAGAGCTAGAAAATAAAAAGGTGCATTATTTAAGTGCATCTTCCCTTTTTAACTTTTTTAAAAACTGTGACTCATCATTTATTATGTTAAATATTTTCTTACCAATTTTAAAATAGACTTTTTCATCAAAGAAGCGGGAGGCACGGAGAGGATGCAAAACATTAAAATGACACTTATAAGCTTACACGGATGGATAGCGATGCCTCTTTGAGGTTCTGACTTAATTTTCACAGCTCAAGTGATGTTAAAGACAGCCATGGGGTTAAATCCCTACATGCTCCTCAAAATAGTAGCAAATCTTTATATTACACACTTTCATTAGTGAAGCCTAAAGAGTGTTGTATCTCCCAAAAGATGTTTTTCATTGATAATAAAATCCCAGGATAACACGCTCCCTGCCCACTTCCTTGATAGATCTAGCTTCCCAATGACAAGTCATGCCTTCTGAAGCAGGTTTTGAAACACCTGCTTGAATTCTAAAATGGAGCATCATCCTGAAACCAATCTTTCCTTGAAGACTGGAAAATTGTAACTATGTTTCAACTCAGATCAAACTCACCTTGCCAAGACTGTGACTACGGTCACTAGCGTTGGACTTGAAATTAACATAAGAAAGACAAATCTGAGTAGACTCATTACCCTAAGTGTGTAGGATCTTTAAACCTAACACAAAGTAAACAAAATGGTCACACTTCGCCACTCCCCCTAGGAACCTTCCGCTAGGATATGAAGTACTATTACTCTGCATAGGCACGCCACCACTTTTTCCTGAATTGCCATGACTCCTTACAAGACTTAGTACACTGTAATTGAAAACACACTTTAGGCCTTTCCTCAAAGTAGAGTACATTTCCTGCGACCTTTTAAAGGCATGCAGGCAAACGCTGTCAGCTTTTAATTATGGAGGTGTTCTATCTGCAGCCAAAAGCATTATTAAATTGAATTTATTCATACCTCTACGTCTTTCCAAAAATCATTTGAAATAGTACACAGCAATAGAAAATGAAATAAGGATAGAACAATTTCTGTTTAAATCTCAGCTTGATATCTCCCTGCTACAAAACACATTTCCAGGGTACTGGCCCCTCACCCTCAATCGCTACATGTTCAGGGAACACAAACTAATTTTAATGTTAGACTAACCTAAAATATTAGGAAGATAAATAGCTGGTAGTTGATACAATAGATTTCAAAATGGAATGAATAAATAATTTTGGGGCATGTGCCTTTTGCAGGCACAGACCCATGAACCATGAAGGTAGATTATTGTTGACTGTGGTCATCACGTTGGAATAGTCATTTTGATTCACTTCCCCCGACTGTCCAAGTTTTAAAAGCAAATTTTATCCAAATAATTGTACTACTCTTCTCCCCCCTCTTCATCATCTCTCAAATGTGAGATTAAAATCGATTTTCTCAAAATTATGCATTCTAAGATGTTTCATAAACGCTCACTGACACAGGAGTAAATTTTACCCCAGCCCAAGACAGGGGGCGCACTTCCCCTAGAATGGTCTGCAGAGGGTCCCTGAGGTCCAAACTGCTCTCATACTAGCACTAAGGTGTTATTTGCCCTCTTATCTGTGTTGACATTGACACTGATAATGCAAAAGCAATGGGACAAAAATGCTGCACTAACTTAGCTCTAATCAAGGCAGTGGCCCCCAAATGTATTAGTCCTTCTCTTCTTCACCACCATGCACAGAGAGAGAGAAAGAGAGATGGAAAGGTTTGTTTCAAAATGCCCTTATGGAGAAGTCAAAATTACCAATTTTATTAAATCTCAACCTGTGAGTACAAGACTTTCAAAACTTATTTGTAACAAAATGGAAGGCACATATAAAGTATTCCTGCTGCATCCTGAAGTCCATCAGGTGTCTCAAGGAAAATCTTTGTGAGATGGTTTGATATAGCTGCTTTTTTTTCATGGAATATTATTTTTACTTGCAAGAATGACTGAGACAAACAGGGGTTTCTCCAACAGGTATTTCTCAAAAATGGAATGAAGTGAGCCTGGAACTTCAAGAAAAACAATTGATGGTATTTTGGGGCAATGATAATATTTGCAAATACAAATAAAAACTAGAATTTTAGATAACTGGTATCCATCATTATGAGCTCAACAGCTTCCTAAGACTGAAAGACTTTTCCGATGAGATTCATGGCCATATTAATGAGTGTGACTTTCTGCTACTGTGTCAACATTTTGGAAGAACTGCATAACTCAGGGAACCCAACTTTTCCAAATGAACAATGCATGATGTGAGGAAATCATGTTGGAGTCAAAGACCATTCAAAGTACAAGGTAGACTAATGGATTTTAATGTAAGAGTATTAAAAGTTCATAGATATGGTTTCAGATTCTACTCATCAGTAACTTTTAAAGACTCCCACTCATCAAGTTTTGGTGTACAGTAGTCCCTCTCTATATGGCAGTTCACTTATCGCGGCCTCACTGTTTTGCAGGATTTAAAAAAATACTATATTTCATTATTATCACAGATTTTTCACTATATTGCAGGATTTTGTGATACTGTACCATAAATACTAAAATAAATGTAAGGTTCCTACTTCACAGATTTTCACCTATCTCAGGGAGTCTAGAACATAATACCTGCGATAAGTGAGGGATCACTGTAGTGTCAAAGAAGAGTATCCACAATCATTTGACAAGGCTTTAAAATACTCCTCCCTTCCTCCAACTAATATCTATGTGTGGCTTGATTTTCTTCATGTAAGCCTTTAACCAAAGCAATATATCATGACAAATTGAATGCAGAAGCAGATATGAGAATCCATCTGTCTCCTATAATTCAAACATTACAGAGATGTGTAGAAATGTAAAGCAAGGCTATTCTTCTAAATATTTTGTTTCAAAAAGTATAGTTAGTTTTCGTAAGCATGTGTTAACTTCTGACTTCCAGCCAAGATGGAGGCCTGGACAGACATGCAGCGTCTCCCTCCACAACTAAGAGGGAATACAACTACCTCAAAACTAGAGACAACCAGAAGTTCCAGAAAATCAAACTGCATGGAAGTCCAGCAAACAAAGATATAAAGAAGAAGTACTCATCCAGACAGGTAGGAGGGGCGGAGCAGGGACAGAGAGGACTTGGTGTGGTGGCAGCGACAGTGGCTGTGGCCGGCTGATGGAAAGCATAATCACACATTTTAAAAAGTAGGGAGAGACACCTGGGGAACGCATCCAGCACCAGACCAGATCAACGGCTCATGGTTCCAGCTCACCGTTCCAGTGCCGGGGAAAATAAAGCCTCATTGCTTCTGACTGTGCAAACCAGTGGGGGTTGGGGTGGAGGAGGAGACTCCTGGTCTCCCAGCAGAGTCTGCTTGTTTAAAGGGCCCCCACAGTCCTAGAATGTCCGCAGACCCACCCACTCTGGAAACGGCGGCCAGGACCACAGCTAGAGGAGTGCAAGCCCCATACAGAAGTGGGAGAAGTGCCTGGAAAAGGGGTGAGAGCTGAGTAAGTAGCACTGTTCCCTTTCAGACCCCTCCCCCACATACAGCACCACAACTTAGTGAAATGGGTTGCCCATACTGATGAATACCTAAGGCTCTGCCCCTTACAACATAACAGGTGTGACAGATCTACCTAAGACACAGAGGCAAACAAACACAGAAGCCTGTCAAGATGAGGAGACAGAGAAGTATGGCCCAAAACAGGGAACGGACCAAGGTTCCAGTGGGAGAACTAAATGATGAGGAGATTGCCAACCTAATAGACAAGAAGATAGTCAACCTAACAGACGTAGAGTTCAAAACACTGGTGATAAAGATGCTCACAGGCTTGACAGATGTGCGTAAGTACGGCAAATGCATAAGGGAAGAAGTGAAGTCTAAGTTAAATGAATCGAAGGGAAGTCCACACAAAGCCAATGGTGAAGAGAAGGAAACCGGGGTTCAAATCAATGATTTGGAACATAAAGAAGAAAAAAACAGTCAACCAGTACAGAATGAGGAAACAAGAATTGAAAAAAATGGGGAGAGGCTTAGGAACTTCTGGGACAACTTTAAATAAGGTTCAAGATAAAGAGAGAATCTTAAAGCAGCAAGAGAAAAGCAGAGCATTACCTACAAAGGGGTGCCTATAAGACTGTCTGCTGACTTCTCAAAAGAAACTTTTCAGGCAATAAGGGACTGGAAAGAAGTATTCAAAGTGATGAAAAGCAAGGACCTACAACCAAGATTACTCTATCCAGCAAAGCTATCATTTAGAATGGAAGGGCAGAGAAAGTGCTTCCCAGACAAGGTAAAGCTAAAGGAGTTCATCATCACCAAGCCATTACTATATGAAATGTCAAAGGGACTTACTTAAGAAAAAGAAGATCAAAACAATGAACACTAAAATGACAACAAACTCACAACTACCAACAACTGAATCTAAAAAATAAAAACAAAATTGAACTAAGCAAACCTGAATAGGAACAGAACCATAGATATTGGGATCATTTGGAGGGTTATCAGCTGGGAGGGGGAAGAAAGAGAAATGGGGAAATGGTGCGGGGATTAAGAAGCATAATTGGTTGGTGCAAAATAGGAGGAAGTTAAGGATAATATAGGAAAGGGCAAAACCAAAGAACTTATATGCATGACCCATGGACATGAACTAAATGGGGTGGGATTGCTGGAGGGAAGGGGGGTACTGGACCAAGGGGAGCAAAGGGAAAAAAAATTGGGAACTACTATAACAACATAATTAATAAAATATACTTGGGGGAAAAATAATGTGTTAACTTCTATTGTGTTATTATTGTTATTTATATATGAATTAATGTATAAAACTTTTTAAATTCCACAGTTTTAATGTTAACTATAAGACATATCAAGACATAATCCATGTAAATGAAAGTTCTTTGGGGCTCTTAACTTTTTTTTCCTAGACAAGCTATTTTTGGGAAATTTTCAAACTTTTAAATTAAATTTATTGGCATGGCATTGGTACTAGGATTATAGAGATTTCAAATGTACATTTCTATGATCAATTACTTTTAAGAGCATAAAAGTGTCCTACTTTAAAAGATTTGAGAACCATTGCCCTAGAAATTAATTGATGTTCAATTAAAGAGAAAACAGAACATCTGTGCATATTTTATTAGAGGTCTTGAAATCCAATTGTATATTTGATTACACTTCTGATAAAATAAAGCCCGCTTAGCTCCAGGAGCTGAGAGTTGGTTTTGTGTGTCCCAAGTTTGGCTTCTCTGATGAGATCCCTTATGAGACCCAGACAGAAATGTATCAGTCAAGCTTCTCCAGAGAGAGTATATTCTCTAGAACCAATATTTTATTAATTAATTATAGGCCTTGCTTCATGAAGTTATGGAGGCCAAGAATTCCCATGAGTTTCCATCTGCAAGATAGAGAACCAGGAAAGCAATGGTATAATTCAGTCCAAGTCTAAAGCCCTGAGAATGGGGTGTGGGGTAGGGGGGCAAGACCTGTAAGACCTGGTCTGTGTCCGAAAGCCCAAGAACCAGGAACACCAATGGGCAGGAGAACATGAATATCTCAACTCAAACAGAGAAAGTGAATTGGTCCTTTCTCCATCTTTTCGTTCTATTCAGACCTTCAATGGATTGAATGATGCCCACCCTCATTGGTGAAGGTGATTTTTACTCAACCTCTGGATTCAAATGCTAATCTCTCCTTGGAAACACTCCCATAGACACAGCTGGGTATCCATCCATCAGAGAGGAGAAGTAGGTGATCACCAGATCCTGTTGGTACCAGTTGTCCAGCCATGCAGAGAAGCTGGTTACTCTGTACAGAAGGCCCATGCCTCTTCCAACCTCAGACCCTTTAGGAATGTAAAACCAGCGAGGGTCTCTCTCTTTCCCAGGGCCTGAGCTACTACCTCAAGAGTTAAGACTGGGACAACCTTACCCCCAAAGGGCTCCGAGTCTGACATTTCAAACAATGAGTGCCTGTCCCAAAACAGAGGTATGGGTCTGGTGTCTCTCCTGGCCTGGACCTCACGTATTGTAAATCAGTATCTAGTGACGATGACCAGCCATCATTTACAGAGGGGGAGGCTTTTGCTGTAATCTGTACTCGTGTTCTTAGGAGGTGAGGGCCTGGCTGGGATCAGCAAGTTTTGTCACAATTTGGATAAATCATGCTTTCAAAAGTAGTGGATATGCAAACATGTGACCCAATGCAGAACCTGACAAAGGAAACACTTTTGACATTTTGGATGTCTTTCATCCAAATTCATGTGCTTGGGTTCTTTCCCTCAAACATCTTCCCACAAGTTCTTCAGCTCAACACCATCTCTGAGTACAAATTGTATTTAGATTAGGTAAATTCCCAGTCTCTGCATTCCACGTTTCCCTTACCTGGTCCTTCCTGTGGGCTCTAATGATTGCATCACTCAGTTCTTCCTTATTTATTTCATACTTGAACCTCAACTGAGACTAAACTCTTGTCTCCCAAGCTGCATTAGCTAGGATTCCTAGGATCTCTCTCAATTTGGCTTCCCTGCTCCCCCTTTTTTTTACCTGCATAGATGAAAATTCCCCTTAGCTGCTTCCCATTTCATGCATTTTCCCAACTGATTTGTCTGGTTGCTTAATATGCTTTGTTGTCTGACCCAGTCACCCTCTGACCTACCTCAAATTATACTGCTGTCCCCTCACGAGTCCCCATGTGCATCGTGGCTTCTCTCTCAACCCCCCTCTCAAGCTGCAACTGGCTCTAATTCAGTTTCTCTACAAAGTCTATTTTTCCCTTTGTCAAATATTTTTCTCATCCCCTTCACCCACTTTGGGGCACCCACCCAGGATATCTTGGCAAGTTGTTTACCCAACTCATAGGTCAAGCCGCTTCTTCCCTAGAGTGCATCGTTGTGTGGCATGATTTACAAATAACAAAGGACAAAATCATCATACACCAAGAATCGTGACTTGGGTGGATCAGCAAATAAAATGGGAGCAGAAGCCAATCAAAAGGCTTCCTGTGGATGCTCCTTATACTCTGTCCGCCATGAATCCTGTCTTCGCCATCTGCAGTCATGCCAGTCTGCCTCCAAACATTTTGGCCAGATTTGATATATTCGCATATGTCATGGGAGGGAAGACCAAGCTACTTTGAGCTCCAGCTGTGTCTTTTTGGTTGTTAAGGGGTTGAGTATGCCTTTTTATTGGATTAAAAGTTCTTTCATATAAAACAGCAAATTATAATGCCATGGGAGTTAACTATTCTGTGTTCCCCCTTTTCCATCATTTAATCTCATACTTTAATATTTTTTAATAAGGAAGGAAAATAGAGCTTCAAGTGAAAGCCATAGAACTTTATGATCGGAAGGTGTCTTGCAGCTCTCTTAGTGTAGCACTGGCCTTTCCCCGGTGGGGAACAGAAGGGACTGAGAGTGAGTCTGCTATTTCAGAAAATTAGAACTCAAACATAGGATGATGTGAAGACATACTTGTGCATCTTAATAGATTTAAGCAAACTAATTTTGCAAACCAGAACTTACAAGCATTTAATACAGCAACACACAAAAGTAGGGAATTGAGTGCTTTTAAATATTGTACATGGAAAACTCAGCATATGTTTGATATTAGTTTCTAACTTCCTGAAAGTTCTTTTAAATGGGAATAAAAGGTAGCTATGCGGCTAGAGAAAAATTTTTAAAAAATTTAAAACCACAAACCATAGAGATAAATGCTATGTTGAGAATACAGATACTATTAACCAAATATTGGAAACCCTTTAAAAAAAAAAGTAGGGGAAACGAGGTGGTGCATCTTCTGAGCAGAAACATTTCAGACATTGCAAAATAAAATGTGTATACCTTCATGAAAAGAGAGTTCCTGAAACCCACCTTCAGTTCTATTCCAATGTGGTACACTTAGCCTTGGCCAAGTGTCTTATAAAAGGCTTTCAGTGGGGTTCGGAGTGACCTTGGAAGGATGTCAATGTATCCACACACATCTCTTCCTCTTAAAGAACAAACGATGAGTCACCAACCCCACTCCCTGACAGCAGGTCAGCAGGGTCGTTTTCACACTGGAAGGATGGATACTCTTTCAAAAGCAGCTTTGGAGACCTCATCCTCCTCTGCATTGCACTCTGGAGTCCCTGTTGTAGGGACAATGGGGAAATTGGAACTTTGTGAAATGTTCAGGACATAAAAAAAAAAAAAAAATGACACCCACTAATTGCTCAGAACAACATTAAGGAACAGAATGGATAAACTACACTACACATTCTTGTCCTGGGATCTGAACATACTTGGTCCAGCAAGTGTCGTCTCAGCAAATAGCCAGTCGCTGGTGAGTGGATGAACAAGTCAGTGTGCAGTCAGACTGGAAAGAGGAGCTGCACCATGGACCCCATGTTGTGTGAGGGCCTCACAGACCAGAGGCTCCTTTGGCACGGGTCTTGGTCCTCTAGAGCACAGAAGACAGGCTGCCATGTCCTTCCTCCTAAAGATGTCCTGAAAAACAGACAACTGGCATTGCTGGGATGACAATCTCTAAAGGTCATGCCTCTAGAAATTTGCACTCCAGGAGGTTCAAGCTCTATCTGAGCCAGGTTGTTTGTTGTTTTAGAGAAAGGTCAGGTGGCTGACTGCTTTTTTACATAATCCACCTCCTTGGAGAGTTTGCTGCTTTGTATCGGTTGTCCACAGGAAGCTTTGTTGTGACTTTTGCATAATGTAAGTGTTTCTGTTCAGCAATATTTCTGTCTGCATGTCAACATAGTTACATATGGGGAGGGGAGAGAACAACATACTGTATCAACCAGGGTTGATTCATTTCACATCAACTCTGGACCATTTCTTTCTTCACTTTATGACTGGAGAAACTGAGGTATAGCCCAGGCAAGAAATTGCTTGAGGTATTGTAATTAGACCACTTTCACTTGGGGCTATAGGTAGTATTCTCCTTCAGCTCTACTGATCTCCCTGCAGGAATCAGACACAAGCCCGAGGAACAAGAGGCCAAGGACTCTGACTTTGTCTCAGAGGGGAGAAGTAAACCCAGATGCCCTGAACTCTCCCTAGGAAATACTGCTTCCAGTTCTCGAGAGACAAAGATAAGCTCCCACGTAGATATCAATTGTTACATTATTAAGGAGAGCCAAGTAATCTCTAAAAGTAACCAGAACATAGACAAGCAGAAGTGGAGGCTGGCTTCCCTGTGCTCTGTTGAATTGCACTGTGCTGGTTCTTCTGCCTTAACTTCCCCTGGTTCCCCTCCCACCTCTGTGCCCCAAGAACATACCTCCAGTGACCGCATCTCCCAAGCTCCCTGGCTGGCTTGACACCCAGATGGGTTCATCCAATGGGAACTCTTGTAGGAGGGAAAAGAGTGGGATGGAAGGGTGTAGAGATAGTTCTTCTTTCCTCCCTCCCACTTGGATGCCTTGTGTGTCTCTGTAACTCTGTCCCTCCATGAATACCGCTTCTGCGCACAGCTCAGACTTTTTGGACTCAGGACACATGACTTGCTCCTCTTGTTCCTTCAGCCCTAGAGGTGGTAATGGCTTTGCCCTTGTGAGTTTCTGGATGCCTCATCAACCCCCATTCATTCTCAGAACTCTACCCACACCTCTATCAGTAAGCAGTCCCTTCACTAAAGGCTCTGCATTTAAATCATCTGAGGTGAGTTCTGTTCACTGTCTGAACCTAGGCTGATCCAAGCTCTTTTTATACATTCCCCAAATATTTAATGGGCACTATTCTGTGCCAGACACCGCACAAGCCACTGGGTATGCCATGGCGAACAAATACAGATCTTATCCCTGACCCGGTAGAGTCTGCAGAACTCCAGGGCTTATTTTAGTTAACCCTTCTTTGTTATTTTCCATAAAACTAAAATGTTGTTGTTTTTTTCTAACCTTTAAAGTACAGAAATTCTCCAGGCCAGTCAAGAACTCTGGGAACAGGTCATGAGGCTATGTGAGAAGTAATGACAGGCCCCAGCCCAATACTAGACACGTCATTAGTAGATGTTATGGACTGAACTTTGTCTGCCCAAATTTCATATGTTGAAACCCTACCCTCCAATGTGATGGCATTTGGAGCTGGGACCTTTGGGAGGTAATTAGGTTTAGAGGAGGTCCTCATGAGGGGACACACACACACGAACCTAGACTGTGCAGCCTACCTTACACCCAGGCTATACAGTGTTCCACTGTCTTATATGCAATATGCAGTCTGTCGTTGACTGAAACGTTATGCAATGCATGACTGTATATATACCTATATTTATATCTGAGGAAGGATCATGTAAGGACAAAGGGCGGCACAGGCATCTGCAAGCCAAGAAGAGAACCTTCCTCAGACCCTGACCCTGCAGGCACCTGAGCTCAGACTTACAGCCTCTGAAACTGTGAGAAAATACATTTCTGTTGTTTACGCCACCCAGTCTATGGTATTTTGTTATTGTAGACCTAGTTAATAATAGAATAGATGAGTTTTTTTTTTTTTTACAAAACAAAAGCAAAGCAGAATCAGGTGCCCAAAGAAAAGTCTTGGTCCCCCAGGATCTAGGACCATCTCAGGTCCATGCTGGGAACAAATCTGGGGGTACCTGAGCAAAGCTGCCAAGTGGCAGTGTTTGACTCCAGAACCTGTTACAGTATGTTCGGTGCCCATCTGCATTGTCAGCGGCACCCTAGAAACAGCCACTGTGCTCCCCACCAAAGCCACCATGTCCCGGTAGGTGCTCCCATAGTCCTTCATTCAAAATACACCTGTACCTTCCTCCCCTCTTTTCCCATGACCACTTCATGCATTTTTTTCCCCCCAAATGGTAGCCAATGGGATAATGAGAGCTATTCTCCCCTGCCTTTCAGTTGGCCACATTATTGAAATATATTGTTATAATTTTTTAAATTATAAAATAATATTAAATATAAAAAAACAATATTAACTACTCTATGTCAAGGTCTTCAGCAGTACAGTTAGCTTGTGGTCCCGTTTTTACCAATAGGGACATAGGGACATAGATAATGTAGCCAGAAAGTACAAGATATCAGAACACACACGGCCATCTTTCCGGAATGCTCCTTTCATGCAAGTATTCGTTGGGGGAAAATTAAGCAACTTAACTTTCACACAATTTCAAACGCATACTTTTATGGAGCTAGGGTTGGATGTGCCCTGTGCCTTGGTTTTTCCGCTGGAGAAGGGGGCCGATGCTAGCATCGCGCTTGCCCTGCGAGAGTGACGAGCCCGGGATTTAAATGATTCCCGTGTGCGCAGCCCTGAGCACAGCACTGTTCTCCTGCTCCCGGCTGTGTGGACTGTGCCCGAGGCCCAGACTCTGCGTGAGTTTGAAGTCAAAATGCAAGGTCTCTGAGAAACTTTGCCCGGAAACCTTTTCCGGCTCCATCCCTACATTCCCAGAGGAGGAGTTTTCATTTTCTTTGGCTACTAGAGGAAAAGTTTGAATATATTACTTCTGTTTTCTGGATCCCCCCCCACCCCCATACTTTACCCCAGAGCAGTGACTTTAATACCAGGAATTTTGGGCATTGTGGCACTCATTCAGTTATAAATTTCACTTATAAAACATTTATTGAGGTTTTCATGATTTGATTTGCTTCACACCAACCTATTCTCCCTCCTCTGCCTCCATTGTTGTTCCTGAAACAAAATAAATGACCCAGTATTATTTGGCATTCAACTGACATAAATCATAACCCACATTGAATTACTTTCAAGTGTACGTTATAGGCCTAAAGAAACATATAGTTCCTTCCCTTTTAACCTTCTCTGTGTCTAAACCAGATAAGCAAGCAAAATTAAAAAACATGAAAAAAAATTTATTTTATGAACCTGGACTTACTCTGAGTTCAGAAGAGGATTTTTATACCAAACAACCAAACCAAACCCAAACAAAACTAAACAAAGCCCACGTATACAAATTTTGATAATGTTTAACCAAATCTTAGGTTGGAATCTTACCTCTGAAAGGACTAAAGTCACCAGACAAGTCTAGTGGTCTCGATACGCTGTGAGTGAGTGCATGCTTTTAATTATACATTTTAAAGTGCCTGTGTCATTCTGTGAGTTACTATGACTGAGGACCACATTCGACCCACTACAAAGTATATTTGATACATAATAATACCATTGTATTTATAATAATGGCCAATATTTCACATTGCCTATGCTTTGGGTATGCCGTGTTAAAAAAAGAACTGTGGTTCCTGCTGTCATGGAACAAATATTTTAATGACAAGTCATGATCCTTTTCGCAAAAGGCTCTACTGATAGTACTTTAGGCTTTACCCATTCATTACCTTTGTTTAAAAATTAATAAAACAAAATAATTGAGTATATGAACATTGGAAAAATAATAAATGTGGTAATGTTTCTTGTTTCAGATGCTTTGGTCAAGGAGTCTGTATGTGATCGAAAGCTCCTTAAGTACATACAGCCCCTAAATTCACCACTCGTTTATAGCTTGTCTCAGTGGACAACGGGGGCTGGCAGGCAGCAAGGGCATCTCCCGCTTCTCTGCTCCAGGGACTGTGGCCCCTTTGTTGCATGTCTTTCCATCTTTCAAGAGAAGCAGGAGATCTAAATTTTATTGCAAAATTTCCAAGTAGTGGGACATATATACCAAATGAAATATATCTGTAGGTCAGGTCTGTGGATCACCAGTTTGCAATCTCCCTGTCTATATACATAACTTCCAGTAAGTCATTGTAACACATACACTGTTCTCATCGTATATACATTGGACCAGAAAATAAATAAAGGCCCTCAAATGTCATTGTGTGTCACAGATTCACCGACTCTCCGTTTTGGAAGCGGGTTATCACTTTAGTTTAGCTTTTCACTTGATCATCCCAGGTAATAAGGCAGACTCTAATTGGACAGGACTTATTGTGGGATAGTTTTCTTTCTTAGAGTCAGTCAAAATCCGTCACTTCCTTTCACACCCATTAGAATGGCTATTATCACGCAAACAGAAAATAACAAGTGCTGGTGAGGTTGGAGAAATTGGAACCTTCGTGTATTGCTGATGGGAATGTAAAGTAGCGCTGCCAGTGGGGAAAACAGTGAATGTAAAATAGTGCTGCCACTGTGGGAAACGACATGGCGATTGCTTGAATAATTAAATATAGAATTGGCGTATGACCCAGCAATCCCCTATCTGGATATGTACCCCAAACCACTAGAAGCAGTGACTGGGAACACCCATGTTCATAGCAGCATTATGCACAGTGACCAAAAAGTAGAAACAATCCAAGTGCCCACTGATGATTTAATGGTGATATATACATACAACGGAATGTTATTCGGCCTTAAAAATGAAGGAAGTTCTGAAACATGCTACAACACGGATACAACTTAAAGACATTACCCCACGTGACACGAGCCAGACACAGAAGGACAAGGATTGTATGACTCCCCTCACACGAGGTACCAAGAGTTGTCAGATTCATAGAGACAGAAAGCGGAATGGTGAATGCCAGGGACCATGGGGAGGAGGGAATGGGGCATTAGAGATTTGCGGGTACAATCTTTCGGTTTGGCAAGATGAAGAATTTGTGAGGATGGGTGGCGGTGGGAGTTCCGCAACAATCCGAATGTGCTTAATGCTGAACTGTACACTTAAAATTGGTTAAGATGATCAATTGTAGGTTATGTATATTTTATCACAATACAAAACATAAAAAGAAATCTAGCACTTCCCCTCTTGGCTCTTTCTTCTGCCCCCTGAGAAGCCATACGGCATAGGTCTCCTCTTTTCGATGACTATCCTCCAAAGATTGGCCCTGGTACTTCCCAGGCTCCCTTTTAGCATCTTTTCTGGGCTCCTCTGTGTCCTTCCATTCCCTCTGAGCCCTGCACTCAGGCCAGAGCACAGCAGGCATGCAAAGGGGAGCAGGGAGATGACCTCCCCTGCTCTAAATACAGACTTTTAGTGTTTCAGGTTTTACCTCTTCTTCTGTGTCTCCAGCAACATTAGTGTGGCTTACATACTTGCAAATGACAGGTGACCTTGAAGGAAAGAGGCAGAGAAAAGGGGACACCCAGGGCTGGGATTCCTTCATCAGGCGTCTCCAAAGCTGATCTAGAAGCAATACCTGAATTTCTATCTGAGTTCTGGAACAGCAGTGTGACTAGATCTGAATCGCCACTGAAGTTAACCTGCATTTACAAAAGGCCCCAAAGGGGGCTGTCGGGTTGGTCACGGGCTTTTCTGTCTGTCAGAAAAGAGGAGAGACACTGAAAGATGCTAAAAACAAAACCCTTTTTTCTCTATCGCTTGCACCCACCTTTCCTGACACTTGTACTGCTGGAAAGGTAAATGTAGTCTTACAAGTTTAAAAGTTAAATTTTCAGTAAGGGCTCCTCCTACCCGTAGCTATCAATGAAGCTGATTCTGTCCTCCTTCCCATCAAGCCCTCCCTAAGCCTAAAATACAGGGACCCTTTTATATAATTTCCAATTTGGTATTTGTCAGTACAGGAGAATGTAATAAAAAGTGACTTCTTATAGGAGCTCTGACAAAAATCTGTGAGCCCTTTTGACCTCACAGACTTTAAGGCATCCCAACTTATTTCCTTCTAAGAAGAGAGGTGGGATAACAAAAAGCCTTCCGGGCTCAGACGGCCAGCTTTGCCAAGGACCTCGAAAGGGCTGGGGGATGCTGGGAGTTCCCAGGTTGCCGGCTCAGGCTCTGGTTCCACTAGGTCCTGTTAAAAATGAGTGTGCACACAAGAGAAGGCAGATGACCTCAATTGTCTCAACAGGATGTAGGACAGCAAAGGGGCACTGCAGCAAGTGGCCCAGGCCTTCACTATCGAGAGCTTTAAATATCACTGGTATTAGTAAATGAGCAACTACGAGCAGTGTCATAAACTTTATGAGTTCACAACACAGGGTGACAAATCCTTCTTGAAATATTGGTTGTGGCTGAGGGATTCCTGAGTGCGCCATGTATGGACACAAGGCAGACGAGCCAGCCAGAAAGGTCATTTGTCTCTCAGCCAAAGTCCATCCATGAGCAGGGGCATTATTGCTTTTCATTATGAACTATGATGACAATACATGCTTCTATGGCATTTGAATATCGCAAAGTGCTTCAGCATTGTTCTCAGTTATTCTAGCCCACGACGGAGCAGGTAGGTCAGAAGGGAAACACCGAGCTCGGACGTAACAGAGGCCGAGCCCAAGCCTCAGGTGGAGGAGGTGCTCATGAGGAGTCATTCATTTATATTGCTGAAAAGTTAAAAAGTCGACAGTACTCTCTTGCTTGAAATGGCCAGAAATGTTCGATGTTCCCACAGCAGACTTCAAAGTGGCAAAAATTCTGAGCATTTGGGTTTTTTTCTTTGCTACCCCTTTTTCCTCTTAGCTACCCACTCCCTAACTCCAAACTCTAAGCCAGGTCCTGAGGCCCTCCCACCCCCATGCCTGGAATATTTCTTTTATATTCCAAACCCTTCATTATCTAATACACAAATAAAATTAAGAAGTGAGCACGAAGGAAGAAGGACAATTTGATCTTGCTCAATTTCCAGTTTTATAGAGGATCTCGGAAAGGCTGAGCGATGGGCAGGGCATAGCGCTTTCCTCCAAGGTTTTCATCATGCATTTTCCTAGTCCGGGGCACACACCTCGTTCTGTAATTATACATGGTGCTGACACTGAGGCTTTGCATCCCTCAAGCCTTAAAATTTTTTTTCTTGTATTGTAGTAAGAACACTTATCATGAGATCTACCCTCTTAACAACTTTTTAAATGCACAATACAGTGTGGTTACCTATAGTCACAGCAGATCTCTAGAACTTATTCAACTTCTTTAATGAAGCTTTATGTCTGTTAGTGAGCATTTCTTCCTTCCATTCCCCCAGCACCTGGCCATAACCATCTCATCCTTGGAGTCTATAAATTTTTCTATTTTAAATACCTCACATAAGTAGAAACATGCAGTATTTCTTCTTCTGTGATTGGCTTATTTCACTCAGCATAATATCCTCAAGGTTTCTGCATGTTGTTACATGTTGTAGAATGTCCTTTCGTTTTAAGGTTGAATAATATTCCATGCTATGTATATACCACATTTTCTTTATTCATTCATCTGTTGGTGGGCATTTACTTATGTTGTTTCTTGGCTATTGCTAATAATCCTATAATGAACATGGGTGTGCCAATATCTTTTCCAGGCACTGATTTTAATTCTTTTGGATAAATACCCAGAAGTGAGATTGCTGGATCATATGGTAGTTTTATGTTTAAGTTTCTGAGTATCTTTCATACTGTTCTCCATAGAGGCTGTACCATTTTACATTCCCACCAACAGCACGCAAGGGATCCTGTTTCTCTTCATTCTCACCAACACTTGTTATTTTTTTTTGGTTTTTGTAATAATAATTATGCTAACAGGTATGAGGCAATATATCATTGTGGCTTTGATTTGCATTTCCCTAATATTCAGTGACATTGAGAACCTTGTCATATACCTGTTGGTCATTTGTATGTCTCCTCTGGAAAAATGTTGAAGTCTTTAGCCTTTTTTTTTCCTTTTGAGTTGAAAAGTTCTTTATATATTTTGGACATTAAGCCCTTACCAGACAGTTGGCAAAAGTGTTTCCTGTTCTATCAGTTGCCTTTTTCACTCTGTTGTTTGTTTCCTTTGCTCTGCATCTCATGACGTATTCTAAGAGCACGTCCTGAGCACTCACTAAATTCTTCCTGCATCGAAAGTGACTGCATAGGAAGAAGAGAAAGACACAGAAGACTCTGTACAAGTGTAAAGAGATCATGCTTCAACAACGGATTGCACAGGACTCACGAGGAAAGCTTCAACAACACGGGGGGCTCTTCCCAGGGGCCACTGTTGTGGAGCGCGAGAGGATCATTTTAATGTGCAGAAAGAGAGCTTATAAATAGAGCAGCCCTCTAGAAACAGGTCTCTGGAATAGCTGGTATGACTCTTCTGGTTGCAAACGTCTCTCTTCAGGGAAAAAAGAGACTTACTAGCTCTTTGAAAAGTCCAGGGACTGGCTCGCTCCAGGCCTCCTGGGAGGCAGAGCTCTACCCTCACCCTTGGGCCACGTTGTTCTCTCTTTTCAGCCCCGCCCCCCTCCACGGGCCTGGCTTTCATCGGTGCCTCCGCACTGCTGTAGCACAGCTCTGACCTGTCACAAATCCGGCATGGAAGAAGGGGGTTCTCTTTCCCAGAAGCATGCGTTGTGTCACACTGAATTTTCTTGGCTTTGATTCGTCATTCACTTACCTTTGGCCCCGTGGCAGTACCTTGGAAGAGTATGATGATGTGCTGACCAAGGCCTGGGTCACCTAGTGGGATGAGTCATGACTCACGTGTGTGTGTGTGTGTGTGTGTGTGTGTGTGTGTGTGTGTGTGTGTGTGATGTGGCGCAGGGGAAGGCAGTGGGATACCCCTAGACACAAGGTGTGAGGATGAGTAGGCGAGTGGGGCTCCCCTGACCACAGTTACAGGAAGTAGGGAATGTGGACTCTGAGTGGCCCCAAAACAAATGTCCACTGCTCTTGGCTTCGGAAAGAAAGTGTAATGGATTGGTTTGGCATCAAAGGCCTGGATTTGAACTAAGAGGTTGCAGGGAAGTATGCTAAGTATTGGATTCCCTAAGGACGATGAGAAAAGATCATCAGCAAATGTGGAGGAAAATTAGATTCTCTTCCTCACAATCGGTGTGCCCTCTTGTGTAAGCCATTTCTATGATTTAAGGAATGGGGTGGGGGCGTCCATTTTATTGCAACATTAAGACGGAAAAGAGCATTCCTTTTGTTTTAACGCAGTTTTGGCCTTGAGCCATGGGTGTGGGTGAGAAGAAAATTACCTTTTCTCATGAAAGGGAAGGGAGCTGTGCCCCAGGGGAGCTGCTGTTTAGGAGTAGGTGGTTTTTCTACACTGTGCTGAGGGGATTGCCTTAAGTCAGTCATTTCTGTGCCTCCGAGATGTTGAGTACAAGCCACGTGACTTTCTGCTGGGGCTTAAGTGTTAGGTAAGAGAGCGTGGTAGATGTCTCATTTTATTGTGTCTTATTTTATTTAGTACAAAGAAGAAAGAGATGCTCCTCTAGACCTGCTGGTAGCCAGAGCCCACTCACAAGAGCAGACTTACCTTCCTCCAGGCTATGATATGGCGTCAGAGAAGAGAGAATGTCCATGTCCCTGAAAAGGCCACACAGAATCAAGAGGTCTGCTCAGTCTCCACCTGCTCTCAGGCAGAAGCCACTTAAGATCAGATTAAACAGAAGAATGTGCCCGAGGTCTTTTCTTCTACACTGTGAATGGCTCTTCCCCTTAAGTAGTGAGTTCTGTTGAGCCACAATTGGGGTATTTTGCTTCTTAAAGGAAAGAAGAAAAAACATGAAACAAAATAAATAAAATATTCAACTCACATTGGAACTACCCTGTTTTATTGTCATTCTTTTATTTTCTAATAAAGAAGTACTTTCTGTTCTATATTTAAAATATCACTGTAAACACAGCAAAAATTAAAATTCAATAAGTGTGTTTCTTTTAGAGAGTGCATATGTGTGCATGGGGGGGTGCTTCTAGGTTAGAGACTGTGTTTTCTGCTGGAAAAAATAAAAAACAAAAACTTTTTAAATGACTAGCTAGTTCTGTTTTGTTTTGACCAACTAAAATGTCGCAAAAGGTCTTACTTCTTATGCTTCCTCCCTTCACTTAAAAGAGACAGCAAGCATCTTTAATTGATTGACTAGATTTATACACTACATCCTGATTTTCTCCTCCTTGTGGAAGGAAATGGTGGTTAGAATTTTAGATATGGATTTCTAGATCTCAGGCAGAAGATGGTCTGCGGCTCTCAGCTCTTCAGTCCTCCAGGATCCCTCGGAAGGCACAGAATTTACCACCTGAGCCCCCCTCCAGCCTGCAACTAGTGCTGGACCTGAAACTAGAAGCTTCAGTTTGGGTCCTCTCTCTGCCACTCATGACTTGAGTGAGCACGGGCAAGTCAACTCATTGCTCAGAAATTTTTAAGTGGGAAAAGAAGTGCACCTATTTTCTAGACCAATTGTGAGGATTCAAAGAACTTAACGCACATGTGAGCATGCTACTAAAAATACCATACAAATGTTACATCTTTTTGCCTTTGTTACATAATATGACATTTTAAAGGGAAAGGGCCTTGTTGAAAGGATGGATTTAAGCTGCAGAGGACCGCTTCAGGCTGACAGTGGAGGGGGTAGACTTGAACTCAGGAAAGGGCTCCATCTTTCTTTCCTGAGATAAGAGGGAAGAAAGGAAGGCACTGTGGAAAAATCAAGACTTCCTGAGCTCAGGAGGGTTAAAATGAGGGTCTGTGTAAATCTGGTCACTTCGAGCTTCTTGGGAAAGTTAAAAATCATGTTGTTTGCCCAAACTTACATACATGACTCTGGGAGCTGAAGGCTCCTAAGCAAAGTTTGGAATAACTTTCTTTTATTAACACAAGTGTGGTGGTGGGTGGCGGGGGGGGGGTGACTGGGGTTGTTTGTGAGGCAAGTGATAAGGGAGATCCCCACAGGAAGTCCCATGGGGCTGAGCAGGGGAGCAGAGTCTGGGAGGAAAAGCCATGACTAAATACAATCATTTTCTTCTTTCTCTCGTTTCCCCATCTTTCTCATGTCTTTCCCCCCTCCCATAACTGACCATAATACAACCGGTATAAAAACAAAAGTCTTACTCCTTCTATTTCTTGAATTCAACATTACTTTAAAAGCTTGGAAGTTGAATGCTTTGTATCCTTTCTCTCTCAACAAAGAAATTAATAGTGAAAGTGTTTTCATTTCTATGTGGCCAATAATGCTTTTTTTAAAAAGAGGATCCTTTATTACTCTTGCAGGGGGCGGAGAAATCTCCTCAATCTAAGACTCTTCCTAGATGCTTAAAATATGTGGCATTCATGGTTCTTCAATATTTATTTACTACATAGTGTGTCATTTTCAACTTCCGTTTCCTGTACATCTTTCTTTCTGGAGAGTCGTCCTTCCCTTGATACAAAGGGCATACAATGGTTAGATCTTCCCAAAGGTCACCTGCCTAGTAACCTGTCCCGTAGCCAGTGTTATCCCATGAAGACAAGGATTTAGTTTCAACAGTTGTCAAGCCCTCTTAGTTTGCTTTGAGTGATTGTGATTATTCTCATAAATAATGGAATTCCTTAAGTAATTTATTGGGCCCTCATGCTGTAATCAAACCCTAATTCTCATGACCATGCCTTCACTATTTGTTTATTATGAATATTTTACACGAGCACACATTTTCACATGCTTTCTGGGACAATCAGGGCCACATCTCTATCTTTGGCCTACAACAAGCGAAGGATTAACCCTCTGCCATTTCTCTGTTTATTGAAGTCTGAGCCAAGAGATCATTTCTAAAGTTGAGTTTACTTATTTGGCTTTGCTGTTTGAAGTAAATTTATGACATGCCCAACTAACGTGTAATCTCCTTACCAGCCCACAATGCTTTAATTTTGCACAGAGGCAAGGGAATTGTATAAGTATAGAATGATCTTAGACTTTCAGATGTTGTATTTATCTTCTTTCCTATGGCTTTAACTATCAACCATCAAGTCAATAAGCCACTATCTGGAATTATTGTTCAATATGCAAACATGTCTTCATCCAACTGGGCATCTCTAATGGCTACAGATTTCATTGAACTAGTGGTTTATGTGTTGAATTCCACATTTACACAGGAAATAGTTCAAGACATTAATGATATGCAGTTTTGAAATATCCAAGCTCAGACATTTGGATAAGTCCAACCCCTGATTCTCTATCAGTTTGTGTTCCAAAATGAATGACTATCAGAAAGTTCAATTAAACTTTTCTCATTGCAGTTCATTAGTCTATCACATTAAAAAAAAAACCTTTCTTCTTGGAATGTGATAAAAACTTTATGCTGCCACTTCTCCCCATCATTATTTGCTGCAGTCTTGACTAACCTCCAAGTGACTCTCCTGTTTTTGTAGAGCAATTGGAATTTTGATGCTCTATCTTCCTCTTCATCTGAACTCCTGCCATCAGGGTTATTTCAGTGTTCATGTGAGGAGCCATTAAACACCCTCCCTTACTGTTCCTCAATCTTTTGTAGGCCAATGACCTTGGTCTCTGTCTCCCCAAACCTCCACCAAGACCAGACCCCACCTCTGAAACTCCATTATTCTCCTCTTGGGTCACAACCTCCTATCCTTGCAGTTCTTGTTCTCTTACTTTGTGACTTACCAGGCTCTTTTCTCAGTCACCTTCACTCATGCCACCTTTTCTATTTCTTGATAAGCACCGTGGTTTCCTTGGGCTCGGTTCTCTTCTCTTCTTGCTGTACATTCTCTGCATGAGTGATCTCATCTACTCCATTGGATTCCACTACCATTTATGTGTCTACAAGTCTTGTTTCTTTCCTATAATTCTTAGCATTCTCCCAAGAACCAGAAAAACATTTCTAGTTACTTAATCATAAAACTAAGAGTTACAGAGTTGTTACTATGGAATAGGCAATGTTTTACATGCTTTAGGTGTGTTGACTCATTTATAACCCTATGAGGTACTGGATTCTTAAGTACTGGATTTCTCTTAATCTAAAACACTATTTCGACCTCGATCCAGCAATGTCATTCCTCAGTATTTTGAAAACGGGGACTCAGATAGATATTTTCTACACAATATTCACAATAGCTGAAAAGTGGAAGCAAGAAGGTATCCCTAGATGGGTGAATGGATAAACAAAATGAAATAATATTTCATTTACCGTGAAATATTATTCATCTTTAAAAAATAAAGAAGTTCTGACACATGCTATTTTGTGATGAACTTTGAAGGTATTATGCAAAGTGATATAAGCCAGACACAAAAGGACAAATATATGATCCCATTAGAGTAGTCAAAATCATAAAGGCAGAAAGTAGAATGGTAGTTGCCAGGGAATTGGGGAAGAGAAATGGAAAGTTATTATTTCCTAGGGACAAAGCTTCAGTTTGGGAAGATGAAAAAGTGGGGATGAAAGGTAGAGATGGTTTACAATCATGTAAGTGCACTTAAAGCCACTGAGCTGTGCACTTAAAAATGATTAAGATGGTAAAATGTATGCTATATTTATTTTCCAAAGTTAAAATTTTTAAATTTCAACAATATAGATTGCAATTAAAAAATGGTTTAAAGGGTTAAAAAGGATGTTTTTAATTGTAAAATACATCATCATTTTATGTGCCATTAGGGGAAATAATGCCATTTATTTTAAAAATAGCACAATAATTTCTTATCCATTAGAATTTCTGTTTTATACTTATTGAAAGAGCTCTTTTAGACTTAGGCATAATTTTTTATATGTATTACTTTCATGGATGTATGAATAAAGAAAGTGTATCTCAATAAATGTCTGCATTTTCTGGATCACTTTTTCAATTGCCTATTGATCCTTATGATTTTCCATACTTAGTTGTCCTCCCTGATGTCCACAGCATTGGCAATGAAGCATTTTTTACAAGCGAGTGTCACTGTTTTCTTCCAAAACACTGTCACCGATCCTGCAAGTTTTGATGCTGACCCTTATTGATCCAACTAGAAAGTATCAACGGAAGGTTTTTGACAACTACAAGGGCTCATATTTCTTCTTCAAGTGGTTTTTAAATGATTTGTTGACTGAAATGTCAAGGAGATGTCACTGTCCAGTCATGACACCGGAGATAATAATCACATCACCACACTTTCTAACAAGCTTATCTTTAACTGTTAATAGACAAGTCCATAAAATGCATCAAGAACTAATATATTGGATGAGTTCTGGGCTTCACGGAGGACTATTCCAGATGACATTTAGTCACTTCCACTTCTTTCCCTGTGCTCTGGCCAATTTCCTTTGGCCCAGGAGAAATCCTCTTCTCTTCCACTTACTTTGACAGGACCTCTTATATCTGCAAATCCCTGTCCCCTAAAGGCTAAGCCTGGGCTCAAGCAATGTACCCAATCCCATTGAAATGATATAATATCAATAGCTGTGATTACAGACACAACATTCAGAGACTGGAGCAACTGTGCTGTGACTGCAGCCTGACCAAGAGCAGGTGAACTCCCAGCTTTAGAGAGCTTAAAATGTACATATTAAGGCTCCTGTTTCTAGGGACATGGAGTAGACCGGACATAAGTTTCCCTATTCCCCCTGCTAAATATAACTAAAAGTCCTGGACACTACAAACAAACACAGCCGACCTGCCCTAAAAGAATGGCTAAAGGAATTTCTCTAAACAGAAGGGCAGCAATAAAAGAAAGAAACTTGGAGGTAAGAAACAGCATTGTAGGCAAAAATATAGGTCCATATAATAGGCTTTCATTTTCTTCTTGAGTTTCCTGAATTATGTCTGATGGTTGAAACAAGAGTTATAACTCTCTATGTGTGATTCTAGTAACTGTATATAGAGAAAATTTTAAAGCAATTATATTATAAACAGTAGCGGGTAAAGGGAGCTAAAGGGAGTTAAGGTTTCTACTTCATGTGAACGGGTAAAATGAGTGATCCATAGACTGATAGGTTATGTACATAGAGTGCAGTAAGCACCAAGAGCAACATCTAAAAAGGCTTTACAATGAGATATACTCCAAGCACTTCGGAGAAATCAGCGTGGAGTTCTAAAAATATGTGTAAGTAATCCACAGGAAGGCAAGGCAAGGAAACAAAATTAAGAACAGAGAGAATGAATAGAAAACAAAAAATAAAATATCAGACGACCTATGTTTGTTTATTTGCATGTATGTTCATACATAAATATAGTCTGTAGCTCTGTCCACTGAGAGGGCCTGGAACAGTGACCCTCCAATAATATAAGTACCCCTAGCTCCCAGGATGTGACTCCTAGCTAATTCTCTCTACCTAAAGGAACCAGGGCTCCTTACAGAAATGACTGATTTCAGGGCTGGTAGAAAAAGTGTAAAATAGGCCTGGAAAGTCTTATTTATGGCAGGAAGCAAGGAAGTAGTCACAGAATGATAGAAACATGTCAAAGGGACACAGAAACCAGCCTGAAGGGGCTCCCACTGGCCAAATCTGGGACAGTTTAAGCACATAAGTAAATAATGGTACAGTCGTAATGGATTATAACCAACTGAATAAAAAAATCATGAATCCATTCTGATATAAACTAATGAATGGAAAAATTGCAAGTTTGATGAGGAATAGCAAATTTACTTATTAATTACATAAGGGAAAAGAGTAACTTTAAAGTGAAGGAAATGGCAAATACCACTTTAATCATGTGATCAAAGCAAACATCACCAGTAATGGGATAAATTGAAATCAGGCACCACCTGATAAGATGCAATAATAACATAGAATTACGACTTTGATTTTCCTGCCAAAGATGCATAACCTGAATTTCATCATGAGGTAATATTAGACAGACCCAAAGGGGGGACATGTAACTAAGTGAGTGACCTGTAATCTCAAGAGACAAGGACAGACAAGGTAAGGGAAGACTGAGGAACTGTTCTAGACTGAAGGAGCCTGTGCTTCTGCACAAGATTCTTCCGCTAAAAACGAGTAAAAGTACATTTGACAAAACTTGGCTGAGGATTAGATGGTAGTAACGTAGCAAATTAATTTCCTAATTCTGTGATTATCTTCTATTTACATGGGAGAACGTTCCTGTCTGTGGAAAGTACATACTAAAGAATTAGGGGCCAGCAGGTCAGCAACTTACTTAGACAAAGTTAGTAGGATTTAGGGAGCGGAAGGTTTTATTTTCCTTTGTCATATACTTACAGCTTTTCTGTAAGTTTGGGATGTTTTTAAATGTAAAAGGAAACAAAGAAAAAATATTCCCACGTGGATAAAGCCCAGGTACTTAAAATGTAGTCTATTTCAAACAGAAATGACCTCCCTTCCAACCTGTATCTTTTCTGATTCTCAGTTTTGGTTAGGAGTCTTTTTACCTAAGCACTTACTAAAGCTGGAACTCTTGGATCCATGCTTAACAATTCCTTCTCTCCCACGCCCATACCTAAGCTTTGCCTGTTCTGCCTCAGAAATGGCTCTCAGTTTTAACCCATCTTCTCCACCCCCATTGCCACTGCCTTGGCCTCCCTCCTTGTCTTTGACGTCACCAACCAGCCTTCCCGCATCCAGCCTTTCTCTCTGCAGTCCTGCTGGCAATGAACTCACTAAAAGTGTATCTTTTCACGTCACCGTCCTGCGTAGAGACATCATGTGGCTGGATAGGGCATTAGGATAAAATCTAGCATTGCAGAGAAGCTTCCAAAGTCTTTCTTAGTTATCTTATCTCCTGCGCCTCCTGAAGAACTACAACCTTCTCAGCGTTGCTCAGACATACCTGCCCTCCCTGACCCGGTCCTTGTGCGTGTGGCGCGTCCCTGCCTAAAATGCCTTCTATGCCACCTTTAAAGCAGGGAACAGAAATCGGAAGGCCCGCAAACTGAATCTGGCCTGCAGAACATTTTGTCCAGCTGACACAGGCTGCTGAAGGGGGAAGGTGTGTCTGTAGGTGGCGCCTTCTCTCTGTGGCTCGTAGCGAAGCCCTCCACATCTGGCAACCTCACACATTCATTTGAGCTTGACCTTTTTCCGCTTGAAGGAAAAAGGCTTGAAGGCTTTCATGACTTCTCCCGCATTAAGGCTCCATTCCTGAGTCTAAAATAGCGCTTGTCATGTGTGGTGAAGTCTCTGCATGTTGCTGGATTCCACGAGTTTCTCAGCAGGATCTGTGCCTCTAGCCTAACTTCTAAGGAGGGAAGTGTGGACACCCTCTGGAAAGCGTCAGTTAGGATCCATAAGAGACTGCTCCTTACGTGGAACATTCCTGAACTCTGCGGGGGTTCAGGCTAAGTCACCCCAAGATGTGCCTGAGTGGTATGCAGTTTGTTTTGAGCTAAAGGCAACTCGAGCTACAGGTTCGGAGAAACTTCTGCCCCTCCTTTAACTACCAAGAAGAACTTGATTGAGGAGCCTTGCTCATGATAAGAGACTATCGGAGATGATCTCCTTTGACCCCTCTCTAGGGCAGGACAAACTACCAACTGCTAAACATTTGCTGTCCCTGCAATGACCTCCTGAAGCCCAAGGTGCTGTCTCTTGTTGTCTTGGAAACTCTCATGCGTGTGGGGTCTCCAACTCCCGCTTGCATGCAAGATTCCCACACATAGAGATGTATTAACTTTGATTACGTTCTCTTGTTAATCTGTCTCACATCTATTTGACAATTAGACCAACTGGAAGAACCCTGAGTGTAGGGGACACTTTCTTCCTCCCCCACAGTTCCAACAGTATAACCTGGGCACCCGTTTTCATATGGTCCCAGCTCATATGTCTTTGAGAGGCAAATTCCAGGAGGAAAGTCCTCTGAGAGTGTACGTCATTTTCTCTGGGAAAGTGGTGATCCTGAAGGTTTGTCTGCAACTGCGTATTTTGTCTGATTATGCTCTTTGGTGGGTTGTAAGGCAGAATGCAAGCTTTTTCTTAACTTCGGTGCTGCCTGATGCCATTTCTGTTTCAGGGCTGCAGGCCTGTGGACAGAGAGCAAGCAAAAAGAAGCACTATCACGATAGCTAGGTAGATAAATAGATGGCTTGATCACATATTAATAGAACATAATATAGTATATAATATTGAAATAATATATACTATATAGATAAAACAATATATTTTAATATATCATTTATATAGAAATATATTTTTACATATGTTATTCCAATCCAGCAGGAAAGAAAACATATTTCTGTTACAATAATTTAAAAATATTTGGGTTATGTGAGTAAACAAACTTTGGCTCAAATAGAAATGAGCAAAAAGATTTGGATGGTTCCACTAATACTGTATGAATATTTATTTATTGTTTTTGGATTTTAATGATGTTGTCTTACTACACATTTTTGGAGGGTTTTAGAAATGAAGAAGCACCACAAGCAGACGAACAGAAATGAAGAAACAACAGAGGTACACACCAGGTGCAGTCCCTGCTTTAGTCATGGTTTTGTTTGCTCCCATCAGAAATTAGAACTCATGAAATCCAGTCATTGCAGGGATGGCAAACAGATGCCAGACACATGTGGTTCCCTTTAAGAAGGATCTTCTGTGAGGCATTGTCCATGCTTCTGACAGCTCCTTCTGCGTGTCCCAATCCCAGGTCCCTCAATAAAAGCACGCTCCTTGACTCCACCCTGCAGAGGGAAGGAGGGAGATGAGGTAAAAGAAGAAGGGGTGAGAGAAGGTGTGGCTTTTGCATTAATCGGGAGTGGCACTCAATTCCTGAATCAGATCCCTTTTCGGTCTCTGGAGAAAGCTACAAGTTTCTATGTCAAAATCTGGTGATTATCAAAGTTAGAAAACTTGACTTCTTCATTTTACAGTTTTCTATGGGATAGAGTTGGTAGCAGTGAAAAAATTTTCAATTTCTCAAAATCTAGAGAAAAAGGTTTTAAAAAATTTATTATGCTGTTAGAACTGGTGCTGGTAAATCCAGATGAGACAATCTGTATAGACTTTTCATGAAAAATGGGTTTATCAGCTTGAAAATGTTGAGCTTAAATAAATCTAATAAGCCTTGTCTCTCCATTTGGTTCTTTAAAAGGATCTGGGAATTTGGTGTATAAACTCTGTTTATCTCTGCCTTGAAGCACATACTAGGATCCCTTTAACTTGGAGTGTGGATGGCCAACCTGGCTTCCCTCACTTATGTTCTATAGTCTCTGGTTCTGAGATGCCTCACATGCAAGATACATGATCATCTAATAACTTTTCAAGGGGAAAGACTCCCATGACATTTATTGTGCATATTGAATGTATGATTTTAGAAATTCTATAAAGTGGCAGAGAGGAAGAGGAAGAAGTGCATCTTAAAATTGGGGTAGAAAGATAAATACTTGGAGAGAATTTGTTCTTATCAAACTGGTTCAACTAAAAAAATGGCATTTATTTTAAAGATGTAGAAAGATCTAGAGCCCAGTGGCAGGAAGTACAGGAAGAAGTCACAAAAACTAGGCAGTCACCAGGACCAGAACTTGAAGGGCTGCCACCATCTTCTCTCTGCGGTCTCTCCAGTTCGACTTTCTGCAGACCTCCCCATTCGCCAACTTCTGCTCCTCTATCAGGTCAGCGTTGACTTTTCTTGGTGCCAGATGTAGGCTCAACTGGACTGTTGCTTCCTGCTCAGAGCCTTATTCTTAAAGTATCCCAACAACAAAATTCATTAGGGGATATCTGATGGGCTCAGCTTAGGTTAGGTATTCTCTCTTTGTCCGGTCAGGTTTGGCCATGGTGTTTGGGTCATCTAATAAAAACATAGGCATATAGTCTCACTTCATCAGGGTATGAGTGGAGCTTGGGTCTCTGAAAAGGGGAGAGGAGATAATGAGGATGGTTAGGGAATTTTTCAAATCCATAGATTTTGGAGTTAAATGAAAGGTGGTCCTAAACTCCTCGGCTTATATGGGAAAATGGCCAAAATGGTTATATCTACTGCTCACTTAACTTGTGCTTGTTGTTTTAAGTTGTGAGACTCCATTGTCTAGGCAATAAACTAGCTAGTCCACCATCTAAAATGTCAGATATTTAAAGATATAGGACATTGGGGTATGTAATATACAATGTGGGCAACAGTTTTTTACTTAAGATTTTAATTTAACGCGGTTCATACAGTGACATTGCCTGTGGGACTGCCAACTGTCAGAATCCTTTGAGAAAGCAATTTGGAAATGTAGATCAAGAACCTTAATGTGTCCAGAAGTTCATTTTGAATTTGGTTGGAGGCTTATTTGAGCTGTTTACGTAGTTGGTGCTCCATGAAGCTTATTGAAAGATTAGTTTATATTTTATTT
The DNA here is from genome assembly GCF_987537825.1 of Furipterus horrens. Classification (NCBI taxonomy): domain Eukaryota; kingdom Metazoa; phylum Chordata; class Mammalia; order Chiroptera; family Furipteridae; genus Furipterus; species Furipterus horrens. Next base: position 14,476,139 of record NW_028327180.1, read on the forward strand.
GTTTTTTGCATCATGTCTTTTCTTGCTTCTCTCTTTTACTTGCCTTGCTATGTATGGCATATCAAGCTGATGCTTGAATAATAGAAAACGTTAAAATGTGTGCCTGCAAGTTGTACCACTGAATATAGATGGCATGAAAACGGAGCTTTGTGTTCCAATTGGCCTGTGAATACAGGTTTATACTGTGAGCTTTAGGATGTGATGACTGAAGACAAACTTGGGGGAAGGGACCTGATGAGCGGTTGAAGTTTTATGTCCACTCTTGAGTGAAATTCCTTCCCAGAATTTTCTTGGTCTGGTTCAACTCAACTTCATCTGCAGCCAGAACTCATCACCTTACCTGACACGCAAGAGGCCCGTCCCTTTCCATCAACACTGGCTCTTTGTCAGCAGTTGGAGAGAAGGCTGTGTAGTATAATATTTCTTTAATGCCATAGGCTTAAGAACTCCTCCCTTCTCCCACTCATATTTTATGGTACTCTACTTACACCAGGCTGTTCCTATGGAATTTTTATTTACAAAGACTTCCAAGAGTGAAGTCACATATTGGCCCTTCTGGGGCTTGCACAGCAGATTTTTTCCTTTCCCAGTTTTACTGAGATATAATTAACATATAACCTTTTATTCATTTTAGATGTACGACATGATGATTTGATATATGTATATATTGCAGAATGATCACTGCAATAGTTCTAGTTAACATCCATTGCTTCATATAGTTAGAAATTTTCTTTCTTGTGGTTATAACTTTTAAGATCTACTTCTCAGCAACTTTCAAATACACAATACAGTATAATTTATAGTCACCACGCTGTACGTTACATCCCCATGACTTAGTTATCTTACAACTGGATCTGTGATGTTTGTACCTTTTGACCACATTCACCCGTTTCTCCCATCCCCTAACCTTGACCTTTGGCAACCACCCATCTGTAGGTAGGAGGTCTTTCAATGAGATTCTGGGTGCCGTTTTACAGAATTGCACAGAAGTGGTCCTTGAAACTGAAGAAAATTTGTCAACGTGCATTCCTGTTGCACAAATCAAGGTGTGGTTCACTCCTGGTTTACGTCAGGACTGTTGTTCCCCAGGTGGCAGTGGGGAGTAGTGAAGGCCACGATCCTGCTTCCTCATGGTAGACAAGCTCAGGTAGACGGCTCTCTTCACCTGTGGTTTGTGAGGAATCGACAAATCTACATTGAAACCCCCATACTTCGAGGGTGTGCAGACACATGTATATGCATGACAATAGCATTTTAATTTGATGTATTGAATTTAGATGCTTTTAATGCAATGTGGAAATTCATTGCTGAGTAGAAGAACTCGGCATTTGCCTGTGAAATTACTTAAAATAACTTAAAAATGCAGTATTAACTGAACTCAGAGTTTTTATTAGGTTTCTGAGATTCCAACAAAATCTTTAACAACATCTGTTATGAGAAGTGCCAGCTGTTTTTGGCAGGTTTGCATGATCTGAAGGAAAGCATCTTTTACTAACGCTGCTGCAGTTCTCACACATGCCGTTCTTTTCTCATCAAGATTCCCATACCTGTATGTTATCCAAAAGCAAGTTAGTTTAAACTTGGGGTGTTGAGAAGAATTTGTGAGGAGGAATAAAAAGAGGAAATGATTTTGTCTCTCTATCTGTTTCTAAGTAGGCTCCTGCCAAAAATTACTGCAGGTGGGTTCTTGTAGTTCAATTTACACTCAGTGTTTCTATTGTAATTCTAACTCATTTTCCAGGATTTCCTGCTAAAATTTAAATTTTCTACGAATTAATGATAGAGTGATGAGGTGGTGCTTTTGATCTCCAGTTCGTTCTAGGCCTCGGCATGCAGGCCTTTTCTCCCAAGGCTAAGGGGTAATTGTAGCCTTATCTCCCCATCCCAGACTCTATGGGGTTCCGGGAAGCCTTGGCTTTGTGTCCTTTTGTCCATGAGCTTACACAGAACTACAGACAGATCTGGCTACTGGGTTGCAATGCAGAATGTCAGCTTGCCAGGATGGCAGGGAGACTTCCTATTACCCACCTGTTTTTGTTGTCAATTCCCAAGTTCAACAACAAAGGGAACTTTTGCCCTGTCCCTGGACCGCATTCCTTCCTGGAAGTGAGAAAACTGTTGGCGCTAGCACACACTTTCAGAACAAGAGCAGCTGCTTTCCTTGAGCCTTATGATAACTGAAGGTATAGAGAGTGACCACAGAGCTCTTCCTGGGAATCACTGAGGCACCCGGGAGATTTGAAATTAGTCCTTTCTTGTTCAAGGTCGGGAGAATAAGAGATAGCTAATACCAATGCAAGATGCACATGTAAAGTAGCCTCAACCCTACATTTTGCATCAAAAGTTACATACAAACAAACCAGAATCTCATATTCAGTATGCCTTACTTATCAGTCTCACTAGAATAAATAATTTTGGGAATGGTAAATGTTTTCACTCTTCCTGTTAAAGGCAAGGTGTTTCAGTGTCTTTTTTGCAGTGCATACAGCAAGAGGCAAAGGAAGTGCCAGTGTTCAGTCAAGACAGTTGTTAAACATCTATGTCATTACTGTCAACATGCAAAGTCGTAACGGGGAACATTGGATTTCTATCTTAACTGCTTCATAAGCCACAGAAATAATTAAAATTTAAATAAGGTATATAATGTGTAGAGCTAAAGAGAATTTTTATTTGTTTTCAGTTCACTTGTTAATTGTTTGACTATTTTTCTTATGTAGTATTTTATACATGGATATAAAAACATCTTTTTTTTTTGTATGTAAAAGTATTTAATTTCTGGAAATTTTTAAATTCATACTTGCCTGAGTTTTATACTTTTAGCAGGTGTTTTTAGTTTTATATTTTACTTAGCAGAAGAAAACTCAACACAGTTCTGCAAAGCATTTCTTTAACTTTCAATCAGCTATAATTATATTTACAATACTTACTTACTTGTCAGTTAAATGCATTAAATACTATTGTTTCAATGGCCCTTGCTGTGTCAAACTGTTATTTCTGGCATTTCAATATAAGAAGAACAGAAAACAGCAAATAAATTTCTCAGCAGGAATTCCAGCTTCCCTTCTTCTATATGCTCATACTTCAGATTCCCAAGAGAAAAAAAGAAATCTTATAGGCAGAAAAGATTGTCTAAATTTTGCTATTATGTCTGCTCATGGCTTTAAGAACACTAAAAGTATAGTATTCTATACATGGTGGATAATTTTATATAGTACATGCTGACTACAAATCTTCTCGGCTTATATAAAAGAATAATCTTAAAATAAATTATATTTTAAATCCTGCACTTATCCTCTCTCTGAACCCTTCCTTATATCATTCTCTTACAGAAAACTAAACTGCTATGACTTCTCATTTCCAGAGCCCTCATTGACTGCTGCTGCTTCCCAAACTTTGATGTCTGAATGTCTTTAAAAATGTTTAATCATGATAATGCATAAAACAATGTGGAGCACTCTGACATTGCCTTTGTGTGGCTGAAAAAAAATACAAAAATAAATTGTTTGTATCATGCTGGGAATGGAGGTTGGGATTAAATTGACCTGAGGTTAATGATAGGATGAAGATCAACTGTCAAGTAGCAAGAAAATGCTATAGCCTTGGCAATAATTAATGTTGAACAATGACTAGAGTTCAGATTATTGTAATGAGAGATGAGACACTGTTCTGACTGTCCAGAGGTCAATGTTACTTGGTTTCCTATGGTTAGGGGTAAATAAGGAGGACTTCCTAGTAAAAACAATGTAACTGAATACAATGAGTCTGCAGTGACCCATGGTTCATGAGATACATTGTTAGTAAATAAAAAGAGTTTATAAAATATGTAGTAACCAATGTTTTATGGAATTTGGTCTTGAATGAAGCGTGTTGTGGAGAGTCGGTGGACCTAGGGAAGTATTTTATCCAACTGCAGAAAATAGACTAAGATTTCAGTTCCCAGAATCCCATTTGTTGACTATTTTCCTGTAATTCTAATGAACCTTTCCTGAATCCTTCATTTTATGAATGGCACTGTTCTTCCTATACTAGATCATTAGTTGTTCTCGTTCTCATAATGTAGCACATTAATATATCATTAAAGCAACAGATGTCTTAGAGTAATACAATATCAGAACAAAGCACTCTGGCTCCATCTTGGGTGAACAGGTCTGGAAGCAGAGTCAGTTCAACAATACGAAAGGTGAGTCCATGGCACGTGCCCGTTGGCACTTAACATTTGACTCTGGCTATAGGTTGTGACCTAAGTGGAATGCGCATTTCTGTTTGTATTAGACCATTGAATATTCATCAGTATACTTGGAATATGGAGAGTCTTATTTCTTAAAAAAAAAAAAAAGTGGAATGAAAGTCTTCTGTGACAGTGGATCGCTTGTAGGCAATGAATTGTACAACATGGTTTTGTTTCTAGGAAGGCAAATTCATCGTGGAGTGTAAACCTAAACCACGCAGGTCAGGGTGGCACTTGCTGACACTGAATGGCAGCTGTATTTGCTTCTCCTGACACCTCACTACAAACATCATCATTTTCTCTCAACACTTTCTCAAGTCCTTTAACCTGGGACAGGTGTTTTCAAAATCAAACATATGATCTATAAGTAAAGAGAACAAGTTCTAAAGATGCTCAATATCTCTAGAAAAAATTAAAAAAAAAAAACAGTTAAAGAGAGAAAACCAATATACTTTATCTAAGACAGTCATAGGGTTTTTTTAAAAAATTTGTTTGTTTTTTGCAAAAAGCTTTATTGTTTCCATCTGGTCCAATGCACAGGAGAGGGTCCCAGGATAGTTAAAAGGTTGCCTAGTGGTTGCAGGGAGAGGCTCAGGCAGAAGCCAGACATAGTGGGATGGAGGGGGGCCCCTCAAAGGCCTCTGGGCTCCAAAGGCTCCTAGTCGTGCTGGAGGGTGAGCCTTTCCAAGAGACGCTCTCCACCCAGCCTGGGGGCCGCCAGCCTGTAGAGGTTGATCAGCTGTCACCCATCTTCTTGATGAGTTTCAACTCCTCACCCAGGAAGTGGTTCTGCAGGAAGTCACAGAGATGAGGCTCCGTGCTGGCAGAACCCAGGCCCTGCAGATCCCAAAGGGCCTGGTTCAGGTTCCTCTCCAAGGCCAAGGTGGCTGCCATGATGTCCCGAGTCTTACCCCACTCATAGTGGGAAGGCTTCTGGACGTCCTGGAAGAGAATGCAGCCACCGTGCTGGTTGTGCATCTTCAGGAGATGCTCGCGGCCCTTGCACTTCTCCTGGGCCAACTCGTGGAAGAAGTGGCCCACGCCCTGCAGAGCCCCATCATCGTGGTGGAAGCAGAAGCCCAGAGAGAGGTAGGTGTGGGAGGCCTGCAGATGCAGGGTGCCCAGGTGGTTGATGGCGGCCTCCAAATTGGTGGAATAATTCTGATGAATTTGGGAGCTCATGGTTGCCTGGCGATAAGGACTTAAGTTCAAAAACAGAATTGGCTGGTCTGAGAGGCCAGGGTAGCTGAGATGGTTCCAAAGGATGAGACTGGAAAAAAGATTGGAGGGTGGTCGAAAGCTGGAAGAAGGGGCATCACTAGGTCTGTTCCACCCAAACACTTTTGAAGCAAGAGAGAGGTCTAGGGGAAGGATGGTCATATTTAATTCTGTCACAGCTGCGCCAGAGAAATGGTGCCACATAGGAGCCAATCTGGAGGACTTCAGTACTTGCGTAGTGCACTTTCAGATGAAAAGGACTTTTCTTTAATGGTTTGTTTATCAACACCTTCATTCTCTTGATAGTTGGTTTAGGAATTCAGGATACGGGGAGGGTTGGACCTGTGGGCATTCAGATCTCATGTGGGCATGTTGACATGTTTACATGCAGACAAGGCCATGGCCAGTGCCATGGTCAGTGTTGGGACTTTTATGGCAAATCCCCACTCACATTATTGCCATCACTGTGCAGAGATCAGATTTCTGTTCACTTCCACCTTTACAGCTGCTAGACTTGACCTGCAAAAAATCCAAGGAAGAATGACATGTTTATAATAACATAAAGACAAACTGGCTGGAAGCAGCAATTGATGGGGAAGATTTCCATTAATCAATGTGTGGTAGAGGAGGGGGATAATGCTTTCTAAGGCATGACCTCATCTATTTGAATGAGCCTGAGAGAAAGGGTTAAAGATTTAAAGTATTTCTCTTTCAGATCCTTTCACAGTGAGAAAGTTATCAAGCCTACCCCACCTCCCAGGAGAAAGCAATAATAGCTTCTTAGCAGCAGCCAACACCTTGAGAAATTAGCCCCATTTTAGAGAAGGGCATTCATAGGGAATTTCCTTTGGCACTTGAAGGAAGGATTTAGGAGTGTCCAGAGGGAGACGTGTACGTACTTCCTAATGTGATTTTATAATAATTGTTGTGAATCTTTGTCACATGACTTTTCCTAGACTCTTGGTATGAGAAGTTTGTTAACTAGTAGACTATTTTCTAAGTGGATGACTTAGATGAACAGATGGATCTATCTGCATCTCTTAATTGATTGACTATCTCTTAAGAGAATTCTAGATACCCCAGAAGAGAGAGAGAGAAGGAGAGAACTGCTATTGTCTTACTAATTCTTGTTTCTTGCCTGGAAGTTACAGAGCAAAATACACATGAGTTTTATGCCTGAAGGAGAAAGAACTATGAGCAAGACTCATTGCAAAATGCTAACAACCTTAAACAGAAGACACAGAAACAAATTTGTAAGAACAGACCGTTATCTCCCACACAAACTTGGGTCCTGTTGTGTTTGTACTTACCAGTGACCTTGCCACTGTCACTCAGTACTGGATAATATGAGAAATAATTGAGTGTCATTTTTTACAGTTCGTCAGAATAGACTCAGACCCCACAAGGCCTGCTATATCTAGTCCCTGAGGTATCCTAAATTCATTGATTTTAAATATTTTATAAAATGCACCTATCACAAGGCTAGCAGCATATATCCATCAATGAAAAATTAAACAATCAAGACAAAACAACACACACACACACACACACACACACAAACTCAACCATGCCATTCATTATCATGAATAAGCCATCAACAGGAGACCAAGGAAAGACAAATAACTTACATCAGGCCTGCAAGTAAAATACATTTATCAGCCCACTTAATAAGTGCTTTTTGGCATTGAAGAGCCTGTTTCTTTGTGGCCCTGCACCAAGAGTGACTTACGCATGCACACTGTGTGCATTCTTGGAGCTTACCGTGTAAGAAAGACAACCGAGCAGAGTCCTGTGAGGACTTGGGGCATGCTAGCCTCATAGAAAGCTATTTTAAAATATAACCAGTTAACATGGGTGTCTTTGGGAGCTTTCTTACATCACGATGTGAATCTGGAAGACAGATAAATTAAAAGGCTCCCATCGTATGAGCGGGCAGATATTTCTGAAGGGAGTGCATGCTCTTTCCAACTTCCTAGGGCAATTTGGCAATGCGGACTTAAAGCCCTGAAGATTTTCATTTCTTTTGGCCCAGAAATTCTACTTACAGGATTTTATTTTAAAGAAATAGTCATGGAGATTGCAAAGATTTAGAAACAAGAATATTCATTCCAACATTGTTCACAATAGCCCAAATTTTTAAACGGTCTAAGTTTTCAAAAATACAGAATTATTTCAATCTATTATGGAACAGTCATATCATGGAAGCCAATCAAGTTCCTAACAAAATAATGAGCAATGGCTAATGACATTTTAAGGTACAAAATGTATGCTGCAGCATGATATTACTGAATCATCCCTTTTTGGTTAAAAATTTTATACACATGAATATATAGACATACTCCAATTAGCACAAGACTGCAAGGAAGCATTTCCAAATATTATAATAATTATCTCTGTGTGCTAATATTATGGGTGGTTTAAATTTTATTTCTGCTTACTTGCATTATCTTCATTTCTAAATGAACATTTAAAACTAATAAAAATGGGTGAAAGCAAAGGTCACTATGGCTGGGGATCAAATATAGGGTGAGAGAAGGAGACTAGACTTTGGGTGGTTAGCACACAAACATATAATGTTATTAACCAATGTTATCCCAATACATTCAATTAAAATAAAAATACAAACAAACAAAAAGAAACAGGATGTTTTCTCCATATACAGCATACTTTACTGAAGTTAAATAAAATAGAACTAGTTCTATATAAAACACGGCCAGTCTCACTTTATGTTCAAAAGTAATTTTATTCCCCTTCCTCCCCAATTAAAAAAAAAACCTTCATCAAGAATCATACACCTCAGAGGTGGTGGGCTGGGTGGGAGGGGACACGTGTTTGCTCTGCTGCCACGGGGCTGCACCCCTCACCCGCCACTATCCTTTTTAAGTGCCTGCTGAATCACGCTGTTTACCTGCCTGGGAACGTCTGTGGGAGACCCGATGTCTTCTCCTGCGTCATTTTAACATTTGCTGCCATTATTAACTTAAAATCTTCTTTATAGTCTATCTATAATCCTGTAACAAGGTCACCCCAGAGTTTGTTAAGTGGTAGAGCTGTAAAACACTCGGGAAAGCCGGGGACTTGGGAACAGAACTTTAGATGTGCTAAATCTCAATTGAGAAGGCCAAGCAACCATCCAGGAGCCTCTCTATTAATTTAAGAGAGAGCACTTCAAAATATTAGAGTGGCCTTGCAGACGCCGCCGCCACCGCCCCGGATATTCCCGCATCCAGCCATGGTCAACCCCACCGTGTTCTTCGACATCGCTGCCGACGGCGAGCCCTTGGGCCGCGTCTCCTTCGAGCTGTTTGCAGACAAAGTCCCAAAGACGGCAGAAAACTTTCGTGTTCTGAGCACCGGGGAGAAAGGATTTGGTTATAAAGGTTCCTGCTTTCACAGAATTATTCCGGGATTTATGTGCCAGGGTGGGGACTTCACACGCCACAATGGCACAGGAGGCAAGTCCATCTACGGGGAGAAATTCGATGATGAGAATTTCATCCTGAAGCACACAGGTCCTGGCATCTTGTCCATGGCAAATGCTGGACCCAACACAAACGGTTCCCAGTTCTTCATCTGCACGGCCAAGACCAAGTGGCTGGATGGCAAGCATGTGGTCTTCGGCCAGGTGAAAGATGGCATGGGTGTTGTGACAGCCATGGAGCGCTATGGGTCCAGGAATGGCAAGACCAGCAAGAAGATTACCATTACTGACTGTGGAGAACTCTAATACATTTGACGTGGGTTTTATTTTAACCACCAGACCATTCCTTCTGTAGCTCAGGAGAGCACCCCTTCACCCCTCTCTGCTTGGAAATGTTCTGTAATCTTCGTGCTCTCGCCGCAGTTTATTGGGTTCCATATTTTCCTTACCCCTTCCAAGTCTAGCTGGATTGCAGAGTTAAGTTTATGATTATGAAATAAAAACTAATCAACAACAACAACAAAAAAAATTAGAGTAAGTACGGGGCAAATAAAAAGCAGTCTTAAAGCAAATATACATTACAACATTTGCAGATTTATGCCCTCTAAGATTGCATGCCCCCTCCCCCGCAACACTTTATATCCAGTCTTTTGAGAAAAGTGGGCTTGAATTATGTAAGTTTTGAATTATGTGAGGTCCCCAGGAATACATTCTTTGCATAAAATGTTACCATTGTGTACCGGGATGGTGGTTGGGGGTGGTGGTAGTGACAGAACAGAGGAAGAGGGGCTGCTAAAAAGAGGGCAACATCTGAGAAAGTCTTTATTTCTCCCTCACTTTTGAAAGATAATTTTGCATGGTACAGAAGTCTAGGTTGGTGGAATTTTTCACTCACCTCTGAACATTTCATTCAACTCCCTTATTGTTTGCATGGCTTCTGAGAAGTTGGATGTAATTCTTATCTTTACCTTTCTATAGGTAAGTTGTTTTTTCCTCTGGCTACTTTTGAGATTTTTCTCATCTTTGACTTTACAGAGTTGGAATATGACAGGCCTAGGTATGGTATGTTTATTTTTCCATGTATCTTTCTTGGTGTTCTGTGAGCATCCTGGGTCTGTGATTTGGTGTCTGACATTGATTTGGGGGAAAATTCTCAGTAATTATTGTTTCAAATATTTCTTCTTAGCTTTTCTCTCTTTCCCATCTGGTATTTTTATTACATATATGTTACATCTTTTGTAGTTGTCCCACAATTTATGGATAGTGTGTTATGAATAGTGTGTTCTTTGTTCTTTTAATCTTTCTTTCCCCTTTGCTTTTCAGTTTTGAAAGTGTCTATTATCTTATCAAGCTCAGAGATTATTCCCTCAACTGTGTCTATTCTTTAATGAGCTCATCAAAGGCATTCTTCATTTCCATTATAGTGTTTATCTCTAGCATTACTTTGTGATTTTCTCTTAATTTTCATATCTTTGGGAAATTTTTTGCTTACTAATAAATGAGACAAGCACAGTAGGAGAGCTTCTTCCTGTCTTGAACAGGGATGGACCCAATGCTGGAGCTATTAAGGTCACCTGTGTCATGAGGAAACCACCATAAGGAAAGGCAGGACAGACAGACAGAAAGAGCCCAGGATCCTAAAGGTAGCGAGGAGCTCTGAGGCCAGAACCAATAATCATGCACCTCTAAGTTTCTTAATATGTATATTAAGAAAAAGGAGTCTCTATATTTTTATATATAGTATATTATTATGTTATTGATATTATACATGGATGGGCAACAGTAGGTTTCTAGTTGTGAGTATGCAAAACAGAATTTATTCTTGTACCATTATTTATTAATTATTGTATTTATTTGTGTTACAACTGTAAATCTACTTTGGCCAAACCCTGTGTTATAGAATATAATAATTATGTATTATATAATATATTATGTATTTGTATGTATATATTTACATATTATATATCCTTGATATATAATTATTATATAATATATAATATTATATATAATATAATATGCTACATTTATATTTATATTATGTAATATATAATATGTGATATATAAATATATTATACTTAATTATAATATATAATTTTATTATATAACACATTTTATAAATTTTATTATATAAATAATAAATTTATTATATAAATTTCATATGATTATATATATTTTATACAGACACACATACATGAGGTCTGTTCAGAGAAAGCCCCAGCCATTGTTAATATAATGAGAATGATTTGCATGATATTTATCAATGTAACCTGACAGCCAAAAGGAGTAGACTTGACTGTGCGAGCATGAACAATGAAGACTTCACTGTACTAGTCAGTGGGGGTGGTAGACACCACTGAGTGAGCATGTGTACTGTGTGGCCATCACATTCAAACTGACTCAGTGAGTAGAGCAACAGATCTGCATCAAATTTTGCATTAAGCTCAAACATTCCTCCATGTAAACTATTGGGATGATTCAGAAGACGGGCAGCTATGGGCAACTGGTGACTGGCATCTTCATCACGACAATGTGCCCGCTCATGTATTACATCTGGTGCAGAAATTTTTGGTGAAACATCAAATCCCCCAGGTGACTCAGCCTCCTTACAGCCCAGATTTGGTGCCCTGCAACTTCTTGCTTTTTCCAAAACTAAAATCACCTTTGAAAGGGAAGAGATTTCAGACCGTCCGTGAGATTCAGGAAAACATGATGGGACAGCTGATAGCAATTGGGAGAACTGTGTGAGGTCTCAAAGTGCCTTCTTTGAAGGGAACTGAGGCATCACTGTCCTATGTACAATATTTGTTGTATTTTCTTAAATAAATGGCTCTATTTTCCAAAGTGTATGGCTGGATACTTTCTAGACAGACCATTTTATATAAATAAGTGTGTGTGTATCTATATATATCTATCTCCTATTTGTTTAAACCAAGGGTTGGCATGGCAAATTATGGCCCTGGATCTGGTTGCCTGTTTTTTTCTATTATTTGCAGCCAAAGCATTCTTAACTGAAATGTGACTAAAGGATTGCCTCTTCTAGGGTCTTCCCTCCACCCCTTCATGCTATCAATGTCTTACCCCTCCTCTAGGCTTTCAGTTTAACAGAGGTGGGCCTGTCTGTTATTTATTCTAAATATTTAGCACCATTTCAGTCTCATGCTCAGTTCTCAAAAAATGACCGTTGAGTGGAGGAAAGACATAGTCTCCTTCTATGGCGGACACTGAGCGCTGCCTTCCCAACAGCCAAGTCATCCCGTGACTGCAGTGTCCTCTCTAACCTGCTCAGTGCCTAGTGTGGCCATCCTCCCTCTTCCTTCCCTCCCTCCCAAAGCGTCATGATCATCAGGCTGCTGTGTATAACCATGTACAGTGAGAGCATGAAGGTAGATGAAGATGCAGCACAGCTCAGCTACAGTGAATTTCAATATTAGACATCACTGCCTGGAGTGCTTCAATGACCTGTACTATGGGGAATCCCATGTTGGTTGTCTTTCATTTATCACTCTTTCTCTCTCTCTTGTCCCAAAGGCCCCCTCTTTTTCTCCCCTTTACCTCCATTTCAGGACTTGCTACCTGTATTTCTCCACCTCATTACATAAATGTTAACCAATTTAACTCTCGAAAGGCTTTCTAAATGTACTGTGCTTACTTTCAAATATCAATGGAACCTTGCTCAACAAAAGTGTCATGGATCTCTAATGACACTAGGCAGCAGTTTTAAAATTCATTTTTCTTCTACTTCTGCAGGATCAATTTCTGAGGCAGTGTTCACTGCGCCCTATAATCTGTGCATTAGGAGTGAAATGCAGGTGGAGTGGTTCTTATTTATTCTTGGTACAGAATGGGGGGGTGGAATGAGATGATTTATCCTTGAAAAGACAAAGTAAAGAAACAATTTAATAGGCTTCAAGTGAACATTTTATTAGTATCTTGAGAGAGGAGAGTGGTAGCTCAGATAATCCTGAATTTATGAACAAGATTGAAATGTATGTTTGTACAGTTGACTTGGCTAATTTTATAATGAGCTCGCTTTCTCCCGCATTTTGAGAATATACCAGCTGAGTCTGACAAGGAGATGGTGCTGTAGTAATGTGTCGCATGGCAGGGGAACTTAACCTCAGATTCCTTTTAATGCCACAAAATGGATAATTAAGAGCTAACTATCCATGAATAGATATTATAGAACCATTCTTCAACCTCAGGAAAGACAGCAGTGAGGTGAGGGAGGAGGAGAGGAGGGGAGTGAAGAAGCAGAGGGGATGAGCCAGCTGGTCTACTTCTTTACACTTGTGGGGCTCACATTTTCTGCCGTCTCTGCTGAGGGTCTTTCCTGTCCTCTCCAACATGACTCTCAAAGTCTTTCTGAGCCACTTAATGACATCTTCGTTCACTCTGTTGAAATATATATTTAGAAGCTGGTAGCCCAGTCTAGATATACATGGCAGGCTTCAGCCAAAGCTGGGGTTCCTTGGAGCTTTGGAGAACTAAACAGAAACCAAGTTACTTGACTTTTCCTTTATCTCCCCCATCTGGTGTTCTCTTGAGGAGGGAATATAGTGAATGTACAACTGGAGGAAAAGAATGGCAAGAAGAATAAATGGCATCGATAAAATCCCCCTATGAGAAGTGGCAATGATAAAAAAAAAAAAAAAAAAAACCAACCCCATGTTGCAGGGCCATCCAAGACCCTATTTCATGCAAAATAGTCAGTGGCCCCACCCATGTGTCTGCCTGGTTTAGGAATGAGTGGTCCCAGGTATATGCAAAATTCAGCTTAGCACGGGCCTGAATGCTACTCCATCCAAGAGCAGATTTTCTAGGTTCTACAAGAATTAAAGAGACAAAATGAAGGTTGCCTGTGTGAAGGGAGACAGGATATTAGGTAGGTGGGTGGAGAGAAGGAAGCGTGGAAACCACTGTAACAAAGTGTGGCACATTGTGATAAAGGCCATTGTCAAGGTCTTTGCTTGGGTGAAAGGTGGTTGGCTCCTAAGTGCTTATGATACTATCAAAAATAATTAATTAACCCAGTAAGCAAAAGCAGGTTGTGCATGAACTTGCCATGAGGAGAATGTGTCACAAATCAGAGATTAGGATCAATCCAAGGCTGAGGTCCTGGGAATAAAAGGGAAAGCAGAGCGATACCCATCCTCTCCCATGTCACTGTGGAATTCCCAACCCACGTCGAAAAACCTCAAAACCCTGAAAAGGATTTAAGGGAGAAGGAAGCACCATTGTTTACGGTAGGTGACCCTCACTATGGGTCTGATGGATTTGCATATATTACAGCCCCCCTCAATCTTCACAGAAAGTCCATGGATTTGTTATTACACCCTTTTCACAGGTGACAGAGCCGAAGCTCAGAGAGGCTGGATGGTGTGCTCAAGGTTGCAGCGTTAGGAAATGGGGTCACCAGGTTTGTAACCTGGGCCTGACTCCCAAAGCCTGAGCTCTCCCTCTTCTGTAGCACACTGCAGGCCAGTGCGCCCTGGAGACTTGAGTCCTGGGTGGGCAGGCGAGCTGTCCCTCTGCTCCCCTGGGTCCCTGCCAGGTTAGTGGACAGTGTTTGTACTTTTATAATGGCCCTTTTAATAGGGTGAAAGCATAATAATGATAATAAGAATCCTGCTCTGCATTGGTGACAGGCTCAGCATGCCTAGTTTCCCAGATATCTGTCTTTTCCATAATCAAAATGCTTTTCCTAGGAACCAAGTTTTGTAGGTTTCTAATATTAAACAATATTAAAACAGTGCTACATTCTCATCTGTTAACCACAATGTCAAAAACAACAACAAAAATAACAGCAAAGCCCCACAATGGGCATAAGGCTCTCTCAGGACTTGTAAGAAGAAAATACAGAGACAAACAAGGTTGCGTGCCCAAGGCAAGGTCATGTGACTTCTCTGCGCAGAACCACTGGAGTCCTTTAAAATAACCAGTCTTGAGCCATTATTGGGTTTTGAAATTAGTTTAGTAGTCCTCAGCCAGTATTCGCTTTTAAAGAATAGAATAGAAAAGAGAATTAATTAATAGAGTAGGGGTAAGCATTGTTTTAGAAGGCTTGTGTCTCAGTCATACAGGTGTATGTGCATGCTTGCATGTGAGGGCATGTCCACATGGATGTGCACTGAGTTGTGTGTGGTCAAAGAAGCTTGAAGGCTCTTCCGTACAACCCCCTCAGAACATCAGAGCAAACCTTTCAAGTGTTAATGAAAAGACGGGCCAAAGGAGGAATATGGGAAGGGAATAGCATTCATAGCCACAAAGGGCAGCACTACCCACCGTCTGGAAGACCAGAGGTCCTTAACCAAGGTGCCTTATGCTCTTGAGCTGTTCTTGGATGGAGCTTGTGCGTGTCCTGGGACCCCAGGAAGGCAGGGTAAGTCAGAATGCTCACTGGCCTCAGTGCAGTGCTTAGCAGACTTTCAAAATGGGAATGGAGTGCGTGAACTTGCTCTCTCTGCTCGCTCCTGCCCTTCTCCCATGGTATCCAACACGCCTTCGCATCGACCATTATTCCCTGCGCCATACAGTATAGATCGATTTTGTTGTTTAGCTCTTGGAGGACAATTTCACTTTCCTCCATTCCCAATACCATGTTCTTTAGGGGGACATTCCCCTATAGCTCTCACGTTCTTACCATCTCATCCCCATCCTATAGTCACTTAAGAGCAGAGTTCAAGTCAAGATCCAAGGTCATGGAAAACAAGGGACTGGATGTACTGTTTGAACCACCCCTATTAGACATTAGCGCTTCACAGAAATCATCAGAGAAATCCAAGTCTTTATAAAACTCTGCATCTATTTACACCTCTCACAACAGTCATCTTGCCCAAGAGAGGAAATTGTTTCCAATTTACACACAGTGAAGGGCACCTTTGGAAAATTTCCTCTGGGGCTCAGAATTTAATCTTACCACTGGGTTAATCCTTTTATAGGGGTGGCTCCCACCCCTAAATAAGGGCGGAATGCTTCCTCCACCGTCACTTTCATAATTGCTGTGAAAAGCGGCGCTGGTGGGGCTGCTGCAGAAACCCGGGCAAGTTAGACGCTGCTGCTGCGAAACAGATGCCCCCCCGTTCCACCCACACCAGCCCCGGCCATTAGATCCGGTCACCAAGGGGCCGAGCAGGGCAAAGGCTGATTTCTCTCTGCCTTTTTCTCCCACTTCTTGTTCATCCACTGCCTCCATTGCCTTCCCACGACTAACCTGGGCTTTCCCCTTCCTTTTCCTCCTCTCTTTTCATGTTCTCAAAGACAGCCTAACTTTCAAAGCTTTTCTTTCTTTCCTCTCTCCAACCATGTCTCCTTGGCTGCTCAGGTGCGCTAAGTGCACCCTGCAGCCAAGAAGACAGTGCAACTTTCCTCATTGAAAATGGAGGTCAGGGTGTCAGGCTTCCTGGAACTGAATCCCAGCTGCCTAGGAGAGTTATTTACTCACTGGGTACCTCAGTTTCCACATCTGTAAAATGCGGCTGATGCTAATAGTCCTTGCCCCATTGGGTTATTATGAGAATCAAAGGAGTTAATATATGTGAAATGCTTAGAAATGTTGTGTAATGTATGTTTGCTGGGGGAAAAAATATGGCACAGATGGATAAGAATGAATAGGAAAGCGAAAATGGGCCTTAGAACATGGATCAAATTCTACTCTGTGTCTCTTTGATTGAGGATGGGCGCAAACCACCCATCTTCATAGAATACTCAAATTCAACCCTGGATCTGTTCTTTCTATGGGAGCTAAACTTAATCCAGAAGTAGTCGCTCATTTTCTTGTTTTTATTCACTCAGATTTGCTATGATTTTCTTTTTTGCAGGGTAAAAAGCTGGTCTTTTTTGTGAAGAGGTATGTCTAGCCAGATTTTAAATAGTGTTTATATTAAGGACTATCTGTTTATGCCCATGAGATATATAAGCTAAATGACTGCCCTTGCATTATATAATTCAAGTCCCAAGGTATGGGGGGAGAAAAAGGCCAGAATAGCATGGGAGAGAAAAAAGTAAACACCACCAGCCCCCAGTACTATCCCCCTCCTCCCACAGTCACTCTTTAATTACAGAACTGCATTTTTGTACACATTGAGATAATTACATGTTTAGACGTCTGGTCTCCTCTAGATCATAAGCTAGTGTCTGTTCCACATTATGTATTCTCCGTGCTCAGAACAGAGCTGCTACACTTACCTATGGGTGTCTAAGTACAATTTGCTGACAAACTGGGGTTGTTTACGCAAATCAATATAAATATACCATATATTAAGCTAGTTTTATAAATATAGAGTTCGCCAAATTTACGAGTTTGAAATGACAAAATTAAAGGAGAAAATTGAAGAAAATGAGAGTGGTTTGCATTTTTCTAATTACATTTTCTGCAGAAATAGCTGAGAGGCAATTTTAAGCATGTTTGTCATATGCACATGGAAGGGGTAGATATATGTATATACATATATGGCACACATATGTGAGGTATATATGATATGTATACACATACACACACACAGGTCAGAGAAGGAAAACTCTGATTCCAAAAAACCTCCGCTGCCTTGCGGCATACCTCTTCAGGGGAAAGGCTAAGGGAGTAAACCCCGACAGAAAATCCGGAGCCGGAGTCCCTAAGGCGGTTTGACGTTGTAGTCAACACCGGCAACTCCTGCGGCGCACCTGAAGCCAAGCTGTATTGACTCCGTCTTTCCCTTGGACCCTTCAGCTGCGAAGAGAGGGGGGGTCTGCTGCATGGGCAACAGCAGACCCTCCATATCACCCTGCCCAGGCTCTGTAGCTTCAGCTTCACTGGAGAGGACACTCCAGCGTCATCGCAAGATGTCGATTCAAAACGGGAGGAGACAGATACCGTGTCACTCCCGAGTCGGACTGCACAGCCATTCTCGGCGGTGCAGATAGACTCTTAAGAAGCTACACCATCGTCTCTCGAGACGGACGGCTGCCGACGACACACACAGGTATACACATATATACATGTATTTTCACACTCCTACTTAATATGTAATTTAAGGTACTGTCATCTCACCCACAAGGAGAAAATCATGTATAACCAAAATTACCTTAGGAAATGGCATACATCACTTGGGGCTCCATGCTTATAAGCTTAAAACTAAGGGTTAGCTTCTTTTGTTTCTATTTACATCTTGTCTGTGGCCTTATTCTCTTTGAAGCACTAGACTCTAGAGTCTAGTTTGAAAGAGGGGTTCATGTCAGGGGTAAAAAAAATTTCCTTTTTTTATGAACTGGGATTCATGAAAACTAAATGTTTTTAAATATAGCTTCACAGTGTAGGTGTATGCATGTGTATGTGTGTAATATCTATGTGTATATACAAATGTAGCATTACAACTTAAACACTTTCATTTGTAATGTTTTATTTCATTCTTACAACAAACCTGTAAAACAAAGCTTCCATTTACAGAGCAGGAAATGAAGAGCTTTGAAGAGGTTTCCCTCACAGCAGGTAGGTGGTGGAGCCCTGGGTTGGAACTGGGAAAAGACGATTAAAGTTTGAAGCTTCTCCACGAACACGACCTCTCCAACGCTCATGACAAATCAGGATAACCAGGGAAGTTTTGAAACCATAGATCTATAGCGACAACATTGTGTGATCGCAGGACTGGAAATGCCCTTAATTTAATCCTTCTAAGTACAAGGGAGAAACTGAAGCTTGGATAAGCCGAGAAACGTACCCTTTTCTGTGTGACACTTTGCTGATGGGAGGACAGGGAGGACCACTGACTGTCTGATCCCAGCCCTCCCTCCACCTCATCTCCTTCTGCCCCCACCAAGGGGCCAGGTCTCAGATGCAAGAAGAAAAATCCTGCACTGATAGAAGATAAGACTATACTGCTAAGAAGAATATTAATAGCTCCTTGGAAAACAACAAAGAGCACACTTAAATTAAAAAGTTAAAGGATGATACATATATATTTTAAGTTTGGCTTACCTTGTCAATTAAGAAATGCAAATTAAAAGAACATCATTTTGACACAGTTGGCAAAGATTTTTTTTTAATGTTAATACTATTGTTTTGATTACTGGGACTTCACTGTGTGACAGATACTCTCTTAGCTGGTGGAAGTAAAATTTCCAGTCTTTCAGTTGAGTATTGTGAATCTAGAACCTTAAATACACTCAAGGCTTGTGAATGTGTGTGCATGCATTGATTTATTGTTATTTATTTTTCATTCTTAAAAATTTTGCTTTTCAATTACAGTTTACATTCAATATTATGTTGTTTAGTTTCAGGTGTACAGCACAGTGGTTAGACAATCATATACTTTACAAAGGGTTGCCCCTGGTACTTCCAGTCCCCACCTGACACCACACATAGTTATTAGAATATTATTGACTGTGTTCCCTCTGCTGTACTTTACATCCCTGTGACTATTCTGTAACTGCCAATTTGTACTTCTTAGTCCCTTCACCCAACCTTTGGCAACCATCAGTCTGTTCTCTGTATTTATGGGTCTGTTTCTGTCATGAAAATTTTCAAGGCTTTTGATCTAGCAATATGAATCTTAGAAAAAGTTTTCCAAAGATAATCAGATACATGGCCAAATGATATTGTCACTTACAGCATTATTTATAACAATGAAAACTGATAATCATGCATGTTCTTAAGAGAATAGCTTAATAAATTTGTGTAAATTTATGGGGTGTAGTATTATGCAGCTGTTAAAATCATAGCTTTGAATGTTATTTTATAGTTTGAGAAAAGGTTTATGATATATTAAGTGAAAAGGAGAATCTGAAACTGTATATAATCTGATTCTTATTTTATTATTAAAAGTTTATCAAGCAAAGGGCTGGAAGGAAATCAATTAGAGGCTACCATTTTTAGATGGCAAGCCTTGAAATATATCTACACAGTAAGCTGCATAATTTTGTATATTTGTTCCTTAAATAAGCAAATAAATGAATTGTGGGATTATGGATAATTAGAATTTTCTTCTCCAAAGTTACTGGGATTTTTCAGATCTTATACAATGTGAGTGTATTCTTTTTATTGTTATAAAAATTTACCATTATGGAAAAGTTACAATGTGTTGACACTGAGCAGGACAGGAAAAGTTAGGTATTTATTGTTGGTGTTGTTCAATAACCTTCATTTTTACTGTTTTCCAAAAGTTCAGAATGTGAGAACCCAATATTGGCTCAGTGCCTTTTTCATGGAGAGGCTGGATGGATTGCTTGAGAGATTAGTTTGCTGTCCCTCCCTATTCAGTGATCCTGATTGATAGAATTTCTTCATTCAAGACACGCTGTTGAAAAGCACTCTTGTATTAGTCAGGGTTCCCCAGAGAAGCAGAACCAATAGAAGACATGGAGATTGAATGTAAGGAAGGGGCTCACATGATCATGGAAATTGAGAAGTTCCACAGTCTGCTGTCTGCAGGCTGGAGGCCCCTGAGAAGCAGTGGTATAGTTCCAATCCAAACCAGAGGCCCAAGAATAGGGGCTGGAAAGAAAGACTGGCATGGGGGCGAGGTGCTGGTGTAAGTCTCAGAATGAGTCTGATGGTCTGACAACTAGGAGCACTGATGTCACAGGGCAGTAGAAGACGGGTGTCCCAACTCAAGCCAAGAGAGCAAATTCTCTGTTCCTTTGACTTTTTGTTCTATTGAGACCCTTAACAGATTGGATGAGACCCACCCACGTTGGTGAGGGTGATCTTCTTTACGCAGTCCACTGACTCAAATGCCCATCTCTTCTGGAAACACCCTCACACACACACCCAGAAATAATGTCTTACCAGATCCTTGGGCATCCCTTAGCCCGGCCCAGCTAACAGAGAAAACAAATTATTACAACCCTCAGAATTAAAACCATTATTAAAAGCTCTTTCCAATTTTGCAGAGAGACTTTTGTTTTGCTGCTTGACATTCAGACCTGCCCAGGGTTTGTATCATTTCCATATGAACCGAGACGTGTGTATTCCAAAGGGCAGACGGCAGTTAGGGCTGTGTCTGTGCTATGGTGTCTCTGTATCAGCTGACCTGGGAACAAGACTTAGGATCTCAGTCTCACTGGCATCATACATTAACCAGGTGACTTTACATGTCCTGGGGGTCACAGTGGGAGCTCTCACTATAGGGTTACGGATAGCTCAGATCAACCCATTTCTTGTTTCTGAGAAATAACTCTAAACTCAAAACCTATAGGTAGAAGCCAATTTAGTTATATATATACAAAGGCAGCCCAATTTCTTTCTGTTAATATTTCTTTAGAAAGTCAAAAGTAAGTTGCTATGCGTCATCACCAGGCATGGGCAAACTGGTGTGGAAATTATAAAAGAACGTATCTCTTTAGCAAGATCCATCTCCCACTTATTTTTTTCATAATATTTTATTAGTAGGGCAGAAATTGCCCAAAAAATTACTATCAAATTATCACTGACTTTCTTGCAAAGGCAAATGGAAAATTTTAAATTTTTACTAGATACAGCGTTACAAACTGGATGATTACTGAGGAACCAAGAGAAACCCATGTACCTGTTCCAAACAGAGAGATTATAATAAAATAATTTTGACATTTTAAAAAAATAGAGAGAGAATCAATTACATGGCTGAAGTCAAATAAGACATTCTCACATCAACACATAAAGCAAGATTCTGCCTAGTTCATACTCTCAAGGAGTCCATTAGAACTCACTACATATTTTATAAATAATTGATGTATTAAGATTATTTTGAACAGTGAGGGTACCTGCCATTGCAAGTGATTAAAAAATCTGTATCTATATGTAAATTAGATAAATGTAATATTAAATTTGGTTTTTATGAACATACATGTAAGAGTCAAGCTGAGAACAACATGGAACATTGTGCTTGACCCAATTTAATAAGGAAACACATGAGAAGAAGTTAGGCACCCCAAACCACAGTCAGCAGCTAAAAATATTAATGCTTTATTTCTGAGTAGATACTAGCAGTCTTTTGCATAAACAATGACCTGTAAGATCAGAGAATGACAAGAAAAATCCTTGTTGGTGGAACGAGCACTCACTCTGGGCAAGATTGAGTGGTTCACCTCAATGACCTGCCAAATAATAAAACTGCCTGCTGTGATACTCAGTCCTAAGGATCTTCCACACACTTTCTCATTTTTTCTTAATTTCCAAATAAATTTTTCTCCTAAGTGTTAAGTGCTATGGGGAGATAAATAACTCAGCAGAAAATGACTTAAACCCTGATCCTGCCTGCAATGTGCTTTCTCTCAAGTCAGTAGAAGGACTACACAGCTACTCAATTAATTATAATCCAAGAAGAAGGTGGTAAATGTATTTTCGTAGAAGTTGCAGAACAGTGATCTTCCAGTTATTTGGCTGTGGGAGTTTGAAGGAAGAAGAGATCCTATTTTAATTGAGTTAAAACATTAAGTCATCTAGGATGATTACCAAATTGACTGGGATTAGATTATTTTATGAGTAAATCCTTACCACGCTCTATTATCTTTAGCAATGGTTTCTAAATATTTTTGATTGTACGGACCAAAAGTAAATATCATTTTGAGTAGCAACTCGCAAGTAGGTATATTTATATTTGCTCTATACATGTGTTATATTAATAAGTTATGTACATCATAACATAAGCAAAACAGATATTTTAAAAGGATGGGATAAGTTTGAAATAAATAACATTTGAAAGTATTTATTAATTTTTATTCATGGCATCAACTTTTTTCTTGAAAATGCTAATTTTAATCAGTGCACTGTGGCACTATGTTTCATTATCTTTGAAAATTTAGTTTAACATCTTGTGACATAGAAGTTCAAAGGTCTCCTTCTAAGTTCAGTTGTTTTGCCATTGGTTTTAATGGCCGTCATAGTGGATAAAAGATATTTCACAGATACCATGTAAACTCGACAGACCCTCCTCAAGCGACAGGTAGGTGGATGGTAGCAGATACACAGCTGTATTCCCAGTAGCCTTCTTGCTATTGTCACTCTGGTGGGAACAACTTGTGGGGTACCATTAGATTGCCCTTGTTTGTACTGAGCGACGTGGCTGAAGGAAACTTGTTCTAGAAATACGAAGATCAGCTTCACCATTACCTTGCTCGATTTTACCTGCCTAAGTAAGACCTGAACCACAGGGGTTTTTCTTTTTTCTGTAACCTTTTAAAGTCATTGGTATGTTTTGTGAGGGATAGTTTACATAAAATCGATACTAGGATCTAGAAACCCACTTAACCTGCCATAAACTAAAGGCCACATGTTGTCAGGCACCAGAAGGACAGGAAGGAGTGGGGTCCACAGTCAATCCCTTCCTCCCGCAGATATGACTCCCCTGCACCTCCACAGAAATGTCCCCAAAGGGCAGGGAGGTCTGGCCATCTGACATCTCTACCTAGTGTTGGTTATGCTGTTCGTCAGTCCATAGAGGGAATATTCGTAAAGCATGTTTCCCTTATTTTTAAGATACTCAATGTGTATATGTTCTAATATTTTCTTCTCACACCCCAATGATTGCATTGGGAATCCCACAGGGTGCCCATCACAGCCCCCTTTGGAGACTGTCAACCTAGGAGAGGCTCCCCCTCCACTAGAGAGGCAGGGGAAAGGCGGGAGGTGGGTTGGGGGACACTGGACTTCTCAGGATGGAGCCCTCAAGTGAGGCCCTTTTCCTGGCAAATGAAATCCCAGGCATCTACAAATCCGGGTAACCAGTATGTTGCAACTACACCCCTCCCCCCTTTTTTTTCTTTCTTGTGTGATTTTTTGACAAAATAATCAGATTTGCTCTATCGTATTTGCCAAATCTCCTTAAATCTTCTTAAACCTGTGCCGGTAGATTCATTAGAATCGAAAAGCGCAACACAGAACAGGAGGCTCCTATTTGTTCATTGTCGGCCTTAGGAGCTTGATAAACAGTTTCAATACTACATGCCAAATATCTGTGTCTGCAGATGTGTCAAAACAGATGGTCCTTGTTGTCCTTTTCTTACTTCTCAGACTCAAAATGAAACACTGCCCTCTTTAGGATTTCCCATATTCTGAGGGAACCCCACCCACCCGCCCACACCGCCACCTTGCCCCTAGTCATGGCCCAGGCTCCAGGGGCTTGCTAATAATATACCTAGTCTTTCTTGCTCTTTAACAGCTCAGAGAGCCGCTACCTTTGCTACTTAATGCTTGTATTTGACCAGACCCTAGACTCCAGCTGTGTCCTTAGTGCTCTTAACTCCACTAGGTAGGAAGTCTGGGTTTTCTCTTGGCCTGAGAATATTTGTGTGCCAAATGGGCACATACCTAGATCCATGCTTATTAACCTTTTGGGGGTCATCAACTCCTTTGAGGGTCTATGTGACATTTAATCAGAAAAAATGTCAAACATAACTTATGTATAGAATTTCAAAGGGGGTGTAGTTTATATCTCTCTTGAAGTTCATCTTACAGTGGGCTTTTTAGAAAACTAAATTTACTGACTTCATGTCCTTCGAACAAACTCACAGTGGAACTGATTGTTTTACGTTTTTAATTTTTATTGCAGTTTTTTTTTTCCCAATGAGATAGCTTTGAACAGTTAGAGAATGTTTACAGTATGTCTGTTATGCTTCCTTAAACAGGTAAGGATTGTTCATTATGGATTAATATTTATAAAGACACAGTTATGAAGGCCCCTGCTTTATGATTTGGTTGTCACTGAAGTCTGTGGCCTCTCTCCTCATCTACCTCACTAAGAGAAGCCCAATTTTGTTGGAGGTGGCAATGTACCCAGCTAAAAATCTACATTTCCTCTCCTTCCTTATGGATAGAAGGGGCCATGTGGCTAGATTATTGCCAATGCTGATTTAAGGAATGCTCCTCAAAAAGTGGCTGACTCAGCTGGGATGTGCTAATTTGCCTCCCCCCTCCATTCTATTCTTTATTTTTCTTGACCAGAATACAGACGTCATGGTAGAGCTCCAGCAGCCATGGTCCAGCCATGGGGCAGCCTTGGGAATGGAAGTCGTTGTCTCTGCAGATGGCAGAACAGAGAGTGAGAAGGAAGACTGGGAAATATTTGTAAGCTTAAAGCTTTAACTAGCCCCAGGCCTCCTCCTTTTGGACCTCTGGTCTCCAAGTTACATGACAGAAAAAGAAATCTTGACCTTTGCCAGATAAATAAAGAAGGAGATGTGTGTACACACACACACACACACACACACACACGTATCCATGCAACTTAACACATTTCTTAAGTAATACAAACCTTTTCTATATGTATTTTTTAAATCTATGAATGTTAAATAGTAAGTTCTTCCTCCTAAAAAACTGATAATTTCAGCAAATTCAGCAGTCTTTTGAAATGTTATTCAACAACCTACTTTAAATTATTATAAAAAATCTGTATTGGTGCCCTGTCCAGTGTGGCTCAGTTGGTTGGAGTGTCATCCCATAACCAAAGGGCTGCAAGTTCGATTCCTGGTAAAGACACATAACCAGGTTACAGGTTAGGTCCCCGGCTGGGGTTGCGAGAAGGCAACCGGTTGATGTTTCTCTCTCACATCGATGTTTCTTTCTCTCCCTTCCTCTCTCCTTCCCTCTGTCTCTAAAACACAGTAGAAAAAAATGTCCTCTGGCGAGAATTTAAAAAATTGTGTACTGGTGTCTGGCATACAATAATATATTCTTGCAAAACTTCTCACCTTAGAAGCATTAATGTCCCTTGATGTCTTCTCACATCCCTCTTTCCCCAAACCTACTTCCCAAGAATAAGCACTGACATCAGTTTCCTATTACTCCTGTAACAAATTACCCAGATGCAGTGGCTTACAAAAACAAAACAAAACAACTCCACACATTTATTATCTGCAGGTCTGGAGGTTGGAATTCCAAAATGGGTCTCACTGAGCAAAAGGTGCCACCAGGGCCGAGTGCTTTTCTGGAGGTTCCAGGGGAGAATGCATTTCTGTGCCTCTTCCAGCTTCTAGAACAGCGGTTCTCAACCTGTGGGTAGTGACCCCTTTGGGGATTGAATGACCCTTTCACATGGGTCGCCTAAGACATCAGAAAACACATATATAATTACATATTGTTTTTGTGATTAATCACTATGCTTTAATTATGTTCAATTTGTAACAATGAAAATACATCCTGCATATCAGATATTTACATTATGATTCATAACAGTAGCAAAATTATAATTACGAAGTAGCAATGAAAATAATTTTATGGTTGGGGGTCACCACAACATGAGGAACTGTATTAAAGGGTCACGGCACTAGGAAGGTTGAGAACCACTGTTCTAGAAGCTGCCTGCATTCCTTGGCTCCCTTCTGTCTTCAAAGCCAGCAAGGCCTGGTTGAGTCTTTCTCACATCACATGACTCTGACATTGACAATGCCACTTCCTTCTGTCACTTATACGGGCCCTCGTGATTACAATGGGACCACCTGAATAATTCAGAATACTCTCTCTATCTCAAGATCCTTAATTTAATCATATCTGCCAAGTTCATTTTGTCACTCAATATATTCACAGGTTCTGGAAACTTCTATAGAAAAAATAGAAGGAAAATAGAAGATTCTAGCCCTTCTAAGGCTAACTTAATTAGAAAACGAAAGTGGGAATTTCAAGAGAAACATTCTCATCTGTCTTTATAAAATTACTGAAATCCAATTGCATTCAGTTGAGCTCTGATGAAAACATTGGAAGCTCTCTGCTGTGGGCATGCATGGTTATCTTACTGTTTAGCACCCATTTCTCTTATCAGCAGCATCTGAATTCTTTTGCAGAATCACCACTTCCTAATGTTTAAAGCTTGTGAGATTAAAACAGTGCTCTGCCTCACCTCTTAGCAAAGGGTCCCATAGGGCCCAGGTAGGCCAATTAAATGCTCCCTCTCCAAAATCTAAATTTTGATCAGTGTTATGGACTAAATGTTTGTGTGTCCCTCCCTCAAATTCATATGTTTAAACCCTAACCTTCAGTGTGATGATATTTGGAGGTGGGCCTTTGGGAGGGGGTAGGTTTAGACTAGACCATGAGGGTGGGGTTCTCATGAAGGGATTAGTGGCATTATATAAAAGGGGAAGAGAGAGAGAACGCATTCTGTTCCATGCCCACATACCAAGGAAAGGCCATGTGAGGACACAGCGAGAAGGTGGCTGTCCACAAGCCAGGAAGAGAGTCCGCATCCAGAATGGAATCCACTAGCTCCCTGATCATGCATCTCCCAATTTCCAGAACTGTAAGAAAGAAACCTCTGTTGTGTAAACTGCCTGGTCTGTGGTATTTTGTTGTGGAAGCCCGCGCAGCCTAAGACACAAAGTGACGATTCAATTGAAATGGCAGACGTTCACGTATCATTGCAGCAACTCTAAAAAAGATAAAAACAGGAGAGTACTCAGTGAAATATAAATATAAAACGAAACCTGTGAAAACAATAGTGAAGAAAGTGTCAAGAATTATATTCAAAAACATGTTAAGAATTGTCAGTCTTGCAGTGTTAAATAAGAGCTACTTGCTGAGATCTCTTGTTTTTATCATTGGAGTATAAAGGTCAGGATAGTCCTAGAAATTACCTGGTTTTTTGAGAACACTGAGAAAACCTCAGCTTTAGTAACTATATTATAGTTTAGGGCGACATGTTCACTTCTGAACCTGAGAGCTGGTGCCCTCCTAGCTCTGTAATCTATAGCCAGTCCAGTGCTGGTTAACAAATGGCTTTAGTCAATATCTGAGGGATTTTATAACTATTTGATAAAACAACAAAAACAGGAAAGGCACTACATCCCTCAGAGCTCTCGGTTGTAAATACCGGAAACCCTATGTGACTTACCTTGAGCATGAAAGAGGAATAATGGGAAAGATATCAGGGGAGCTCACAGAATAAAGGGAGGAGGGGGACCATCAAGCCCCAGAAGGTAATGGAGGCCAGAAGAGGGCACTGGGGACCTCAAACCCTAGAATCAAGGACTTGACCCTTTGTATCACCTATCTTTACAGCCTCGCTTTATTATTTCAGCCCAGCTTTCTCCATGTGACAGAGTTCAAGGCTGTTTCACTAGAAAAGAAAGGACTCTCCCTCCAGCCCCAGCTCCATTTAGAAACTCCTGGAGAAGACCTCTAATTGGTTCAGTTTCCATGACCTCTTGGAGCCATCACAAAAGACAGTACATAAACATGAAGACTAACTGCAGTCCAGTCCCTATGACAGAAACTGAGAAGTCAGGGCTCTGTGAGAAATTTGCACTAGAACCATGTGGTTGGGATGGAGAAAGAACATTTCCCTCCAAAACATGGGGAACTTGTGATCAAAAGAAGTGATAAGTGGTACCAGGTAGACACAAACCATGGAGGTTTAACTAAGCCTGCAGAGAGGGCAAGGATGCTAAGAAGTACATCTGGGGATTCACTAGGCCTGGCAGGGGGAAGAATCTGGATACCAACTGGTTTCAGAAACTAACAATCCATCAACAGTGAAGATACATAGAATGGGATTTATTCAACAAATATTTATATAGTTTACCATGAGCAAAGATGACTTATTTTTGGTTTTGGACTACTCTCTGTCTTCCCAAGACTGACATTTTCTTCTTCTCTGTGATGTGAAGGTCCTCTAAATTTGGCTTTGTAATATCATTTTCTGGAGGGCTTTCTTGCTGTGTGCAGGAGAGAAAGGAAGAACTGTACACCTGCCTCCAGTGTGGGTTTCTTTTTAAACTGCTTTCTAGTGGGAGTACAGAATGCATTGCCAGAGTTAAAATGTGTGAGTCTATAGAGCTATACTTTGAAAATGTTTAAAATACTAAGAGGTGTGTGTGTGTGTGTGTGTGTGTGTGCATGCGCGCGTGTATATATGAAAATTCCTGGTGATCCCAGGAAGCCCACGGGATGGAGTGGGCAAAGGAAGAGAAGACAAGGAGGGAAGTCAGAGATGTTGTGTTAATGGGTCAGTTACCACTTATGGCAACTGAGGCTCATGTCCCCTGGGGGTCTCCTAAGATGTAGAATGTATCTCAGAACTAATCCACCAAAGGGTAGGGAAGTAGGAGCCTGTCTCCTCTTCCTCTTGAACATCTTGGTTAAATAAAGGCTGACCTTGAAGGCTCTGATTCCAGCACTAGGAAGCTATACTAACTGGGCTGAGAAGGGGCCTTAGGCGGGGAAGAGGGGAGATATTGCACTCCTAGTAGGAAGTGTCAGTGTGCCAGGAAATGTTTTCTACTGCTCCAGGGGAACTGAGAGGTGAACTGGGGACAGGAGCAGAGTATCAGGCATCGCCACCATGTTCCCTCCTTGCTCTGATTAGATCCTCTCACGTCAACCTTGAGTTTCCTGTGTTACTGATAGTTCAAGGCTGTGATTGGTTGCAATTTTCAAAGAAGGTGGAAAATACCAATTAGTAGGACAAGCCACAGTCTTCACTGCTGCAGCTGGTTTCAAGGACATGATCTATACTCACCATCTCTCTCAGCTGTTCTAGATGTCCCTTCCTCTGGACCAGTACTTCCACTAGTCGGAGTTGCTTGCTCAGTAGGATGACCAGATCTCCATCTCTCTCTGAGCACTTGAGCCCTTGTTACCTTGCCCATGTTAAGCCCTGGTTGCCTGAACTGTTATCACCAGGCATAGGAGCACTGAAGGGTACCCCAGGAAATCCCCCTCCAAGTTTCAGACATTTTCCTCCTTGCCCCTATTGTATAGAAGTAATTCCAACTCCTCAAGATAATCAGTATCAGTTATCCCCACCAGTATAGTAATTCCCGTTTTTGCCTTCTGATCTATTAACATGAAGATCCCAACACCATTTGGTGGTAGTTGTTGATTTAGATGCAGTGGAACCATTACTATGTCCCTAGTGGAAATGTGCCCCTCTCTACACACATATCCTGAGACATAGGCCTTGATCAGGAAGAGCGTACAGGAATAAGTATTAAATGTACCATTTTCACTAATAGGTCACTGGGAATATGGTGCATGGGATCAATCCTACTTGCATCCTTTAATTACCATTCTTGTGCATTCTAGATATTGGGAACACAGCACACATAGTGACTACATGTAGCAATCATTGGTTTAATATATATGCCTCATTCTTGAGAAGAGCAACCCAGCCATGCAAGGTGTCATGCCCAAGCTGATGTCTTAGACAAGTCTTCAGGAGGCCTCCTCAAAACCAACAGCTTCTAGTAAATATGTCAAAGTAGTTTTCTCCAAGGCACCGTACATTTTTTTACCTCAACAATCCAAAGTAGCTCACCAAGTGTTGTACCTCTTTCTTACAGGTAATTACTGCAATGCACCCTTTTAGATGGGATATCCCAGATCTTTGGGCCCCTAAAACATTCCCTGCTGTGGCAGGTTTCAGAATCTTTGTAGGGTTTCTCTTTCATCCTCCAGCATGACATGTGTTACTAAAGCAACCAGCATACATGGTAATTTTTAAAAACAAGATGTATTCCCCACTTAATTTTTTAAAAGTTTTAAAATATATTTATTGATTTTAGAGAGATAGGAAGGGAGGGAGAGAGAGAAACACCAATGTGAGAGAGAAACATCAATCATTTGCCTCCCGTTTGCACCTTGACCAGGGATTGAACCTGCAACGTAGGTATGTGCCCTGACCAGGAATCGAATCCACGACCTCTTACTCTACAAGATAATGCTCCAACCAGCTGAGCCACAGCAGGCAGGGCCATACTCGCTCCTTCCTAAAACCAAAGTCCAGTTATCATGCTCTCCTTAATATCATGGGCCAGTATGATGTTCTGCAAAATGTCAAGATGATCAGGTCCCTGCAGGCCCATGGTTAGGTGCCTGACTGCTTGTTCTACAGTAAATAGTAGCAATGCACAGCACTGAGAATATACATAGAGCTTTCAATCAGCTTTTTATGGTGCCTCGTTCTTAAATATGAAGACAGTCCAATATCACCAGGGAAGTTTCTAACATAAACTGTAGAGATTAAAACAAGCAGCCAAATGAACAAAAGTAATGTAATTTAGAGTGAACAAACACAATGTAGTGAAAAGAACATTTTAAACAAACTTACTAATGACCTTAGAAATATATGATAAAATAAGAACACGATGGTAAATAAAAAGGAATATTTAGAGAATATGAAATATTTTTTTTAATTTTATTACATTTTATTGATTATATTGTCACAATAGTTCTATTTTTTCCCCTTTGCTCCCACCACCCAGCATCCTCCCTCCCCCAGCAATTCCTCCCTTCCCCATTCCATGCCCATGGGTCATGCATGCAATCTCTCTGGTTTCTCCCTTTCCTATATTATTATTATTTTAGAATTAATTCATTAATTGATTTCTTCTTATAACAATAAAAAAGTAACATTTCCGCCCCCCCCCAGACTTTAGACCCTTTATAATCTTATAGAGGATAGTGGGCGACGGTCTCATGCTCTTCTAGCTGCTTCAAGCTGGGCGTGGTCGTCGTCCTACCTACCCTTCGGTCCAGTATTCCCTAGTAAGAGTGGGGGTGTGGGACTTCCGGCCAAGATGGAGGCTTAGACGGACACGCTAGGTCTCCCTCTACAACTATAGTGGAATACAACTACTTCAAAACAAAGGATAACTAGAAATTCCAGAAAATAAAGCTACACGGAAGCCCAACATATGAAGTTATAAACCAGCGGTGCCATTTGGGCAGGTAAGAGTTAAAGAAGGCAAAGCTGTTTGCGGAGCTGCGGGGCGGGGCGGCGAAAAAACCCGGAGGCAATCAAGCCCCTGGCCTGCGCGACTCCAATCAAGCCCCTGGCGTGCCCGACTCCGGCGCTGGGGAGCAGCCGCAGCATCGCCTTGAACAGTGAGGCCCAGGGGGGCGGGAGGACGGATCCCGGTCTCCTAGCTGAATAACTGTGTGAATCCATCTTGGACCCCCGCCCCCACAGAAAGCACCACAGGGCTGCGAAATAGGTCCCGGACAGGCAGGCGCCGGCGGTCGCTGATTTGTGACGCGTACGCAGGCACTGCCCCCTGCCCCCGACAGCCGGCCCAGGAAAACAAAACGCATCTGTCAAAATGTGGCAGACAAATATAGAGATCCCGGTAGCACAACTCACCAGACAGCAGATAGAGAACCTGACAGATGAACAGATAAGAAACCTGTCAGAGGCTCAGTTCTGGGCCATTGTTATCAGGTGGCTTACAGAATTCACAAAAGAGCAGGAAAAAGATATGAAAGAAGCGAAAAACTTTCATAACGAAAGGAACAAAACCACATACGAGACAGATGGTGAGGAATCCAGAGTCCATTTCAACAAACTGGAATATGGAGAAGGAACAAGCAGTCAACCAATGCAGCGAGAGGAAATGGCAAGCAACAATGAGAGGATCAGAAACCTCTGGGACAGCTATAAAAGGCCCAACATAAGAATCATTGGTTTGCCAGAGAATGAGGAAGATGAACTAGAACTTGAAAAATTGAGTGAAAATATAATAAAGGAGAACTTCTCAGACTTGGGGAAGGGGATAGACTTGCAGGTCCAGGAAGCAAGGAGAGTTCCCAAGAGACTGGACCCAGGGAGAACCACTCCAAGACACATTATAATCAAAATGTCAAAAATTAAAGATAAAGAGAGAATCTTAAAAGCAGCAAGAGAGAAGAAAAGAATTATGTACAAAGGGGTCCCAATTAGACTATCAGCTGACTTCTCAAGGGAAACCCTACAGACAAGAAGGGACTGGCAAGAAATATTCAAAGTAATGAAAATCCAAAACCTACAACCACGAATACTCTATCCAGCGAAATTGTCATTCAGAATAGAAGGACAGAGAAAGTGTTTCCAGGACAAAATAAAACTGAAAGAGTTCATTAGATCCAAACCACTGTTATATGAGAAGTTAAAGGGACTGGTTTAAAAAACAGAAGCTAGGGAGATGAAACAAAGGCAAACGAAACAGGCAACGAGAGTGGAAAAGGAACTGTGGGTAAGGGAAACATAGTGGGGGGAGGCCAACAGGGAGGGGGAGTGGGGAGAGGGAGGGAGATGATATAGGAATTGGGGATCATGGTAGGAGGGAATGGAATAGACGGAGAGAGGTTGGGAGGAACTGTAAGCACAACCAATGGACATAATCTAAAAGGGGGGGACAACTGGAGGGAGGGGGCCACCGGGTGGAGGGGAGCAGAGGGAAGGGAAAGTGGCACAAATGTAATATTTTAATCAATAAAACACATTAAATCTAAAAAAAAAAAAAAAAAGAGTGGGGGTGTGGGAGGGAGGGTGGCCTTCCCACATGGGGAAGGATCGTGCAGACTCCAGGTCAGTTGGCTGTCCCCAGACAACGGTGTGCTTGGTTTAACAGGCTGGCACCCTTGTTGTGTTCTGGGGGCAACAGATTTGGCAACAGATTAGAAGGCATCATTCAATCCATAACCACTAGATGACAAAAGGCAGGTATTAATTTTTCAATGTCCCCAATTAGGGAAAAAAGAAGGGCTTCTTTGGAGGAAGGTGTGCCATGCACGTCACACCTGTCCAAAACCCTTTTGCCCACTATACTTAGTTTGGGCTGAGGGAAATATTTTAGGTTTTCCCCCCTCTCAGACCTCTGGGTCCTTTCTGTCCAAGCCATTAGAATATAAAAGAGAAGCCTGTTTTAAGGTGAAGCCCACAGACCACCCCATTCTTCACCAACCCAGCCACTTGGTTCAGCCAAACCGTTCAGTCTCAGGAGGCAGTGATGCAGACAGGATTAAGTGAGGCTTATGCATACAGACAATCAATCACTCAGGTATGAGATCCTAGGCTTATGCTCCGTGAAAACAGAACACATATGTTAATTTATGTAATATAACCCACAAACCATTCCCTAAATCTGTAAGCCTGTCTTAATGGGAAGACACAAAGAATATGAAATATTAAAAATTGTATGTTATCTAAAATTTGAATTTCACTAGGTGCCTATATTTTACCTGGAAATATTAATCTATGGACCAAGGAACCCCCAAATTATAAATATCTCCAGCCCAGATATTTCTCCAAAACCCCAGAAATGCTACATGTCTATGCTACATCTCCATTTGGATGGCCCATAGACATTTCAAACTCAACATGACCCAAATGACACTCCTGATATTCTCCAGCTCCAGATCTGCTCCTCGCACGGCTTTCCCCAGTCCCAGCTGATGAAAATGCCTTTCTGCCAGTTGATCAGGACAAACTATGGGGCCATCTTTTTCTTTTTTTCCTCTTTCTCTTTCACCCCACATCAATCAGCCAAGAGGTCCGGTTGGTTCGACCTTCAAAATGTATCCAGATTCCAACCATTTGTCATCAGCTTCACTCCACTACCATCCTGGTGCAAGCCATGAGCATTCCTTGCTTTCCATGGTCTCTTATCTGGTTTCCATTCTTTTTCCCTTCTTCCCTCTACAGTCTGTTCTCATTACAGAAACTAAAGGACTTCTTTTTAAGTGTAAGTCAGATGTTCCTCTTCTGCTTAGCTCTCCTCAAAGCTCACTCGCATGAGGAATACCGTCAGACTCTCTCAATAGCCTGCAAGGTCCTGCATATTGTTGCCCACATTGCTTCTCTGATGTCAGTTCCTACTACCTTCTCCTTCATTCATGCTCATCTGGCCATACCGACCTCCTTGCTCTTCCTTGTCCACTCCAGGCAGGTTCCCACCAGAGGATTTCTACCTAAATGGCTCTTGACCTGGATCTCTCGGCAGCCGTCCGTCTCGAGAGACGATGGTGTAGCTTCTTAATAGTCTATCTGCACCGCCGAGAATGGCTGTGCAGTCCGACTCGGGAGTGACACGGTATCTGTCTCCTCCCGTGTTGAATCGACATCTTACGATGACGCTGGAGTGTCCTCTCCAGTGAAGCTGAAGCTACAGAGCCTCGAGAGACGATGGTGTAGCTTCTTAAGAGTCTATCTGCACCGCCGAGAATGGTTGTGCAGTCCGACTCGGGAGTGACACGGTATCTGTCTCCTCCCGTGTTGAATCGACATCTTGCGATGACGCTGGAGTGTCCTCTCCAGTGAAGCTGAAGCTACAGAGCCTGGGCAGGGTGATATGGAAGGTCTGCTGTTGCCCATGCAGCAGACCCCCCCTCTCTTCGTAGCTGAAGGGCCCAAGGGAAAGACGGAGTCAATACAGTTTGGCTTCAGGTGCGCCGCAGGAGTTGCCGGTGTTGACTACAACGTCAAACCGCCTTAGGGACTCCGGCTCCGGATTTTCTGTCGGGGTTTACTCCCTTAGCCTTTCCCCTGAAGAGGTATGCCGCAAGGCAGCGGAGGTTTTTTGGAGTCAGAGTTTTCCTTCTCTGATGTGCCCTGACTGGAAGATCGAACCAGCGACACTTAGCTCGCAGCCCGACGCTCAATCCACTGAGCCAAACCAGCCAGGGTTATTGACCTGGATATTCACATGTATAACTCCCTCACGTCCTTCAAGCCTTTGCTCAGATGTTACCTTCACAGTGAAGCCTTAGTGAAAACTGATCACTCTATTAGAATTTATGAGTCACCCCACTCCACGTACGATCATAACTGATGTACCTCACTCTGCTTTATTTTTCCCCCATCGCGCTCTCTGTAACACAGTATAACTTAAGTATTGCATTCATTAATTATTATCTGTCTTGCCCTCACTCTAGCCCAGAATGGTCAAGGGAAGGCAGGGAAGTTTTTGCTCCTGTTTTATTTCTGTGAGCGGACTTGCCCAAAGTTCCTTACACCTATTTCCTTTTGCATACACTTTTCTTAATACTAATAAGGCCCTTTAATTTATTTTTTTAACATTTTATTTATTTATTGTAGAGAGAGGGGAAGGGAGGAAGAAAGAGAGGGATGGAAACATCACTCTGTGAGAGATGTCGATCAGTTGCCTTTCACCTGGCCCGCAACCCAGGCATGTGCCCT
Organism: Furipterus horrens; assembly: GCF_987537825.1. Classification (NCBI taxonomy): domain Eukaryota; kingdom Metazoa; phylum Chordata; class Mammalia; order Chiroptera; family Furipteridae; genus Furipterus; species Furipterus horrens. The sequence continues at coordinate 14,511,840 of NW_028327180.1, forward strand.
GACTGGGAACCAAACCAGTGACCCTCTGGCCTGCAGGCTGGCACTCAAGTTACTGAGCTGCACCAGCCAGGGCAAGACCCTTTAATTTAGCTTGGCTCCCCTTCCCAGCAAGATAACGTACTTCATTCAAACAAATAAGGTGCTAAGGGTTTTTTTAATCTCAGATGAGTACTTTGCATCTCAAGGTTAGGTGATACTCAATACATGTGACTCCAGAAACACTAACATGATCCCTATCGGCACTTCTTCACAGAAACTTACATAAAATATGTTTCCCTATAGAATCTGCTTCCCATTTTAAAAGACCCTAAATGCTAACAACTGGTTATTAATAAAGTATTTCAGAATATTAAATATTATGAGGCAATGCTTCATAGCATGCGTGGCACATGATAGGTACGTCATAACTATGTTTTAGACACTCCCCCATTCTCTCTTCTTTAAAATGTACCACTTATTTAATCTGACATCTCTCTCCTCAGAGCTCTTGGCTCTGCCTAGCTCAGGTGATTTTAAAGCTGTTACACCTTTAATTCCACTTATGAAATAGAGAGTTCCCAACAGCTATTACCCTCACTTTGTGGAAAGGAAAATGGAGTTACATGTAAGTCAAAGTGATTTGTCTTAATGTTTATGTGTCATTGTCACAGGCTTTCATTCCATCCGTTCCTGGTACCTTAAAGCCAATGTTTGGTTGCAGTTTCCTGAGCGCCTTTAAATGAAACTAGCCATGAGAAATCAGCCTCGCTTCCCTAGGCCCCCCGAGTGTTCTGCATCTCAGTGCTCAAGGAATGGGCAGTCAATTCTGAGGTCCATTTCAGGCGGAGGGAAGTGATTGAAGTCAACAGTCATTAAAGGGAATGAAAGTGATAAACTCTGCTCCATATTTCAACTGTTTTTCATCCCCGCTTATGCTCATCAATCAGCAAATTAGAAGATAGTGTCTATATTGACATTGCTATTTATTCAAATCATTTATTTAACCACTCTCATAGACTTTTAAGATAGCAAAAGAGAGATTTTAAAAATTCCACTGGATTTATAGAAAATGTAAGTATAAATCCAATCCAACATGTTAGCAGCCTTGCAAATTACATTTCTAAGAACTCTAGATGAAAGTTATGAATATCAGCTCAATCGATAGTTCCCAAACCTGGCTGCTTCTGACTCATCTAGTTAGATTTAAAAAAAATAAAAATACTGAGAGAGCATTCACCCGACCCCCAAACATTCCAGATTCAGTAAGTTTGAGTTAGGGGCTCAGAAATTAGTATTTGAAAAATACCTCCCCACTGAATCAAGGTGTAAACAGACTTTTTAAGATGAAAAGAGAGTCCGTTTAGAACTTCTCCCCAGTTGTTATTAATGGATCCAAGGCAGACAAACCAATTTCACTGGAAGGTCTTCATTCAGAATGTCAAACAGATAACTTAGCATATTAGATTTCCCTTACAAACTGTTGACCTGTGTCATGGAGGGACAATGTGGCAACTTCCGTAAATACACAGGAGAGAGGCTGTTCTAGACCCATCTCTGCTGATGCTACCACCCCTCAGGTGTGCTCCCCGCCCCCGCCCCCCTACCTGCAAGCTCACAAGTGCCCTGGATTTTGCTTTTCTTCCCTTCTAACTATGCCCTCGCACCACCTCCTAACCCCCCACCCCTAGCCCGGACTTGCTCAGATGCCTCTTCCCTCTGGGGAAGTATGAAGGATGGTGTATGAGGCAGGAGGCCTCAAGTAACCAAAGAATTCAGGCAGGCCTAGAGGGCCCAATTGGTTTTGATAGAGTCCTTTTAAATAATCAGCCCATGTAAGCCCATATTTTTCTTTGCTGTATTACTCCCTAATCCTTTCCCTTTACTTAATTCATACATTGAATCATTACTGTCCTCTGATAGCTATTCTATATTTATCATTATTAAACTGATTTTATTGATCTCATCCTTTGCTCCAATTTGTCATGATTTTATGAATTTTAACTCAATTCCTTTTGCATTAGTGATTCCTCCAGCATCAAAGCATCTTTACATATTTATTAATGTGGTCCCCAGTCTATCTTCTAGGCTGCTATTATTATTAGGTGATGTTAATGAGACTATTTAAAAATATTATGAGGCTGCAGCACCTATTGGAAAAAATAGTTTTGCTTTGACAGTAAGCCATTAATATTAACTTTTATGTTTAATTTTTTTAAACAAATTGACACCCATTTTTATTGTATAGTTTCTTGATTTATGTGTCTCTGGTTTTCCTCTGAGTGTTATATAAAGGCAAATGCTTTTCTAACACAGTGAAATAATTCCAGGAAATGCTCACTTTAACATTGCATTTCCTCTACATACAAAACTTCTTAGTCCATCAAATGGATATATTTTCAACCTTTCTTCATCCCCATTAGTTCAGGTGAAGAACAAAATTCAAGGCAATGTTAAAATAATAGAAAGCCTTTGACACAAAACTACAAATCCTAGACATTTACAGGTAATGCTGATGCTACATCCTAAATTCATTCTGCAGAATCTAAGTTCTAGTCAATACACGATTTTCAAATTTCCCCAAAGAACTGCTTATCATGGGTACTTACTGTACATAAAAGAAGTGGGTTAAGATAAATTTGTGGATTAAGATATAGATACCCCCGAGCTTTCTGGCAACTTCAGTCAAAATATTATACATCTACATAAAGATGATAAACCTCAGTTATGACATTCTGCACTTGTTTTTTACTTTCTAATAAAAAATTCCAGCTCTTTCTAGATTCATTAAATTTCAGAACACTTGAGAAACAATTGCAAGCAAGGTTATTCTCTATTTCCGTATTAATAAACAAAAAAGTGAGGAGTGTTTATATCTCCCTGAATTTTTCAGCCAAGGGGGTCCTCCCACCCCGGCCTCCAACACTGCTGCCCAGTTCTTTCTGGGTGGCTCACTGCCTGATGGCCCCACGTTACTTCCACCAGGCTTTCCTTCTGAGGACCAGTCTTAGGCTGAAGGACTCATCATTGCCACTTGCCCAGTTTAGACCATTTAATTCCCAAGGCTTGACATGTACAATTTAGAATTTCCCTCTAGCCGGACTTGTCAACTGCTCCTGGTAATTAGATTTCTGGGTTCAGACCCTATGGCGTTTCGTCTCAGCAGGACCTGGGGTCTGGCACCCGGCTGTGTTTACTCCAGGGTCTTCTGGAAAACGCAGACGGCGTCCGTGCAACCACAGCCTAATTGGCCTGAAATGAACAATGTGGTTATTTCAAATCAACACATTTTGTCTCTTTAGCTGAACCATGTGGTACTGCCCCTCATGCTTATGGGGCCTTCAGACAACCCCTGCCAGACCTCTGAATGTGACAAAATGGCATTTTATGGTATAAATTTGACTTTCCTGTATAGAAAAGGCCTGAACTATCATTGAACTTCAGAAATCAATTTGCCTAATGTTTTCAGTTCCTGGAGAGACTGTATGATGCAGACTTCTCAAGATGGCCTCTTGAATTCCTTCTAGTCTCATCAAATATTAAGGGCAGGAGAGGGCGCGAGACCTCAGAAGACAGAATTGATCTTCTCACTTAACAAAATAAAAAAGTATAAATCACAGACAAACAAAGTAAATTTTCTAGAGCTTAAACTAGAACCCAGGTCTCCAGTCCTGGTCTAATCTCCTTATTATTCTGTTTCTACTTTGCCAAAGATTAGTAAAATGAGACCAGGATGCATTAGTAAGAAAATATAAGCGTTATAAGGAAAATAGCCTAGCATATATTGGCAATTTCTAGAATGCTTTATGAATCATACCCTATTGTGAAATCGCACCATGGCATTTTAAAATTAGAAAGAATAGAGCAAGCATCCTCTCAGCCTGCACGAGAAGCAGTGGACATGCCTTGTACCTATTAGCTTGGAGTCACTGAGCAGCTCCCTGTTCTTAATTCTATCCAAAGAAGTTGCTAACAGTAAACGTTTCCTGTTGTGTTGCATTAAAATTGATTTAAGATGATTTTGTAACATGCATTGTTTATTTGGAAAACATCGGTTTACTGAATTATGCAGATCTTCTGAATGTTGACATGCCTCACTATTTGATAATGGAACCATATTCGTAATGTCCCCACCAAATTCATTTTTAAAAATCTTTAAGTACAGTGGTCCCTCTCTATATCGCAGTTCACTTATCGCGGCCTCACTGTATCGCAGGATTTTTAAAAATATTATATTTAATTATTTATCGTGGATTTTTTGCTATATTGCAGGATTTTGCGGTACTGTACAGTAAATACTAAAATAAATGTAAGGTTCCTACTTCGCAGATTTTCACCTGTTGTGGGGGGGTCTAGAACGTAATACGTGTGGTAAGTGAGGGGTCACTGTATTGTGAAGCTGTCTGGTTCACAGTGGCAATTATTGATTTTCGAAAATCTAGTTTTTGCTAGAAAACTCAAATGTTATCATTGGCAACAAAAACTCTCAGTTGACAAGATCATTTCATTCATTCTAAAAAAAAGAAGGTGAAGGGATTAGCCAAAGCCCGTACATGCATAACCCATAGACACAGACAACAGTGTGGGGATGGCCAGAGGGAAGGGGGTGGCAAGGGCAAGGGCAGGGGGGATGGGTAAGGGGGGGGCGGAGAATGGGGACATCTGTAGTAGTGTCAACAATAAAAAGGAAGTAAAAAAAGAAAAACACTAAACAAAGAAAAGAAAAGAAATGTCTCCCAGACATATCAGTGGAAAAGACTATAGTTTTTCTGAGTCTTTTTTTTTTTTTTTCAGGTAAAAACAGTGCCCTGTCAAAAGAGCAGCTAGTTCAGCTGTGTTCAAACAGTCAGTCAGTCCAGCGCTTTTCCTGGAGACATTTGGACTGAGTGTGCAGCAGAAATGACTTTTGCGTACTCCCCATGTCTTCACCTACAATATTTAAAAAACCTGTACTCAGGGGTCCAGACTTAACAAAATTAGTAAGAAGTCCATAACCACAATGGGAGAACCATGGGGCTGAGGCAATGTGAGCCGAAGCCACCCCAAATTGGAGGATTTCGAAGTCTCTGTCATTGCAGCCTCAGGTGAAAATGAAACCAGTCACCTCAGTTTGTACTCTGTTGTTTTAATTTTATCTAAAGAAAGAGTAACCTGCCCTGCTTTCTTGCAAAATCCTTTCCTAGCTTACTTCAGGCAGAGATCAAATAGGATTTTAAAGGCTGAATTATCTGGGTACTTGGCACCTTGTGACCAAACTGGCTATTTTGCCACTTGGACCTCTCCAACCGTGGGGACGATGCACCATAGAGACCACTAACCTCATTTCACAGAGTGAGGCTGGAGTGTCAGGCCAGGTTCATGGACGTGAGCTCCTATACTGATCTGTGCTGATGTTGGTTTAGATAGCAGAACAGTGGCCAGGAGGTGGTTTCGGTGAAACTCTCCTGAAATCTAGCCTTCGTGGGTTTTGACCTCTTCGTTGAAAGCTTTTAATGTTCTGTGTAATCAGGGACAATGGTAAAGGTACAGATGAGAGTTTCCATGAGCTAGCTGGATGGCACCCCAGAAAGGATCTTGGTACTAGATCACAGGGGATTGATGATAACAAGGCAGACCTGTAGGAAAAATTCTCTCACCAGGAACAGTATAGCAGAACAGAGAACCACTTACAAGTCTACTTTTGGGTTCAGGGAGCTTTCTCATTGGCCACTGTGGTTGAATTCGGGGAGAAACTCCTTTTTCCTCCAGAGAAAATATGTTAAAGTTGCTGAAGACTGGAGTAAAAAAAATTCCAGTTTGAAAGGAAAAGTTAATTAGATAACAAGCAGTGTTAATCATAGTTTAAAACATCCCCAGTTAAAAATGTATGATAAGAATTCCAATAACATATATCTGGTAGCCAAATACCTATCAAGTTACGAGATTTGTTGTTTTTATTTTATTTTAAAGGATTTAAATACCTCTCACACAGTTTATCTAAAATTACACCACATTATGCAGTAAAATTCCTGCATATCTTGACTTGAGATTTAATTCTAAGAATCAGAGTGTTTGACCTGGCACAAGGTCAAGGTCATGGGCAGGCCAAGTACTCCTGAGGTTTGCAGGCCATGAGACCTGTCTTCATGACTGGTAGGGTGGAAATCAGACCAACATGGGGAACAACTTGGCAATACCAAAAACCTGAAGATGCACATACTGTAGCTCTGTGAAACTCCACTTCTAGAAACATTTCCCAGAGAAACCCTCACACATATGCCCGAGGGAGTATGTTGAAAAAATAATAATTACAGCATTATGTATAATAGGAAAAATAAAGTGTGGAATAATTAAACAATAAAATAAAAGCTAAAAAGAGTAAACTAGCACTACATATTATGGATCTAGCAACATGAATAAATTATATAAATATAATTTTGAGTATAAAAACCAAGCTACAGGAAGTGCATGTCCATAATGATACTATCAATGTAAGAAGGTAAAATAAGCAGCATTTCTTCTGGATACATTCGTAAGAATGAAAAGATATATAAAAATATGAAAACATAGATGAGAAGGACGCACTCAATTTCAGGCTGATGGTTGATGTTGGAGAGGAAAGAAGGACGGAAACCAGATAGTTGACTGAATTTTGTCCACAACATTTTAGTCTTAAGTTAGAAGGATTAGAGGTAAATATGGCAAAATAACATTTATTAAATGGGTGGATAGTATGTGGAAATTTGATATATTATTCCTTTTTTTATGTTTACAATTTTTATAATGAAACCACAAACAAAAAATTTAAAAGGAGAAGGATTTGAGAGAGAAATTGAGGTTCCACTTTCGTCCCCATTATCTTCTATCTGTAGGTCCATGTGCAAGTTATTTAATCTCACTAACCTGCTCCCCCCATCTGTGTCCACCTCAACTGTGAATATTGGGATATCATGAGATTTAATGGAGCTTATAGAAACCACACGGCACACAACATACAAAACACAGGCCAGCTCACTTTCTTGCAAAGCACTGTTTGGTGGCATCAGTTCAAACTCCAGGCTTTTAGGTAAATTGGAAAAAGGCTCTGGGTGGGGAGAGGGATGCAGCAGGAAAACCTCCTCCTTCTCTTTGCCTTCTCCTGGGCTCCCTTTCTTTTTAAATCTTTACTTTTTCTCAGGTTTTTAAATGTGCATGTACATCCACACACACAGAAGCAATCATTCACAAAGGTTTTAGAGTAGAGGCTGAGCTTTCGGAGGGAGGGAACGCTCTCTGTGTAATTGCGTGTAAGCACGAAGCCTCTCTTGACTTACGGGTCCCAAAGAATTGTATCACAGTGAAACTGGGAAGCAGTTAAACTTTTCACATTAAGAAAAGTGCTTGCTGGTTGACTTCTCATGGTGCATGCATTCATTTTTATGTAAGCTTTCACAGCAATATAATGAGGACAGTTTTGTGTGGTCAGCTTTCAATTATTCTCGCTATGGAGGTACCAGAGAGTGCAGGCAAATCCAGAAATTTCATCTGAATCAATGGTGTCATTTTTTTTTTTCAATTCCCATTCAAACCAGCAGAAAAGACAATAGATTCAAGCACCTACTCCTTTTTGTTCTTTTTTTTTCATGCTGGAGAATTTTTAAAAGAAAAATCTGAAAGTCAAAATGTCAGCAGCAATATAGGTCATAAAGGTGATGAACAATTAAAAAGATCTCTGTTATTTTGGGGATCTTGTAAAATGCCTCCTGGAAATCAAGCTGATTCAAATAGTGACTTCCAGTTCTATGTGGTATCTCTCTGGACTGCAGCTCAGAGCTTCTTATACCTAAGTTCAGTCCACAGAGGAGGAGGAGGTGGAGAGAACAAGTGGAAGGGGGGCTAGATCGCCAACGACTGCTGGGTACGCTGTTCACTGTCAAACTTCAGGCAGCTCCATCCACATGAACAACCACGTATCCATGTGCAGCTCTGCATAAGATGTCAAAGGAAGGGACAGAAAAGGCTCCCAATGACACTAAAGATTCCTAGTCTCTGAAAATGCCCCACAATCCAACTCTAAGGAGTAAAGCTCATCTTTGCCTCACTACACAAGTAAGTGACAGATGGTGTAGGTAATACAGAAGACTATTCAATGAGGCAGCTCTTAAGATGTGGAGAATAAAGAGAGTAAAACTAATAAGAACCAACACATAATGAGTAAGGTTACGTTACCCAAAAGATTGAAATTAAGTAGCAAGTAGATGTGATAAACAGCCAAATATAGTTTAAAAAATAGATCAGTCAGACTTAATGTATGTTGGGTAGTTTCCTGTTTTTAAAAAGATAAGGCAATAGTAATCAGTATTGGGATGAAAACACGTATTTAATGAAGAACCCCATCTTTCCATCAGCAGACACATCTGAGGGGTAAAAAATACTGGACAGTTCTGACAAGTATCTTGAGTTTCATTGCTTTTGTTGGGAATGTAAAGTGAGTGAAGAGTGAACCTCAAAGGTTCCTCTATTTATGTGTGAGAACAAAGGTAAATTCATGAGTTCCTTTTCACTTTAAGGTTCTGCAACTCAATTAGCAATGATGGGTGATATGTGAGGAAGAAGAGCAGAAAGAAATAATTTCTTTCCATGAACTGCTATTGTCCTTTATCACTGTACTTGTGTGCAGTTAAATTCTTTAATTTTGCTAAAACACTATACTATTCCAAATGCTTTGCTTCAAATCTGAATAGAGTGCCTTTGATGTAAGCAATGCAGAGCAGTTGTTTAGAGATCAAGTTCTTGACCAAATATGGTCAAAGTCTATTTTGAACTCTTTTATTTGAAAGTAGCAACAACAGATTAAAGACCAGTTTATACTGCAAATTAAAAGGGGAAAAGTCTATTTGACCAATAGTTAATTTCTTGCTCTTCAAATTTGGTCTTTGGAGGTTGAGTATTAAGATTACAGTATATCACTGCCTTGTGCAGAAAACTATTTCTAGTCTCTACTATGGAGTGGTAAGCATTCAGAGAGGTCCATCACTTATTTTCATGGCACACTGATGGCTACTGGCTTGTGACCCATTAGTAGGTCAAATTCATTGTCAGTAACCACCATATTATCCTAACCTCTCCTGCTGACCACAGAACAAATGAACCAGAAGATAAGATTCTTTCCCAGATCATTACATTTTTCCATTTTAGTAAATTTATATCTTTCTTGATGTAGCACAGTAGCATTAAGCATTGTCATACTGAGAGCTGAAGCAGAGGTGTTGCAGAAAGAAGCCAGGCGGCTGCCAACACAGTAGCTGTGTTATGGTGAGGTCCCCACTGTCCCAAGTCTGTACGCAGATCTTCAGGTCTAGAATTGGTTCCGTCTGCACATTTAGATTTGACTGGACTCAACGGTAACAGCAAATAATGAAACACACAAGGAGTTGATGTAAAAACTAATATTCCAATCTCTTAATAATAGTGGCAAACATTACTATATCATGAACAGATGATCTATGCCCCATATTCAGGGACCACTCTTTTAAAGTCCTTTTGTTTGTGGAAAGTTGAGTGAATTTCACAGTGATGTGTGCTGTGTCCGCCAGGTCCAATCAAAGCAGAGCCAAACCACACAGTAATTCAAACAGGGAGCATTTAATATAAAGAATTATTAACTCTAAAAAGGCATTAGAGTTAAAAGGAATTAACTGCTAAGAAATATAAATAACTCTAGGGCATATAGGGATAGCAGATGTGAGAAGCAGTCATTACTCCTACGGCTGAGATCAAACACCCAAGGAAGAAACAGACCTTGTTGGAGAGGGTGCAGCCATGGCTCACTGGATGGCTTGCCAGGGGAACTTACCGGAAACCCAACCTCTGGGATGTTAGGGCAGCCATCCACAGAGAGGCACCACACCTTGGAATTTGCTATGACATCATTCAGGGAGATACAAGAGGAAGCTGCTAGCCACTGGGTGCTGTTGGCTGTTGCATGGTGTAGGGACCTGGGGGGTGGAGAGATCACACACAGTAAAATCATCTAGCAAAGAAAGCAGACCTGACCCAGGAAGACAACCTCCTTCCTCCTCTGGTGTCCCTTCTGTCCCCTCTTTTGACATGCTTAACATTATGCCAGGTGGAAAGGAAAAATATTTACAGGGTCCTGCTCCATTCTTATAGAGTGGGTAATGAAGGGTGGGTTTATGAACTAACATGCAGTTAGTTCATAGAAAAGTAGGCACTTTTGAAAAATGTGTCATTCAAGCTAAGAAAAATCCAATAAATTCTCCCTGTCCTAGACAGATCATACCTTTCTGTTCAAGGAAACTGTCTATGGTTCCAGATTCATAACTCTTAGGTTGTTCTGGATAAATATGACCCAATTATTGTCTTGTTTTCTAAGTTCTGTGATGACCATCTTCTAGATATTTGGGCAGGGAATAATACAATCAACCTGGTTTTAATTTTCTTAGACTTTTGTTTATCACTTTCATGGCCCTTCTCTCCAAAGTAATCCTATTACTCTCATTAATCTTGGGTGTTTACTCCTGCCTTAAGTCATACGTTACAATCTGTAGTTGACAGCTGCACATGGTTAACTTCCCAGGCCAGCGTTCCAGACCAGAGACGACCTTAGCTCCGAGGTACAAACTATTTCTCACTGTAGCTTCCTTTATGCCTATAGAAGGAGCTCTAATTCTCTCCAGCCTGACCTGAGAGAGGTAAAATCATTTATCTTTTTAGGCCAGTAGCGTTGCTTTTCATGAACTACTAAAAAACATAGTAGCCTTCCTAGCAACCTTTTTTATTTCCTGGGACTGAGCTTTGCAAAGGGGAATTAATAAAATAAAAGGAACACATATTCAGAAAGATAGCTGTTTACTAGCTGTGTAACTTTAGGCACTGTCTGTGCTTTGCTTTGGTTTGCTGTTTTGATTTTTTTTTTTCCCCCGTGAAGCAAAATGTAGGTATTAATAGCAACCATTTTGTTGGGTTATTATGAAGATCAGTTGAATGAATAGATGCTAAAGCATGTATGTCAGTACTTGGTAAATAGTAAACACTTGTAGGTGACATATGTCCTCTGTTGTGAAAACAAATGACTAAGAGAAATCATGCCCATTTTAAAAGAAAAAGATCAGTAAGAATAAAGAATTATAATAAAGTTTTGAAATAAAAAGAAGGAATTGTAGCCGTTCGTACTAGGATAAGACTACTTCCATTGGCTATGGTCAGATATGCGCTATTTATTAAGCATAGTGGGAACCTGTGGACATTTATATTGGTCCCTTTAGAGACTAAAAAACTTAGGGGACTCGCTGTCTCCAACGGGTTTATGATTGCGATGTTCGTTGCAACATCCAGTGTCACTAGATGGCGCTGTAGAGCAATTAAGCCTCGGGTTTGTTAAACGTGATTTTAAACATGTTAGAATTAGATTATTTTTATACAAATATTTTGCACTGGCACAGGGCGTCATGTGAAATGAAAATAGTGTGAGTGTGTTCATCAGGTTTTCACTCTCAAAAGCTGATGTGGTAAGTTGGAGAGATCTTGAGAGCAAGTGGACCAGGAGGAATAGTAGACATTTAAGACGATAACTGAGCCAGGAACCAAGGTCAGATTCAGTCGCTAGTTGGGCTCACTAAATGATGACAGAGAAACTATGGTTCAGAGTCAAACTGTGAAAGCTAAACTGGCATCGCCAAAATGAAAATTGATCTAAATTAACACTTCAAATATAGTGCATTAAAAAATACGATTTGATATCATTATTTATATGTGAACTCCCAACAATATCCCTGATGTTTTACTGTCTAGTTTACATAAACAATGCTAATTTGAAGTTTCATCTTTTTTTGCTAGTTTTACTTTGGATTAGGATTTTCGCTTTGTAAAGGGCATGTTTTAAGGGATGTAAGCGATGATATAAAAACGTATTTCACGTGTAGTGGAGCATTTTTGAAGGAGGTAGTGAGTGACATGGTGAAGCATGAACTCAAGCAAGATAGGAGTTGATTTTATATACAGATGTTAAGAGAGGCTATAAAGAAAGAAAAGAAGGTGCAGGCCATGTTTAGACATTTGACTCACACTGTAGGGCCGTAAAACCCATCGATTCAGCTCATTGCTTTCAATCTCCTCAGTCAGGACAGCCCTGCCAATTTTTAAACCAGACAGCAGAGAGCAAGAATGACTGGCCAACCGTGCTTCAATCTATTTATTGTACTACACAGAGCTATAGCTAGATTCCTGCTACGCCATAACAGCCAAAAGGAGCAGATTGCACTTAACCTGCAGATGAATGGCTTTTGATGGGGACTTAGATGGCGATAAGGGAAGTCAGCTACCAAGGCTCAACTGTGAGAAGTGGCCTGAAAAGGAAACACTCTAACAGCTCTGGAATAAAGAAGAAATGGAGATAAGAGATTTACGAGGTCAGGAAATGAAGAAGAAATACAAGGGACCTTAAAAAGACATTATTCCCTGGCTTCAGGAAATTAACTACTGATTCTTTCCTTGTAAATTGGAGCCTTACATAGTCAGTGATGTCTGTGATGTGTGGAGAGGAACACCTGTCAGACTGTGTTGTAACTCAGGACACTTGGTGCCTACATGTATATAGCATTTCAGTAATCTGGACCCTGAACCCCAGCTGGTTATAGTGTCATAATCGTTTCCGCCTCGACAAAGCTCACCATCGTTGAGTATTGATACTTCATTATCTTCTGATTATGAGCCTTTATGTTTGAGTTAAAGAATTCCTACTTGAGATAGCTTCTTAAAATCCAGCAAGGGCACACGTGGAATTCTTCAGTATTGCCTCTACAAGTCAAGGTTTGGAAGCTAATATAGTTAACAATAACACCAGCAAGTCAGTTAGTGAGGGAAATGGTACAGAGTTAGTGTTTTTCTGTTGCAGCTGGTATAAGAACCCCACCTCTGAGGAGGTTTCACAGAGCAGGGACTGGACCACGCACCCAGGGGCTCCCCAGGGTGCTAGGAGAAGCCAGTGGCACAGCAGGGGAAGTAACACTCCCGTGGCACGTCAAATCTTCTGTCACATGACCCAGCACGTGGTGTGCTGGGGTGAATAGACCCAGGCTTTTAGGAAAAACCATGCAGGGGTTGCACCTTGCATCAGTGCTTGAAATTAGGGTAGAGACAGAAGCAGAGAAAGTATGAGAAAGTATGATGTTGAGAATAACAACAGTCATTTAAATTACTGCAGTCACTTAAAGCTGAGATCAGTTGCATAGCTAGAAAGCAGCAGTTTCTCCACACCACGCTTATCCTAACAGGGTCAAAGTAACGTCTTGCCCAATGAGATTAATGAACAGGGAAGCTCCTTCTTTTTAAAAGCTGAGTAGGATTCCGTGGAATGTGTATGTCACCTCTTCTTTGTCCACTCATCTGTCAATGGATATTTGGGTGTTTGTACGTCTTGACTGTTGTGCGTAATGCTGCTGTGCGTGTGGGAGGGCTGATATGTCTTTGGAGCCCTGCACAACAGCATGACTGAACCGGGAGGACATTATGCTGTTAGGTTAACCTAGTCACAGAAAGACGAAGACTGCATGATTCCACTTCAATGAGGCATGTAGAAAAGTCCAATTCATAGAGTCACAGCTCACTCCTTGTCATGTATGTGCAGCCCTTGTGTTAGCTAGGACTGCTCTGTCCCTTGAAGGTTTGGCTAAACTGAATAGCTGATAAATTACCCTCTCTCTTTCCTTTTCTGTGAAATGGGGATTTAATAGGGTGTCTACCTATCAGATGTGGTGATAGTTAATATAAAGCTCTTAGATGATTGCCTTGCATGTGGTTGCATATAGAACATATCGTAGTTGTCATTGTTATTAAAAAATAAATTGGGGAACTGTTATTCAAACAGTATAAGGTTTCAGATATGCACGAGGTGAATAAGTCCTAGAGAGCTGCTGTACAACATAGGGCCTATACTTATTGACACTGTACTGTGTACTCCAACAGTTGTGAAGAAGATAAATCTCATGTTAGTCTTCTCACCGCAGAGGGGGGAAAAAACAGAAAACAAAGGGACAGCTAGCTCAGCTGGTTAAAGCATCATCCAGGTATGCCAAGGTTGTGAGTTCAATCCCTGATCAAGGCATAAGGAAGAATCAGCCAATGGTCAATGTTTTTCTCCTTCTCTCTCTCTTTCTGTCACTCATCAGTAAAAAAAAAAAAAAAGAACACAGTAGTCCCTCTCTATGTCGCTGTTCACTTATCACGGCCTCACTGTATCGCGGGATTAAAAAAATATATATATTTAATTATTTATCGCGGATTTTTTGCTATATAGTGGGATTTTGCGGTACTGTATATGTATGTTGTTAAAGTTACATCAGTTTAAGAGTGTAGAATATGTTTAAGAACTTAAGTAGTGTGTGGAAAAAGTTAATAAGGGACTGGGAAAGGTTAATAAGGGACTGGGAATAGTTTATAAGTGTGTTGGGAAGGGTTTATAAAGCCTTAAAATATATATAAATACTAAAATAAATGTAAGGTTCCTACTTCGCAGATTTTCACCTATCGCAGGGGGTCTAGAACGTAATACCCGTGATAAATGAGGTATCACTGTAGAACAAAAGGTCACAAAGAAACTCGGTAGTTGTTGGATATGACTATTATTACCTTGATTGTGATAATGGTATCATGAAAGTTTGCGTATGTCCAAACTTACTAAGTTGTACATTAAATATGTGCAGTCCTTTGTACATGAGTTATATCTTAGTAAAGCTGTTATATATATTTTAAAAAGACTTCATTTAATACCTTCTGTAGTAGTAACAGATGAAGAAAACATTGCCTGCAATGTTTCAACTTTCCTCCGCCTGTGCTCTACTACCATGATTCTGAGCCCACAGCAAAACTAACAGCCCTGGAGAAAACCTTGATACTCTGACGCGGGAAAAGACCCAGAGGTCTCAGAGCCACACGGTTCGCCTTCCAGCTGTAGGCACTGCGGCCAAATGCCAAGCATCAAAATATTTCAAGAAAGATGAAGGCTGGAGCCAGAGCAGGAAGAAATCAGAAGGGAAAACATAATCATTTTAATGATACCAAGTTACAATGAAATAATACAGAACTAAAACTGAACACTTTTTGTTACAGTCTCTATGAGTAATGTTTGTACTTTGAAACTCTTAAAATATTTAAGACAAGAAGAAATGAAACGCATGGCAACCAGTTAAGGTCATACATTTAGGACAAAAATGATGAAATATTAAAATGAAAGAAATAAATGTTCTGACTGAAATACTGAGATTCTGCAGAGATGAATTATTCAAAGTGGGAGACCCATGTGACCTCCTATCTATTATATAACAGGGGGAAAAGGGTAGTAAAGATCAAGTGCAGAGCAAAGCCAAGAAACAAGGAACTGATGGCAGACACTACTTAATAATATTCTAACTTTATGCTTAGATTCATGGGAAGGGTCTTCAAAGAAAGAAAAGATATGGTTGGCTGGTGTAAAACAGGGGCTTGAAAATGTGTTTCCATTCGGAACACTAATATGGTCAGGATAGACTGGGGTATGCTGCAGTAACAAACAACCCCTAACCCGAAGGCCTAAAGTGACATAGTTTTACTTATTGTTCATAGTGAATGTCTGTCATGAGTTGGTGGAGATCTCTGTTGACCAGTCACTTAAGGAGAGAGGTGGCTGATGGTATAGCCACCATTCTGAACTTTGCCAACTTCTGTTCTCCAGAAAAATGAGAGTTCAGGATTTTATTATAGATCATATGAAATTCTAACTTCATTTTTGCTCACAACTCCCTAAGGCCACTTCAAGGGGGTCGGAAGAGACAACCTTACATTATTCCCAGAAGTGAGGAAGGAACAAACAGATCTGGGGGGAAACTGAGTGATTTCCATGCAGCTCAACCTAGTATTTGTTGGAAGGAAAACCTGTTTGCTCAGCTGGTGGTTTCACACACCTTCTTTGTTCATGAGAAAACAGCTCCTGACTCCAGCACTTAACATGAGAGGAACATTTGTGGCTGAGATGTTCATAACCTCAGGATGACTTTAAGAAAAGGATTTTAGCTATAATTTTGGTACTCGTCGGCAGCCGTCCGTCTCGAGAGACGATGGTG
The DNA here is from genome assembly GCF_987537825.1 of Furipterus horrens. Lineage (NCBI taxonomy): Eukaryota > Metazoa > Chordata > Mammalia > Chiroptera > Furipteridae > Furipterus > Furipterus horrens. The sequence goes on from NW_028327180.1 coordinate 14,527,892, forward strand.
TAGCTTCTTAAGAGTCTATCTGCGCCACCGAGAATGGCTGTGCAGTCCGACTCGGGAGTGACACGGTATCTGTCTCCTCCCGTGTTGAATCCACATCTTGCGATGACGCTGGAGTGTCCTCTCCAGTGAAGCTGAAGCTACAGAGCCTGGGCAGGGTGATATGGAGGGTCTGCTGTTGCCCATGCAGCAGACCCCCCCTCTCTTCGCAGCTGAAGGGTCCAAGGGAAAGACGGAGTCAATACAGCTTGGCTTCAGGTGCACCGCAGGAGTTGCCGGTGTTGACTACAACGTCAAACCGCCTTAGGGACTCCGGCTCCGGATTTTCTGTCGGGGTTTACTCCCTTAGCCTTTCCCCTGAAGAGGTATGCCGCAAAGCAGCGGAGGTTTTTTGGAGTCAGAGTTTTCCTTCTCTGATGTACCCTGACTGGAAGATCGAACCAGCGACACTTAGCTCGCAGGCCGACGCTCAATCCACTGAGCCAAACCAGCCAGGGACAATTTTGGTACTAATCACCACAAATGTAATGGAAATCCAATAAGCTATGGGAACAGGCAAGGGCTTTAACAGTCACCTACCCTCAGGCACTTGAACTCAAATGGCTACAGGGTCAAGACGAAATGTAGATGAAGAGAGGACCAGGAGTCACACAAGAGAGTGGTGGGGACAAGGTGACAGATGTGTCCTGTCTAAGAGGAGCAGCCATTCTCAGCACCAGCTAATTGTCGTTCTGATGGAATGTGAGGGGAATGTTGACAGATTTTCTAATTTTTTGAAAGGCCAGAAACATGAGTATTTTTGTTTTTCTTAAAAATTTAAATACACATTTAAAAAAATTTTTTTTAAACATTGGTTTCAAATTTCAATATTTTGTAACATAATTTGGAACCAACAAAACCTGGCTAGAGCCCATGGCCTACCAGTTTGTGACAAATAATTTAGCTGGTGTTTTTCACCTTTTCTTCAGCCTCTCTCACCCCACTCCCCAACCCCCCCCAGGCATCTGCAGAATCCTTTGTTTGGTGAAAATCGACCTCAGAAATTCCATCTGTGGAGTGGAAGTATCTGGAGAGCTGCTCTGATCAAAGCAGAGTAAGGGGCTTGATTCTAACATTTAGCTCTTGTGTGTGTGTGTGTGTGTGTGTATGTGTGTGTGTGTGGAATACAAACTTTTTTTCAGTTACAGTTTACATTCAATATTACTTTGCATAGGTTTTAGGTGTACAGCATAGTGGTTGGACAGTCATATATTTTACAAAGTGTTCCTCACAGCATTTCCAGTACCCACCTGGCACCATACAGAGCTGTCTCAATATTATTGACTGCATTCCCCGTGCTGTACTTTGCATCCCCGTGACTGTTTTGTAACCACCAATTTGTACTTCTCAATCCCCTTCATCTCTTTCACCCAGTCCCCCAACCCCCCTCCCCTCTGGCAACCTCCAGTCCTGTCTCTGTGTCTATGAGTCTGTTTCTGTTTTGTTTGTTCATTGATTTTGTTCTTTAGATTCCACGTATAAGTGAAATCGTATGGTACTTGTCTTTCTTAAACTGACTTATTTCATTGAGCATAATACCTCCTAGGTCCAACCATGCTGTAGCAAATGGTAAGATTTTATTCCTTTTTATGGCTGAGTAATATCCCATTGTATGCATATACCACAGGGTTTTTTTTTTAGCTATTTGTTTATAGGTGGACACTTGGGTTGCTTCCATATCTTGGCTATTGTATATAAATAACACTGCAATGAACATAGGGGTGTATATATTATTTATAATTAGTGTTTTGAGTTTATTTAGATAAATACACAAAAGTGGAATCACTAGGTCATAAGCAGTTCCATTTTTAATTTTCTGAGGAACCTTCATACTGTTTTCCACAGTGGCTGCACCAGTCTGCATTCCCACCAACAGTGCACTAGGGTTCCCCTTTCTCCACATTCTTGCCAGCACTTGTCGTTTGTAGTTTTATTGATGATCGTCATTCTGACAGGTGTGACGTGATATCTCATTGTGGTTTTAATTTGCATTTCTGTGATGGTTAGTGATGTTGAGCATCTTTTCATATGTCTATTGGCCACCTGTATGTCCTCCTTGGAGAGGTGTCCATTCAGGTTCTTTGCCGATTTTTTCATTGGATTGTTCAGGTGTTTTTGATGTTGAGTAGTATGAGTTCTTTATAAATTTTGGATATTAATCTCTTACCAGGTGTATCATTGGCAACTATCTTCTTGCATTCAATAGGTAGTCTTTATGTTTTAGTTGATGGTTCACTTTGTTGTGCAAAACCTTTTTAATTTGATGTAGTTTCATTTGCTTTGTTTTCCTTTTCTCTCCCTTGCCTAAGGAGGTATATCAGAAAAAATATTGCTAAGAGAAATATCAGAGATTTTACTGCTTATGTTTTCTTACAGGAGTTTTATGGTTTTGAGTCTTACATTTAAGCCTTTGATTCATTTTGAGTTTATTCTTGTAAATGGTGGAGGAAGGCGATCTAGTTTCATTCTTTTGCATCTTCAGCTCTTTTTCATCACTCTCCTCCCAGGACTCCAGAAGCACAGTCTTAAAACCAGTCAATGGGTGCAAACCTCTCCTTTGGCAGGAGTCACCAGCCAGAGTCTAAGTCCTGGTCCAGGGCCCTGCCCAGAACATCAGCAGCCCATGCAGAGAGCTCATCAAATGTGCTGACCTAAAATGCCCACTGGGGCTCTCCATGCATTTAGAGGTTCACCGGGGTGGACATTCTTTCATTGGGCAAGGTCATTGCCACCTTTGCCACCATGAAATGAGCCCTGAAAAGACCCCTGCGTAGGACACTCTGCTGCCAGCAGGTGAGGTCACTGGTGTGGATGTTGCCTTCTCCAAGGAATCGTTTTCTAAGAGGTGCATTTTCATCTTGGCAAGCTCAGAGACAAACGCTCAGCAACTGTCTTCCAGGAACATGCATTTGATAAATTAGGAGGAGTTCCATCTAAAGGAGCATTAGAGCGGGTGGTCTCGGCGCAGCACGGGATGGAAAAAGTAGTAAGATGGACTTGGTGGCCGGGGTGGGGAGGAGTTACGTGACATCGTTGGTGTCTGAGAGTTTGAATAATTTAATAAATATTAATTGTTTCCTTTCCAAATAATTCCAAGAATCTGCACCCAGACTTTTCAGGTCTGGCAATGTGTGTGTGTGTGTGTGTGTGTGTGTGTATACATATCTTTATATATGTATAATTTTCCAGTCAATTTTGTTTTAAAATAAAAACTATACAAGTTATTTTAAATTTACATGTAACGATGTTCGTAGGGGAAAACAACTTCCCAATTATCTAATCCACGGGTCAGCAAATTATAGCCTCCAGGCACATTTCAGTTCACTCCTGTTTCTCAATATCGAGTTTCATTGGAACAGAGTCACACCCGTTCATTTCCATACTGTCAATGCCTGCTCTACGCTGTAATGCCTGAGATGGTTGCAGCTCTGTCTGTATGGACACAGAGCCCGCCCTTATCCAAGCCCACCAATCAAAATTCATCATCATTATTATTTGGCATATTTCCTTCTAATTTTTCTATGTGCACACACCGATTGAAAAAAAGTGTATTTTGTATCAGTGCCCTCTGACAGAACTTTCTGTACATAGTAGAAATATTGTATCTGCACTGTTTAATATGGTACCTATTGAATACTTGAAATGTGCCTTGTACAACTGAGAAATTCAATTTTTAATTTAATTTAATTATAATTAATTAAAAAGTAACTGGCCACAGGTAATATAGTGCATGCAAATATAGTACATAGTATATTAAACAGAACTTTCTTCAAATATTTTTATCTGCTTAATATTTCATAATCATTTCTACAAATCATTAAATATTCCTCACAGAACCCCTTGTTCCGGCTGCATAATGTTACAATGGGTTATTGTGTCATGATTTACTTAACAAAGCCCCTGGCACTGACATTTAGATTTTCCAAGTTTCACTATTACTATAATCTAATTCTGTGATGAACATTTCTGTGCATATAAATATTTGCACCTGTCTTTGATTATGGTCTTAGAATAAATTTTTAGATGCAAACCATTTGATCCAAGAGCACAAATGTTTTTCAAATTCTTGAAACATATAGTCAAATCGCTAGAGAGAGCCTTCTACTCTATACACTTGACCGCAATATAAGAGAATGTCTGTTCCCCATACTCTTCTGTGTATATTTTAAAGAATTGTCTTGAAAAATGCAATTTTCCTGGTCTGTTTCATCTGCCTTTGGATGTCACAGGAATACTTGAGTAGGACACTTTATGAGGATCCGTCAGTGTACAGAGAGAGGTGGGGGCTGAGGACAGAGCATTTTCGCTGAAGTTTTCTGTACAATCAAGGCTTTGGGCAACTTGATTAATTTGGGTAATCACGTCTGAATTTAGTGCTGTAGACTAAGTCCTTATTCTGTGGCAGACCCTGACATTGAAATATTCTTGCTTGGGGGTGATTAAGACTTAAAGGAACTTGTATGTGGGAAAGTGAAATAGGTTTGCAAATGAGGAGGAAGGAACTAGAACCTTGTCTTCCTCCACACCCCATCCTGCAGGGAGGAAATGTTAAGAACTAGCCAATATGGGAATATAGAGATGGAAGAATAAGGAAGTCAGAGGTAAATAAGAGGCTCAGACACCCACTGCAATGGCATAAACATAGGTAAGAGGCTGTGAATCAGAGCAGGGTCTTCCAGCCAAAAAAACATATTCTTGAATATTACTCTGCCATCATTCATCATGTGACCCGAGTAAGTGATTTTATCTCTCTGAGCCTCTATTTTCTTATCAGAATAATAATACTACTTTATGTCCATGGATTATTAAAAGCAATCTATGTGAAAAATTGAGCACAGAGTCTGACCCATATTTATGGCACCTACAAGGGTAAGTGAGGGCCATCGGCGGGGAAGAACCATTTTCTCCTGAGATGTGCTGCACCTGCTCCTTCCCTGCAAGGGTTCACACCAACCAGAGGGTCTCCTTGGCCTGGGCTCATAAGGCAGCTACAGTGTATGTATTGCTCAGAGAGGAAGGGCACCTTTTGCAATGTGTTTTCCCAGGTGTCTTGCAAGTCAGACAACCTACCTTTAGGATGGCCTGGGCTACTCACTGCCCTCAGGATTTGAGAGGGAGGGTGGCTGTCCCCTTTCCTTTCTTAATAACTATAATACTTTCTTCCCAGTAACTGACTACAATGGGTCAGATCAGACTTGACTGAGGCTGCCTATGCATTTAGACATTTTCCCACCAATGTTTATTCTTTGCCTTTAAATATTTTATTTACTTATTTTTAGAGAGAGGAGAAGGGAGGGAGAAAGCAAGGGAGAGAAGTATCAATGTGTGGTTGCCGCTTGCACACCCTCAACTGGGGACCTGGCCCACAACACAGGCATGTGCCCTGACTGGGAATCGAACCGGTGACCCTGTGGTTTGTAGGCTGGCACTCAATCTGCTGAGCCACGCCAGCCAGGGTTCTTCTTGGTCTTTAAAATGTGCCAGTTTTGTATATATATTTTCTTAATGTAGGGGGTCTCATCCCTTGTTGTTCAACATGGAACATGTTTGTGGGCAACTATGTTTCTCCCCTGCTCTTATAGATCTTTCCTCACCTTCTTTAAAATACACAAAGGCCAAAAGTCACTGGGAAGATGCCCAAAGAGAAGAATAAAGCTAACATGGAAGATGGTCAAAAGCAGGCTCACCAGGATAACTGCAGGGACACCCCCCAACCCCGTAAACACACTCAGCCACCACCCCCACACTCTTTTAGCCAATTCCTTGGCACGGCACTAACATTTCAGAAAAGGCTTGGGTGGTTTTTCTTTAGGAAATAATACTCAACACTATTCATAAACTAGTGAGCTCTAGCTGCCTCTGGAGTTGGTAAGACATTACATGGGCAAAGCTGAGCTCCCGCAGGCCAGACAACCTTGCCGTGACCACAGAAACTCCCCTCCCACTCTGTGCAAGGGTCAGAAATGGATGAAGTAGCGTCCATCTTTTACCAGCTCCGCAGTGGTTGCTGAAAGCCCCAGCCAAGCTTCTGAAACAAAGAAGAGGCGACTGGGTGGCTCACACGGAAAGCTACTGTAACTCAATCCGAGTATTACAACAGCTGGTTTAGTTACTCACAGGAGAAAGCTGTCTTTTTCCATGTGGAGCCCCGAAGAGGAGGGAAAAGCTTACGTTTTCATACAGATGTGTGTGGGCTGGGCATGCAACAGCAGTCCTTGCTTGCTTAAGAAGAGACAGAACCTGGGTGTGGATGTGCTTTCAAGTTCAAGCATGGAGACCAGCGATCCGCTGTCCCGAACTACCTGCCTTAATGAAGCCACTCCTGGGTCTACAGGAGAGGAACAGCCACCAACCTTTGGGGAGATTCTTTCTTTGTCCTCATTCACCACGTCCCTACACTATTTGCCTGATATATAGCCCAGCAAAACAATGCGTCAATACATTCACATGTGAAACTAATTATAATAGAATTAAAGCGATGCCTGCTTCTTTCTACAGATTGAATTACTGAGACTCAGATTGAATTCTAAGAAAAATCTCCTCTTGAGTCATTCCGGGAGGAAAATGAATCCCATGTGTTGTGAAGCTCGCGTCATGGTCCCCTCATGCTGCCACGGGGCAGGGTGAACTGGCAAGGCAGAAATTAGAAAACGGGAGTGAGACCCTCAGCTGGGTCTTTAAAGTAGCCCCCATGGAGCTCAGGACTCGAGATAATGTCACAACGTGTCTGGTGGCTGAGATTTAGGCAGCCCGAATCAACCATTCGAAAACTGCTTTAGTTAGAACTCCCCTGACAAATTTGTAATATCTGTCATGTCTTAGACATTTTGTGGGTCTCAAGTCATAAAATAAGATGTCCAAAATATTCTGAATGGCTGTATTTGCATCATCCATTTTAACTGGTGTGTCAACATCCATGTTGCTAGAGAAGCAGCTTTGGGAACTACTGCTCTGAATACAAATTACCGATGGAAAGCACCAACCCAATAGCATGGCATGGGGGCCAGCTCTCTATGAACCCTATGGGTAAGCATTAATAAATTGGTATCGATCAACACAGTTCAAACTCACTTCATTGGAAATACACAGTACATTAGGATTTCCCCCCCCCCATGGTGTTTCAGAGCAGTATACTTTTATCCAAAATATGTCGAACCATGACAACGAAATTCTACAGCCCCTCACTCTTCTTGTACCTAGGAGATTAGAAGCACCATGTGAGAGACAAAATAATCCACCCCGGATCCCACCTTTAGGGTATTTGCAGCCTATTAAGAAAAACGTTTCCCCCAATAACAGGCAATTAAAATGCAGCCAGTCCCCCTATTTGTTGTCAAAAATAGAAAGAAAACCATATTCTTCTGGAACACATTATTACTGACTTAAATATATATAAACAAATGCCAGCATAGTAAATTTGATGTAAATTATCATGGATTAGAAGTTGTTTGTTTATACCAACCCATAAACTGAGTCAAAGAAAGTCTGGAAGCCTTGCTCAGGGTCACGCAGCTATTTAATGGCTCATATGGCAGCAGACGCCAGTTTTGGGACTCTAAGTTGAAGACTTATTTGTACACTGAGAGTACCAGACAGGTTTCAGTCAAGCTCTTTCTGCCTCTAAAATTCCGTGACTCTCCGAAGACGCTGTGAGTACGCTGCCACAGCCTTGTCATTCTTTTCAATTAATAAAATCACTCAGTTGAACAAAATCAATTGTTTCATTAAAAGCGAGGAAATGCCATATTTAATCACTAAAAGTGACATAATGCCTCATTCACTTTAAGGAAACTTTTATATTTAAAGTTTCAATACAGAGAGATTTTAGGGAATTGCCTAACACGGAAAGGCAATGCGTCCATTAGTACATAATATTTGATAACCCATGAACTTTGATGATGTCATTGAGCTATAGGACCTGTATTATTGCTTCTTTGCTCTAAAGCACTTACACAAACTGCCCTCTTTCACTCTGCCATTCTAGTCCTTTCGAATACTTAATTCCTTTTATTTGGAGTGATGTTTTATACTGAGCATTTGATGTCAATATTGTCACCCACTGAAAAAGTACTCTCTAAGGATTTCCTGAAAATATAAAGGCAAGTAAACCCTTTTAAATCAGGGCCTGCGACTTTAGTAGCATTCGCTATGAGCTGGGCCAGAAGCTAAGCTCATGAGGTGGAAGAAGAAAGTGTGTGCCTGGTTGTACCACGTGTTGCCTTTGCATCATCAGCCTACTCCCACTCCTGCTCGCCAAGTCCTGGGAAGTCAGTAATTGTATTAGAAGACAGTGGTAATAGTGATAAATGTGGGATTTGTAGAGAGAGTACTCTGAAACTTTGTTTCAAGGCACTTTGCCACACAATATCTCAATAAGCGTAAGGGAGGCAGAAAAAATATTATAAGAAGACTGAGGTTCAGCAAATGTGACCTGCCTGAGATTTGATAGAAGGCGGGCCCAGCATAAAGTCCAGGTCTTTGGAAGCCTGGTCTGGGCTCATAGATCCATGACAAGGACATACAAGGAGATGGGTTGGCCTCCAGCCACCTTAGGCATGGGAAACATTTCTGCTCCCCTTCGCCCCGATGACCCCAGAGTGGGTCTCTGGCTTTTGGGTATCTCTGGCTGCCAATGTCTTACCTGACATGGATCATAGCTACTTCTTAGCCTACAACATTCATGTGTTTCCTGGGACTCTGGTATGTCTTTTTGGTGCTTTGATATATCAGCCACAGACTTCTTTATGCCTCCTATTTTTACTTTTGGGTAAATTGGAGGAAGTGGTTAGAAAACTTTGGACTGCAGGACTTTGCATCTGACCACTTGTCCCCAGTCCCAAGCTTTGCCTACACTTCTTAAAAAAACTCACTGGAGTAGAAAAAATATCACTAGCTTTTACTGGGTACCAGAAGTGCTGGGACATTTAAAACATTGAATGTTCTCAACATCCCAACGAAGTGAAGACTGCAGGCAGTCTGACTCCAGATCCCACACTTTTTATTTTCCTTTTTCAATTACAGTTTACATTCACTATTATTTTGTATTAGTTTCAGGTATACAGCGTAGTGGTTAGACAGTCATCTACTTTATAAAGTGTTCCCCACACTCAGGTGTGACAGTAGCATTGTCTCCCTCGACAATGGTTCATTTCGCAACTTTTCTGACTTTACAATGGCGGGAAAGTGATCTGCATTCAGTAGAAACTGTACTTCAAATTTTGAGTTTCGATTTTTTCCCAGGCTAGTGATACGTGGTACGATACTTTCCCAGGGTGCTGGGCAGTGGCAGCGAGCGAAGCAGCCAGGCTACAGAACCAAATCTCTACAGTGTTTTCATTGTGTTAGTGATTTTGCCCAATTGTGGGCTAATGTAAGTGCTCTGAGCACCTTAAGGTTGGCGAAGCTGAGCTATGGTGTTCCACAGAGTAGGTGTGTTAAACGCATTTTAGACTTTGATATTTACAGTGGATTGATCGGGATGTACGTCCACGGGTAAAACAAGGAGCAGCTATACCTGCAAGTCCCGTATAACAGTAGCATTTAGAAATCTCTTCAAAATTATGGGATTCTGGGTTTTCTTCCCCTGCTGTGGAGTAGCACAAGCTAAGGTCATACCTAATGAACAGCTGCAATTGATAATTTCATCTTAACTGCGGATTGAACATCAAAGAAATTATTCTATTTAGCATGATTTATGATGCCCTAACTTTTCCAGTAATTTATTTCAAACAGATTTTTTTAATAGTAGGAAAAACAGTACCATAGTAACTTTTAAAAGTATATGTGAAAATTAATGGCAAACATAAAAAGGTCCCTCACACACTGTTAATATTTATTTTTAACCCCCAAAGAACAACAGCATGAGTAAATGTGACTATTTTTTCTCTTTTGTCTTTGCTGCGCTTTCCTCTTTCATAAGCCCATTAATAAGTGGGTAGCAAAGGAAAATTTTGGTGTCTCAAAAAAAATCATATAAAGTTTTTCTTAAAGAAACAATTTTAACAAGACAAGTTTACATATAAAAATAACTACAAATGAACATATTAGTGGAGTGTAGCCATTGGGCATATTTTTATTATGCAATAATTTATCCACAAGCAGTTTATATTTCACACTCATATTATAGTATTTCTTCCCTGTCACTGAGATTGCTCAAGCAGTGTTGAGTAAATACTCATCAATCTGGCAAGTTCCAGAAGGGATTTGCAGTGGGTAAGAAATTGAGATAGGGCGAACTACAAGATCCCTTCTAATGTGAAGATGTTATCATTTCCAACATAGACAACTGAAACGATATCAATATTCTCATGGACCTCATTTCTTGATGAAATAAAAGGCCTTAGTGGTAGGAAGCAGGGCTGGGCTATCATGGGCTCTTGAGCCAGCCTGTCTGGTTCCATCCTTTGACTCCACCTACTGCCTGTGTAACCCTGGAGAAGTTACTTCCCCTGTGTTCCTCAGTTTGCTCATCTGTAAAATGGGGATAATAGTACCTACCTCATAAGGTTGTTGCAAACAGTAACTAAAGTGCTTAGCATGGTCCCTGGCATGTGATACATGCTATAAAATCTTAGTTATGCTATTATTTTCAAAGAAAGTGGGGCTAACTTGTTCATTTCAACTGAACAGTCTTATCTGGTCTTCCTCATTGCCTCCAACAGGAACCAAACTGCAGTCCATTCAGAATTTAATTAAGGTGGTGTTAGGGCTCATAGCTTGTCTAAGTAAAGAAAATAAAGAAGAGAAGGGGGGAAGTAAAATGAGGGATTTTATTTAAAGGGAACAGAAAAATGTCTGATGTTCATAAAAAGACATGAAAATTCAGCGGGTCTTGTGATGTGGGGAATAATAGTAGGACAGGAGGAGAGAGAAAGCTTGTAGTACCTTCTCTCATATCACACACACACACACACACACACACACACACACTCCTTACCAAACCAAGCTGGGATTATTACTGGTCTTTCTGTATCTTAAGCTTTCCACTTTAGCACAGTATTCAGTTCTAATATTGACCTATGGCTTCAGGTTAATATTAGAATTGAATACTTGTGCTGAAGTGAACTATTGCAGTAGTTCAGGTCCACAGTTTGCCCGGATCCCCTGCTGAGGTACCAAACTCAGTGTGATGTGCTGTGGGAGCAAAGAGGACGCTGCCCTGTGGTGCTCAGTCTGGAAGGGGAAGTCGGAAGCCAACACCCATAGTTTTCATTCAGTGTGGGAGGGACCGTGAGCCACTGTGCAGGACGCTTCGGGAGCTCAGAGGAGGCCACTTGCTTCATCTTAGAAGGACAGGAGGCAGGAAAAGCTTCCTTAGTCTTAAGGCAGTTATCAGGCTAATGAAGAAAGCAAGTCGAACAGACAAAACAAAGCAAACCAGAACTCCAAGAGAAGTAGACTTGCGAAAGGTTTTAATTTCCCCCATCGACTCTGAAACTTGGTTCTGTGAATTTTACTAGTCATATGACTTTGGGCAGGTTACTTAACTCTTTGAACTTGTTCAGCCATCTCAGAGATGGGGTCTGTAGAAATTAAGGAGATGGTATATGAGAAGCTGAGATTCCTGTGCCTGACCTCAGGGTGTGTTCAGGCTTATTTTGAATATTGGTGGCATTAAATCACTCACAGTACAGTATAATAAAAGAGGAAGTAATGAGGTTAGACACTAGGGAATAATGTCAGGAAAGGCCAACAGTGACACAGTGAGCTCGGTATAAGGCTTCTGTAGTCACTCTCGCCAGAGCCCCTAATTCAGAGCCTGACAGAGAAGAGCTGGCCAAAGCCCACACTTCCCGTCTAACGACGCACCTGTGGGGAAGGCTTTGGGCACCTCACTTTGTCTGTCGCCCTCCTGTTAGACCACAGAGCTTCCGCCCAAGCAAAAAATTTGGAAGAGTCGTGGGGATCCACTTTCCCAATGACTATGACATTTAAACTGTTCACAAAAGTTAAATGCAAAATATTGATTTGTTCCATTAGCACCATCTGTAATTTCACCTTAAAATAAAGATGAAGCCAAACAGGGGCCTGGACATCGGGGTGGATAATAACAGCTCCCATTTATCACAGGCCTCTTGTGACTTGGGTACCCTCCAAAGGCTGTTTCTAATGCACTTGCCACTTACGAGAAGGCCCTGTTCTCATTTACAAATGAAGAACCCAAGTCACAATTGCTGATTTAACAAAGGTCACATTGTGTTTATATAGGAAGCCACCAGAAGGCAGAGCTGTCTGAGCACAGAGATATTTTCTTCATCACAGAGTTGGTTTACCTCCGACTCCGTGATTGGGGAAGGGAGGTGCCATGTGCGAGCAAGGAGCTCCCACGTGCCCGGGAGTCTAGAGAAAGCCTTTCTTCCTCCTTCTGCCTCAGTGACAGTGCCGCCAGAGTGTTGTCATTATATTGTGAACTGTCCCCGTAGGTCAGAAACTTTCTCAGGAAAGAGAAGAGAAAGGACCATCCAAAAGGGAAGAGAAAAGACTAATTGGAATTCCCCAGGAGATGAGGGAAGTTAAGAACTTGAGCCCAGATGGGGCTGTCCCAACCCAACAGTGGGCTCAGTCACGTTAGAGCTCTGCTTGGCAGCCTCTGTGAAAAGAGAAGTTCTCTGCGTGTGAGAAGGTGGAATGGAACACTTTTTAAAAACTGGACTTAAAAAAAATCAGAGACCTTGGTTCAAATCCTGTCTCTGATACTTAATGGTGTGATTTATCTCTCTACGCCTCATTTACTCATCTGCTATGTGCAATTAATAGCATTTACTTATCTCTAACATGGTGATAATAATCCCCACCTCCTAGGACAGCTGTGAGAATTAAGTGAGAATGAAGCCGGGCACGTAGGGAATGTATGGGCTGCGCAGAGTGAGTCCTTTCTAAAGACTGAAAAGAGTAACCTTCTCACAGAGAAACCTGACGAACACCGTTTCAGCCAGATGATTGAGGTCAGCGTCAACAGCCGTAAATCAGGTTTGATAGGACGTGCCAAAAATGGCACCGTACATCTCTCATATTCTTCCCCCAAATCCATAGTTCCTAATCATGAGAAAATCATCTAATTCCAGTAGAGGGACATTCTGCAATATTCCTGACCACTACTTCCTAAAACGGTCAAGGTGATCAAAGACAATGAAAGTTAGAGCAGCTGTCACAGCCATAGGCAGCCTAAGATTTAACGGCTAAATGTAACGTGGCATCCTGGATGGGGTCCTGGAACAGGAAAATTTAAAAAACTAAAAATTAGAGAAGTCTGCATAAACTATAGACTTTATTTAGTAATCATGTGTCAATCTTGGCTCATGAGCTGAAACAAAGATACCATAAAGGTAATCTCAGGAAAGGGGATGCTCTCTGTACTACCTGCCCAATTTTGCTGTAAATCTAAAACCATTCTAAGAAAAACAAGGTCTGTTAATACAATAAAAAAGGCAACAAGCCAGGTTTTGCCTCCAGATTCTGCTTTGCTGGCCCCTGCCGTGTGCCACGATGCAGAGGAAATGGTCAAGTTTGCTTTTATCTGGCAGGAACGTAGACCACCGTGAGGTTGTGTCACCTTCCAGGCCCTGTGCCACAACATTGTGGACATGTACCTTGAACATCCCATCATCCCCTAGGACGTCATAGTGGACCACTAGGTTGATGATACCATGCCAACAGTAGTTGAAGAGCAGAAATTAAGAGTGTCCTAGATGCCTTGATAAGCTACGTGTCTGCAAAAGAAGGAAATAGATCCCATGAAAATAGAGGAAGGGGCCTACCACTTCAGTGAAGTTTCCAGAAGTCGTAGAGGCCCGGCCGTACTGGAATATCCTTTTCAAAGAGAATGCCAGATTGGAACATATTGTAGCTCCTGTTCATTAAAGCAGGTGCAGTCTGGAGTTCTGACCCATTTACAAGGTGACCTGAAAATTGCTAGGCCCTTAAAGGATGTAGGGAGTATAGAACAGTCTATTATCTCAGTTAATAGGGCTTATTGTAAGATTACAAAGAAAAGTAAGAAAATCCAGAAAAAGTCAAAATAACCCAAGCTGAGCCCCCAGGGTACTAGAACATTCTTGTTGTCTAGGATGCAATGGAAGCACTCAGTTTGTCTAACGACTTAACAGTTATTCCTCATAGTTGGCCTCACTCATGATTCAGGTTTTACACTCTGCTTAACTCCATGTATTTTTGCTTTCTAGAACAAATTCTCTACTTCCTCTTGGCTTCTGTTTCTGCTCCAGTTACTACTACAATTGACTATTTATGTAACTATCTTTAATCTTCTCTATTTATCTCAAGATCTGTTTACTCAGAGCTTCTACTACCACCCAATTTTTGCTTACTGCCTTTCTGTGCGTGTGTGCCTGCTGACTCTCTCCAAATGCTTTGCATTCAGTCTCTCAAAAAGAGTTCCTCGTTGAACTCTTAACACTTACCCGATGTCCTTTCGTGGCAGAGCTCTTGTGTTGTACTCCCTCCTAGCCAGGTTGGTGGCTCAGTAAGCCACGGCCATGGCTGATATCACGGGATACAAACTTATGCAGAGGGGTCTTTTCGGAAGAGGCTGTGGTTGTAACAGACACACAAGCTTCTTAGAACGGGGACGTTACAGCCAGTAGGCACCTCTGCTGGCCTGTCCAGGCAATTGACTTTGCCATTTTGACACCTTAAACAATTAAAAGAAAAAAAAAAAGAAAACTTGTAGTTATTTCAAGTTGGTGGATAAACCAGAAAGTTTTGATTGAGAGGAAGGTGCTTTGGGAGACCAGCAGCCATTGGCCTGCTTTCTGTTCCTCTTCTCTGCTTCTCTATGGAAGGATTTCCTCGCAGTCTTCCTCTTGGTTTATGGTGGGAATATGCGCAGGGCTGTGGAGCCAAAGAATACATTGGTCCTAATATGACAATGAGTCTGGTGGCCGCCAGATTGTGGGAATACTCTAAAATTAGAGTTCAGCACAATACTTTGTTATTCCTGGATTAGGCTGGGTCCTAATTATCAACTACTGGCTGGTCTTTTTTTTTTTTTTTAATTTAATTAACCCGAACATGACAACTACGTTTTTGCTCACAGCAACCTGCTCAGAGGAAGCCTGAGTAGAGTTGGCTTGGTTTTTGAGTCCCAGCAGTCCCTCTGCAGGCTTCCTTGGACCTCTCTCTACTACACAGCCCTGCAAGGTGCGCCTGATCCAAGTGCGCAATTTCTGTTTTCTGTCTGGCTGCCTGTCATAGCTGGCTGTGGTCAGCCGCTGGGTTCACCTCTCTTAAATTCTGTGAAATTCTCTCATTCATTCAATGCAAAAAAAGAAAGAAAAGAACAGAAAAAAGAACAGAAAACCTTTTCTTCTGACACAGTTTTTCAGGGGGCTTTCTTGACTGGCTTTTCAATAACAAATGGGTTTCCCTGGTATTTCCCATCACACCTACAAATAAATGCTCCTTGTCCACCACGCTCTTGTTGCTGTCATTTCACATTAATGTGAAGAGAGTGGTGAATGGACTCTTGTTTCAATCCCCATTCACATTAGCACTTACTTTTTTGCAATTTTGAAACTAAAGATCTATGGAAGTTAAAAATCTTAACTCCCCAGATAAGAGGTTCTCAAACAAGCCTGCAAGCATGACTTACTGTATTTAGGGTTCAATTTATAATTCAGAGAAACATTGGTTGAAACACAGAATACTTCATAGACTTAAAAATCATACACCCCAAAAGTAATCTTTCATTTTTTTCAAATCAAAATAGCATCATAACCAGATCAATTCAAGTTAATATCTAAGAAAATATCAGCCTATGCACTCAACATTGCTTCAACGCCCAGTTTCATTTTGCTGCAAGGAACTATATATTTTATTGGACAAGCTTACACAGGGCCTGTCATATTATTCATCACCCCTAGACGGAGGTCACAGAACAGCAAAGTACTGTCACTAACAGGAAGCAGTTTTCTGTGGTAGCCTGTCATGGGTTTATCTTGTTATTGACAGCAGATTTGGCTGGCACTGACCAGAACTGGGGTTTTACCCCCCCACCATAGCAAAGCTTGAGTGAGTGTGAGATAGGTCCATACCACACTCAAGATCAGTTCTGTATTTCCCCGTCTTGAAGTTACATCCCTCTTCTAATCTGCATAATTAAGGATGAGGTTTAAAACACAGACATCTTTATGCTTTGTTATAGAGTGGTCGGTAAGTACTGTTTTGCAATGCCAATCAACACTTTTGTGAGAAAACAGCAACAATGCTAATATGACTCAAGGTAGCAGTATTTACTATAATGCGCAAAGTCTACTGCTGGCCACTAGACATTTCTTTGTGGCTGGCTAACTTTCTATTATCCAGGTCCAGTAGTACAGGAATTTGCTGGGCTCACAAATGACTCTGTAAGGAGTTGGCATTCTAGTGCTGTTATTTCTGTCTTCTTTTAAAGTATTTTTGTATCATAAAGTTTAAGGTGACTCTTGTTTCTTTGCAGTCTCTTGAGAGATGAGATATTGACGAAAATCTAGGCGCATAGAGAGGCAGTAATCAATGAAGGTTGCATGAGTAGTTGGGCTTAGGGTATGCAGATCAGCAGAGTCAAGTGCATCCCTTCAGTGAGCATGCGTTTGGTTGAAAGTTGATGAGACAGGGAACCTGCTTAGGTTGGTGGAGTGGCTGATGAAGCAGAGACAGTTTATAATTATCTAGTATTTGAGTATTGATTTGATTGATGACTGTCTTCTAACTAGACTGGGATTTACTCATTCAATAAGTAGTTACTGAGCACTTACTATGACTTGGGTGTACAAGGTGTTACAGATATTTGGTAAATGAATAATAGATGAATGATGTGAGATTTTATTTCTAGGGACCCAAGGCTACTGAAATCCCCAGGAGAAAAATGAAGAAACCAGCATCAGTTTTTGCAAGATGGCTTGATATCCCTGTAGAGAAGTTTTGTGTATTAGATAAGAAAACACTTTCCTAAAGGAAGGTCAAAGGCAAAATCTAAGAAAGCCTTGGAAATTGTGGAATGGAACAATGTAGATTGGACTGTGTGGGTCCAGCCATCCTATTTGGAGGTAACTTTAGGAAGGTTTTGACAATTCCTCCAGGTCTAAGGAATAGCAAAATAACATGAGGTCTCAAACATTTTTGTTTTAAAAATGTTTTATTTCTGTAAGCTGGGCTAGATAAGTTGGTCCTTGTCTTCTATTATTGTCAAGAAGTAGGTAGGGCTTGAGATGTTACCCTACTTGCAAACTAATGAGTTGGCCTGCCCAGTTTCATGAAGGCTGGCAGAAGACACAAGACTCCCAGGTCAGAGATGAAGAACTTGATTACTCTCAGCACAGCAATAAGCGCGAACATCAGCATGTTTGTGTCAATTACCCTTGCTCCCAAGTCCTGTGTGAGTGATGCAGATGGACCCAGATAGATGCAACCCAGGCGCCACATTACAAAGATGAGGACCCTGAGCTTCAGAAACTTGAATCTTTTATATTAAGCAGTAAGCATGCCTCATCTTTTTCCCAGTGGGAGACATTATCTTCATCATTTAAGGCTGTAAGCTAACCTACCCTTTGCACTGGAAGGAGACACAACTTTATTTTCAGACTGTTTGCTATATAAGCATCCTTGAAAAAATAGTCTGAAATTAAAGGTGGTTGGTACCTGTTTTCAACAGAGGCAGGGGTGCAACAGATCAGTAGAGAATTGCCTCTCAACAATTTCCACCCCTTGTTTATACTGCCTTGGCTTCTGAAGGATTTCCTTCTCAGTATGTTGCCTCATTGGCTATTCTGAGTTACCTGAGTGTCAGAGGCTGGGACCAAATCCATTGAATCTTTCTCATAGAGCATTTATGAGGCTACTTTGACACACTTAAGGCTACAGTTAACAGAATTCCAAGTGACAGGATGAAGACAATTTGCAGTGTTGACTTAAGTGATGCCCTCCAGGGTTCCAGGCCAGCTAACTTTCATCTCAGGGACCACCAGGGTCTACCTGAGAAAGTCAGGAAGCTTCCTGCTGAAGTATCAGCATGGACCTTTCTACTTGGCCATGGCATTACTCCAGACACAGCAGAATGTACTAGCAATTGTGCAGATTTCTCCTTGACCGTAGGAGGAAGTCCAGGATGACTCTATCATGCAGAACAAGCCTGGCCAGCGAGTTGAGGCTGACCAAAATGCCTTCCAGGACCTGGGTGGTATCATGAGTCACTTTGGCTAAAGCAAGGGACACATATTATATACTACCTTTTCTAATTGGTTCACTCGTATCTCCTATCATAGTGAAAATTGCCTGCTAAGTGTGCATAAATAATGAGATATCTATCTGGGAAGCAGTCCTGAGTAGCAAATGTACCTCATTTTGGAGAGATCTCCACAGTTATCTGAAAACTATATGATATCTGCTCATGGTGTTTCCTTAAACACTTGAAGGTACCTTGGGACACCTATCCCCAAAGTGCAAGTCACCATATTTTTGGAAGGGAGGCAACTTAATGTCTGGCTTACAAACTAAAAGTACAGTCCTGAGGGTATACATGTGGTTCTGAAAAGGAATTTTTGTTTACAGTTGTTGGGGCCTTCCAAGTGAGACCTACATCAGTTGGGGGACACAAGTTGATAGTGCTTCTAGGAGGGCCTCCTAATGACAAACCTTAAACGTCCCGATTCAGTTGAAATAATTGAGTCTAATCCTTGTTTTTGAAGAAAAGACATCTATATCAGTATCTATAGATTTATAGACAAATGGCCATGTTGAAGAATTATCCATCTAACCTTGTTTTGTTAAGAATTTTATCTAGAATATCTATGAATTTTATCAAATGCTTTTGAACATCTGAGGAAATAATCATATGGCTTTTCTTCTTATATGCAGTAATATTAGAAATTGCATTAAATGTTCTAATATTGGGATTTTATTATGTTCTTGAAACAAACCCCATGTAGTCATGATGCATTTTTATTTCAGTATGCTGCTGGATTCTGTTTACTAATGTTTTATTTAGGATATTTTTTAATTGATGTTGATAAGTGAATGTGGTCTGTAGTTCTGTAGTTTTCTTTCACGTGCAATCTTTGTTGGCTTTTGCTATGTTATGCTCATTTCATTTAATGAACATGGTCTATATATAGTATTTGGAATTTATTAAAGTTTTATTCATTGCCTGCTGCGTAATAAACTTTAAAAAATATTCAATAGAGATTTGGAAAGAATGCGTAATTTTGTATATTGGATAGCTTGTTAATTGTGTGTGATTTAAATTCCCTACAATGTTCCCTTTCCTGCCTCTGAACTCTATCCCCTCTCTCCTAAGACAGCCAATATCAACAGTCTTCTGTACATTCTTCCAGAAAAGTTATTTATGTATTTAATATCATATATATGAGTATTCCTTTAAATATATAAAATTAAATTGTTTTATAACCTGTGCTATTTTAATTTAATATAATTTGGAGATATATTTAGCCACACTTGTAGATATACCTCATTCTGAATAGTTTTCTTATTTTAAAAGAATGTCTAAAAAATAGTCTCTCCCCACCCCATATAATTAGATGTATGTAGATATAGTTTGTTCTCAACATCCAGTTTTCTTGCATAATGATCAGGGAATGTGACTGTGTATAATATTTGGAGTTTATTGATACATAATAAAATTTTAAATGTTTCATAGGGATTTGGAAAAAATGTGTAGTTTTTGTATATTGGCTTGCTTATTAATTGTCTGTGATTCAAATTCTCTAGAATGTTATAGATTTTGACTTCTTGACCTGCCAAGTTTTGAGAATATGGGTCTCCCATTAGGATTGTGGTTCTGAAAATTCTCCTCACATTTCTAACTTTTGGGGTTTTATATACATTTTGATTACTGTTGTTTGGTATAAAATAGTTCTTGGCTCTTCTATCTTCTTTGTGTATTATATTTTTAAAATCAATATATATACTATTTCACATTACACTAACGATTTCTGCATTAAAAAAATATTTTGAGAAATATTTTTTACAAGCCATTTAGTTAATATTTACTTACTCTTTAAAAAAATTTTTTGCCTACTTTTTCTGTCCAACTGGTGACAGTTTCATGGAAATAGTGCCTAGCTGGATCTCACAGCCATGAGAAGTCTATAGTGTATATAATGGAATTTTTTTTTTTTTTAGTCTCCTAAACCCAGATCTAAATCTTGGCCCCACTACTTACTGGCATGGGACTTCATAAATTATTTAACTTCTCCAAATCTCAGTTTCCTCATCTGTAAAATGGAACAATAGACTCATATTAGTTAGGACTCTGGACTGTGATAAAAAGGTCATTCAAATGAAATGACACACACAGACAAACTTCTGTGGTATGTGATAGAAAGTAGTAAAACCAAACCAGGAGGACAAGCAGGGCCACCTCATGCCTCAGTCACTCCTTTTCTACAGCAGCCTCTGCTCGTGCCTCTATTATTCCCAGAGACCCTGTTTTGTTCATGGATGTCATCTGACGCCACATTTTCTTTGTTCAGTGCCTGCCTTGATTGTTACAATGTAAGTTTTTTAAAAAATTTTATTGAATTTATGGAGCGATGTTGGTTAATATAACTACATAGGCTTCAGTTGTACAATTCTATGATCTATCACCTGTATATTGTGCTGTGTGTCAGCACCCCAAGTCCAGTCTCCTTCTGTCACCATTTATCCTCGCTTTACCCTCTTCTCCCTCCCCTTAGTACAGTGACTTCATTGGTGTTCTTCACTTCTCTCTCTTGTGTCCCACTACTGTGTGGCACATAGTAGGTACTCAATTAAATTTATTTGTAGCATGAAAAAAGATGAACTGGGTGAACGGTTGAGAGGGCATGTTATAGGTTCAACTGTGTCTCCCAAAAAGGATGTGTTGAAGTCGTAATGCCCAGGACTTATGTGGTAACAGGGTCTTTGCAAATATAGTAAATTAAAATGAGGTCATCAGGCTGAGCCCTAATCCATTATGTCTGGTGTTCTTATAAAAATAGAAAATTTGGATATAAACACAAACATATGTGATGAGACATAGAATTCCAAGGGAGGAAGCCACTCAGTAGGTCTCAGGAGCCAAAGGCTTCCTCTAAGTAGTCCAGATGGTGTATGGTTATAAGGCTCATTGCAGACCCACCAGCTGCTGGCCTGGGCCGCTACTGAGGCAAGACAGGTTCAGGAAACGCATGAATGAAGTTGCAGTAACGAACCGTGAGCCCTGAGGGGTGTGCCTGAACAGCACGGTGCTGACCACTGAGAACGGAGTTCAGCATTGTGGAGAATGGGGCCTTTGGGGAAAGAGAAAGCATTTCTCACTAGGCACAGAATTGCCTGTTGAATGCATGAGAAGTCAGAATTGTGAAGGGGAAAACTCCAAACGGAGTGAGTAATCAATCACGTACCACCCCTGTCTCAGAAGTAGAAATCCTAAAAGGAAGAGCTGGGCACTACAACACGGGGAATGGCAGAAGTAACTGTGGAATTGTAATTTTAAAGGTTATTAAATTAACAAATCACATGAGGAAAATGGAAGAGGAAAATGACCTGCTTCCCTCCTTGAACTTTAATTAGTCATGAAGAGAAAATGCTGGGAACATTCACATGTTGCTCCCACCAAGCTGGAGCTTTGCAAAGCTCCTTGTGAACAGTGTATTTGTGTGGAGAGGTACTCAGAGCCAGTCAGTTTAGAAAGTTGACTGGGCAGATCAAAACATACGCAGTTTGAGGCCAAGCTAAGGGAATACCCACATGTATAAGTCATTCTAATGGCACCACTGGGAATTGTGGACATAAGTTTCTATGCAAGAAGCTTAGCATTCCTCCAACATTAGAAGACATTGGATGTAGAATCATTAAACTCAAATAACTTTGCCTGCCTTTCGGTAAATGCGTCCAATCATCCTGTTTCTTCCTATTCTTTAATACCATCCCCAAGGATAATACAAAGGCATTTCTTTTGGCTTTTGTTTCTGAATTCAATGTTTCCAATTGGTTTCAAGTGACTTATTGGGGCCTTTTGGTAAAAGCAAACTAACCCCATTTCCATTAATTTTAGTGTAGCTGAGACTAAGAAACGTTTGGTTTTGTTCCCACTATCCTATCCTGATTTTGTTTCTTTCAGGTTGACTTTTTAAAAACACTATCCAAAAAAAAAGTAGAGAGAAACTAGGAATGAGTTAAACATGATCACATTTATTTTAACCATTATATAATTTTTTATCTTGACTTTATGACTTAAATATTAGAAAAACATGAAGCACTTTTACAATCAGGAAGGGAGAGATGATGTAAAATTAGGCTCAGAGCAATGGTTTCTTCTATTCCTACCCAGCACAGAAATTCAATTGCTAATAAAATGAGTCACTTTGAAAGCTGAGGAAGGCTGAACTAATGGGCCTATATTCTGGTACGTGGTCAATCAACTGAAATAGTGACGCAATAGTTCAGGGTGAGTTTTTAAAGTCTTCCCAGAGGTACTTCCTTGAAGTTCAATCAAAGCTTCTTCGTATTAAACTTTGTATATTATTCTGAGACCAATGGTTACACTGAGATTCAAATTCCATCTTCAGCAGAGACGTTATACAGGTCCTGTGTCTTGATGACCCAGTATCTCTGCTATTAAGCATTTGAGTCCTTCATCTTTATTTTCTCCTGGGCTGTTTATCCTCAGGTTGTTTGAAGAAGGTCATGGCTAGTCATAGAGGAACGCAAGGGGTGACCTGTGCAAACATACATTCAGAACCCCCTCTAAAGCCTTTTGTATTCTAACATTGGCAGTTTTCTCTTTTCTGCACTAAAATTGCATTGTTCCTGAGCTGTTCTGCAAATGGAGACTTTACTGTACCCAATATGTAATTAGCAGGAGGATTGATGAGTTGATGGCTATGCTCTTGATGGCAGGCCTGCTGGACTACTTGCTGCAGAGCTGCGTGATACCCTGGTGTGGCTGGAGCATCAAGAACAAGCAGGAAGGGTCACTCCCCAGGCAGGGCATGGTTGTCTGCATCCACCCTCAGCAGTCCCAGCTGTGACTAACCTGGGGACCCCACTACAGAGGGCTCTAATTTCTGGATCTGGCCAAAGTACTCAGCTGGGAAGGTACTCTAATCAAGGAGCTACTTAGGCAGAAAACCTTGCACCCAATTGGAAGATATAACCATTGTTTTCAAAAGCCCAAACCTTGTCCCTTTCTGCCCCTCCTCAGGCCCATACCTTCCTTGTTTTTTCAGCTCCTTGGGGCATTTAAAAATAAATCCAACTCTGAGCTGCAGCAATGATGTTGACACCATCTCTCTCTCTGTTCCTGGCATAGGAACTCAGCATCGTTTTGCTGTTTCTGGGCCGAAACCCTTCTCCTGCCCAGACCTGATGTGCCTACCGGTTCTCTAGCACGTATGTACTCATCCTTATCCGTTAGGAGGGCGGGGTGCTCACTCAAGCAAGGTTGCAGAGCCAGTTTCAGCAAGGCAAAGTGCTGGTCCCCTTCTGGCTGAGACAGGGACTGAACCGAGAGACGCAGCATGTCCACGAAGGTCCTTCCTGGTGGGCAGTGTGGCCAAAGTGAAGACCTCGTGTTTCACCACAGGGAACTGTTGCTGGGGGAATCTTTAATCACCAGGCAGCATGTTCACATTATGTTTTTTTTTGTTTTTTTTTTTTTAATTGGAAAAGAAATGAGCATGATAGGATTCTGGGGACCCATGGTTCTTCTGCTGAGGTGAAAATTCTCTTGTGCAAGCATGGAAGGGCCCTCCTTTCTCCCCGAATCTGGGAAGTGCCCTGACAGTCAGAGAAGCCTGGTCACAGACCAACAGGAAAGCTCTGCTTGTGTGCTGGTGTCAGGACCCAGGAAAGACAGCTCTGATGGCTGTAGAGAAGAGAGAAACCTTACAGAAAAATACCAAAGAGTCACCCTCAAATGAACTAAAAGGCTAAAGGAGTTTAAGGTAGACTGTAGGAGTGGGGTGGGAAGGGAAACCTCTCCTTAGTTTAAATAATGTGTAAGTGAGCCCTGGCTGGTGTGGCTCAGCAGATTAAGTGTCAGCCTGGGAACCAAAGGGTTGCTGGTTCGATTCCCAGTCAGGGCATATTCCTGGGGTATGGGCCAGGTCCCCAGTTAGTGGTGTGCAAGAGGCAAACATACATTAGTGTTTCTCTCCCTTTCTTTCTCTGTCCCTTCCCCTCTCTCTAAAAATAAGTAAATAAAATATTAAGTTAAAAAATAAGTAAATAAGTAAGTAAATAAATAAATAATGTGTAAGTGAAAAAGAGCTGTGGAGCTTTGCTCTAACACCCCCTCTGCCCAAAGAAAGACACAAAAGAAAGCCAACCCATTTAAGAATGGTCCTAAAGGTAGAGTGAGCTTTCCCAATAGTTCAGGTAAGAGACCCAGAGCTGTGTGAGTGCAGGAAAACAAGGGTAATGATATTAATAGTGGTTTCTCTCTATGTAGGCAGGTTGGCTTTATATAGTTTTATTGAAGTATATTTTTACATTTTTTCCCCTGAAATAAATGCATGATGGCTTTTAAAATAAGAACAAAATACAAAAATACAGAAATAAAAATTTCATTTTGGAAAAATAAGATGGCCAGTTTGAAAAACCAAGCAAGTTATAGCCAAGGGAATTTGGGAGACAGGAGTCAAGTTCATTAGGCGTTTTTGTCAAGTAAAGGCATTAAAATAAAAGGAAGACTGACAAGAAGAAGAAATCACTGATGAAATGCAAGACTTCCCAGAGCCTGCCTGCTCTGTAATGCTCTGCCGTAGAGCAGAGATAATGAAGCCTCATTCACAGAGATGAATGAAAATGTGGATTGCAGCAGCTGACCTTGCTCAGGAGTGCTTTCGGTTAAACCCAATAAATAGGAGCCAACCCAAATGCAGTGGGAACCCTCAGGGCCAGGATTGTGGGTGCTGCTGGTGCTCCCTGGGACCCTGAGCCAATGGTCTGCTGGGGCCCTGAGGTTAGGTGGACACACACTGGTCATGACGTATTCAGGAATTTTGCCTGTGGTTGTTAAACACAGGCATTATTAAAAACAAAATTATGTAAATTTGCAATTAAATAAATTGTATTTAAAACAAAGGCAATAAATACTCAAAACTCATCAGTTCCTCATTGTTTACGACTGTTGTTCTTAAGGTTTATGTGCGTCTGTTGCATCTGTAGAGTGAGACATGACGTAAGGTTGTGTGTCTGTCTGTCTTTTTCTGCGCTGTGTTCAATGGCGACGTCACCCCGGAAGCCTGGAACTAGCCATGGTGGGAAGAGCCACACCGTGAGAACCGGCAAGTTCTACAGATCTGGGCTTTT
The DNA here is from genome assembly GCF_987537825.1 of Furipterus horrens. Taxonomy (NCBI): domain Eukaryota; kingdom Metazoa; phylum Chordata; class Mammalia; order Chiroptera; family Furipteridae; genus Furipterus; species Furipterus horrens. The sequence goes on from NW_028327180.1 coordinate 14,553,218, forward strand.
ACTTATTTCTTTCCAGAGAGCTAGCTGGTGGTCACAATTTATCAGCGCACTATTGCCTGAAATCCGTAAAAGCCAATCTTCCATGTTCTGTAGTAAAGTGGGCAGCATCCTTTAATCCCCTTATACATATTCTGCTGCATTTTCCCAAAGCTGAGGTCTCCTGCAGATTCCCAGAGTCTTAAGAAAGTTGTGGGAGGTTGTGAAAAAGGCCCCTGTCGGTCTTTTCTCTACTGAGGCACAAATGTGATGTCAGAGTGGGATGTAGGGGCAGAGGGACACCAAACTGCCCTCTGAGCCTGAGGGGTCGTCCCTGAACCACACCACGCACCTAACTCCTCTCCCAGAATCCTCTTTCCCCAGGAGGCTCCTAGATCCCTCATGTTCATGCACTGTAGCCCCCAATCCTGAAGTCCTACTAAGCTCCAGAGACCAGAGGGGAAGTGAAAGTTGGGCGACAGAGACACCAATGGAAACAGACAAGGAAAAAAAGAACAGGACAGATGTGAGCAAGCAGGAGGAAATGGTAATGCTTTGCATTACAGGTGAAGAAAGTGAAAAGGAAGTCAAAAAGAATTCTGATAAACTTCCTTGACCCCACTGGATTCAATACCAGGAACTCTCAGGATTGCCAGGAAAAATGAAGTCCGCCAGGAACACACATCTGAGAGGGCAACGTTTCAGTTCGCAGTCCTAAGAGTGAAAATCAAAATGTGGAGGTGATGGTACTGACTTGACACACGTCTCAAAGATTGAAATCCTTCTCAAAAAAAGTTGACACTACACGAAGAATTAAAATGTCCACTCAATTTGATAATGTTTCTTTTGCACTGAAATTGACCCTCGAGGGCATCAGCCAGTTAGATGGTGCTGGTCATGACCTCTTTGAAATAGTCTCCTGACTAAGCTTCTGTACCAGTCAGGGTGAGAGAGAAGAAATGAGAGATTTATTCTGAGGAATTGGCTTACAGGATGGTGGGGACTGGCAGGAGTGAAGGCGGCAGAACAGGCCACCGGCTGGAAACTCAGGCAGGATTTCTCTATTCCAGTCTGAGGCAGAATTCCTTCTTCTTCAGGAAAACTCAGTCTTGGCAACAAGACCTTCAGCTGATTGAATGAGGCCTATTCATATTAACAGGGATGACCTCCTTTACTTCAAGGCAGCTGATAGTAAATGTTAGTCACATCTCTTTTCCATGTCCCTCAGTTTTGTTTTTCTTCCGGAAAAATAGCGTGACAACTTAAAATAGTCAATAGTGTACTTCCAGTGCCCAGCCACGTGGTTTGGCATTCCACATATTTTCCAGGAGAAGGAAGTAAGTACAACCCAACCATGATGACAGCCCTTCTAAGAAAACCTGATTCCTCTCTTGGAGAGGTTAAAAAATTGCAAGCTGGTTTAATCTCAATACATATATGTAAAAGATACATACTGAGATGCATAAAAGGTAATTTAGAGACCTCTTATCTAAGCTAAGCTTGCTATTTATTTGGATTTATTCATGTACCAATCAATTCTAGTATCTTAGTTTATCAATTCTACATGGATACCCCCCTTTTTTTCCTTCATCAGTGGTCTTACTACAGCTTAATGATGAATTTTCCCACGTTTTCAAATGAATTTCAAGTTTAAGTACCTAACATGTTAGTTTTCCTTTGCCTTACTTGGAGTTGGTAAGTTGTATGTCTTTATTTGTTTTCACACTTTTACTTAAAAAGTGCCTTCCTTTTCAAATATGCTAAAATGAAAGTAATTCTGAATATATTATGCATGGGTTTTAAGATTTTATCTTCACTCCAAGAATGAATGTTAAGGCAAATTAAGTTGCTATAATGCTAAGTCTACTATCTGAGGAGAAAAAGCATACATATTTATTCAATTAGGGTGAATATCTTCTTATTTCATTCTTTAAAAAAATACCTAACAATTTTAAAATGCGCGCTTGAAAATTTTCTAAAATGTCATAAAGTCTTTTCTCCTCTCAAGGATCACAATACGGAACTCTTTCACTTCTTCATGTAACATTACACACACTAATGCTTGTCTATTTCTCTGGCATCTGATAACTTAGTGCCGCAAAGCTTCAATAAATGGGGTAGTTTAACAAAACAATGCAACGTAGAGAAATGTGGGGTTCTTTCCTAGGAGCAGTGCTGTCCAGGAAAATGTTCTGCAGTGATGGACAAGTTCTGTCTCCACTGTCTCACACTGTAACCATCAGCCCCATGTGATTATTGAGCATTTACAAAGTGGTTAGTGTGACTGAGGACCTGAATTTTAAATGTTATTTAATCTTAATGAATTTAAGTTTAAATAGCCGCAGGTGGCCAATAGCTACTGTATTGAACTGCACAGCTCTAGAGTTATATAGTTTGTTGAATTATATTCAGATAAAAGTATTTATGGACTTTTGCCACTCAGTAATGTTCCTTTTGCCTTAATAAAATCAATGTTGGGACTTGCCTAATATCCCAAAAAGAGTAAATTAGCTGTGTTCATTACCTCTTTACTTCCAGCTCTTCCCTGGCAGATGGTAGGAGATGAGGGTTCTGTCTATTTCCCCTGAGAGCACATTGGCATTTCACTCCATCCCAGCAACTGCCTAGGTGAGCCCTAGCGGCATTCCTGATGAGCCTCAGACTGATTAAAAAATGAAGTCCTTTGTTTTCTCATCGGTGAACAACGAGCCAATAATAAAACTTATGTTTCTATATGTTAAAGAGTATCCACTAGTAGTTTACTAGCAACTGTCAGGGCTTACTTCTGTGGTGTAATTATATTCCTGTCCCCATCTGTACTAGTTAGGGTCCTAATGGGAAAGAGGAGGCACACTCACACTTGTAATGAAGGAGAGTTCTATGAAAAGACACCATACAAAAGCGCAGGCTGTGTGAAAGGAAAGCTACAGGGCTAGGGCGGCAGCATCCCAGGGTGGGCAACAGAGGTGAGCTCCTAGAACAGGTAGGGGCAAGGGGAGGAGGCAGTTTCTAGAACCATCTGAGAGTTGCTCTCGAAGATTGCTTGATAGGAGCTGTATACTCTTTGTTAAAGGGACACAGCCAACCCTGAGAGCCTTGCTCTTCCCTCATCATCTGGTCTCTTGGTGCATCCCATTGGCTAAATCAACTGGAAACTAGAACACTAGGGAACCTACAAAGAGAGTGCATGGGGGCAGATTCCAGAGCTCAGACAGGGGGATAAACATGGATAGGCGATCTGGAAAGGCAACAGAAAATATCCACTGTCCCTTCCTAGCTTGAAACCAATTTAGAAGGCCACATATGATTCTAAATCAACCACAAGAGACCTTAGATGAATATAAAAACATCTGCTTTATTACTCATGAAAGCTGGATCGAATGGCAAAGCTGAGAGGTGTGCATTAGACCCAATTTATGCATCTTCATGGATTCCCTTGACCCCACCTGCCCTTAGTAAAGAGCCCTGCTCATCACCACGGTCACCTAAGTTAACCAGCACCAATTTTTAACACCACTCACTATCTAACCCCCCCCCCCCCCCCAGGTTAAGAGCCGGCTCTAGAATGACTCCATGTGCCTACTGTACTACTGCAAGAGCTACGGAAGCTTTACTACCCGGCCAGCAGGCTCTGCATCCTCCCACCTCCTCCTGGACTCAGAGGAAGGGTGACAACAGCAGATCATGGAGTGCGGTTTCCCTAGCAGCTACTTATGAGGAAGGGAAGTTAAGTGACACAGATCGGAAGTATAGGGGTTGATCTGGCTAGCAGTTAAGATGTTTGCTTTTGCTGGAGCTGTAGGGGTCAGAGACTAAAAGTTTCTCTGGTGGCCTTGTTTTTTTTTACCTTGTTGTTGTTGGGTTTCCCTAAGACTTCTTAAATGAAATCTGAAATATGCAGTTATATCAGTTATAATCCTCTGTTATCACATAGGAGCCCTACTGATATGTTGGTAAGATGTGGGGAAGGGAGAAGCATTCTCTAATTCTAGGATTAGGTTTTAGGATTTAGTGAGCCTATTCCCCTGGGCTGTGGCCTTCGCAAGTGCTTCTCACTGCTCCTCTTCCCTCTCTTAGATGAGACAGGAAGGCTAGAGGTGGCTGGAGCTGGGTATTCCCCTCTCCCTGGGTCAAATAGGCTCTGGAATAACACAGTTGGTTAGACTTTTGTAAAATAGTTTCTCCAGTCTTGACTGTGGGAAACTGTAGGTCTCCTGGTGGTAAAACTCAAAAAGTGTGGAGGCCTCCTAGGCTGGGCCCTCCCTGGCTGAGCCTCCAGCAACTAATTAATGACAGTTTAGGTTTTCTGACCCCAGCACTGGTTCTCATAGAGTTTCTGCCCTGGTAAACTCTGATTCTCTATATCCACCTGTCTGTCTCTCCAACTTTTGAGGCAGAGGTTTGCCCTGTGACCGCCATTCTCTGATGGATCTAAGAACAGTTATTGGTTTTCAGTTTGTTTGGCTTTCTTCTTGTTTTGTGGGTAGGTGTGATGCCTTCCAAGTTTCATAATGCTGCATTGCAAAGCAGAGGTCAAGGCTTTCTTTTGGTTGTCATTTATAAACAGTATTAGTATGTTAATTGAGTTTAATGAAAGTTTTGGCTCCATATTTTAACGAGGCTGTCTATCATGCCTCACAATATTGTAAAATTCTTGCTGTGGGTTTTAGAAACATATGAAGATGATGAAAAACAGAAAATGCTGCTAATAAGTCATAAAAGGTATGGTGGATGGGCCATGAGGGCTTGTGCTCTGCCAGAGTAAGCCCTGGTGTAAGTTTAAGAGCCCCTGTAGTGTAACATGACCTTCCCACCTATGTTCCAAGCTGTTCCTTGGTTCCCACACCTTCCCTGAACCTGAAATCTTACCTGCTATCTATCACCACATTTACAGCCTTAGAGACAACAACAAAAGACATTGTAGCTGTAGACATAACTCTTGACTATTGTCCCAAAATTCCAACTGTGTCCTCATTTCCTCTCTTATTCCAGTAAAACATCAAGAAATCCTTCATCTCTTTCCCTTAGAACAGAGGAAAGACATAGCCTAAGAAATGTTCCTTTTCTCTTGACCCTCACTTGGCCCATTCAAATTCTCCAGATCTGATGATCCCTCCTAAGCAGAAGGCAATCCGAGTCTTACTAACAAAGACTAGAGAAACTACATATCCCTCCCAAGGTCCACCTTCTCATCCTTGACAAGTGGGAAGCAGGGCTTAATTCTCCAGTGGGCTATTAGGCTCTCTCCGTAAATGGAATCAGTGTATTCCATGCACCAGAACCAATGGAACTACCTATTAAAATTACACATGCCTGGGCCCTTGTCCAAATTTAGCAAAGCAGAATTTTCGTGTTGATAAAGCATTCCCCCAATTTTCTTATGCACATCGGACTTTGAGAGCCACTGGATTGGAGTAGCATAGGAGGTGGGCGGGCAGACAGGAAGAGCAGTAGTAGCTGTTAAGAATTGAATAGAGCTTTGTACCCATTTCATGTCAAATTCACCAGGCAAGGATGACTAGCCCATGGTCTTATGGCCACTTGTAGTCTTTTAGAGCTTGAAATATGATCCTTTGAGCAAGCCTGAGATAAAGTAATTTCCTTTACAAACTGTATACATAAGGTAATTGTATATATTCTGAAGTATTACAAGTGAGATTTTACTGCAAGGCAATTGACTCATATGTATATTTATTCATTTTTAATCATAATAGTTGTAGTGATAAGGGATAACATTTTCAGAATGTTTAATCATGCTTTAGACATTGTGATAAATGGTTTTCATTGATTCAATTAATTCTTACAGAAATTATGTGAGATAGATAAAATGATTATTTCCGTTTCATATATGGTAAGACCAAGACCTAAAGAGATTAGGTAACTTTTCCAAATCATAAAATTTTTAAGTGACAGAGGTGAAACGCAGCCCAGGACTGCCTGCCCGCCCAAGCTCATAATCATTGTTTCACTGCAGTAAAAATTAATTAGATAATAACAAATTTAAAAATATTATAGTCCTTTGTGATATTGGTCAATTCTGACCCTTGCTTTTGCTGTTTGGCTCTTTTACTAAGATAAATCTTGGATACTTAATTTTGAGTATGTAATGGCTGAATGTACCTATGTTTAATTAAATAGAAGTGTATTTAATTGTGCTGGCAAATTTTAAATGCTTGGCTATCCTCTGAGCTGGCAACATCTCCTAACTTCTTAAGTTAACCCTCGGACCTCCAGAAATTTTGCTTAACAAATGAAAGTTTGTTTGAATAGTGAGAGCCTACCCAGTTTTTAAATATTAGTGTTTTCCTTGGGAACCACACATCAGCCTCATTCTCTGATGTAACAGAGTATGCTTTTGGGATTTTATAGGAAATGCCTTTCTCGGGTACATAGGATTTAGCAATGTAGCAGTTCTCAGATTATTTGGTGAAAATCCTTCCTGTTCAGTCAAGTGTGGGTAGTTAGGGGGCTCAGGACAAGGTTATTTGAATACCAGCCTTTGAGGATTTAAAGCTCTTTTCAACATTAGAACCAATATTTTCTACATAAAATACCAAACTTTAAAGGCCTCATTTGCAAATAAAAGACTGCAGACCTTGAGCCTTTGCTTACTGTCATTTCTCCAGGCACAATAATCCCACACCCTGCTAATGACCACTTGGCTGTCAGTATCACTTTCAAGTTATGAGACTTACTCGGGGCAGGATAAAGAGGAGAAAGAAGATGGTCAACGGGCAATCCAGCTTTCATTTTAACACTCCCGGGAGGGTTTTCATTACCCTTCCAGTCTCCTGCCTTAGCTTTTCCCTTCTCAAGGTCAGCTCTGTCTAGACAGTTCCTGCCTTCAACTTCCTGTGACTAATGCATCCCTGCCATAGGCTTGTGACCATGACCTCACTCAGTGCCCTTCCACCTGAATTGGGAGAGTCCGCTTTTTCCTGTCTTACCTGTGACCTTTCTCTAGGTTAGAAGGTTTCTTCCATAGCAGCCAGGTTGGCCTTGTCATGGTGATTGCTCTGCAGAAGGCTGCTTCCCCCTTGTTAGAAGTGACATCACCGTACATTAAAGACATCATATCTCCTTTCATATTAAAATGCCTGTCAGCTCTCCTGCTCAAAGGTTGTAAATCTGCCAGAGTAGCCTGAGCTTGGGGAGTTTTCATTATGAAAATATGAAGATAAGCACTCTGTTTTACTGTCAAACGGAAAGAGGTAGGCTTCTGGTAATAGCATTACTTTTAAAAATAAATACACATTTTTCTTAACTGAGTGTGATATAAGCAAATTTTGAAAAGATAGCTCCCTCTTTTTTTTTTTTTAAGTTTTTAAAATTCAGGCTTAAAAAGTGGGCTGGCATACTCAGATAGGAAATCCAGCTGGAGTAAGGTTTATTAATGAATGCATTTCACACTTGCTCTTGCAGTAAATCATTAGACCTTTTCAATAATTTGAGTCCTTCACTTTTAGTTGTTCGGTCTAAGAAGCAGCAAAAGAATACTTAACCCACAATTCACCTTTAATTCATAAATAAAGCAGCCTTTGTGTTTTGTGTTGGATTTAAGCTTTCTCTTAACATCTTTCAAGACTATCACCAACTCCTCACTTGGTAGTAGAATTTGACTACTTGTCCCGTTCATACAGGTGGTAAGTTTAAGGAGGTCTTATTCATGTAGTCTACTTTTAGCCTAAAACAACGGGAAAGCTAGTCAGGAAGGCTGTTCAGTACTTTTGGACAAGTGGACACGTCTCCTTCTTGCCGGGGAAGGCCATCACACCTGTAAATACCTGCACTCCCTCCCCAGACCTGGCACGGATGCTGGCATTTCATAATAAGAAATTTACTATTTAAGCTGTTAAGGAACTCTATCATATTAAAACGCTCATGAGCAAAATCACATCTGGGATCTGCTATTATCACCTTATTGAAGTGAGTTTATGAGGTCTCTGTCACGATGACCTTAAGAAGAAGAACTGAGAAAGAGGCTGAGAGCACATGAATTGTCTTGGCGAACATTCCAAGGGCTGAAGTGCAGAGCCTAGAGCAAGGTCAGTTGGCTGGGGCCACCACCCTGGTGAGAATTTCAGTGTTGTCAGGGGATGGCTTGTAAGAGTAGGAAGGAGGAGCTCCTGAACAGGGAAACTTCGGGAGGACATCAAAGACAACTCTTTTCTTCAAATGGCTCATCCTTATTGGCCAGTACCCACTCTCCACATGGGAGGCACGGCTCTCCCCTTCTTCATGCCCCTTCTCTTTAGAAACGTTGCTTCTAGTGTGTCTTCCAGTGGATTTTCTTGTTCTGCGTCACCATGCCTGACCCGCCATGGCCCTCTCGGACTGAGGGGCGGGTCAGCTATGGTGGCGTCCCAATGATCGCCACAGTCTTAACGCTCTAGCAAATCCCTGTCGGATGAACATAGTCAGCTGTGGTGTTGGCACTGGTCTTGCAAATTGTCCCAGGAGAAAGTGAGCCCTGCTCCACTTCTGTTCAGCAGCCCTTCCCAGGCAAAAACAGTGTCACTCTCTCTATCACAGCACTTGGTGCAAGTACTCTTGGGCCAATGGGAAGTTGCCTGTGGTTTAGGAATGAAGAAACTTCAAAGATGGAAAAGGGCCATGCACAGCACTTAGCCAAGGCTTCCTCCACTCCAGCTAGTGGAAACTAATAAGATATTATTTTGAAAAACAAATACCTGTACTCCAAGAAGACAAAAGTCATATTCCTTTCTATTTTAAAAGCAATTAATTTTCTCTATTACTAGAGTTCCTTCAGAATCTCTTTCTTTTCTCTTGATTTTGAATTTTTATAAGTAGACTATTGAATTTTGCTCTTAATAAGTTATTTGGTTCGCAGAAATTGGAACCCAGAAGACTCTAATTTTCCTCCATGTGTCGTCGGCAGCCGTTCGTCTCGAGAGATGATGGTGTAGCTTCTTAAGAGTCTATCCTCCATGTGTAACTAGGGAGAAACTTACAGGCTGAACTGGTTGGTGTGTTCTTTGTCTAGTGAAGAAAGTGAAAACTGAGCTTCAGGGAACATTCTGGGATCTTTGCTGCCCCTGAATAGGAAAGGATGCAAAAACCAGATTTGAACAGCAACACCAGTTTCAGTCACTTAATAATCACTGATGAAGCTATGTTTATTAATTTGTTGTTTTTTTTGGGTTGAGCGGAAAAGCTCAAGAAGTGTTGAGATTCTGATTTAGAGTCAGCGTCAAGATAGTTCATTTTCTTTCATATTTTATTTAATATTTATTCCAGCTGTGGTATTCAGGGGATCTTATCCTGGGACCAACTGAGGTTTCATCCATTTGGTCATTTTCTTTGCCAGGCACTGAGCAAATACCTAAAACTTTATTAAAAAGGAAACAGGTTGTCATTTGGACATAATGTTAAGATGAGCCTTAATCTAACCAATTACTCAGCACTTCATCGCCCTCCTCGCCCCCTCCCCACCCCAGTGTGATTAGAGTCAATCCAGAAATGATAACATCCATACAGCCATCCTGGCTCCTGGCTCAGTTGGAGGCTGTGTTTGTCCTTCCCAGGTTTTGTGTTCCCTTTTTGTCTCAATTCTTCAGCATAAGTAGAAGGCCTTCCTCCTTTTTTAAATAAAGGCGGTTAGGATTCTCCTCATTTGAGTTTGTAGACAACACCCTCAAGGTAAGAGGGTATTATTCTTTTTTCTAGCTAGAATTTATGAAGCTGGCTGTCAGTTCCCCCAATTCTTTTCAAGATGGATATGAAAAAAAAGACGACAGTGTTGTGTTTTTGAGACACCCTCTCTGTTTGGTGACCTTCCAGAAGTGTGTCCACACATTGGTGCAGATTCTGTTACAACAGAGCAACGATAGTCTTTGCTCCTGAAGTTTTAGGTAAGAACAAATGTGCTTCTTATGGCAACAACTGCAGAGACATCCATCTCTCCCCCCCGCCCCTCCCCCAATAAAAGGCCATCTACTTAAGAAAAGCAAAATTGAGATAAAAATGTTTATGTGAACACATTGGTAATTTCAGCCCCATTATGTTTACTAGTTCAGAATTGCTAAAAGTTACAGAGAAGTAGCATTTGGTCTTAAATGTTTGCATTCTCCTTAGATGAAGGCCTAAGATGCTGAAGTTGTTCTTGAACTTGACCCTGCTGGTTTAAACTATGTTTCATTTTTTACTACTCTACAGTACTTGCAAAAAGAAATCTTTACATCAAAAAAGCATATGCATTTGATATGTCCTAGAAAATCAAAGACATCTGGGTTTTTGTTTGTTTGTTTTTTCTGTAATATTTTTTTGAAATTGGCCTAATTCATTAATATTTTAGAATGAATATAGTTGTGCTATGTCATAGCAGAATGGATTGTGGGCCCTTTTTTGTAGTTTAAAAAAAGAAATTTTCACATTATTGGTTAAAACCATAGTAGAAACATTTTAAAAATTGAATGTTTTAAATAAATGTGGTAGCAGGTATTCTAGCAGAGAAAACCCTTGAAAGATATAGAAATGCATTGTTAAGAGTTAAAAGAACCACATCTTATTTGCCGATACCTAAAGTATTCCTAAATTTTTTATCTACTGTACTGTCTTTGTTTGAGCAGGCCATACAGTTTTAATGAGTTTCACGGCGGTAGAATTCTCTTCACTTAAGTGGGTGCACGTTCCATAGATTTCCAGCATAAACTATAATTCATAAAGGCCAACACCACTCTTCTCTTTGCAGCTGGGTAACCATTTATGTTTGAGGTGAAGAAGTTAATACGGAAATTTTGTGAGCTAGGAAACAGGACGAACGCTATCATTCTAATTTATGACCTTTCGTATGAGGCCAGATGTAAAGGCAACTCCAATTGTTTTATATCTCAGGGCCAGCACATAGCAGATGTATGAAATTTGGAGTGTTAGACATAAACTTTTATTACCAAATTATAAATAATTTCTCCCACTTATAATGTTCACCTTTCAAGTTCATCTTGATTAAAATACAAGGGCAGTGTCACACCGATTTCGCTGAATTTTACAGCTGAGGGAGGTTCTCTGGAGTTCCGGTGGAACATAAAGCATCCCAGCATCTGAAAGACTCTGTACAAAGGAGCTCAGATGCGGAGCCCATCACCTGTGAAATGCAGGTTACACCAAAAATGATGGCCAATGAAGTCTGAGTCTTTATTCAGACATCTCAAACATTATATCTGAAACCAAGTGCCCATGATGTATAGAATATGACCCACCTTGTGGTAAAAATAAAAGGCATGCTGACTTTCTTGAGAAATTTGTCCATCAGTCAATAAGCTTATATTACTTCTCAGAAGATATTACAGTACACATGTCAGGTAATATAGACATCTGCCCTGAGCTCACACACAGAGCACACATGAGGGAGGAAACAAACACACACACACACACACACACACACACACACACACTCAGAGTTATTTAATTGCGGTGTTCACAAGTGGTACAAAGGAGAAGTATAGTGTACTATGATCATGAACAAGAGGAGGACCATCTAGTCTGAGGGATTATCAAAGTTTCTCTCTAAGGAATCTATGTTTGAGCTAAGACCTAAAGCATAACTAGGAGCTGGCCTGGTTGTAGAGAAGGGGATTGGGCTCCAACTGATGAGACCGGTTTTTGGGTTAGCTCAGAAAGCGTCAAGGTTTGAATTGGATCAGGAGAAATAAGAATGGGAGTGACAGTGTTAATACCCATGAATACAATAGACAAGGTATTGGCTCCATTTTGGTGTAGAGAGTTGGAACTGAGACTGTGCATAGAAATGGGATGATTGAAAGGCTACGCTGTAAAAAAGAAAGAGGAGATATTCAACAACAATAGGGTATTTTTCACATCCCATGACAAAAGGTAGATAATAGTGGTCCAAAATAAGGATGTAACAAGTTAGATGTTTATATTGTCCAGTCTGATGGTACAGGAAAAATCCAAGCGCATGCCAGCACTTTACACCAGTAATGCACCATTGGACCAAGACCAACCAGTGTTCTTAGAACTATTACACTGATTTAGATATAAAAATCTGCTTTGGAGACTATTGGCTGATCCAATTCCATGTTTGTAACCATCATCTTCAGCATCAACATAGTATGATTACTGACATGTCCACAAGGCTGTAGGATGCTTTTAAAAATAAGCTAGACATAATACTTTTTCCTATGAGCATGAAACACTGAAGAACATAGTTTTTGAAAGGAATAGGACTATAGACATTTGGAACAAATAATGAAACAGCAGGAGTTCACCCTAGTATTTTTATGCTAGCATTGCCTATTTTAAGAATAATTGGTTCAAGAAAATGAGACGATAAGCCACAGACTGGAAGAAAATATTTGCTAAAGGCATATCTGATAAAAGGCTGTTATCCATAAATATACAATGAACCCTTAAAACTCAACAATAAAGACAAGCCATATTAAAAAAATGGGCAAAAGATCAGAAAAGACACCTCACCAAAGGGGACACATAGATAGCAAATAAGCATATGAAAAAAGGCTCCACAGCAGATGTCATTAGGGGGACGCAAACTGAAACTGCAGAGGTATTCCATTACACACCTGTTATAACGGCCAAGGTCCAAAACACTGGAAACAATTTCATTAATTGCCGATGGGCACGCGAAATGGTATAGCTCCTGTGGAAGACAGTTTGGCCATTTCTTAACAAAACTAAACATTCTCTCATTGTATAATTCAGCAACTTCACTCCCTGGTCGATACCCAAAGAGTTGAAAATTGATGTCCACACCAAAACTTGCACACAGATGTTTATAGCACGTTATTCGGGACTGCCAAAACTTAGGTGTTACCGAGATGTCCTTCAGTAAGTGAATTAATAAGTAAACTGTGGTGCATCCAGACAATGGACTATTATCCAGCATTAAAAAGAAATGAGTTATAAAGCCATGCAAAGTCATGGGAGAAACTTAAATGCATATTGCTAAGTGAAAGAAGCTGATCTGAAAAGACTCCATGCTGTATGATGACAACTTTATGATATTCTGGAAAAGGCGAAACCATGGATACAGTAAAAAGATCAGTGGTCACCAGGGATTAGTGGGAAGAAAGGGATGAATAGGAAGAATACAGAGGATTTTTAGGGCAGTGCAAATACTATGTATAATACTATAATAATAGATACATGTTAGCATATGTTTGTCAAAACCCATAGAATGTACAACACCAAGAGGGAACCCTAATGTAAACTATGGAGTTTGGGTGATGACGAATGTGTCAATGTGGGTTCATCAATTTTAAAAGTTAAACTAAACCATGTAAGCAAAACTAAATCTTGTCAAATTATTTTTAGGACATGATAATTATTTTTATGACCTTAATAAATTAATGTTTTTGTTCATGGGTTTGGAGGTGAATTCTTAGTGGATTAGTACTCAGAAAAATCTTGTCTATTCTTTGTAAAATTACAGATGCTAAAAAAACCTGTGAAATATGGAGAGTTGCTTTGTGAGTTGGTGAAAGCCGAGTATAAGCTGCTGAAAGGGTTCTGGATAAAAACATTTATAATACATAAACTTGTTGGCTCATGAAGTAATTCATGGTGCCCAGCCCTTTTGCCTAGTTGGGCCCTTATAGGTCCATGCTTCTCAGAAAGGGTTGCTGCTGCCTCTGCAGATGAATCATGCCCCTAAAACTCCTCATCGTCCCCTGCCCACTACACCAGTCTTAATGACTCCATTCGTCAGGGCTCTGTGGCAAAGGGAAAGAGGCCATGAATCAAAACACTCTTTTTTTTAAAAAAAATAATTGAAACAAGCAGTGGGGAATATAGTACAATCTGATGTCTCCTGTAAAGAAAGTTTTTAGGGACAGGGCTTTATATCTTATTATATATGTTCTTTGCAGCTAATTATTTTATTTAAATAATGCTTTAAGTTTTTTGTTTGCATTATATTATATACTACAAGAACTTCAAATGCAGCCTTTCAATAAATCCATACTGCTTGGTCTTTATCCCAAGTGAGCTTTTATAGAGGGGTACAATGAAGTCTCTCTTTTCTACCAAACCACGCCCAGTTGTTCTCCATCCTTCATATCAATCAAAGGTTCATCTCTTTGGCTGAGAGGCTTACAAGAGGGGGAACTCATTTTTGCCTTACAAAAAATTTCTGCATCTTAGAATCTATAAAACTTAGGGTTAAGAATCTGTTTAAAGATATTATCACTGTTTATAGTGTTACAAATTATATGGATTTAAAGTATATGTTTTAAATTGATGGGGCCATGTAAGTAGAAAAAGGAATCAAGCCTTGGTATGAGAGTTCTCGTATGTACTTCTCCTTTTCCATTAATAGCGAGAATATTGAGAACTCCTGCAAAATTCCAAACCAAGTTCCCATAGCAGCACTTAATGTCTGCACACCATTTCCAATTAGAACTAGTTTGTAATGTGAGGCAATTCATTCCATTATAATACAGAGTTACTTCAGTGATCGTAATTCTTTTTGTGCCAGTTAACGCTGCCACGGAAACAATCTCTTGCTAATAATGACTTCATCTTCACACACTTAATCAAAATACAAAGGTGGATTGAAGATTTGAGGCCGCTTCTTTTATTTATTTGTATTAAATTATTCAAGGATACTTCCGGGTATGTGTAGTCATTACTTTAGCAGTGAATTCCAGTTTCCTATGACTTCAAGATATTTCTTACAACTCTGCCTAAAAGAAATCCAGGCTAAAATTTCACTTCCTGTTTTTGTTTTTAATGGGCTTTTTTTTTTTTTTTTTTTTTTGGTGGGGGGTGGTCGGGGGTTGCTTTTTGTTAAAGGACAGCCGGCACTTCCCACTTAGCCCCACCGCAGCGCCGACTTGCTCCTGGGCGTCTGGGGTTTGCGCGCGCCGGCGAGGCGGGCTCTTTTGGTCCGGCGGGTCGCCGTAGCGTCGGAAGCAGTGATTGGCTGAGACGGAAAAGCGGTGCAGGCTCCGCGATTGCGGTTTCAGTTTCAGTTTCATCCCATTGTCGGCGGAGGCCGGGCTCGTGGGGCGCCTAGAGCGGGGAATCGGGGTCCCAGTCTCGAGGTGAGCCCGGGAACGCACGGCCATTTTTATGCCCAGAGTTCCGTCGCCCCCGCCGTGTGGGGAGCAGCAGCGGAGCCTGCGGGTGGCCGGTCCCCGCGACTACCGCGCGGGGCGCCTGGAATGGCCGGGAGTCCCGTGGTGGTCGGCGCCGGGATCGCTGAGCTGGTCCCCGAGAGGCCCTCCCGGAGGGGCGCCTAGACCGCGCGGTGTGGGATGGCACCCGCGGGGCCCCACGTATGTGGCTGCCGAGTACTCTCCTGGCTGTCGAAGTTCCGCAGGGAACCCCGACATGAGCCTGGGGATTCGGCGGGAAAGCGGACTCCGAGCTCGCCCAGGCTTCGCCGGGGTGTCAGGGCTGCAGGGTTCGGGGTGCTTGCACTTGACCCTCAGGGAATTAGAGCTGGACCCGCCCACCGTACCAGGTTGGGGCTTCTTCCCACGCTCAGCTGTACGGCTTTAAGGCCCATCGGCGGGGCTTTTGTGCGTAGGGGTGCGCGCGCGTCCTAGCAGGGCTTTTCGTTTTTGTTCGGGGTGTCTGGGATGAGCGTGGTGCAGGTCAGGGTGACCGTGATTTAGTGTGCCCCCCGTTAGTAGTACAGGGCTATTGTAGAAAAACGGAAAATACTGAAGGGCTTAGTGAAAAAAATCATTCACTGAAGCCTTCCAGTGTCTTCCCATAGTTCACTCTTGCGTGTGATGGTTTCTCCTTGAGCTAACACGCCCTGTTTTATCACTTCTCAGGACGGTCAGCATTCCAGTTTCGCTTAAAAATTCCTCCTGGCTACCTGTTCCATCATTGTGTAGGTCCCGTAAATTACTCAGCCGTCCGACTGTGGCGCAGTTAGGGTGCGGTATTTGTGAACTCTGGCTTCATTGTAGCATCCCAGATTCTACTGTGATAAACGTTGTTTTGTCTTGTGTCTTTTGGTAGCTGTACTTTACGTTATTTACTTGGACTAGATTCTGAGAAGTGACATTATTACAATAGGTGCTGGGTTGTAACAAGGTCTTTTTAGCTCTTCATACACATCGCCAAACTGTTTTAACAAAACAGTAGTTTACGTCATTCACGTAGGACTGTGCCTAGTTCACCAAAAGCATGACAGCTCATGATACATTTCTCATATACCAGCCAACGAAGTTAAGCCTTTCTTTGGATTTTTAATTTTTTTTTATAGTGCTGTCTGGCAGTTCCACTTCCTTGAATTTTGCGAAGGAATCTCAAGAGATTACGTTTGTGTGTATCACCGGAGTCACTGCACAGGCTGACCGACTGCTGGCGCTTCAGTTACTCCGGCATCGCTGCCTTATTTTGCAGGTGAGGAACCTGAGGCCTTGAAAGGTGGAATGAGTTATCCAAGGCACACAGTTAATTAAGTAGCAGAGCTGGGATTCGAGCTCAGGTGTCCTGCCTCCCACGGGAGTAGTCTTGCTGCTGCATTGGGTGGTCTCATTAAACTGCCCTACTTGGTATTAGAATTGAAAAAGATGTTTACATCACTTAGATCAATCTCTCCTTTTACAATTGCACCAAGTAACGAGATGGGGTCATCCGAGGGGATCTGTGATGCTGAAAAATGGGAATGTGACGGTTTTCATGGCCAGGACTAGAAATCCATTATTTAGAAGGGCAACCCCTTCAAGATTTTTTGACAGTTGTTTTTTCTGACCCTCTATAAATGTAAAATAGTAAGTTATCATTTATACTCTGTCGTCTGGTTGGAACTTGGCTGTTCTTATTTGTTATACCTTGAAGTTTTGTTTTGTTTTTGTTTTTAAACTCCTTGTTGCTTTAAGACTGGAGAACCGTGCTTTTTTAAAAATTTAGGCCTTATAGCAGTTTCTCACCCGCAGTTGACATTTTGGGCTGGATAATTTTTGTTGCGGAGGGCGATCTTATCCTTTGTAGAAGGATAAGCAATACCCTGGGCCTCTACCTGCTAGATAGCAGTACCACCACCTCCTCATTCAGGACAATCCAAAATGTCTCCAGACATTTTCAAGTGTCCCTGAGGATAGGGGGCAGACTCTCCTGGTCAAGAACCACTTGCTTATAGGGATTATTTGGGGCGTTTCATGTAAATCCCAATGCACCTTGCCGAGACAGGCTGAGTATGGGAAGGCTTCAGGAATCTGCTTTTTAGTGAGCATCTTTGTTGATTTGGATGTGGCTGCTTCTTGGACAACATGGAAGCATTTCCGCTGTCTCCATCTTTTATTTGATGGTCAATAATAGAGCTGTTCCTGTGTTACAGCTGCTTAGGTGCATGGATGATACTGTATTAGTCACTATGCTGTAGTTGGAGTAGGAGAGGGGCAGGGATTTCTTGACACTGCCCTTAACATGCCTCTTCCACAGGCTTGGGCAGCGTGCTTAGGGACCAGAGATACCAGATGGGGACGACCTTTTGCCTGTTCCCGAGAAGCTTAGAACCCACTGTGGGAGACGGTGAGCTGGAGAGAGATTTAGATGTTTAGAGAGTGTTCCTAGTGCCTGATGTCCTCTTGGACACTGAGGTATTCTGCTGAAGTGCGCTTACTTGGGTTGTAATTTTACGGTTCATAACAGATGTTTGCTTTTCAATTTCTTCACCCTAAACTGTAAATACTCTTAGGAGTAGGTGGAAGTTGACAGGTAAACATGGCCATGAAACAAGAATTTGCATGTTTTCTGCTCAGTGATAGAGCTCAAAATCACGTTAGAGCATATTTCTTTCCATTTGACCATCGTAATTCTTCTCAGGCTGATGGACAGTGATTGAGGGCTTTGTGCCCCAGAGCTGTGGCTTGGTCCCCTGCTGTCTCTGGCTGTCCCCAGGGATGAAATCTTAGTTCTGCCCACCGCCTCACCAGGTGACTGTGTGGATTGCTCGTGACTAAGGCCTGGCACACAGTTAGATGAATAACATTTGATTCTTTTCCCCATGTTTTTTCCTGAAGAAAATCTCTGCAGGGCCCTTGTCAGGTGTTCTCATACTTAGACCTCTCAGAAACTTCTGGCAGAACATAAACTGCCTTTGACTTAATCATCATGTGTGAAAATAGGGAATTTAAACCAAGCCTGACTTGGAGTCAGGGGAGGGAGGAGAGGCAGAGGGGGTGACTGTGGCTTTAATTGTGAAGGGAGCAGTTTTATCAAGGTGACCTGGCTGCTCTAGAGGAGAGGCCTTTATCCTCATACCTCTGTGGTTCAGGAGGCTTTTCTCTTGCTTCAGGAGTGGTGTGGACTGCTCCTTCTGCCTTATCCAATTTAAAAGATGAAAACTTAAAATTACGTGAGCCAAGTGATGGGAAAAATTGTGATGTCGGGACCAATTTACTCATACAAAATGGATTTATGGGCAAGTCATTAAGTAACAGGGAGTACCCGGGAAGCCTAATGAAGACAAATGTAATAGATACGGCCTCCTAAAGTGATGGGTAAAATGTGTTTGAAGCAACATCCTCTTTCCAAGTAACTCTTAAAATATTTTTTTCAAGAGCTTTAGCGGAATATAGATTCTCTGGAGAATAGAAGAGGCGCTTGCTATTAGTCTCTCCTTTCATGTGGCTCACAGTCTTTTGAGGAAGAATAGACTTGTGTGAAAAAACGTAAACCATGTAAGATAGTAATTGGTGACAGGTTACATCAAATACAGCCAAACGTGAAGCTCAGTGATGCCGGAGCAAAGTGGGGGGCGCATTCCCCCCTCCGTCTCAGGCGGTCAGCGGTCCTCGTGGGCGCCTCTGCTTCTAACCCGCTACGTCCCCTGCCACCGACACAGTGTCTCCCACACTCGCCAGGGCATGGGAGGCCCCCAGGCCTGTGCAAACAGATTCCTGCGTCCTGCCCTTGCTCTGCTGAATCAGAATCTCCAAGTGGCCCAGAGGGCTCCGGTTTGGGAAATAGCCTGCCTGCCACACCCTCCTGCGCCTCATCCTCCGCCTTTGGGTCTGCCACGCTGGCCGGTGCCTCTGCTCAGCTTGCCGTCCTTTCAGCTGGTGGGCCCTTTCCTTCACGCTCCGCGCAGGGGTCACTGCCAGAAATCCTTTATTTGCCCAGACTGGGCTGAGTGAGTCTCCTCTGTGTGCTGTCCTCTGCATAATTCTACCCAAGTACACACAACTTAAAACAATTGTCCCTTTACACGTTTGTTGGTGGTGTTGCGTGCCCTGCTTTGGAGTGTGACCCATAGGCCAGGTCCTATGGGTTTACGTCCTCACCCAGCCTGGGCCTGGCCCTTGGGTGCTGATGAGAGTTTAAAGTGTGCAATGCCTGCAGAAAGGATGACATGTTGATTGGGGTAAGGATGAGGTTTCATGGGAGAGGAGTCATCTTTGATGAGCTTGGAAGAAGAATGTATCTGCTTTTTTAAAAGGTGAGGGAAGATAATAATAATTTAAAGATAACTAACACCACTTAAACAACTAATAGTCTAGGTTTGTGTTCTTTTTTTTGTCATTAACTGGGTAAGGTAGTTAATAATATCCCTGTGAACTAGATTTTCACATCACGATGCATGTTAGTGGTTTTTTAACACAAAATAAACGGCTGGTTTGATCTCAGTCTTGTGTGTGAAGAAACTGGCATAATGGGATTTAGCAGCTGATCAGGGCACATCAGAGAAGGAAAACTCTGACTCCAAAAAAACCTCCGCTGCCTTGCGGCATACCTCTTCAGGGGAAAGGCTAAGGGAGTAAACCCTGACAGAAAATCCGGAGCCGGAGTCCCTAAGGCGGTTTGACGTTGTAGTCAATACCGGCAACTCCTGCGGCGCACCTGAAGCCAAGCTGTATTGACTCCGTCTTTCCCTTGGATCCTTCAGCGGCGAAGAGAGGGGGGGTCTGCTGCATGGGCAACAGCAGACCCTCCATATCACCCTGCCCAGGCTCTGTAGCTTCAGCTTCACTGGAGAGGACACTCCAGCGTCACCGCAAGATGTCGATTCAACACGGGAGGAGACAGATACCGTGTCACTCCCGAGTCGGACTGCACAGCCATTCTTGGCGGTGCAGATAGACTCTTAAGAAGCTACACCATCGTCTCTCGAGACAGACGGCTGCCGACGACTAAAGTGGCCTGAATGGAGGAAATGAACCTAAGACTCCTGAGTTGAGTCACTATCAGGCCTTCAGGGTTGTCTCTCTAGATCCATTCAGCTATAAAACAGCAGGTGTTCAGGATATAAATAAGGCAGTTTATAGATGAATGGGAAGATTTGTTTTTTACTAAACTCATTAAAAGGTACTGAACCTGTTAAAGTATTTACTTTGTATTTATTTTACCTTGTGTTCAAAACAGCATAAATAACATTGTATGGTCTGAGTCCTGAACAAAGAGTGGTTGTCCAGAATAGTGGTGATTTCAGTTATGTGTTGAGATTGTGTAGCAAAAAAAATAAAGTGGCAATTCAGTTGAAAAGTTGAATTAAAATACAAGTTTCTGTTACTTAACTTAGGATGCTGACTTTTCTTGGTTAAAGAAAATTACTTTAAATTGTGAGCACCTCTGAGCATCCATGCCCTTTAAACCAGTTTTCTTCTTCTAGATCCTGCGTTCTCTCAGGCCAGAACCTGTGTGGATGACATGCACAAATGAAAAGCCAATAACCCCACATCCTAACTTAGCCAAACAGCTGAGCCTGCAAGGGTTCTCTCTGAGAAAATCTCCAAGCAGTGTTCTTAACACCTGAATTCGGGCTATTGAGTGGATGGCCTTGGATTGAAAACAGACAAAAAATAACTTGAATTCTTAAAGAGAATTCTTGTAATACTATATCCACACTAATTTTTAAGTGTCATGCTGGATAATAATGATGCTGGAACGAAAAAATTAATTTCCAAAGTCTTCGTATTCTCATTTTTTGCTTAATAACTACAGTTGCGTTACATTTGTTTACCAAAATATTTTGAGAGAACAAGATGAGTTTTAAAAGGAGTGATGGGCAATTCTGTATGTCTTATGCAATTGATTGGGTGTGTAATGCTCTTTCTGTGTTTCAGACTCCTATTCTTAAATTTTAAAACTACTTTTCCTGGTTATATAGAGTCTATGCTATAATTATAATAGAATAAAAGTCATTAGCTGCATTAGCAACTTCCAGGAGGCTGTATAAGCTTGTGATTTTGGTCATCACTTACTAGCTGTGTGATCTTGGGCTTGATCTTTAACCCTTTCTGTGTCTACTTCCTCTGTAAAACGAGGATAAAAACAATATCTGCTTCATCGGGTAGCGTGGTTTCAGTGGACTAACACGTTAAGTGCTTAGGTAAGTGCTGGCATGGAGTATATTCAAGTAGTCACTCTCAATTATGATTATAATTATTTTCAGAGATAATATTTTGGCATCAGTACCTTGTAAATACATCTACATTATATAACATAGACTTTAAAATATGGCTAATTTGAGTTTGACTGTTGCTTCCATTGCTTTGGGGGAAAATTATTCCACCTTCCTGTGTGCCTTTATTTTCATTAGCAAAACCGGGATATTAAGACCACCTTCCCAGGGTTCTTATAAAGACTAAACTTAGTAGTATTTAAAAGGACCTTGGCAGAGTGCTCAGCGTGAACAAAATAAAATAAGCATTTAGTAAATGGGTGGGTGGAAGTGGTTGCCGTGGGTGCACAGAAGTGCGTGGGAGACGGTGACAAGGGGTTAAGCGTGGCCCTTCTGTGGTGAAGACGTGTCAGGGGGCTGGCGTGAGAGCGCGTGGGAGCGCGGGAGACGCTCGGCGTGGGGTCTGGCTCCCAGCAGGTCCTGGGAACATGTTGGCTGTTGTGCGGCGTGCCGGCCTGTTGAGGCTCCACGTGTGCTCCTCTGACACTTGGTTTTCCGGAAGAGCTTCGGGGCTTTTCAGTTGAATAGCTCGCTTTTGCCCTTACCTTTCCTGCTCCTTTTCAGCTTGGTGGCCAGGATTGCTAAAATGAGCCTGCGGAAGCAAACCCCCAGTGACTTCTTAAAGCAAATCATTGGACGGCCCGTCGTGGTGAAATTGAATTCTGGAGTGGATTATCGAGGTAATATTTTTCTGCTTCATTCTCACTGGCATAATTAAATAAGCAAATATGACTTACTGATTTTTATTAATCTCTTAAATGTCCCCGGTGGACCAAAAAAAGCCTTGGTTGTCAACAGTTATTATGCCCACTTCTTTTTCTGCCTCTGAGGCCGTTCCTTTTAAAGACACCACCCTGGCGCCACTGTGTGCTTCTGACCTCCCGGGGGGCGTGTGGCTCCTGTCTCCCGTCTCTGCTCTGAGGTCGTGTCTGCCACCTCAGGCATGCACGGCCCGGGGTCGCTGAGGAGCCCGTGGCATGGCAGCGTGTGTTCTTGCAGAAGGATTTAGGACCGGCAGCAGCTACTTAGTGTCGTTTTACAGCGTGATCTTCCCACTCACGGTGCAGGCGGGTTCTCCAAAGACACCTTTCTGTTCTCTTACAGATGGCACTTTTTAAGGCTGTGACACACTGAAGGTACCTTTGTGGGAGAAATGGTACCAAATTCCATTTTTTAAAGTTACTAGATTCCTCATCTTCCGACAGTAAGATAGGCTGAATTACCTGGAATATTTTACAGTTACAGAAAACTAATTCATTAGCAGAGTTTTATGACCTTCTTAGTTTCTTGTTTGAATAATTCTAGGTCTCTTCTGAATAATGACAGTAATCTCTTGAACTTTTTTTCTCTTTTCACACGTGCAAGCTTAGTTTTATCGAGAGCTTGTGTGGGTTCAGGGTGTGCTAATCACTGATTTTCATTTTATGTTCACCGACGTCCTTGATGATCACCTAGGAAGGAGGGAACTGGGCCTCAAACTCAAGCTTGACTCAAGTGCCTTGTTAGGAAATCACTACTGTTTATGTGGCGTTTTGGTTTCTTAATGTTAATAACATATCTCCAGTTTAGTTTGACTTTATAGTGAAATTACTGGATTTATACTGACTAGTGAGTTATTGTAAAGTCTCTGTGTACTGCTTCTCACCCTTGAACTTTTGATGCACCTCAAAGAGTGTGTAGTATTGTTTTAGAGATCTGAGTATATTCAGCAGTTGATGAGGGTGGAGACATTGTGTTCAGTGTCGTCTTAGTACCCACTTCATTGAGGACATCAACAGACACCCGACTTTTCTGTCTCTGCTCTTTAGGGAAAATTTTTCTGTTTATAAAGGTAGTATATGTTGTGTTCTTTTTCTTCTTTTCTCTTCTTTTCTTTCTCTTTCAAGGCAAATAATGGAGAATATATACTCCAGAAGAAAGCAAAATCTCCCCAAATTCTGCTATCCAGAAATAATCAGCCTTACTGGTTTGGACCTCTCTCCATATAAGCATAGTTTTACATGAATGGCCTCAGCTGTACATGCACCCTGATTTTTTTACATGAAAAAAAAAACATCTTTAGGCTCTGACGCTAAAGTGTTTAATGACCACGTGGGAGACCCTGTGTGGCCGTACCAGTTTTGCATTTGTTTTTAGCCAATTCCCTATGAGGGGACATTTAGGTGCTGCGCAGTTTTTGCTGTTGTAAACAACTCTGCTCCTTTGCAGATGTTGAGCATTTGTTCAGGTGTTTCTCTGGAATAAACTCCCTGAGCCAAAGAGCATGTCAGACGGGCCTCCACTGGGGCAGAGGGTTCATCCTTCTCTAGGTTCCCGCCCGCCCTCGTGTTAGCTTTTGTGCTCCGCTTTTCCTTCTAATCGGCAACAAGTAATAGCTCATTTTATTTCTATTTCTCTGTTTACTAGTGAGGCTAATCAGCCTTTCCCATGGGTAGTAATCATAATTTTTTTCCTTTTATGAATGTGTCTGTTCCTGGCTTTTATACTACGAATACTCTCATTTTGTGGTTAAATAAAAGCAAACCCCTCCCCCCAACAAAATCCCCAGTGCTCTATAGCCATTTTTCTTTAAGTGTGACAAAAACTTTGCATTTCCTCTTATTCATAGTAGTTTATCTCTTATAGAAAGGAAGGGGTTACAATTATAACCTTCCTGAACCTTTTTCTTACAGAAAACCTTTGCTATGAGAACAGATGTTTTTATTAGAAGTGAACATTTCATTTTGAAATGCTTCTGATACATTTTCAAACAGATTTGCATATTCTGTCTCAAAAGTTTCTTGCTCTTTTATGGTAATTGTTTAATTATAAAATTAATACATCAGGAAATAAACTATAGAGTTAAATCTTAACCTTTCTTTTGACAGGAAGTAATTATTAATGCTCACAATCCATTCTGATTCTTTGAAAGTTTACAGGTTTTAGCAGAATTCTGTGAGGTTAATGTCTTGTGCTCTCATTACACACAGTTCTGAAAAGAAAGTTTTGTTTAGAGGATAATGGGGGCAGAAGCAGAGAGTGAGGAGCATGTTAATGAAGTTGAGACTTAATGGAGCTATCGACTTGGTTAATTGAATCAAATTTATCATATTTGCTCTCACTTAAAACTTTTTCTCCAGAAAATATCACTTTTAGAGAAGTGAGAGGCTTTTATATATTTTGTCATCTTTTGAAAAAAATCACCTGGTCAGATTTGGCAAAATTAAACCATCTTAGCACAACTAGAAAATTCACCCAGTTTCCTTGAAAGCTCCCCAGAATCACTTAGCCATCTTTCTGTATTAGCCTGGATTTGAGAATATTGTAACTGGAACAAAACAGAAGAGGGTGGGCCATAATGCAGCATGTTCCTGGGGGTCTCAGCTGCCCTTCACTGTGAGTCACAGCCTTGAGATGTTCTTTCAGGAGCGCCTGCTGTCCCCTCCTCTATTATTTTAACAGATTGTGGAGACTTCCTCTTAACCCTGGAGTACATTCATTTGCGCCAGTAGATGTTGTGAAAGAATGAAATAAATCAGCCAGACCCGTGTTTCACTTAGTGGCTAAAATAAGAAATGCTGCTGGAAGTGAGGAGTCTTAGCTAATGGTCATTTGCTCCCACATAATTGACCACTCCCTCTTTTGGTTTTCAAAGAAGGGTGTTTTATTATTAGGCTACTTCTGTGAAGGCTTTAAAAGGTGCTGTTATCACAGATACCATGAAAAAAGGGACAGTTCGTTGTTTTTCCTGCTTTCACACTGTAGGCTTCTTAGCCTTTATTCAGATGGGCATAAAGTAAAGGCATTTTTCTGTGCTCCTGTCTACTGAGTTTCAGTTACACTGTGAATTTTTATACTAAGCATGTAGGAGCTAAAGAATAAAGGGTCTGTCAGCTCTAAGGTATGCCCTATAATTTTCGATTCTTATTTGCTTTGTATGTTTTCTCTTTGCCTCAAACTGCCTCCAGGGGTCCTGGCTTGCCTGGACGGCTACATGAATATAGCCTTGGAGCAGACGGAAGAGTATGTAAATGGACAGCTGAAGAACAAGTACGGGGACGCATTTATCCGGGGAAACAATGGTAATATTCCTTTCCCCTGTAGCTGTACAATGTCTGAAATACGCCTTGTGTTCATAATCAGAATCCCCAGCGGGCTTTCCAGATAACTCAGTTTTAGTTTTGCTTCATTTACTTTTAAATTCTTATATCTCAAATCTCCAGTGTGACCGTTTTTTAGTAGCTTCATGGAATTTCGGGACTGGGAATTCTCCCCTCCCTTTACCGAGGAGGAATTGAGGAGCACTGGTGTGCTGTCGCGTACAGTTGATTTTGTCCCCACAGCACCGCCTCTTGCACGGGAAGCCGGCGCTGTGAGACTTGGCAGCATTTCCCTGCTGTCTTCGCTCGGCACCATTTGGCGGTTAGCTGGTGCTCCTTGTCCTCTTCTGTCAGGTCATTCAGATGCTCTTTGGAGAGTCTGTCCTTTAGTTTAACAGAAATGACAAAGTAGGCAACATAGTTCTAAAGTTAGCTTTTTAACAGCTAATATATTGCTCTGATTATTACGTGGTTTTTTTTTTTTTAAGTACCTTGTTTAAAAACACATTATCTCTAAAGTTGTATTTGAATTTTTCAGGGGGACGGGGAAGACATCAAAACTGTGGGAATTATCCCTTGACCCTTCCCCACTTTTTGGTCCCACTCCCAGGATAGAACTTGAGTTTGGATTTTTTATGGATGGGCATTCTCTAGTTGTTGGATAACTTCTTCAGCCCCCTTAAAAGTTGGGTCTCTTCGCTGTGAACTAAACATCCTGACTTGTTATAGTTCTTACTGGACCGTATGTCTTCTGTTTGCTTTTTAGTTCTTCTAACATGTAAAATTTCTCTTCCCATTTTTCATATTGTTCCTATTTGACATTTTACATTTACTAAGAAACGTTATGATTGTTCTCCATCTCAAGACAATTGATAGCCTCAGTCAGTTGCAGGTTCTGTGAGTAGTGACGAGGTAGATCCTGTCCCATGAACGTGACATCTAGAACATGTCCAGTTTCCCAGGGATGTTTTTACTGTCACTGTGATGCTTCCCTTCATCCAGCTTTTTCCACGATGTAATAGTCAGTGGTCATTGTTTTTAGATTCTCAGATTCACATTCTTGACGTCTTAAAGAGGGCCTTGGCCTGCTTGATTGATCTGTGCTATGTTCTTTGATCGATATCTCTGAATATTCCCTTTGAACAGATCTGTCAGGATCTGAGTAGGCACTGGGGGGTCAGGGGGTACACCTCTGGTGAAAGGTGACCCGAGTGACCCAGCCAGCATCACACTCTGTCCCACTTCTCCTGAAGCGCTTGGCCTGGGTCGTCACAGGAGGACTAGCAGAGCAATACTTTGGGTAACACCGGAGGTTGATGTGAACACCAGGGAGCTCAGAATAAGGACTTGGGGTTTTTTGCTTGTTTGTTTGTTTGTTTTAATAACAAACTCTTCAGCTCTTGTTTATCCTATTGCAATTAAAAAATTAAACAGCAAATCTAGAGTTTCTTTTGGGGAGATGGATGAAAAACTGGTGTTTATTTGTAATCTGAAGTCTAGCCTGATAAGATTTATTGATTTACTTTCCTACAAGCATAATTAATTTACCCGCAATTACAAAACATTCTTAGGTTCTAGTAACTTCCACATATATTTTGTTTTATCCTCCTGGTCACAAGTCAGCCAGATGTTTAGCTAAGACTAGGACGCAGCCCTATGAGACATCAAACCCAGGTCTAACTTCATCAGACTGGTCTTGTGGCAGTTCTAGATTTTATCGTGCAGCATGAAAGTCCCCTTTAAGTTTGCAGGTGTCGGGCCAAAACCTGTTTGCCTTTAGAACTTGCTGTTGCGGTGCTGCAGGACAGTTTCTCAGTTCATTTCTTTTTCCTTTTCAGTGTTATACATAAGCACACAGAAGAGAAGGATGTGAAGACTTCAGGAGGACAGTATTTTTCATACTTGGATATATTTTTTTATGAGATCTTTTCATTTTTTTTAAATATACAATTTGTTGTATTTCAAAAGAGTTGGTGATTTTTCACTGATGTGTGAGTAAGTAAATGTATAAAATTGTGGATTTCATTGTAAAGAATTCTTTCATATTTAAGTTTCAGTCATTTTCTTTTACCTCTATGTCAGTGTGCAGAATGTGAAAAAGAATTAAAAAAATGAAAGAAAATCTTTGTTTCTCCCTACGTGACTTTAAAAAAGATTTTAGTTGTTTATTTTTAAAGAGCGGGGAAGGGAGGGAGAGAGAGAGGGAGAGAAGCGTCCATGTGACGATCCAGTTGATCGATTGGTTGCCTCTTGTATGCGCCTCCTCTAAGGGCCAAACCCACAGCCCAGGCATGTGCTACCCTGATGGGAGTCAAACCAGGGACTCTCGCTTTGCAGGACAACACCCAGCCCACCGAGCCATAACAATGAGGGCCCTGCATGACTTTTAACTTAAGTTCCCAGCAATGTCATTTGGTTTGATTGCTTTAGTTACTTAGCTGAGTAAAATGATGCACGTGATGGTGATTCAGACATAGAGAGATCCTCCTTTATTCCATCCTCTTCTACTTCCCATACACAGTCCTTCAGTGAAAATGTTCTGCAAAGGCATCCAGTGGCAGCCCGAGGGTTAGAGGGGTCTGTGCGGTCAGAAGTTCAGCCTCCGATGCGGTCACCTATGTAGACAGTAGAATCAGGGATCCGTCAGCGGCACTGCCACAGGAGTGGGAATCCGAATGGACTCGGGGGAGCAATTTGAAAGGTCCCCACTACGCCAGTTAGGTGAAAGTGTTCCAGGTAAGCCAAGCCTGTCCTCTGTCCTCCAGTATCTGCTCGGGTGCAGCCAGACCCGTTAGGTTTTCTTGCTCCCTTTGGGGAGCCCTGGTATCCATGGCACTCGCTCGTTTTAGGAACACAGCAGGGGGGGAGCGATTCCTGCTCACCTGCCTGGCAGACCTGTAGAATTAAGGCAAAGCTTAGAGTTTGTAAACTTGTTCAGGTTTCCGTTGCTAAGCTGATAGGGGAGGACTTTCTCCTCACTGTTGCCTAAGGAGGGGCACTGGGGGAACTTCCTCTCGGAGGGCAGCTGTGTGTGAGCGTGACGCTGTCCAGGAGCTGAGCCGGGGACTTCGCCACGCTTGGCACAAGGTGGGCCCCTCTGTGTTACGGGACTCTTGTTGAGAGGATTTTCACAATTTATTAATGAGATTTCCACAACCCGGCTTTATTCCCCGAACAGTTCATTCTGTCTCCAGGGACAGCAAATGTATCTGGGCACTGATTGAATGAACACCAGACAATTGTGTGAACGTTGTATTGGCCTTCCTCCTCCCGCCCTCCCCGATCTAAACAATTGCCTGGTTGAAGGATGTGGGGGCAGGATCGGAAAGGAGAGGGAGGGGGTGGTGCTGGTTCTGGAGCGGAATGTGTGGTACTCTGTCTTGTTATGTTTGAAAGATCACAGAGTAAGTGGAAACAATTATTTTTTAATTAATAACTCGGGGAAGGTGAACAGAATCATTTTGCAGGGTTTGACTGTGTGTACACCAAAAATAAAACACTATGCTATGCTTCAATAATTTATCATTTCTTGACAGGGGCTTGAAAAGGGTCCAGTCTGTAAGTACAAATCACCAATTTGCTCTTTTATAAATGACTTCTTTTAGGGAGAAAATGGATGTCCCTCCGAGTGCAACATACATGTTCTCATTTGTTTTCTAGAATCGGTGGGGCTGCCAGCTTACCTTGTCCCTTGATTCACTTACACCAGCTGCTTCTAAAAGCCATTCCGTTCTTCTCTCCCGCCGATCGGTAGCATCCTATTTGTGCTCCCTTCTCCCCTGACCTCCTTTTCGGTATAGGTCTTTATTTTCCCCTTGCCGTCTCTCCTTTTCTTAATAGCTCTACGGTGGGTAGTGTTTCCAACTGTGGAACTACTTTTAATCAAGATCGAAAATGCTACTGTTTTTATGGTAATAGGGACCGTATTATGCACTGTACCCAACGCAAGTTGTCCCCACATATACCTTCCCATAGTAGAACTGAAACAGAGCGTAAATACTAAAAGTACTTTTAACTGTAGTTTCCTAAAGGTCAGTGAATAATTTCCAGTTACATTGTAGCAAAGACATCTGTTCTAAGTTGAAGCATTTTCCGCTTGAGTAAGTACATATTCCCTGTCTCTCTGCCCCCAAACCCTGGCTGCCGCGCGCTTCCTCCTGGGCTGACAAAACAGTGTTTAGTGAGAGACGGAAATGGTGCTTGATTCTTCAGACTATTTGACTTCATGTTCTGTTTTGGTCTTCCCAGATATTCCTTGGCTAATCTTCCAACAAGTTGAGTTGATTCTGACTTCAAAACTGTTTATCCCAAAACAGAGCTGTTGACAAGTACAAATACAGATGGCAGACATGTGGTATGATTTCCCTGTTCTTCTCTCAGCATCCAGTGAGGGAATGTTGTTGAGAGACGGACTGCATCTCCCCCTTTTTTATTCAGGGCACTGTGGGGGGCTTCATTATGTGGCAGACAGTAACAGCGTTAAAGGGATTTCCTTAGGGTCGAAAATCTCAGTTGCATGGGTTTGCTGTGTGTGGTTTACCGCCTTGGAGAATAGCAACAACCTCTGGGGGCTAAAATCGTCTGATAATCACACTGACTCACGAGGGACCCCGGTACAGCACTGCAGGCAGAAGGGCTCGTCTGTTCCCTTAGTGTGGACGACACTGACCTTTGTCCTCAGAGCAAACGATCCTCAGAGTCCTGGCTAGCTCTTCTATTCAGAGGCAAATTCCAGCCCATTCTGTGGCCAAGGCTATTCTTTACAGCCAAACTGCATTAACCGTTCTCCTCACAAAAAGAAATTGTTGGGGAGAGGAAGTAACAGTTTTTTATCCGCGGTGACCCTGTTTCTGGAGGCCCTGGGCACGACAGCATGGCTAAGACTGGCCTGATCGTTGCTGCGCTAGCCTCCGCTCTGGGCTCTGAATATCCAGCAACCACCTTGGTTCCAATGGCGGCTGCTTGTTGGACCAGTACACGGCAGCGCAGCCCCGAGGGCCCGCACGCCTAACGGACCAGCTTCGACTCGCCAGGTGGAGTCCAGTTGGCCAACGTGGGGGCGAGCCTGCAGAAGTGGACAGGCAGGAGCGGCACTTGCCCAGTGACAGGACAGCGGAGGCAACACTAACTGGCGTCTACTCCGCTCCCCTCGCAGCCTGCTCCCCTCGCCTGGGAGATGGAGGAGGTGGCCACGCAGTGGGGATTTGACAAAGTGGCAACAGAAGTCAATTTAGCATTTATTGAATGACAGCTGTGGGCAGGGTGCTGCGCTAGACCTTGTGGGACATTGAAGTAAACACAGCCCTGTTCGTTCTCTCCGTACTGAGCTTGTGAGTCTGGGTGTTGTGGGAGAAAGTGGTGCTGCCCATGCTTTTTCTTCTAATTGGACGAAAATTTTGAGAATTCTTTTAAAAATCTGAATGCTTTAGATGGATTTGATAATCTCAACCATATGTTCATGTCTTGAAATTCCAGATAACCTCAGGACTAGATAATGCTGAAGTATGATTATCTCCATCTGTTTATCTTGGTTCCCCGCAGGCCCATGTGGCTCAGCCTCCCATCGTCATACTTGTTTTTTCCCATCTAGCAAAAGCCAGATTTTCTCTTTTGATTCATCTGTCTTATGAAAGATTTTCTTTTCTTAGGAGTATTTTGAGAGTAACAGTAACAGAAGGTGGACGTAATGTCCAGAAAGCATCCATCCATGAAATATGACAAAGAGACATTTATTGAAGAAGATGTAAGAAACATTGTATACAGGACAGTGACGCCTCAGTCCCCTTCAAAGTAGGCACCTTGAGACCTCACACAGTTCTCCCAATCACCATCAGCTGCCTCCTCATACTTTCCTGAATCTCATTGACAGTCTTAAATCTTCCCTGTCAAAGGTGATTAGTTTTGGGAAAAGCCAGAAGTTGCAGGGCACCAAATATGGGCTGTAAGGGGGCTGCATCACCTGGGTGATTTGATATTTCACCAAAAAACTCTGCATGAGACGTGATGCATGAGCAGGTGCATTGTAATGAAGCTGCCAGTCACCAGTTGCCCATAGCTGCAGCCTTCTGAATCATCCAAATACTTTCCACAAGGGATGTTCAAGGTTAACACAAAGTGTAATGCAGGCACTTGTCAGTCATTTTGAATGTGACAGCCACACAGTACACATGCTCACTCAATGGCGTCTACTGCCCCATTGACTAGTACAGTGAAGTCGTCATTGTTCACACATGCGCATTCCAGTCCACTCCTTGGCAGCCAGTTTACATAGATGTCACACAAATCATTCTCGTTATATTGATGGCTGGAATTTTTCCGGACAGACCTCATATTCTAGGATTTTCATGAAAGTATAAAACACTTGAGGAGTTGGGATAGACTAGTTTTTGAGGTATTGCTTACAAAATGTTCAAATCCACATGGACTATTTATTCCAAGTTTTATAATGAAATGGATGCTGGTGGGTTTGGCAAAATACTGTGGATTAAAGGAGAGCCGGTTCATAAGTTTACATAAAATCATTTTTGATGACTTTCTACTATCATGTGCACATGGTATTCATAATCACTTTTTAGTGTTTTTATCAAATAGAACTTCTGAAATTGCAATAATGAACCAAAAAAGGTGTTTTAGGAAGTCATTTGAGTTCATTTGAAGAAGGCGTGTAGAGACCACATAACATTTAATTCGTACAGTTTCTGGATTACGAAACTAGAAGAATACAATTGTAACCTCATTGTTGTCACCATCACTGCCATTCTGGCTTACGGTATTGAGCAGTTTCCATGGCACTGCCTAAAGCACTAGCGTCTGTCTTCTCATTTCGTCCTCAGAACCAACCAGTCATGGTCTCCCTTGGTCTTAATGCACTGAACAAAATTTCTTAACTTTGTGGACAAAAAGAAAACAGGCTAATTTTTAATATGATTGCAGGATGCATAACCGTCTTGAAGAAAAAAAGATTTAAGTGTGTATATACACATAGCTTGGTGAACAACTATACTTAAAATGTGTTAACAATTTTCCTTGTATGCAATTTAATGTTTTCATCACTCAGGTAAAGGAATAAAAGCTTTTTTAGATAATATAGTAGGCACAAATAAGACCAAGAATAAAAAAGCTCAATAAACTAGGATGAGAGAATAAAGCAATAAACTGGAAACAGAAAGCACTTCAATTTAGGGGTTGTGTTTTTTTTTTTTAAGCTATGTAACAGTTTGGGGAGACCTAGAATTATTGAATCTCATTGTTGCAAGCAATTTTCGATCCCTCTGTGCTCTAACCTCTGGGGGCCTGGCTTTCATTTCCCTTCTGATGATAGTTCTCATTTACTGCTGCGCGTCCCTCTGCTGGTACATCCAGTCCTTGCAACAAGCTTGTGAGAAATCTAAGTCTCCCATTTCACAGGTGGGAAAAGTGAGGCTCACCAACATTAAGTCAGTTGCTCAAGGTCACACATCTAACTTTCTGTCTTCTGAGCTCTTCCTTCATATCTTGCTTGTCACCCCAAGTAAAATGTCAACTCCTAGAGAGAAGAGATCCCACTGATACTTCTTGCATCAACCAATTGTCTTAAGTATTGCTTTGCAAATAATAAGCATTCAAACACCAATGAGTTTTAACATCCTGTTGTCTGTATCATTCTTTAGCAGGGAGAATGGAGAAGAGGATAATTGGATGGAGAAAGAGCACTAAACCATTTTTTTAAATGGAAGAAAGTGCACAGTAGCATAAAGAATGAAGCAAAAGTTAACTTGCCTCCTGCATGTACAATACATAAATGTCCATTGATTTCCCATTTTTTAAGAACACTAAAGTTGAGTTTGAGAATTTTTCTGTTTTCGACACAGAGGCTCCCCCCAGTGCTCGAGAAATCTGTAGGTTTTAAAATTTTTTATCTAGGTAAATTTTAAGATGCTCACCACAATAACAATACCAGGGTGGCTGGTGTCGGTGTCAAGCAGAGGGGGAGGGGAGTGCAGGGAGGTAGAAGAGGGTAAAGGGGGTCCAACATATGGTGATGGAAGGAGACTTGACTGGGTGGTGAGCACACAGTGCAAGATGATGTGTTACGCAATGTACACTTGAAACTTACATAATCTTATTAACCAACGTCATCCCAATAAATTTAATTAAATTTAAAAACCACTGGTCAATTTCGACAGTGAGAAATGGTTGTTAATGAGTTGCCAAAGGGATCTCTGGTTCCTTTCTTCCCCCCTGAATGTGGTTCGACCTCCTCACTGATACATTCCAATGCAAATCTCTTCAGAGTTTGGTTTCTGCAACCGTTTTCGGTCTTGCTTTCCTCCTCCCTCAAAGCCTTCTTTCCAGGTGGGTCTCACACATGCCAGGCCCTTTTCAGGACTCCACGGTCAAGTTTCATAGGTGGGGAAACAGAAACAAGCGCGTGCGCGCACACACACACACTCACACACACACACACTCCAATCAAGGAGAAGGAATGATGAGAGAGCTCTTGGAAATGAAATTCGGTTTCAGCTTGCTGTGTCACCCAGTTCCCTCTAGGTTTCCTTCACCTTTTAGCTCAAACGATCTGTGTTTCTTGGGAAGTCCAGAGACTCTAGTCTGCCTGATTGGTTGCTACCCCATCAATGAATGGGTTGAGGTGTTGGGGAAACTGGCTGCCTTTATAACCAACCAGTCTTGGCGAGAGGGGGGGGTCGTCACAGGTAGGCAGGGACTGTTCCCGGGGCTGAGATGTGGGGAGATGCTCTAGAGAGGTCAGCCAGGCCTTCATGTGCATAGGAACCCCCTGGGAAGCTTGTTCAAATGCAGGAAACAACTCCATGGGTCGGCAGCGGGGCCTGAGAGTCTGCACTTCTAATGAGCTCCCGGTGGTGTGGGTGCTGCTCGCCCGTGGCCCACATTTTGAACAGTGAGACCAAAGTCGTGGTCAGGGCATGGACTACAGAATATTCAGTACCTTCTTATTCTAGGACGTTCCCAGTTTTTTTTATTGACAGGAAAGACTCGGCTCACTGTTTAAGATGCAGTTCAAATGTAACCTCTGTGAACTTTTTGGGGTTTTCATCGAGTTCACCTCATATAACTCCTTTTAAAAAAATCCCACTTACCATTTGCCCAATAGTCACTTATGTCTCTGTCAGCTCCAAGTTTTTTGTTGGTTTGTTTATTCTACTTTTTTACACAAGGTTTTTATTTACGTGAAGTTCTGGTGCATAGTTGTGAATTTTACCAAGCTCATACAGTTGTGTGAGGACCACCATCGATTCAGAACGGTTCCATCATCCCCCAAATGCTGCCTCTCTGCGCCCCCAGCCCCTGGCCCCTGCTGACCTGTTTCTGTTCCTGTAACTTTGCCTTTTCCAGAATGTTCCATAAATAGAATCACACGCCATGTAGCCTTTTGAATCTCCTCCATTTTCTTGTGTATCGTTACGAATCTGGATAATGTCATTTACCTTTGTTTTCTGTCCAAATAAATGCCTGGCACACATTTGGTGCTCAGACACTCATTTCAATAACTTTTATTGTAATCGGTCAAATGTCCTTTGTGAAGCCCAGCATCTTTATCAATAAATCCCAGACGGGATGGGGCCTCCAGAGCCTTGGAGGTTTTACAAACTGACTTTGTGCTGATTCTTCAACTCCGTGTTTTCCTAACTTGCTTGGTCAAAAGCATCTCCTGGACTGTGTAATAAAAAGACAGATTTCCAGTACCTTCTCTGGCAGATTTTGATTTCTCGGGTCTGGAAAGAAGCCTGGGAAATCTATACCAGTGCTACTCAAATCTCGCATGTGCCAGAAGCAAGATTTAACCCCGAAGGCTTGCTAAGCCACAGGTTGCTGCTAGATCCCGCCCCTACCGTTGCTGACTCAGTAGGTCTGGAGTAGGGTCCAGACCCTGCTGTGAGAACCACTGCCCTGCAGGCTCTGTGTGCGGATCAAGAGCCTCAGGTGATTGGTATCTGTCCAAATTTGTGAAACCTGACTTGGGTGCAATCGAGAGGGGAAGGAGTGTGCTGTGGAGTTTCCTGTATGAAACTTGGCTGTCTGGCATCAATCCCACCCGTCCAGGGATGAAGTCCTCAGCTCATATTGCCTCGGGAGTAGAGAGCGCTGAGTTTGGTCGATTTCTTCCTTCTCCCCTGGGCCGGGGGACCAAGATGAAGTCATCTGGCTCCTGCTGAGGATGCCAGTGCCAGTCATGGAAAAAGCCCGTTCCCCTTCTGTTGGGTTCTTCACATGGGCCTGAATGGTGTTGGTGTGGAAACTCTGTATGCGTATGTGGTCTTAGAGCAAAGTAATGCAATTAAGGCTGGATTTGGGGGCGGAGGTGCAATTCCTACGGATGCCGGGATTAAGGTAACAGCTGTGTTCCTGTCCATTAGAGGAGAAACCAAATGGAGAAGAAAAGACTTGTTCAAGCAGGTGCCTTTGCAATTCCATCAACCCTGAAGGAGCGTGTACTCTTTGGTAAGCGCGTGCTGGAGGAGAACAGAAATCGCAAGATCTCAGAAGGGAAGGGTGGGATCGCGGCTGCAGACGTGGGCACTCACCCACCTTTCTCTGTAGGCAGCTTGGCTCGATCGGCCTTTGGGAGAGGAGACCACCTTCTGCCATCAACAGGGGCGAAGGGGCATTTTCTCTGGCATTTCTGAAATCAGGCAGGGCCCTAGGTCCCCTCCACTGAGAATACTCTTCTATGACTCATTGTTCATTATTTCTCAATGTGGTGGGAAGCCGTAGGAGCGGTGCCTTGTGGTCTAGAGGTTTCTGCCTCCTGGACAGCAAACCTAGCAGAGAAAGGGGCTGTCTGAAGGACTCCTAAGACAAGTCTAAGCGATTGGATCTATAGATCACGCTCCAGCTCTCGGGTCTGGTCGAGCAGAGGCTGGTGGTGCTGATGGCAGGTGAAGGGAAGATGGGACTAGATGATGTTTGATCATTTGGTTGAATGGATGACCTCTTTAATCTTCTGCTTTTATAACTAGTTTCACTAAATTTTTACATTTTATTTTTTCCTTTTAAAACCAACTTATTCGGGAGGAGGGCAGTCGTTGCTTTGCATTGCTCCTTAAATCAAAGTATTAGCAGAACTTTTAAAATACCTGTGCATAGGACTATAGAAACAAATACCTAATTAAAAAAATGCCTGTCAGTGTTGCTTTTTACCTGTCTTAGTTGCTACCTCTCACTTTATTTTCACCCGTGAACTTCTTTTACACAGTCGACTTTTAATTCTTTCTGTTGATGGTCATTCAAGGTGGCAAACAAAAATGAAATTTACTCTGTAAATGTTCTTTTATCCAATCACTTTATTCCATTCCTGAGCCAGTTCTTTTTTGTCACTATTTAACAAGGTAGAGAATGGATTGGTTTGGTTGTAACTTTCCTTGCTCATTTATTCTGCAAAAAAAGTAGTGAAATAGCTAAAAGCAGTCAACAGGAGGAAGGACAAGGAACTAGCAAAGCTTTGTGAATGTAGCAATCACTTCTAAATAATAGTTGGCAGAATTTTGTAGCATTTAACTCTGTAATTTCATTAAGATGTTAATCCAGGCCACCATATGCCCTGCTGCCTGACCATATTGGAATACTGGGAGTCTCATTTTAGCAATAATGTATTATAGCTCACACTGACCTTGGCTATCAGACAGCTTGTAAGGAGTTTATATTAAGATACAATTATTTTATTGTCTTATTTGTCTCATTTAAATATTAAAGCCTCTCTTTAAAATGAAGCAGTCTTGTATTTTGAGAAAATTAAAAGAAAGGTTTTTTTAAACATGTATAGAAATGAAATACTCCCTATAGCTTGGCATGTCTTTTTGATCTTGACCTTGAGCATTTGCCATCTGGGAGGCAGCATTAAAGGCATCTTGGGTTTAAAAGCAGTGTGGGATTCAGGTCGGTCACATTGTCATAGACTCAAATAGCATCTGGACGGAAGCTGTTGTTTCTGGTGACACAGGAAAGGGCAGGACGTGGGGCCCCGTGGCCCTTGCCGGCCGGGTTTGTGCTGCCCTCTGCCTGCTTGTCCGCCTTTTCCCACGATGCCAGCTTGGTAGCCTCTGAGGACATGTATCCCAAGCACATCCAAGCGCAGCCTCAGAGCCCCAAGACCCACCACATCCCCATTCACATCAGAAGGTCTTCCTACTCGCCAGGTGACACAGTGCCAAGTGCCTATGGGAGAGGCTTTGAGACACTGGGAGCCCCAGTGCCCTAGTGACAAACTCCAAATTGTGTTTGTCCCACCAGGACTTTCCTGGGCTGAAGTATGACTTAATCCTAAGAAGCAATTATGTAGCCAAAGATAGGCATGACATATTTGTTATCCTGAAAACCACATAGCTAATCTCTATATTGATATTCTTCTTTATAAGAGAAAGGGCACAAATAGCATTATCCTAAAACATTAGTCTGTCCTTATGAGATATAAATGGAGTTACCCTGAACAAACTTTTTGTATCCTCTGTATCTGTATGTGTAAAATAGGCATTTTTTTCTCATTATTTAAAACTAAAATTATTTGGGGAGTGAAAAGAACATTTCCTGCTATTTTAGTTCAGGAGCCTGCAAGAGCAGAGAAGGGACTTAAGTGCAGGTGGTTTATTTGGGAAGAGATCTCAGGAAGCACACGTGAGGAAGAGAGGAAAGGAAGGCAGGGAAGAGAGGGTCACCAACTGGGCAGCTGGGGCTTGGTCCCAAGGGGACCGCTGAGACCCCACATGAAACTCCCCAGGCGTTTCCATCAGCCCCTAGCCCCCACCCCTGGCCACACACTCTTCAGAGTCACACCTGCCTCCTTGGACCATGCTCCCAAGATGCCAGGTAGAAAAAGAGAAGAACGCTGCAGGTCCTGAAGGTGGCAGCTAAGCGGAGACAGAAAAGGGTCAACGCAGCAACAGGTGAACTCAAACCCATCAGCAGCGTTTGCTCTACTCCTCTGATTTTTGCTAATTGTTCAATGGGGGTTAGAAATGATAAGTGAAAATGCAATGTACTCGCCACGTATTGTTTTATCTCATCATTTTGTTCTATTCGTAAAGGTGGAGGTGGGGAAAGGTATGCAGGTAAGATAATAGGCACCCCCCGGCAACATACACCTATAACCGAAATTCGGGCTATTCTCTGTTTCGCAAATGTCACATCATGGCACAGCTAGAACATGGTAACATGTGGGCAACATGCTAGGGTAGATGCAGGAGGCTGCCCAAGGACGGTGGCTTCTCCGAGCCCAGACGTCCCCACATTGCGGGATCCACATGTTGGCACCCAGTGTTCTGTGGCTAGGGGAATGAAAATGGGAAGAATCAATGCACTGTATTGGGGGGAAGATTGTCAACACCAAATTCTTCTAAGAGGTGAGCTCGAGGAAGCATAACTGGGTGGTGGTCGGAACAAAGACAATGTGTGTGATAAAG
This sequence comes from Furipterus horrens, assembly GCF_987537825.1. Taxonomy (NCBI): domain Eukaryota; kingdom Metazoa; phylum Chordata; class Mammalia; order Chiroptera; family Furipteridae; genus Furipterus; species Furipterus horrens. The sequence continues at coordinate 14,592,049 of NW_028327180.1, forward strand.
GGCCGACAGGAGGGCCCAGTGGATTCAGTGAGAGTCAGTTTTTACTTGTCATGTCTCAATCGCTGTTTCTTTGCTGGGATCCCACCCTAATCGTGAGCTCCTTGAAGGTGAGGACTGTGTGATCCTGCTCAAAGGTGTGCACTCCAGGCCAGCACAGTGCCTGCTGTTAAATAATAACTAAATATTGTTCAAAGGTTTATCATTAAAAGTTCAAATGCATGGAAAATAAAATGACCACAGACACAAAGCTGAGTTTAGTAAGCCCTAGAAGTTATTACCCTGATTTTAGTCACTATTTAATTAAAAATGAGTGGCTAATTTTTAAAAAATTTATAAATAGCTTAAAGGTATTATTATATGTTTTTAAAAATACAAAAACAATATAAATGGTGGAAAATAAAAGGCAAAAGTTCCCTTTTCCTTATTCTGGACAATTAGGTTGATTCCTTAGCAGTTAACCATTGTTGTTTCTTGTACATTTTTCCAGAAAACTTCCATGCATGTAAGCATATGTAAGTGTGATAGCTCAAATGAATGTAACCTATGAAGACACAAATTAAAGCATTCTGTTCAATGTCTATATTTTTCGTCTAGCAATCATGTTGGCATCTTTTATTGTATACATAAGCTCATTTTCAATGATTTCATGACAGTTGTCTAGACATCATGTGATGGATTTAACTAGTTTGCTATTGCTGGATATTTACTTTTTCTTATTTTTGGCATTATAAACACTATTTTTGGACATCCTTATACTTTCACTGAATGTATGAGCCAGGATTCTTTTAGTTGCAAGTGCCAGAAAAGCCGATTAACAGAAAGTTGACAAATAAAAACAGACATTTGATTTTCTCATGGAGTCTGTCCATGGAATTTCTGTGTTTGGGGAAGCCACTCACTGATGTCACGACTCGAAGGTGTTTCTGTTTTCCTGCTTGGCCACCCTCAGCGAGCTGGGTGTCATCCTCTGTCATTGCCCAGGCTCAGGAGGGCTGCCGGAGTTGTAGGTCTTGCACTGGTACTGAAACTGGAATAAAGTTTCTGGGCGGAAAAGTTTATTTTCAGGAGTGACCAGCCCTCTCAGATGACATGCTGTCCTTGGCCAAACCTGGTCACAGGTGAAGATGGACTTGTAGCACCAGTTTTAGTCTGAGGACAGGGAGAAGCCTAACTGTTTTGAAGACGGGAGGTCTCCACATGCCATGTGAACATGACATCTGGGTTCTGTTGGCAGAAAATAAGTGAAGCAAGGCTATTGGATAGTGAACCTCAGGGTCTGCCACATTGATTTACGCAGGTACGTCAACTGCTAGATCAGAGGGTAACTAAGGGTAACTGCATGGTGTGTGTGTGTGTGTGTGGTTTTTATACATAACAAAAACTTCACCATTTTTAAGTATACAATTCAGTGGCATTCAGTCCATTCACAATGGTGTACAACCATCACCACTATCCACCACCGGAACTCCTTCATTATCCTAAACAGAAGCTCTATCCCCATTAAACAATCACTCTCCATCTGTCTGCCCTTCCAGCTCCTGGTAATCTCAACTCCTTCTGTCTATGAATTTGCCTGTGCTAGGTACCACATGTAAGTGGAATCATACAGTATTTACCATTTTGGGCCTGGCTTATTTCACTTACTATGTTTTCTAGGCCCATCCATGTAGTAGCATGTAACAGAGGTAACTGCATTTTAAGTATGGAAAATATTATCAGGTTCCCCCCTTGAAGAGCTGCCTGATTTAGAGTTACAGCATTAGTGAGTAAGCGCTCTCCTCTTCCTATAGACCAATCAAAACCGGTTACAACTGCACATTTTAAAATTTGTTTATATGACAGGCATAAAATAGTACCTCATTTATAATTATTTTAAAAATTATGCTTGAGTTTGTTTTATTTTCTGTAGTGTCCTTTCACAATTTTGGGTTATCTCTTTAGGGATTCACTATAACTCTTTGTATATTTGTCTGTTTTGTATCTTACAAATACTTTCTCAGTTTATCATGTTTTTTAAAAATTTCTTCCATGTTCAGAATTAAAAAAAAAATCTTTACCTTTATGGCTACTGGGTTTTGCTTAGAAGGACGTTCCTAACCCCAATATTTAAGGAAAAACAAAACAAAACGTTGTTTTGAATTCTTTTGCATTCCGTTTTCAGGTATCTCTGATCCAAATGGAAATGATCCGTGGCGTAAAACAGCACACTGACCTCTTTCTTTCCCTAACGAATCGTTCATTTGCTGGGAGCTGGTCTCGAGCCTCAGGCTTTCGGTTTTACAGATGCCACCGAAGCTCAGCTTGGGGCCCTACACCGTGGGCGTCCCTTCGCGTGGGCATTCTCTGCTGCAGCGACTGTGAGGAGCAGCCCTGACTTCTCAGAGTTTCCACTTCAGGCTCGAAGATCATCTGATCATCAAACAGCCAGCACTTCCTTTCTTCTTCCTCCTCCTTCCACACTGAGGGCTTGTTTGGAAGAGGCCAACAGAGTCACCCACCCAGACAAGTCCCGGAAGAGAAATCTGTCCTTTGTGTGGAAGCCCCCCCCCCAAACCCCCGCCCGTGGGGAACCACAGATTCCTGTAAGAGAGCGAAGTTCTGCTTCTTAGTAACCAGCTTCCACTTTGAAAAGAGGGGGGCTTCCCCTCTGCCCCCTACCTCTCTGGCGGCCTTATAACAGGGACAGGGTCCTCCGGGCTGCCCCCCCCCCCCCACAGGGCCTCTGCGGAGGGTCCCTAAGGAACATTCGCCCCCATCTCCCCTCCTTGCCATCATCCGTGGTCCAGAGTGTGTGATTTACCCTCCGTCCTGGGCGCAGATGGTCAGCCTCTCCACGGAACTCCCACTGAAGCACCAGAGAGCTGCTGCCGGGAGGGTAGAGGGAGAGCCCAGAAGGACAGAGGGAGGCAGACAGACAGGTGGACACCTTCCTGGGCCCCAGGAAGCCACTGAGGTCTCTGCCCTCGGCTAGTCGGCTGTCCAGTGGGTATAACAATGGCAGCGCCACCTTCTCGGTGTGGGCGAGCGTGGCCCGGGGCTCCGAACAGTGCCCGGTCACAGAGCGCACGGTGCGGGCATTCCCATTACTCAGAGCGAGACGCTCACATTTGCCAAGAAGGAGAACTTTACCGTTGTGTTTAGGGAAAGTGTGTTTCTCTTCTTCCTCAGTGGCTTTTCCCCACTCGTTCATAGATACAAGAGGGAGGCCGAACCTAAGGGTGGCGGCATCCAGACCCCAGGCTTCATTTTCAAGCTTCCCCTCCCGGCGCCCCTTCCTGGGAACAGGAGGGGTTTCTTCGCCATCCTGGAGCCCTAACGCAGCAGGCAGGGCAGCGCGGAGGAGAACCCCGTGCCATGACGATGCCCCCCGGGCTGCGGGTGTGACCCAGCTGCTGCCACGCCTTTGGCTCTGGTCCAGTGCAGGCGTGCGCGGTTCGTGAAGTCCTGAAGGCTGTGGAGTTACTTTTATTTCTCAAAGCGCTTTATTTCTTTTCTGAGCTTTACCATCATAGCAGCCACGTGGCGCTACACAAGAAGTAGTTTGACGCCATGCTCTCCATTTGGCAGAAAAAGGGGCTAAGTCACTCGATCAGAAGCCTCTCCCAAAGTCACCCACGCGCCCTCACCTGGGACCCTTTCCCACGATAACGTTCACGTGTGGAGGCCTGAACTGGGACGTTTTGCCGGAACCTTAACTCTCTGGATGGCCTCAGGTAATGAGTCATGTCTCTTTAACTGCTTTCTGAATACTTACAGTGAGAAAAATAATATTTTCCAATAATCTCCACCTTGATGAAATTTTGGAGAAATGAGATAATGTTGATGAAAGTGATTTTTTACCGAAGAAAGGCATTCTGTATTAAAAATATTACTTATAGAGTATTTAGTAACGATTTACCTCTAATTTTCAGTAGAATCTGCGATTACAATAGAATTGTACAATTGTACAAAAGAATGATAAAGTTTCAGCTGATGGTATGATTCAATTAACAATATACTGGTAGTAGCTAATAATAAAGTCAAAGATAAAACCCAAAGTCTAAATAGTTAAAGAAGCTACCCTTTAGGCAAAATTAGATTTTAAAAATTTTTCATTTATTTATTTTTAGAGAGGGGGGAAGGAAGGGAGAAAGAGAGGGAGAGAAACATCAACGTGTGGTTGCCACTTGCACGCCCCCAACTGGGGACCTGGCCTGCAACCCAGGCATGTGCCCTGACTGGGAATTGAACCAGCAACCTTTTGGTTCACAGGCCAGTGCTCAATCCACTGAGCCACACCAGCCAGGGCCAAAATGAGATTTTTATTGACTATATTTCTTGATTTGTGCTTGACCTCTCCTATTTACATTATTTGCTGCTATTGAGTTTTTGTTTTTAAAAAGAGTGAAGTCACTGAAGGGGTAATGTAATCATTTCTCTCTGGTTCTTCAATTAATTTAGACTTTTGTTCTGCTTTATCTTTTTGTTCATTCTCTTTTCTAGTAGGATGACCCGTGGTATTATTTAAGGAAAACTGAACCCTCAACCACTTTGCTTTCTTCTTCCACAGTCTATCAGCCGCCCAGTCATATTTCACTTTTTGGGCAAGGACTGAATCACACACACAGCACAGCCCAGTCTGACGGCTGCGTGGAACCTGGCTCACTGATGCCAACTTGACATGTGGAGCCGAGCTTCCTGATGCCTACCCCTGGACAGAGGCCGGAGGGTATTGAAGGACCTGCCCCGGTACAGCTTGCCGCTGTGTGCGGTCGCCGGTGTGCCATCATTATTTTTAGAGTTATCCACTTTCACTTCAGTTACTAGTTTCCAGTTTCCGCAACACAAGGAATCAGCACCCTCCTTGGCAGACTGTGAAGCGGCTCTTGGGGATGTGGTGGCACAGCCGTGAGCAGGCGGGCACACGTGCAGGGGCTGTGCTTGCTGCAACAAGCACTCCTGGTCCGCTCCGCCCCGCAAATCGAGCTGAGCTCTGGAGTGGAGAGTTAGAAGAGTGCTCCGAAACCGAAAACTAGCACCCACCTTCCCCCACCCCCACCTTCACCAGTCATCACAAACCCTGAAGCTACACAGGGAGCTCAAGAAGGAAATGACTTCTTCTACTTTTAACTAAAAACTCCTCCAGGTTTCGCTGTGACTTTCCACGGTAGGTAGATGACTCTCTGCAGCCTGGGTCGGCAAAGAGCGTCAGGAGTGAGAGACTGTTTTGATAACAACGGATTTTTTTTTTTCCCCTCTGGTTCACCATGGGACTTTAGACCCCATTGGCTTCTGAACTTCTGAAACTAATAAACAAAACCAAAAAACTAAAACATTAACCAGCTAGAGAACGCTTGACCTACCTGAGAATTGCTGGTGCTATGGATTCATTTTCATTAGTTATTTCTAGTTAAGTGCTCTGAACAGATACACTCATAAAGGCATCCAATCACTTGCACAGAAAATCTAGTCTTTATTCCACTCAGTGCCACTCTCTTTTATTCTTCCCTCCATTCTTGGCTAACATGGTACACCCAGGATCCATTTGAATCGCTGACTCTGCTCAGTCTGGCAAACCCAAGCCCAGGGCGACCCCTTTGCCCCAGACCCCATCTTCTCCCCAGCGGCCAGCACTCCTCCTCCTGCCTCTCCACTGGGATATCCCTAAAAGCAGAGAAGACATCTCAGAGTGGCCTGAAGACGACCCTGCAAGCCCACCACGTGTCTGAAGTCTCATGGTTTATTTTATGTCATGCAAATGTTGCTTTCTAATCCCAAGCGTGCTGCTTTTAATATGAATATGAATAAAAGTGAGGTTTCAGGAAGGGGCTGCTGAGGGTCCTGCCCCCTCTCTGATGGTTGACCCTGCTGGGAACCTTGTCCTCCAGGGGGTTGAAAACTCCAGGCTGAGCAGCTACAGGGGAAACTCCTTATTATGCTGCTGACATTCCTCCCCTTCTGGCCCCAGCCTGCTTTCCTGCGTCTTCCTCTTCACAAAGCCTAATGGCTCCCTAAGGAGAAAGGACTGAGTGTGTGTGTGTGTGTGTGTGTGTGTGTGTGTGTGTGTGTGTGTTTCCGTGTGTCTTTGTGTCAGGGGAGGCATCATTCATCTAACAAAGTGCAATAGATTAGTTAACTGTAAAGACCTCAGTAGGCCAATGGGAATTAGGAATTTTCACAATGGTGAGACAGCATATTGTATTTCTCAAACATTTCCCAAGAGACCCTTGTGACACTTTGGAACCCCACCTGACCTCATCAGACATGACCTACTTTTATGTGTCCATGTTTTGCCTTCTGACATTTCCTCAGACTAGACATCTATACATCTTCCAAGGTGCAGCTCAGATATCTCTTTTGTGAAACTTTCCCCCATACTTCTTGGTAGGCAGATACAATTGCCTCCTTATTTTCGGTATTAAAGGTATTGGCACACTGTAATTGATGAGGCTGGGCATCTAAGAGTCTCTCCTAGATTTCAGTTCAGACATGAATCACTAACCTCACCTGCAGCGATGCCCAGCACACAGTGGGTCTGCTGATGTCCGAACGCATTTAGAGTTCAGGCGGAACCGTTGGAATTTTTGCCACATTCTGTGCGTCTGTGTTAGGCTTCTTCATTTTTCACTTGTTCTCGGTGTTTTTGAGTGATGAAGGCATTGGGACAAAGTAGCACCCCCCGTCCCCCCAAAAGATTCAACCCAACCCAGTTGGAGTCCTGGGCAGAGAAACTTCTGCCAACACTGTTTGTGAACACCATCCCCGTCACCCTAATCATCGACGCGGTGGACCCTCAGCACGGGTCTGTGCCAGGAAGGCTTCGTGTTTCTCCTTCAGCGACTCCGTTTCACCCCCTCAACAACTGTGTGCTGCAGGTGCTGCCGCTGGTCTCATTTTGCAGATAAGGAAAGTGACGCTCCGGGAGAACTTGCCTAAAGCCTCCAGGAATTAGCAGAGTGGAGAACAGAACCCAGACAGTAGTTTGGCTGCAAAACCTGCACTCCTCGCTGCACTGTGTGTGGCTGTTTCTAAAGCTGGGCTGTCATGTCAGCCGGTCACAAAGGGGAAATGAGGTGTGGGAGGCAGTACAGGGCAGCTCTCCACGTAGAGGCTCAAGACATCACCACCTGGGAAACTTCTTTTATTGTTGTTATTTTTTAAATCCTCACTTGAGGATATGGAGAGAGAGAGAAACATCAATCAGTTGACTCCCACATGCGCCCTGACCTGGGATCGAACCCACAACCTTTTGGAGTTTGGGACAATGCTCCAACCAACTGAGCCACTCGGCCGGAGCATCTGGGAAACTTTTAGTGTTACTAATATGACAAGAAAGACCAGGGACTTTTAAAAAGTTTTGATTTGTGAGATTCCATTTTTTCTTTTTTCTGGCTAGGAGCAGTTTGTAGCAGAGGTGAGAAAAAAATGCAGTGGTCTCTGTATTCCCTGGTTGGTGCCTGTTAGGAATGCACAAGCCCAGAAGTCTAGGGACTTACTCTAAGAAGACCTAAGAAATGGAGAGCTTTGCTGCTTGGTCAAGGCTGTGTTACTGGCCAGATCATTTTTATGTTGACACTTTTGAGTGGCTCGCACTTAATGGTCTGTCCTCAAGGCACATAAAACTCTCTAGTATAGTTGGTGCTAATCAATACCAAGAAAATGCTCTCAGTCTCTCTGTGGTGTCTCTGGGCCCCTGTTCTGCTCCTAGTCTCCCCACCAATCTTCTGCAGCAGTGCACAGATAACCCTGCTGTTACCCTCGCCAGGGCTGTAGTGGAGGACAGCGTAGATCCTCTTCCTGCCAGTACTGGGGAGTCAGAGCTTCCTGGGGATGCAGAGACTGTGTTCCAACCATCACCACACATAGCTACCACCAGCAGCAATGACAAACCACCCAGCAGGGACAGCAACCCAATTCTAGAACCCTCCCTAGATGTCTGTGGGCTGGAGAGGCTCATGGTCCTCAGGAGCTTGTTCACTGAGGGCTTTGCTTCTGGCCCCAGCATGCACCGCAGGTAATGGGCCAGGAGGTGGGCCAGTCTGTCAGGTGATGGGATGAAGCCAAGCACAAGGGTGCTGAGGAACTATAAACTTCTTGGAGTCTGATAGAAAGAGATCTCAACCATATATTTTTTTAACGTATATTTTATTGATTATGTTGTTACAGTAGTTCCAGTTTTTTCCCCTTTGCTCCCCTCTGCCCAGTACCCTCTTTCCTCCAGCAACCCCTCCCCCCTTAATTCATGTCCATGGGTCACCCTTTCCTATATTATTCTTAACATCCCCCTGTCTATTTCGTACCAACTGATTATGCTTCTTAATCCCTGTGCCATTTCCCCATTTCTCCCCCTCCCCACTGATAACCCTCCAAATGATCCCCATACCTATGATTCTGTTCCTATTCTGGTTTGCTTAGTTTGTTTTCGTTTTTATTTTTTAGATTCAGCTGTTGATAGTTGTGAGTTTGTTGTCATTTCAGTGTTCATAGTTTTGATCTTCTTTTTCTTAAATAAGTCCCTTTGACATTTCATATAATAATGGCTTGGTGATGATGAACTCATTTATCTTGTCTGGGAAGCACTTCATCCGCCCTTCCATTCCAAATGGTAGCTTTGCTGGATAGAGTAATTTTGGTTGCAGGTTGCCTTTTATCACATTGAATACTGCTTGCCAGTCCCTGCCTGCCTGCAAAGTGTCCTCTGAGAAATCAGCTGGTTGTCCTATAGGGAACCCCCTGTAGGCAACTCTCTGCCTCTCGCTTGCTGCCCCCAGGAGTCTCTCTTTATCTTTCACCTTTGGCATCTCAGTCATGATGCGTCCTGGTGTGGTTCCCTCTGGGTCCAGCTCGCCCGGGGCCCTCTGTGCTTCCTGGACCTGTATGTCCATCTCCTTCGCAAAATTTGGGAAGTTTTCCCCATTTTTCTCAATTCTTGCTTCCTCATTCTGCACTGGTTGACTGTTTTTTTCTTCTTTATGTTCCAAATCATTGATTTGAACCCCGGTTTCCTTCCCTTCACCACTGGTTTTGTGTGGATTTTCCTTCATTTTACTTAGCATAGCCTTCACTTCTTCTCTTATGCATTTGTCGTACTCAAGCATATCTGTCAAGCCTGAGAGCATCTTTGTCACCAGTGTTTTGAATTCTGTGTCTGTTAGGTTGTCTATCTCCTCGTTGCTTAGTTCTCCAACTGGAACCTTGATCTGTTCCCCCTTTTGGGCCATACTTCTCTTTATCCTCATCTTGACAGGCTCTCGTGTTTGTTCGCCTGTGTCTCAGGTAGAGCTGTCGCTCCTGTTACGTTGTAAGAGGCGGAGCCTTAGGGATTCATCAGTACAGGGCAACCTGTTTCACCAGGTTGTGGCACTGTATGTGGCCCTTTTCCAGGCACCTCTCCCACTTCCGCACCAGACTGGCGCCCCTCTAGCTGCTGCCCTGGCCGTTGTTCCCAGAGTGGGTGGGCCTGTGGATGTTCTAAGGCCGTGGGGGCCCTTTAAACAAGTGGATTCTGCTGAGAGACCAGCAGTTTCTATTTCCACCCCAACCCCCACTGGTCTACTCAGTCAGAAGCAATGAGGTTTGATTTTCCCTGGTGCTGGGACAGTGAGCTGCGAGGTCTGGTGAGGAGCTGGGAATGCTCTCCAGGTGTTCCTCTTGACTTTTTAAAATGTGTGACTGTGCTTTCCACCGGCCTGCTGCTGCCGCCACCACACTGTGTCCACTCTGCCCCGGGTCTGCCCCTCCTACCTGTCTGCATGAGCATTTCTTCTTTATATCTTTGTTTGTTGGACTTCCATGCAGTTTGATTTTCTAGAACTTCTGGTTGTTTCTAGTTTTGAAGTAGTTGTATTCCTTCTTAGTTGTGGAGGAAGATGCAGCGTATCTGTCTACGCCTCCATCTTGGCCGGAAGTTCAACAAGTACTTTAACCATATTTATTCTCAAGTGTATGAGTAACCCTGGTTGTAGAAGGGCTACTGGTCAAAAGGGCTGGGTATGATAATCACCTGGGGAAGTGTACTCTCTTGGACAGGGTGAGGTCTCCAACATGTTGCTATAAGTAAAACAATATATATTTATATTTTAGATATAGTTATTTATAATACATAAATGTACATTTATATAAAATAATACATAAAAGCATTCTGTGAGTTCTTTGCTGCCATCCTCACACGCCTCTCCCCCATACCCCACCTCCAGCCTCAAACTCCAAACCTGGGCATCTTTCAAGGAAATATGATTTTATCAACATACACAGCAGTGACAGAAAAAGTTGCTTTTTGATCCAAATATTTAGTGACCTCCACTCAACGCTTCTATTCTTTTCTTTAGGACTCGGGGTGATCCAAGCTTTGCTCCATTGAAAACTTGTCTGCTGTCAGATAGGAATGAACAGGTAACAGCCTAAGTTATGCAAGGGGGGCGGGGTGAGGTTGGTATTTTGAACTCATAGTGGGAAGTTCCAAACTGGGAAATCAGAGCTATTAGACAAGTAACAAAGCAAGAGAGAAGGAAGCAATTGTTCTACTAATCAATACCAGCCTTTGTCTCTGAAGTTATTGGCAATTGTAGAAATTGATGGTTTTAGTGATTTGTTTTCCCACTCAGCCTTGGTGAATAATTCCTCTCTTCTCCCTGCCCCCAAACCCTTCTTCATAGCATTGACCTCATCAGATCATGTGTGGTCCCAGAGGTTAGATCAATGGCAATATAAAATATACATACCCACTGATTTACTATTCCTTTGAAGTCTTAAAAGGGACACAGAATAAAACACGCTATAATGTTCTTACTCAAATTTATCAGAACCATCATCAAGATTAAATAGTCCCTCTTGCATGGACGTTAGCATGAAAAAGACACACAAAGCTTCCAGCCATTGGAAATGACAATCACCCGTATGGTCTGGAAGCCCTAAGTTTGTTCTTGCAACTGGCCTTCAAGTGTCCTGTGGGGTTTCCATTAGCCACCCTCTCCCCATCAATAACAAATGCATATTTATCTACTCAGGCTTTTCATTCTGAGCTCTTTTAGGAGCAGGTGCAAGGCTGGGTTTTCAGCTGCTGCCTGGAATTCTTTAAAGAACACAGCATGGCTGCAAAGTTCAGTGGCACCTTGGGTGAAGACCAGCCCCTTTGACGTTTTCCCCTTTGCTTTTCTAGGACAAGGTAGAGGCTTCTAACAGGGCCGTGGTGAAGCCTTGTCTGGACAGTCTCCCTCTGCCTCTCCTCAGCACCTCTGGCCTTCTGAATCACTGAATGGGGCTGGGGCTGGGGCTGGCATGGCCCCCAACACCCGTGTTCCACACCTCGGCCTCTCCGGGGCCACCCACAGCTGCTGGCTGGTCAGAAGCACCCGGGCCCTCTGCCGGCTTCTTGCCTCAGTCAAAGCACAAGCTGCCCAGAGTGAAGGAGGGAAATGGAGAGGGAAGAGTGGGCTACCCCAGGAAGGCCCACCCAAGGCCTGAGGCAGGGCAAGAGGGAGCCAGTGCCCCTTTGGGGATCCAGCTCAGGACTTCCCAACTGGGAATCCTGCTTTGCCTTTTGGCCACCGTGGGCATGGTTTTGGCTGCTGGCCTTTGCTACCCACACACCCAGTGTTGCCACAGGCAGGCGAAGGTGTCCTTCAGGGAGCCTGCCCGAGATGCTGTTGCCAGGAGCGATGGCGGTGAGACTAGGCATGCCAGGCAGATCCGGGAGAACACCTGTGGTTCGGTCGAAGTGGAATACAACTGGTTCCCTCCCTCTGTGGGTAGCAGGAAAACAGTCCTCTGAGAAGCCTGTCGTCCCAGGCCTCTCTGTGGCCTCCTTAGACCCTGTAGAGTGTCTCAACCAGAGCAGAGCTAATGAGAAGAGCTGACAAGCTCCGGGTTGCTGTCAGCGCGCGGTTAATGCAGGAAGCGGCGCAAGGACGCTTTCATCCAGGGTCCTTCCCGAGCTTTGTTGTCTTCGCATCTGCATTTAGCCGCTTTTTTTTCTTTTCGCAATTAGATGTTCTGTTTGAAGAGTTAAACTCAACACAATGAATATTGTATAACCTGCTCATTAACTAGACTCCTGTGGCCTCTTGAGCTTCCTCTGTTGCCTTAAGGAACCCGCAGAAATAAACACGGTGTCCCGCTCCCGCGTGTCAGCCTCATCTCCGCGAACTCTTTGAAAAAAAAAGGGATGTTGGGGATGTGTCTCTTGCAAGAGAAAGAACTGTCTCCCTTGCTCCGCCTCTCCAAACCACCCCAAAGAAGTTTTGTTTTTTAAGCCTGGAGTTCGGAACTGGCTCTGATTACTGCACGGGTATTCAGTCTTCCTTGGAATTCAGACTCTGGCAAATCTGCCAAGGACAGGGATCGAAGTAAAGAGAATTTGAGAGAGCTGGATCAAAGACATTGGTGGAAAAACATACATACGCATCCTAGGCCGTGAATGAAAGTGGGGCAAGTAAGCCTCTTCTTCAGGTGTAAATGGATCTGAGATCTCCCTTCCGTGTGCACTTGATGAGAGGTTCACGTAGTGTGCAGACATGTGACCTTTTTGGGCCAAAGGTCATGCTGGAAAGCAACGCCAGCCCCGTTCAGAGAACGGCATCTGCTTGTCTTTCCAGAGTATGTCAGGCAGACCAGAACGGAGACGACCCACCTGCGCCGTGACTTGATGAAGATCATTTGGTTTAGCGACAGTCCCACAGATATTATGGAGGGTCAAAATGACAGGTTTGAATATAAATCTTGAATATGCTCATCTCGTATGACACGTAATTAGCTGCTTCTTCAGAAGTAGGCTTATGAGAGTCATGGTCCGTTTGAATGCGGAAACAAAACCGCTATGAGTTCAGAAAGGGTATTTATTTATTGAGCACCTAAATCCTACAGGTACAGCACTGAGAACTTTATGTATATTTTCACTTTTAAGCCTCACAATAACTTAATGAGGATTAGGGTCAGTAACTTGCCCAAGAGAGGTATTCATGACATGGCAATTCAACAAGAAAGGTACTCCTTTTAAACTGGGAGTGTAGGAAAGAGAGGCCCCTGTGGTTTCCCAGCCCCGTTAGCTCACTGGCATCGATTCCAACACACTCTCCTCAGAATTCTTGGCCAGGCACCTCCTCAAGCAAGGGCCTCATTGGGCACGTGGAGACCTAGCTGTGCACAAATGATGGTGTTCTAGAAAGACTCCATGGGGCCGCAGGCATTGCTACTACACACCCAACCCTCCTCAGAGCTCACAAGGTGCAAACGAGGGGCCTTCTAGAGGACGGTTCTCACTTGACCACATCGCATCAGAGCCAGGTGTGTCACACACGAATGCAACACCGTCCAGATCTTTCCTGTCCTTGAGAATAGACTGTTTCGTTTATCCATTGTTGTGAAGCAAACTACCCCACAGCTCAGTGGTTTAAAACAATCAGTCCCACCCCCATTTAATATCTTTCATGCTGCTGGGGTTGCCCGGGATCCACTGGACAGTTCTTCCGCTTCACGTGTTGCTGAATGGGCCAGCATATCCCAGATGACTCACATCGCTGGTCGCTGGCGCTGGGTGTTGGTTCTCCTCCTCATGGCGTCTTACAGCACAGACTGGGTGCACAGGCAGCGCTCTGAGCAGGCACTGGGCATCTTTCAGGGCCCAACCTTGGGGGTTCCAGAGTTTCACTTCTGCCACTTCCCAGTGATCACGGCAAGAAGCAGGGCCAGTCCTCATCCTCCAAAGGGCAGGGCAATCGATTCCACTTTGTGATGGGAGAAGTGGCAAAGGAGGTGGCGCTATTCCCATTTGCTGCCTCTCTGGTTGGATGGCTGACCTGCCACGGGGCTTACCGGAGAGCAGGAGAGGATGTTCATCCCAGGAGACACCCTGGGTCGCCCTCCCTGCAAATCATCAAAGTGGGTGAGAGAAAGCTCGGGGCTTCAGGATTAGGTAGGTATTTCCCCTCCTCCAGCTGGGAATTCCAGCTCTGGCAAAAGAGTGAAATGATGCAGCAGAGTGGGCCGGACCTCAGAGCCTCAGCATCCTCATCAGAGGAAACCGGACCACAAAACTACTTACCTCTTTCAGCTGCTGTGAAGGAGAAACACCTGTTCCACACTTAGCCGGTCTACACTAAGTAGTCAGCTGACACACTATTGTTAATGACGTCATCCCGCAGCTGTGACGCTATCTCTATGTCTAGTCCATTTAGAGAAATTCTGTGACCACCAAAGACACACTATTCCTTTTCCATGACAACCTCAATCCCTGTGGTCCCTCCCTTCTTCCCTAGCCCAGCAAATGAAGGCTGAGTCACCATGGTAGCCACTGGCAACAGTTCCCGCTGGGGTCAGACATTTCTGCTGAGACTTTCTGAGCCAACTCTTTTTTGGCAAGGGCAGCTGGAGTCCGGAGACATAAAACCCCTCTGTTACTGTGATCCTGAAGGTCCTCTCAGCTTGACCTCAGAGAGGCCCCAGAAGGGAGCCAGTAGGAAGCGTTAACTTAACCTGAAGGCGCTTACTAAAGCACAAAGCCATTAAAAGTTTTTAAAAGGCAAAGGACTCCTGATGCAACATCTTAAAATAGCTTTTTTGTTTTGTAGGAACAGCTACAGAATTGTTCAGCTAACCACTTCTTTGCAGCAGAAAGAGGTTTGGGGCTAAACATACATTTAAGGGAAAATAACAGAAAAACAATTGTTGAAACTCTTTATATTCTAAACAAATGTTTTTGCATCTGTCATGTTCATTTAATAGCCACAAATTGGGAGAAGGGGTGGGCCTTAACCTTTTACATTCAGAGCCTATTCCTGATATTTCTAATTAATTTCTCCCCTTGGATACTATAATCTTGCTAAATCATGACTTAATGCCTAACCGGAGCCTGGCTGAGCTAGCTCACTGTCGAAGCTGTCTGGATTAATTTCCTGTTACAATGTTTGTTTTCTTTTGAAAAAAATTCTAATTAACAACAACAAAAAAAATGGGTCAACAAGCCAGTAAATATTTAAACAAGTGTCGCTTTTTATTTGCAGAGTTGTGTGGGAAGGGCTGGCAACTGAGGAACAAATTACAGAGAGGTACCCTCTCCCAGTCTTGAACTTGCCGTATTAATTTGTGATCCCAGCCTTTCTGAGATGTAGGCTCTGTGATTTGGTTCCCTTTCACCCCAGCCTATCCCTGTTTTCTGAAAGTGGTGTGTGGCAAGGAGTTTCTTTTATTCAAGAGAAATGAATTTGCATTAATTTGTTTGATTAAACTTGAGAATGTCTTCCTAGTCTTAGGATATTCTGAACTCCGCTCCATCCGGCCACAGGAGGTTCCAACACCAGCCCTAGTGATCTCTGGTTTAGAATATCAGGAGGGCCTTTATGGGACAAAGAAAGAGGATATTTTGTCTGTTTATTCTCTTCTTCAAGTGCAAAAAAAAAAAAAAAAAAGAGAGACCAGAACAGTTTGAAACTTTGCTCCACTCAAGCAGCCAGGACAACCAAAACCTGCCAGATGTATTTTGGTGTTTTTTGTTTGTTTGTTTGTTTGTTTCTGTCTTTTTGCTTTTGAACCATAATCCATTCATGCCACACAGTCTCTGAACTCTCTAATGGCTTTCTATTTCTCAGAATAAAATATGAACAACTCATGTGGCTGACCTGGTCCTGTGAGACCCAGCCCTTGGACCACCTCCGTGACTCTCCAACGTCCCCAGCACCGCATGGGCACTGAGCAGCTCCATTTGGCTCACTTGCTCCAGCTGTTTTTGTCTGGAACCCCAACCCCTCAGAGATCCACAGACCTTCCTGACTTCATTCCAGTGTCGCCTCCTCCGAGAAGCTTCTCCTGGCCATCGCAACCTCTTCCCTTCTCATGCCCCTGCCCACTTTGTAATATTCAGAGCACTCCTTACCTCCCGAATTTTAAGCATTAACTTGTATTTTTGATTCTGTTCTGCCTCCCCCTGACTAGGATGCTGCATAAAGGCAGAGACTTTGTTCATTGCTGTATCCCCAGCAGCTAGAGCTGTTCCTGCTGTTCCAGGTACATAGTCAGTGATCAGTAACTATTTGCTCACCGAATGAATGGAAAGTCAACATCTGCGTTACTAGTACCAGCTCTTGATCTAGATTGAAGCAGACTGTAACATCTTGGGCAGCTCCAGGGCACCTGGGTATCAGGCAATGCGAGTTCCTCTCCCTTCTCAAAGGTGAACTGAAGAGTCCTGCTGGGGCCACTGTCCCCAGGGCTGGAATGTTCTGTCTCAGATCCAAGGCCCAGGGGAGTTCTGCAGAGAGGAGCTGAGAAGAGATTTAACCTCTCAGGTTGAGCTGGGCAGAAGGAAAGCTGAATGAGCCCTTCTCTATTCAGACGCTCACCTGTGAGCCCACTGTCTTTCCCGGCACAGGGTTTCTCAGCCTGTACACTGTCAACATCGGGGACTAGACCATTCTTTGTTGTGGGGGTCTGTCCTGTAACTGTAGGATGTTTAGCTGTGTCTCCAGTCTCTACTCACTAGAAGCCAGTAGCTCCCTCCTCCCCTGTTGTAACAACAACCAACAAGGTCTCCAGACAGTGCTACTTCTGTTTGGGAACCACAGTCTGGTAACTAAGAGATGCAATTACAGGCCCCGAGACGAAGCAGCATTTTCCAAATCATTCCAGATTCAGCCATGGAATGGGCGGTACTGAGACAGAGAACTATAGGATTTACAAATTCGAAATGGCTTTACAGATCCTCTGACTCAGTGGGTGTTGAGTTTCTGATTTTGCCTCTTAGGTACAATAGTAAAAGCTGACCGCTCTGGTTGACCTTTGAGGCTTTCTTCCTGTCCCCCTTCTCTACCCCACTCACCCTCCCACCTCACCTGGAGGCACTGCCTCAAGAATCGGGCTCCAACAAACACAGATGGGAAACCATCAACACCTGCTCTGCGCAGCTGAGGAGAAGGAGGCCACCAAGAGGTCACACTCAAACAAGAAGGAAGTCTAGGGCAGTCCTCAGATTCCTTCCTCCCATCTGGACTTCCAGCCCGCTTTTTTTCCCACCACATTTGGCAGATCACTTAGTTTCTCAGAGTATTTTGGGTGCTGTAAATACCTCAATGGATCCACAGAGAGCTGGGAATCAAGCAGAAAAATGGCCTGAGAAGATCCATCTACAGCTGCCATTAGAACAAAGGCGAGGATGGGACTTTGGGGACTGGCCACTCAGGGTGGGCCAGGCCAAGGCATGACCTAGCTGTGACAGGGCCCTGGGTCATGGGCTGCGGGGACACCGTATAACAAGGTGGAAGGAACCAATAGGTCCAGATGGGGAAGGTGCTGGCTGTCATTGTCCATGACCCAGAGCCACCACCACCAGAAGAGGTTGTTTTGTTTCATTTTGTTTTTGCTTTCTTGTTTACAGCCACCAACTTGAACTTGCTGTCTCCCTTCCTCTGGGCCCTGCCTTTCCCTTCCTTAAAATAGCACCTTGGGAGAATCTTCTCCCATCAGCAGATGATAGACGGTTTCTGCAAAGTGTTAATAGAGCCAAGAGGCTGTCTGGAAATCCATTCCATTGGATATTAAGAAATGTATTTTCCTGATTTATTGTCAGGCTAGGCAGGGTTGTCTGAGAGGCGAGGAACCAATGGGGATATCCATTTTGACTAATGATTAATTATTACATCTAAAGTGATGTTTTCCTATCAACTGATAGGCTGGAAGAATAGACTCCAGTTTGCTAGGTTAGCACCATGGGTCACAGATGTCGCCTCTGCATTTTCAGATTGTATTATCCATTACAGACAGCACCTTCTCATTGAAAAAACATAATTTGTTGTTCTCGGAGACAAAAAAGAAACAAAAACCCTGACATTTCCCATGCAAGCCAAAGATCAACATCACTGCCCACGGCCGCATATGGAAGTACATTAGGAACCAGTGCCCTGAACCAAGGCCACCAGCCGGCTGGTGCCCAGAGAGATGTAGGAGGCAGTGACTTCTGATCTTTATTATGCAAATGTACAGCCCCAGGAGCCAGGCTGTTTAACCTCATCAGAGGAAATGTCACTGATCATTTCAAGCTCCAATTGTAGCACAAGCATTAGTACTATTATGTTATTATTATTATTATTTGTAGGGCATATGTAAGCCGGGGCCCTCTGATTAAGCAGTCCCTACTTGCTCAGACCCTTTGGGATGGAAAATTGGTTCCTTTTGATAATAAAAAAGAAACAAACAAGCAAAAGGTCTCTTGTCTCTTTCTAGTGTTGATGAGTGGGGCACTTTCCAGCCTGGTATCCAGCAGGCCTGGCTGAAAACCACCAGTGGGGGTGCCACAGCTGTTCACCTCCAGACACACAAGGACAGGCTGCCTTCTCTCTCCTCCAGGTCTTGTGCCCCAGCGGCTGCTAATGGAAGCCCAGTGTGGAAATCAACCAGAGCACAGCTCCTCCAGCTCGCTTCGCTCTCTTTTCCTGGGGCCTCTGGCCCCACTTCCCTGAAGTCCTGGGCAGCTGGGAATGCAGGTTGAACACCACTGCTCCCAGTAACCTGTTTTTCTCTAGATCTGGGTTGTTTAGTTGGCGCCAGATCAATAATCCCACCAAGGTGACCCCGGTGTCTTCCTTTGTTTGCCTGGGAAAGCTGGGGGACCCCAGGCCTTTCAGGGGAGGGGAGGCTCACACCCTCAGGCTGCCCTCTATAGGCAGCCCATGGGGGCGGAGGTGGGGGTTGTTATCTCTCTCCACCAGCCCTGGAGGAATAGTCAAGGGTCACTGCTGGACTTCTGGTGGCCTTTTCTTCCTTCCTGCTCTGCTCAGGGTCAGTGATGAGTTTTGCATACGTGGAGGGTGACCTTTTCCCACAGTCAGGAGACCTGTCTCTTTGGCTGCTGGATGAGAGGTACCTCACGAAGGGAAACTGAGGAGGAACACTGGGTGCGGGCTTAGATCTGAGTTGGTTTGGTGCAGAAGCAGCTGGTCAGCATCACTTCCGGCCAAGGGATTCTGAAATTGACCGCCCTCTCTGTGGACCCCTGCCAAGAGCGGGTGAAGCAACACACTTGATCGTGAGTGTAACCAGCGTGCTGGGTTGGTCCCTCCTGTACTCTGAGACAGAGGAGCAGCAGTGAGTGTACTGTTAACCCGCTTGAGACAGAGCAGCGTGCCTCTGAGAAACCTCCAAGCTGAGAGAGATTTCAAAGAAAAAAAATTATTTAGGAGTACATTTAGTTTAATTCAAACCTTGACAGTGCTACCAATGAACTCGGACATAATTTACTTGACAGATGTGTTGTGAGCAGTAAATCTCAGGGCTCTATTTGAAATCCTGAGCTCTTCGGAGGCACAGACCGCATTTTCTTCATCTTTGCATTCTCAAGTCCCAATGCAGTATAGGTGCTTAGGTGTAACGTTCTCGGAGGGGTCTTCCCCAACACTTCATCTAGGCAGGCATCCCCTTGTTATTCAGTATACTCTGCTAGTTTCCGCCATAGCCTCAAAATCATACCTTTGCTTGTACATTGTCTATCTCCATGCTAGAATGCAATTTCCACGAGATCAGAGCCTTGTCTGTCCAGACAAGTGGTCAGTCCAGAACAGTGCCTGGTACCAATCAGGTAATCCAAAGACATTTGTTGAAGGCCGAAATAAATGAATGACAGCTGTTTTATGACTACTCATTAACGTAGTGGCAGTGTTTACAAGATGATTTGGAATCCAACTCGTGTCAGATGATCTTTGATCATTTTGGGGAAGCTCACCTAAAAGAGGGAGGGTGGTCAGAAGTCCCCTGACTTGCCTGGTCCCAGAATTCTGCCCGGGGGGCCTTTACTCAGACCTGATGATTTCCTCCCGCCTCCTCCGCTAGGGGGCCCTTCATGCTGAGCTGAGCAGAGTGGACGGGGTTTTACGACGTGGACGAGGGTGGCCTTGGAGTCTGAACTGGGATCCTTTAGCGGGGAGCATGGTGGGGCCACACCCTCCCCCCTGGGCTCTGCGCCTCTGAAAGGCTCCAGACGGGTCAGGCTCTGCGCCAAGCCGCTCGGTTCCAGTGGGAAAGCTGACCTTGGCCAGGAAGAACCAGGAAGAGGCACAAATGACTCATTGTCCCACATCCTCCAAGGTAAAAACCCTGCAGTGTGTGTGGCCTTTGGGGCTGGACATTGTTGCAGCCTTGGCTCCCTCTGCAGCCAAAATAAAAGCCCTGGGCCAGAAGCACAGTCTCGGCTGAGCTATACAATCAATGAATCTCTTCCATCGTCCCATTCCGCACGCTTCCCTGCGTTTGGTTTCAAAATACCGTACATGTAACATTATGATGTCCAGTTCCAAAAGTAGAGCGCGATTTCCTTTTAAAGACTCAAGGCAGCCTTCATCGCCAATCAAGGCAATGTGACATTTTATGGACTTGTGGAAGAAATCTGATATGTGTTCAGATCACGTGGGAAGGAGGTCTCCCTGGAACGTGCTTTCTTTTTACTCAGAAGTTTGGGATCCAAGTCACTATCTGTGAGCCGTGCTACTTCCTTCGGATATCCACTAGAGGGCACTCTTGGAAAATATTTATAAATACATATTTTATTGCTCTGTCTAGGAAATGCTGCTTTTAAAATGAACGTGGAAAAAAAAAGAAAAGAAAAGAAAACCAGTCCGTCCAAATTTCAGGGCAAGCCCTTTGCTTTCACTTGGAACTATTCCGAATTGTTCCAGAAGAGCAGCTAGAGAGGAAGCTGGAGCGCACACAGGCAGCTGCTTCCCTCATCCCCTGTCCTTTTGTCCACATGGGATGCAGCTGGCCAAGCTGTGACACTGGCCCACTGGCCACAGCCCAAGGCCCCTCTG
Organism: Furipterus horrens; assembly: GCF_987537825.1. Lineage (NCBI taxonomy): Eukaryota > Metazoa > Chordata > Mammalia > Chiroptera > Furipteridae > Furipterus > Furipterus horrens. The sequence goes on from NW_028327180.1 coordinate 14,612,811, forward strand.
CTCCTCGGGGCGCCAGCCCTGCACACAGGAGGACCACCTGGGAAAGGGGCTGCAAGATGCTGAATTTGGAGGCCTCTGGTTTGAGTTCAGCCTTTGCTGAGATCCCCTCAAAAAATTCTCGTCTTCTGCCCTTTCCTCCCAAGCGACCAGTGGCCGGAAATCCTCAGAAAAGTGCCAGGAAGGGTCAGAGGGGCAGCTGGGGCGGCGAACAATTAAAAATAGGGCTTCCGGGCAGGCAGCCATGGAGATCTCGCTCGATATGTAAATAAGTGTAAATAAGACCCAGTCCTGGAGCTGGGAGGATTCCGTGAGCAGCATTTTTGTGTAGCCAGGGCTGTCCAGGGCGGTGAGCGGCCTCACAGCCCAATTTAGAAAAACCACCTTTTTTTCCACCCAAGAAGAAAATAGTTCTATTGAGTTCCATTGGTGGCGGCGGCGGCGGTGGTGGTGTGTGCGGGGCAGGGTGGGGGGAAGGGGGGTGTCGTCTTACGACTTAGATTTCTTGTTCAATGAATAGAAGACTGCCCATGGATAAATCAGAACTGCTCTTTAACCACTAAAACCTTAATTCTAAGGCATATTTGACACAAAGTACTCAATTCTTCCATCCCTGATGTTTGTAGCACCATGTAGAGTTGACATCATCCACTCTTCGTCACTGACCTCATTTCATCCTGGAAGCAGCTCCGTAAGGTGGGTGTCCCCCTCGTCGTCATCCCATTTCAGAGGGGCACGCCTGCTGCAGTGGCGGGGCCAGGGTAGGTCATTTTCTTCCTTAATGTTTCATGGAACACCTGCCAGGTACCAGGCTGAGCGCCAGGTGCGTATGGGAGGCTGCTTTTTGCCCTTCCTCACAAACAGCCTCTCTACACGTCAAGACAAGCAAGCCCTTTCCTTCACTCGGGCCCGTTCTCCCAGAAACACGTCAGAGAGGCAGCCCCTTCCTCTTGTTCACACTCTGCTTGGGCTGGGCCAGCAGGGGGCGCCCTTTCCCCGGGCGCCCCACTTGCTGGAAGATCAGGGCTAGTCCCGACGCCCTGGGCCACAGGTTGCTTCATTCAGATTCCTCCTGACATCTGGGTGCCATTCCCCTCTGCTGACCTTGACCCTTCTGTGCACTCCCCCATGTGGGCAGCCGGGCTGGCCTCGGAGGGCGTCTGTGTCCAGGGGGTGTGCACTACAGGCCTCTTGTTCTCTATTTCATAACCATACACACAGGTGCACATGTGCATCTGTGCACAGGGACATGGCTTTGAACCCAGCTCCTGTGTGTCAGCGAGGGTGACACTGTATGCCATCACAGCGACTGTGCCTGTGGACAGAGCCCCTCCTCCATCCCCAAATCCAGATGCAGTGCGGACTCTGCATTAAACAGCAGCAGATACAGTCTGGGTTGTCTCTATTAAACACCAGCGTGCCTAACAGAGTGGGAGCAGGAAGAAAAATGCAAATTGGGAATTTGGGGGCTTCTTTCTGCTTCAGGAAATTCTGAGGCGGGGAGGTGAGAGGATTGGGGAAGCAAGAAAGTCAGGAGCAAAGGCTTTGGCTTGATGCAAGCAGCCCTGAGTGCTGGGCCTCTCCTGTCGCTCCAGTCTCTTCTCTCCAATTCTACCAAACAAAGAGCGAGACTGAGCTCAGGGTTGGGGGTCCTGCTCCCGTCTGAGCTGTGCTGGAGGGACACAGAGAAAGGAGGAGGAGGCAGGTTTACCGGGGATGGAAATGTTGTGGCAGAGGGCTCTCTGGTTTTTGCTCCTAGACATGGCTCAGAAGGTCCCTCCATACCCCTTGGCCAGGTTCCCAGAAGCCAGGTGAACTCTGGCGTCATGGGACTTGTTTCTGATATCCTAGAGGGCCGGCCATCTAGACTAATTGTAATTTGACTGATTCCAGGAACAGAAGGGACTATGCTGTCTGCCCCCTGCTGGCCTAGGGAATCCGCAGACAGCAAACTCTCTGGGATGGACCCACACAGACAAGTGGGCTGGTTCTGTCCATCCAGAGCCGTTGAGTCTTGGGAGAACTGGGTGCTTCTTAAATGACTCAGAAGGGAGGACTCTGCAGCCATCCCCAGCAGGAGTCAAAAAGAGGGCACTTCTTTTTTTTAAATTTTAATTTTTAGATTTTATTAATTTATTTTTAGAGGTGGGGAAGGGAGGGAGAGAAACATCAATGTGTGGTTGCCTCTCACACACCCCCAACTGGGGACCCTGCCCACAACCCAGGCGTGTGTCCTGACTGGGAATTGAACTGGTGAGTACAGGCTGGCACTCAGTTCCCGGAGCTACGCCAGCCAGAGCAAGAAGGGCGCCTTTGCCGATGAAGCTCTCCAATCTCCATGGGGCCAGGCTGCAGGTGCACAGTGCTGTCAGGTTTTGTGGCCCCTCTGCATTTGCCAGAACAATCCTGGGTGGGGTGGATGAGGAAAACCCGGTTTGTGGGTGTTCGGTAGACACTTTCTGAGGGCTTGCGTAGACACTTCCTTTCTGTGCACAGGAAGGAATGACAGATCTTTCTAAGCTTCGAATGGTTCTAAGAGGGAAGAAGTGCGATAGTAATAAAACACTCCAGAGGGAATTGTCCCCCAGCGCCCATCACCCAGAGAGCTTGGGAAAGTTGCTGTGCCTGCCTGCCCTGCCCAGAGGTCCCACACCTCCCACTGGACAGACGCAGCAGCCAGGCCCTGCCCTACCCAACCCAGCTCTGCCTATGGAAAAAAAACAACACATGTTTTTCTGTTGTGATTTTCGCCACTCTTCTTTTGGTAAAATCAGATTTTACTTTCCCTTCCAGTGTTCCGTCATTTCAAACTCCTGGTTAAACGATGTCTTCAGAGAAAAAAACCAAACCACCATACTGATAAAGTTCTCTGAAAGGGGTGAGAGGAGGGAGCTGTCAGGCCTCGTGCAGTGATGCTGAATGCAGGCTGGGCCTGACCTCTGGGACTTGGGCCACTGTCGCCTGACTTCTCCTCGGTTTCTGCGGAGTCGAAAGCTGCTTAGTGCCAAGTATGATGTGGACACTGCCTGCTGGATGGAGACAGAAACTCATTTTCCATCTCTCAGGCAGCCTGACACAGACCTCATAATGATTTTCTGTCAGGCAAGGCCTGGCTGGACTTGAACCAGTGACCTAGAGGTAAAAGGCCCTGATGGAGGGCTCTCTTTACAATAACTGGCCTGCTTGGGCCTCATGACGCCTGGCCCAGCCTTCTCTCCCTTGGATCTGCCCATGTGTTTTCCTCAGCCAGGTGAGTTTTGGTTGGATCCTAACTTAGCATTTGGAACTGAGCGGTTTATGTTCTAGAACTTGTGTCCTGGGGGAACGGAAACAAGAAGACAGGTAAAAGGCCTGTTTGACTAGTCTGGGTCTGAAAGGCATGTGCTCCTCCCAGGCTGGGTGCCTGATCCTGACCTCAGGACCTTTGCATATACATATAGGCCAAAGAGATGGCTCCCAAGGTGAAGGCCACAACAGAGATGTGCATCTGGAGGGGCACTGAGGTCTAGGGCTTTGGGTCTCAACTACTCTGGCATCAAAATTGTCATCATTATTTTTACTGATTGTTTCCATGAAAAAAAAGTCCCTTCAGGAGCATCCATAGATTAATATGATGATTCCCATTCATTGAATGATATTTAAGAGTCACATGCCACTTTCTAGAAGTAGTGTTTCAGAATCTGAAGACATCTGTCCTCCAAAATCAGAAAAAGCAACCTGGAGGCCCTTAAGGATGAAGCCATTGTTCAATAAACATTTATGAAGGTTCCTACTTGGAGGCAAGCATTCTGCCAGTTATCAGGGTTACAGAGATTAAACAAAATGGGTCCCCACTGAAGAAACTGATCACTTGCAGGGGAGGGGCATGTGGATAGTGATAATTTGGTACAATCTGTTAAGTGATAAGTTAGCAAGAGAAGGCATCCATTATACAATTGAAAACCAAGGACTGTGTCTCATAAGCTGGGGGCGGGGGGTGGGGAGGGAAGAGGGCAATGCGGCAAGAGTCCGCAGTGCCGAGGAGGAGGGAAGCCCAGGTGCTAGCAGAGTCATCATTGAGGTGGAAATCCAGACTTTGCCACTTAGAAGCTCTGGCACCTGGAACTTGGTCTCTTGGAGCCTCCATTTTCTCATCTGTAAAATGGGAATAATTACAGCCATGTCCAAAATGGTCATAAGTATTAAATGGGATAATTTATGTAAAGCATTTAGGAGAGTGTCCAGCCCGTGGCAGGTGAATGATAGATGTCAGCTAAGGGCTTCCTGGATTGAAGAAAAGCGTTTCTGGAGGGAAAGAAACACTAAGGAAGTGGAATACCTCTTAAGACAGTGGCAGTGGGATGAAGAAGGTAGGAATTAAGGAGAAGTTCTGCAGATAGAATTTGCTGACTAACTGAACATCCAAAGTGAACTGTGATGGCTGAGGGGTGGGGGGAACACTAGGCCTGGTTGCTATGCCAACATAGGAAGCAGGTTGGGGAGGTTGCTATGCCAACAGAAGAAGCTGATTTGGGGAGAACTTAGGGTAGGGAAAGAAAGAGGTTATTGACTTTTCCTCTAGGACATGTCAGTTATGGGGACCTTGAGGAGCCTCAGGCAGGAATGTCCAAATGAAATTGCAAATGTGAGCTGGAGCCACAGCTCTGGGAGTCCTTGCTGGTTTACAGAAGGTGGCTGACACCATGGGAGTGGCTCCCAAGTTCCCACCACTGGTGAGAAGGAAGACAGAAGACCAGAATTCCTGGAAATGTGAACATTAAAGGGGTGATGGGAAGGAGGGTGTCTGTAAAGGGGAGAGCCAGCTACTCCAGGGCCATGGTCACACTCAAAGTGGAAAGGGAGCATTTCAGCCTGGACACGGTCAGGACTCAAGGAACGGCCCTCCCCGAGGGCCAGAATGTCCACTCCAGGAGCAGCCCCAGAGCCCGACTCATCTCTGACAGACGTTGGTAAATCAGAATCGATATGGGGGCAGCTCAGCCCGTCAGCTGCATTCTCAGTTCTCAGCCGGGCTCAGGGCTTTGGGGAAAGTTGGGCAAAATTGCTGCATGGAGTCCTTTGGAGTAAGCAGAAAAGTGCAGACCCAGGCAGCAGGGGTGGGCCAGGAAAACCTTTCAATCCATAGTGGAAGTCAGGGCATGCTGCAACCATCTTAAAATTCAAAATCAGGTGTCTTCATTAACTGATGAAGTAGACTCCTGCCCTGGTCGCTTCCTGACCTGATTAGTGACATGTAACAAACTTCATAATAGGTCTTTCGCATAGATTAGAAAGCGTGCAGAACAGACCCTGACACCTGACTCCTCGTGTCTGACACCCACGTGCGTGCGCCATGGTTTACCCAGGTCCCATCCGTGCTGAACAGTAATAGTGGCTGCCACTTCCTGAGTTATTACCAGGTGCCAGGCACTGTGACAAATTGTTTGCGGGATTCTTCCATTCGATCCTAATAACAAACCTATGATGCTACGCAATTCTCACTTTGGCTTTGTGAGCAGAGAAGCGAAGTGGACACATGATATTTTGCTCCGTCTTCAATGTACGCAGGAATTCTTAGGGTATGGAGCTGGGGTACCGCTGAGGGGGAGGGGCATTGTCAGACTGTACCGCACAGGAGACGATAATGGCAGTGGGTCCCAGGGCAGGAGGTCATCGTAAACGTTTAGTGGTGGGAAAGATGCGGGATGCGTTCTAGCCATGTTGGCGAAGCCGGCCCAGGACACACCACGCCGCTGACACACAGAACCAGACTCCAGAACTTCCGGCACACATGGACGGGGCTGCAGGGATTTCAAGTCTGCAATAGCGAGTACCGGGGACACGACCACACCCCAGGGCTGAGGCCGGGACCTGTTTGCTCGGCCTGTTGTCTTGCTCTCCAGTGGGTTCCGAGGCCGGGTGTGTGTCTAGGTTCCTTCCTTCCTTTTGTCTGGAATTTCTGAGATGGGGGGGCTTTTGATTCGTTCCACATAAAGAGAAAAAACGTCCTTGATCAAAACCTCGGTTGCAGAAACCAGAGTTCAGAATCATTGCTCATGTCCATAATTTTAGAATACGACAACACGCGGCTCTAGGGTTATGGAGGAGTCTACTTACGGGCTAGTCATGTGGGCTCCGGCATCAAGAAAATCTCAGCTCAAATCCCAACGGCACCACTTCGAAGTAGTGAGGCTTGTACTCACTGTTAGCCTTTCTAGCCTTAGCTTCCTTACCTACACAATGGGGATAATAACGGTACATCTCCTCCGAAGGTTTTGAAAGAGTCAAATGAAAATCTGGGTAAAGAACCTAGTACGACCTCTAGCATAGAGAGACTCGCTGGGTTTGGCAGGTGTCATCTCGCGAGAGCCTGTCTGGGTCGGGTTGGTGTCATCTCGCGAGAGCCTGTCTGGGAATCCGGCTGGTATCATCTCGCGAGAGCTGGTCCTGAGCTTCCCTGCCCACCACCACCCTTAGGAACAGCTTGTTTACACCACCGAGCACTGAATATCAGCTACTGGGGCTGCAGGCCGCCAGTCCGTCTGCGTACGTGTTAATTTAGATTTGGATGTAATGGTGTAAGAATGAATCCTACGTTCCGTGGGAAGCAGCCTCCCACCCCGGTTTCTGGGAGCTTCCATTCTTCTGATCATCTCCTGCACAGAATTCCCACTTACAACTTGGTGTCTTCATTACTAGAATGTTTCATTTTCTCTCCCCTGTGTCACCTATTGGTGGAGGTTGAACCTTTTATTTCACTCCCCCACCCCACCCCGCCTTAGGAAGCTCTGGTGTCAAGCAGATTTTTACTAAAGGCTTTTGGGCGGGCGTGTTGTAGAAAGAACCACAATGGAAAACAGTATGGGGGTTCCTCAAGAAATTAAAAATAGAACAACCATATAATCCAGCAATCTCACTTTTGGTATCTTTATAATAAGAGCTCTCAAAAGCTTGAAGGTTCATGTCCTACCTATTAAGATAATTCGGAAAATAAATTGCATTTTGGGGGCACTGCCCTTTGCCAGGCACTGTGTTAGGCACAGTAGGAAAGCAGAGATGAGGACGGCGCTGGAGGAGAGACACGTAAAGGGACAACCAGACAATGCAAAGGTCTCAGGAGACTGAAGACACCTCCTAAGGGCACAACACAGGGGGCCGGCCGGGCCCTGGCTGGAAGCAGGAAGCCACTTCCAGGGAGACCAGGGCTGCTGAGCCCCGACAGCCAAACGAGCACACGAAGCTGGAGTTCCAACGAAGCAACTTGCTCATCAACGCTGGGTTTGGAAAAGGCTTTCTAAGGTTTCCTCTTTTCTATCCCTCAAGAGACTGACAAAGGCAACTAAAACTCAGATCACCTAAAATCTGCCTCTTCTCTTAGCTTTGTTTCTCTTTTGGTCTTCAACTCTGATGCTGAGAGCACATATTTCTAACAAAGAAAGCAAGGGCTGTTTTTTGGATTTTAAAATTATGATGTGGTGAAGGTATCAAGATGGATGCTTGGGAAGACCATGTATCTGTTTAACAACAAATGATATAATAGTATTTGGGTGGATCCAGATAAACCTATAGATACTTGGAAGGCACTGTGAGTGTATCTGGAATCAGGTTAAAAATAAGACACAGGTTCTCTTGTGATTTCTGAAACATCTCCTTGTTTAATCATAGAATTCTTTTCATCTTCCATTCAGTATAAATAATCCACTTCATTACTTTACCAATCCTTTTGAAAATATTTGGTATTTAGCATAAACAAACACTTAACATTAGCCAGAGGTGTGTTAGTTTTAAACAGAATAGGAAAGAATTTTTAAAAAACTCCCCACAAAATTTTAAAACTCAGAAAAGAACATATGAATAGATTAACATTATCACCCTCTAAAAAAAAAAAAATCAAATTTAATAACAGCCATTAAAAAATCTGGTGGAAAAATGGGTAAACATAAATATAATTCTAATGTACTTCTTTCATAAATACATTTAGACAAAAAATGCATAAAACAGCTTGACAGTGCATAAACATAAGAAAGTATTTTAAGACACAAATAATTACGTCCTGATAAACATGAATTAAAAATAAATTTTGATTTTGTTTTTTGTTCTTTATGGAAAAATATGCCACAGCATTTGTGTAAAATAAAAAATTGACATAAAATGTCACTTGAGTCAATAAAATTCACCATGTAAAAATTATCTGAAAACAAAACACATTTTTTTAAAAGCAAAGATTTTATAGTATTTTCAGTTGAATTTTATACCATAATCACACACCTACTATAGGTGTTTGATAGTAGAGGTAGATAAGTCGGGGAGGATCAGCATTCTAATGATAGCTTTTATGGAAACTCAGACAGACAGACTTTCACTCTGAAATTTGAAAGGAATTTATAGGAACAAAACATGAAAACCTTTCTATGCTCCATATGTAAGCATCCAAAGTATCAAGCAAAATTATTGTAGTTTCAGACACAAGTGAAAGTCTCGACAACAGAAATTCTCGACAAACGGCCTGTTTAGCATAGTTGTTTTTTGCAGAGTCTGGCACTAGCTTTGAAATGGACACTAAGGATAATTCTTCTGAAATTTATGAAATTCAATGATATTGAAATGATTCAGAAGAACCACAAGATGCGACCTGGTGTAAATTTATACTATTGACAAATTCGGTAGGTTTCTAAGGAATGATTTTTATTCTGTTGACAAAACCACACTCTGCTGGGGACAGTGTGGCCTCAGTGAGACCCTGGATGCCAATGTCGTCTGTCAAATCAAGAAGGGAGGTGTGGAGAAGATGTGACAGAACGGTGTGCAGGAAACGGAGGAAGAGTGTTCCTTTAATTCTACATGTTGCTTTATTCTCTATTTAGGTCCCATGAAAGCTCCTCCAGCCAGAGCAGAAGCAAATATTGGATACTCTTGAAAGCTGAAGCCCAACTGGGAACTAAATTCACTTGCTGTTTCGGTTAGTGAATGGTTTTGCATTTTCTGTGCCCATTTTTCTTTCCATTTGGCTAGAAAACACGTGTATCTGTAACATTCGTTTGCATCTATGACCTTTATATTTCCATTTATTCATGAGAGCGATGTGACTTAATTTTTTAAAAAATGTTGCAAACATTTTTCAAATCTGCCAAAGAAATTCTCATTAATAACTTGTCTCAAATGCCTTAAGTGGGCTTAATTCAAGGATGTAACAGGCCACTTCTGGCTAAAAGGGGCAATTTGTGCTCGGCACATCTGTGTAACAGGAAAAAATTTTATTCTCAGTTGTGGAATGTGACAATAATCCCTCATTAAGTTGCTGCTCTCAAACCGATTACAACACTTTCGTGTCTCATATTTGGCTGTTTATGAGTCTGCGCATGTGTTGGAAAACAGGAAAGAAATTATGGAAGAAAAAGAAAAGAACATATGAAGGGTGATTTTAAAAATCCTGAAAACCAAGTCCTGTAGTTTACCTCAACACCTCACTTAATTTACTCCTAACTCAAACATCAGGCCTTTTCTTTGAAGCAGCTTATAATAAATTTAAGACATAAAATATCACCATCTCTTATCATGGAACAGAGGGATTTCTGTGTGGAAACTATTTGAAGGAATGTCTACAAAAATGATGTCAAGAAATGCAGATAACTTAGGCTTTTCAGCATCTATTCAGTCTATGACCCCTGCTGAGTTGATAAGGGACATGTCACAGTTGTAGAAAAAAATGTCGCAGTAAATCAAAGTATTTGTGACTCTCAGACTTTGGAAATTTTCACTCTCATCAGAAGAGCATTTTTCTGATGGCATGACCTCATTTCGAGCAGTACAGTAACTATTTTAGAGTTGTATTGCACAGAGGTGGGGCTTTTGTCACTTACGATGACTGTTCCCTGTTTTAGGAAGAAAAGATTAAACAACTCCAAAATACTGTACCACTCCTGGCAGGAACCAAAGAAGTAGGTTTTGGAAAGAACGCTCTTGTCAAAATACATTTTTAAGGCACTTCAACAGTTATATCTTTTTTTGTGTGTAAAAAAATAAAATATGCATTGAAGCAACATTCACAAGTACAAGTCTTCAGATCTGTTTGTACATCCTGTACATATGTACATCGCTGCAGAACGAGCACTTCCTTCATTACACTGTTGGCCTCGTCAACATGACTCCCTACAAGAGGAAAACACACAGCTTAGAGTTGGACAATATCCATCAGCCCGTGAAAGCGTCAGGTAACACCGGATCATTTATGCTACTGGAAGGAGAAGAGGTCCACCCAGATGGTATTACATAACCACTGATCCAAACCTCTGGGGACAAACAGATCAGCTGCCCACCTGGCCGGCCAGCAGACTGTCATCTCCCCCAGCCTGGCCTGGCTGGGCACTAGATGGTCGCCGTGGGTCTCCATTAGTATTGTTTGCAAAGGGATAGCGGAGACCCTTATGATGGATACTTTGTGTTTATTTTTGTGCTCAAATGGGAAGGATAACATTCGAAGCCTTCTGGATTATTTTAAATTAGACAGTGGCCTCCTGGTTTGGAGTGGTTTCCGTGCAAAGGGAAAATGAACAGCATCGTCCAATCTAGTTTCCCCTTTGGAAATGCTTCTGTTACTCTGTAGAATAAATCACAGCATTTAAAAATATTTAGAAGAAAGTTTCACTCTGATTAATTTGCTGTTCACTATGACTGCATATTATTGCTAGGGTATTGGGATTTTCAAATAACTTTCTTCATTTTTTGTCAAAATTTACATGTACAAATTCTGGTCGATAATGCACACACACATTGATCCATATAAGCAAACATAGAAATGAAAGTTTTCAAAATGGATAAATAGTAAAGAAAAAGGCACTGAAGTGCTCCTCTACCAGCTCTGAGTGGAGGACCAGAGCCCGGAGTCATACCCTGCACTGAATAATAATCACTAACATTTTGTTAAATAACTGAACGAGTGACAGTGTTGGATGCGTTACCCTTTCCAGGTAGGACCCTGGGGCCCTAGGATGCTCCTTTGAAAAGTAATGTCGCATTTCCTTCCGGATGTCCTCAGGGCGTAGGGGAGGGATGTGGGGCCAAAGAACCCAGGGTCAGCCCTAACCCCAGCACTGACTGAAGCGCCCACACCCCGTGGGCAGACTGCTCGGCTCTGAGCCCGTTCCCCAGCCTGTACAACGGGGGTAGCAGAGCTGGCTACAAACAGCATTGCAGCTACTAACGAACAAGAGTGACAGTAACGACAATCTCAGCAGCTAGTGTTCATCAAACACCGGCCACATGCCCTTCCACAACTCCAAACAGTAGATATTATCATTAGTCTTTGAGGGGCAGCAACGGGGGGGACAGAGAAGTGATGTGCCCAAGGCCACCAGTGAGAGGGAGGCGGAGCCAGTCCACACTCTCGACCAGGGAAAGGCTGGGACGTGCTTTGCACCCAGACTCAACAGGGGGTAGCATGGCTGTCCTGTTTGCAGGACACTGAGGACACAGCACGGGGCATCCTGTCATTGGTGTCTCTCCTTCCTACTCATGTCCCGATAACGGTCACAACAGTGTCCAAAAAAAACGGGGTCTTGTGAAGTCCGAGCCCTGGGAAGGAGCCAGCTCTGTGGGTGCGTTTGTGGTACACGCAGCGTCGCAACTTCTCGTGAATCAACCAGCTTGTTTTACTTGGACATCGGATCCACAAATACCAAATCGGTTAACGGACTCGGAGCTAAGCGTGGTGGAACTCATACTGTGTGGGCTCCTCTGCTTTGGACATTATTCCTTTTTAAAATGCCAAACAAAGTTTTGCTGTGTGAAGACGTTATTATGTGTACAGAAAATTAAAAATAAAGTGGGCATCCTAATTAAAGCCAGGAGCTAACCTATGTAGAACGGCAGCAGGTCACAAGTGAGAGGTCAAGCGAGACAAGGGCGCGGTGCGCCGAAGGGGAGGGGAACGTGTGTTTTGAGTGAATTTCCTGAGCCTTTACCCCACTGCAGTCTGCCCTTCAATATGAGCAAATAAAAAAGATCTTTATAAACTGCATTTTAAGTGTAATTGTACCTTTTTAGCAATACAAAATATTTAACCGTCAACCTTCCTGTTCAAATTGAAATGGATCAAAGCATTATCCTTATTAGATTTAGTTACAAAAATATGTACTTTGAGAATGAGAATATGCTAGCAAAGATGAAAGGGTATGAACACCTAAGATGCAGAAACAGCATTTCAATCTGATTTGGATTCAAATAAGACCTTCCTAGAGTCTCACCTTCTGCCTTGACACCATCCAAGACTTTATGGTTGGCACCAGCACACTCCCCAGAAGGATCTGGACTGGGTGGTAGATGAGCAGAGGTACAGATATTAAGGAGAGGTGCTCATGGCCTGCAAACACTATCTTCAGCATTGGAATTCCTGATGAACAAAGAAGACAGGAAATTGAGAGGCACAGACAGTCTGTCATCAAATTCAACACATTCTCCATCAAAACGGGAACTTCGGAATAGGTCCTGGCCGCGTTCCCCTACAGGTATGCACAGAACTGAAAAGGGAAGGTCTCAAAGGAGTCACCAAATTTGCCAGTCTTTTTTTTCACTACATAAAGCTCTAAGCCCTACCTAGACCTGATGAAAGCTAAAAAGGTGGCCCGTATACGAGGGCACCAGTAACTCTCGCTGCCCATTAGCAGCCTGTCTAACAAGCAGAGAAGAGAAGACAGTGTGGAACAGAGTGGCTTCGAGGAGGCTGAAAAATACCAGAGGGGATGAAGTTCAAAGTGAATCTTTTCTTGCTTAGTCACAAAACAGTGTTGGTCTTGAGGGAGGCCTGCCTGGCACCATTTCAAAGTCCCGAAGTTCACTGTTGAGAGTCGGAAGGATATGGTCAGATACTGTATGGTACATACTGCCGTAAGTAGGAGTGCACTTTAGCCAAGTGGATGTTTATAAAGGCTTTGCCTGTTCTCACCTGGCCAAGGGTCTCAAAGAGCTATAAGCAACATTGCAAACGGCAGGTGACCTGTACGATTAGTGCTCAGCGTTTAAACCCCACGTTGAAGTTCACTGGAAGGCGGACAAGGGACTACTACTTCCTGAGGGGACCGCTCTGTCACGCCAAGGGCATGGCGCGCGCGTTCTGTAAGCACCTGACGACAGTGGGTGCCTATTAAGCTTCCATAACACAACTCAGACACTGGCAGCTTAACTGTTATTACCAATTGTTTTTATGTGGCCCAGTTGGCAGAACTGCTGTGCACGGGTGTCAGCTTTTTTCAACTAAAAAGCTCTAATAGCTGAGCTTTCTTCTTGTTTCTTTGAGAACAGCCCCTGAAAAGGACCCAAGCTGCTAAATGTGCCCGACGATGGCACATATAACTTTTTTATTATAACCCAGTGAGGGGAAGCTCTGCTTTTTCAATTATTTTTGCCTTCTAATAAATTTCAAACCTTTATGCAAAAATGTATTTCGTGGCCCGCTTCCTCTCTCATAGCCTCACACTTCACTGCTGTAAACTGAAAACACCTCACTCTTCCCAAACTATGTGTCTCTCAGAGCTTCAAAAGTACACCCTTAGATTTCTACACAGTTTCTGTCTTCTCACTGATATAAAAAAACAAAGGCTTTACTTAAAAAAATAAAACAACCAAAACAGTATGCTTAATCTGTTTATCATTGAGAAGCAGCACCTGATACTCTAGTCCTGGAAAGTTGTTATGATGAGAAAATAAGAAGACATGAATGAACTCCTGTTTCCAGGGAAGATTACTTGGTCCAAAGGGATGATGCTGAGGGACTGGGAGGTGGGCGTGGGGGTAGGGGGAAGGAGGTGAAATAAAAGTGGGGCTACAGGGAACAAATGATAGAAATATGGGAATATTTGTCTCTAAAAATGATCAGAGCAGGGGTTTCTGACCAAAAATTCGAGGACCATGGCTGCCTGGCTAAAACACCTGTGGTATCCTTTCTTGGCTAAGACTCGGGCTCTTTCACTCAGTTGATGCGGGCACAGAGGGGAAGTCGGGGGACAGTCACAGGGCTGCTGCTACCCATAAGTAAACAAGAAACTGACCGCAAGATATACAAGGTGTCTTACTGTGAGCGACAGCAGAAATCCACCTGAACGTGGTCAGACAGCAATAATAATGGTAATAACGGTTAGGGTGTCGTGAGTGCTTACCTGACGTCACGTGTTGTCTGTCACGTGCCTTCCCACATTAACTAAAGTAAGCCCCACAATAACCCCGGGAGGGGATGAACACTACTGTGTGCACCACTTCCTCATGAGGAAATGGAGACTCCCAGGCGGCGAAGTCAGTACTACAACGCAGACAGCTTAGGTCTCCAGCTCTCTGCATGCGGTTAGACGTCCAAGGCCTTCAGCTCAAGACGCGATGGGGCCTGCCGCTCCGGGAGGCAGAGCAGGGCCTGGTGTGCAAGATGCTTTCTAGGCCAGAAGTCCTTGTGGGACTGACTCACTGTCCTCGGAGGTGATCCAGTGACTTCACATGGGTGAGGAGCCAGGAACTGCGAGGATAACCGCAGCGGTGGCCAGGAAAGAGACTGAAAGACGAGCCAAGGCTGTACCCTCGAGAAGCTCCCAGTGTCCGAGTGACCCTCTACCTGCTTTGCACCCTAATACTATAATCGGGAGGAGGGCCTCTCCTGGCCCGGGCTGGCTCTTCAGCTCTGGGTTCTCATCTTCAAACACAGCCTTCTGCACACGGCTCAACAAAGGGCTGGGATTGCAGACATCCTTCCTCCGCGTCAGCCAGCTCCCTCGAAGGCTCTGCCGATGGCGGCCCCAGAGGAGGGCTACAGAAGGGCCGGGCCTGGGTGCCTGCCACCCCCAGCACCTTCAAGGGAGTGGCAGGAGTCAGCTCCAGCAAGACCCGCTCGAGCTCGGGGCCTCCATTGCCTCCTCCAAGCTTCTAGGTTTGGAGAACCCCAACTTCTTCCTTCTGCCCCTTCCCACCCCCAGCTCTGGCTACTTCCCACAGCTATTACTCCTTCATTTCCTGACTGACCCCAGTCCCCCGCTTCAGTGTTCCGCACCGTCTGCTCCTCCCTCTGTGGAAGGGTGGATTCTGTTTTCTGCCGGTCCCTGGTGACACAGCCCTCTCCTCGCTGGGCCGTGCCCTCCGGCCATGCTTGAGGAAGAGGAGGGCTCTGTGGCTGCTGTGGACATCTGCTGAATTGCACAGAGATTTCTCCTTACCCCTTCCCGCACCTCCTCGTTAGCTGTCAATCTAATTCTCTTACCACCACCCCTCCGAGTGACTAATGGTAAAAATGCGATGGAAATAGTAAGAGGAAAAAAACACACTTTAGCTCTCCAGAGCCTGGGACCCACTTCCCTTTGATGTGTCCTTGCTCGTCACTGTTATAAGGTGGATTCACAAGTCAATCACTTGGCTGGGGCGGGGGGAGTCTGGTGATTCAAGTCCCATGTTATTTGTTTGGGGGACCTTTATTTTCCCAGTCTTAAAATCCACCTTACTTTTCAATCATTCGATTAGCTACTTTTCTTTTCAAATATTGGAGTTCCGTCTCAATCTCCTATTTACTTCAACCTTTGCTTCCCTTCAGACCCCCCTACCCCCCGCCCCAACGCCCCCTCCCTGCCCCCACGCTCCTTGGCGATCCTATGGAAGCAGCAGGCTTAACCTGTCCATTCTAGGGCATCTTAGCCGTGGGTCCAGCACTATCAGGATGACAGTTGCAGAGGTCAGGCCCCTGCACTCACCACTGCACTCACCACACCATGATTTCTGACACGTGGTCACAACTGTGGCAAAATCTGATCTTCAAGTCAAATCAGAAAAAATCTGCTGTAGTTCTTGTTCCGGAAATCTGTCATGCACCGCCCTTCCATCCTCTTCACTCACACGTTGAACAGCTCACTCAATCGCTCCTTTATTCATTCGTTCATTCATTCATTCAGATGAACCTCTCTGCATTTCCCACACTACCTCCAAACAGGCTCCTCCTGGCCACGCCATTTCCTACTCTGCAACCAGAGTGACAGGTCTTGAGCACAGGTCTGATTAGGTCAAATCACACAGGAGTTAACCATGCAGCACAAGGACCTTCATGCCCTGGCCCCCATCCCTCTGTGTCTCACCATCCCCCCTCGCTTCTGCCTCTGGGCTCCAGCCAGGAAGAGAATCTGTGCTTCCTTCCTCTCCCAGCCTGGCCCGTGTGCCACACCCTCACTCCATCCCGCCTCTAGGCCTTTGCACTGGGGCTCCTTTTGCCTAGAAGACCCATCACCCACTTCTTGGCCAGCTCAATCTTTTAGTCCTTAGTTCTTAGGCAGTCTCCTCTGGGAAGTCATCCTCAAAGTCCCCAGGCTGGCCTATCCTCAAAGTCCCCAGGCTGGCCTTGAGATCTTCCTACTCTCTGTTCACCTAACCTGGGGCGATCCCAGCCCACTGTCCCGGCACTGGGTGTCAATGTCGGAGGCCTGTGTGTTTTCTGCACTAAGCGTGAAGTTTCTCAGAGTCAGAGACTATTTCTTCTTCATCTCTGAGCATTCAGTAGGTGCTCAAAGGTGAGTGTTGAATGAATGGGTTTGTATTTTTCCAGCCATCATAAAGTTACTATGCTATGACTTCAATTTTATTACATTTATTAATTAGAAAAAAAAAAGCAATGATTTAAAGAAGAAACCAAACAAACTTGCTAGGAAGAGTTTTCTTTTAAAAGTAAAATTTAGATATAGAACTCTTTTCATCTTGCTATCACTGCAGTAATATAAATGAAGGAAATTAATTTTAATGCTCCTAGGTACTGATTCTGTGTCACCGTGGTTGACAGGATCCAACTAGGCTTTATGAGATGGCATTTGACTTTATGGAAGTGAACACTAGGCATGCATTTACAATTTTACAGGGACTTTAAGCTGTCATGCTGAAAAATGTTTATAAAACATTAATCAAAAAAATGCCTCTTTAATACAATGCATTGTCTGAAAGATGTTAGAAGGCGCATATTGTAAATGGATTCCTTTTCTGACTAAAGTAATTTCCACCAGAAGCATTTCCCTACTGCTCCACCAGTACACTGTGTGGGTAGATAAAGAGCACTTGCCCAGCACATTACCGCCGGGTCCAAACACTTGGGAAATCACTAATGTACGGCGTGCCATATTTCCATGTCACACGCGACACATTCGTCTCAAATCATCCAACAGAGTTTGACACCGTGGCGGCTTCCGTAAGCACGGCTTTCAACTGACATCTGCCCGGTAGGAACTTCAAGCGCCAGCTTTCCTCTTCTAACAAGCAAGTAAGCGATTTCTTTTATCCTTGGCTTTTATTCTTTTTTCCCAGGATGGAAAGGATAAAACAATATGTACCAGAACAGTCTTACACCCCCCCATCCCGCCCTGTTTTAAATATGTTTATTTTATGTTCTCTGAATTAGAATATTCCCTTTGAGTTGCAAGTTACTACTTTCTAATGGAGGAACTGTTTTGTTTTGTTTTTTCCTTGAGAAACAGACATTCTTCTTCCTAGATTAAATATGGACCTTTATATAATTCCTACTGAAGGTTGATGTATTGTTCACAATGTAAAAATTATTGACTTTATATGATTTCAGAGTTTAATTTGCTTGTAGGTGCACAATGCTCTATCATCTATCTGTCTATCCACCTATCCATTCATTCATTTATTCATCCATCCAAAGAATACTTTTTGGGGCCTCTCCTGTGAGTTGTCGTTCTCGTGCTCTAGACATAAGGAGAAGAACATAGACAAGGTCCCTGCCTTCTTGGGGCCCTGACTACCTCAACTTTCCTCCAACTAAGGGATGAGAGTAACCCCTCCTGTCACTGGCTTACCAGTTTCTACAGTTTAAGTTTGGGGGATCATCTTTGAGCAATCCCATTAATCTTCCCACCTCTCTAGGAAATCACCAGGTTCTGTAGATTCTTTCCTCTGCCTACCATTCCCCTTCCCTCTCAGTTCTCACTGCCACCTTCCTGATTCAGTCCCTCATAAAACCAAGCCAAGATGACTCTTACAGCCTACTGACATAGCCCGTATTCGGGCTCTTCCCTTCCTCAATCTACAAATCACGGTCAGATTAATCTTCCTAAAACCTACATTAATTAAAGTCAATTCCCTGCTTAAGAATTACAATGACTTTCCAGGGCCCATTCATCAAATCCTCTACCTATTCGACTTCAGTGGAAAATGACTGTTACTCCCATTTTGTAAGTGCTGACTGTGTGCGAGGGCTTTGTCTGCATCACCTTGTTTAAGCCTTCACCAGCCCTGTGGTGGGAATTTTCCCATTTAAAGAGGAGGCACCTGAGGGCTGGAGCAGTTAAGTGACTTGTCTCCTATCATACATCCGGCAGGTGGTAGAGGCAGAATTAGACCCCAGTCTATTTACTTTTCATCACTAAGCCATGTTAACGCCATGAAACCAAACTTTCAGCTGCCAATTGCTGCCACTGGGTCAGGCCTAGCCCTTTCCTGTCTTTGTAGAAGTGCAACCCCACCTGGATCTTGTCCTTGCTCTCTAAGTGCCTACATTCTATGGGTTCGTTTGGGCTAAGCTTTATATTTTCCACCACCATGAAGGTGACCTCCCTACAGATTCCTTTTGAAAGATGAAGGCTCTCTTCCTAGTTGCATTACATAATTTAGGATTTGCTTATGTTGCCATTATTTTCTTTTGTGAGGCTTTTGTTTTCCCCTGAACATAGGCAAAGTATTATATTTTTTTCTTTTCATCTCCTGCAGTATTTAAGCACAGGACTGGTATTCAATACATAAATAATTGATTATTTAAGAATAGGTGCTAAAGTAATGTTTCCTATTGAAAAAGACAGGATATGGAACAAATACTAGTTGCTTTACTAGACTGTAAAGAGAATTGTTCACATACCCCTCGGGGAGAGGCCTGTATTTTATAGGATAAAAACAAATTTGATACGACAGGAAGGTACTGAGCTGACCTTGGAACACAAAATTTGAAATGATGATGGAACTGTGGAGTAGGAGAGGAAATATATTGAAAAACACCCTTTGTGTCTTTTGAAGTTTAATATTACACTTACTTTCTCACTTAGCTAAGAGATAGTACCCTCCAATCACCTGGACCGTTTCCCGTCTTTCAAAGATTCATGCACCTGAATTCACAGGACTTGGTTCCCATTTAACCATCTCAGACTTTTCACCGAGTTCTAGAGACAGCTGCTGGTGAATCTGTAATCTAGTTGCTTCTCTCTTTCGTTGTCATGGTGATTTCCCACTTTTGTTTAGTTTGTTCTTAGTTAGAAACGTCCATAACTTGACTACCCAAATGTCCTACACAGTGTTATTTGAACTCTCTCTCTTCGTCATTAGTGAATCTCTCAGACAAGCCCATGTTTGCCTTTAAAAGTCATTGGGATAAGCCCTGGCTGGTCTGACTCACTGGATTGAGTGCCTGCCTGTGAACCAAAAGTCATGGGGATGGATGGTCTCCCCAATCAAAATGTAACCTAGGAAGGCAGCCCGTGTCTGAGAAACATGGACACTCTTTTCTGGTGTGACTAAATGCCAATCTGTGTGTCCTCCTCTTTCCCAAAACACATACACACACACACACACACACACACACACACACACACACACACATACACACGCACACAGTTTCTCTCAGGGATAAACAGCTGCAGAAAGTCAAATTCACTGGCCAGTAGCCGGCACGGGGCTGCCCAGTGCAGCGGAAAAGCAGCCAGTACACGAGCCAGAAAGCCCTGGGCTGGAATCCCATGTCCATCATTCACCTCCTGGGTGACCTTCACGGGCAAGTCACTTAGCCTCAGTTTTCATATCTGTAAAATATATCTACTTTGCAGGTTTTTTAAAAAAGGGATAAGGGAAATAATACACAATGTCTGGAAAGCAGTTAGTCTTTATCCCCGTGAGCCAGACACTGTTGCAGGTGCAGTGAACAAATGGGCAGACGCCCCCGTCGCCATGGAGCGCGTGGTCTTACTCGTTTAACAGGGAGGGAAGACAGAGAGCACAGAGCCAGCGCCAGGCAAAGAGCCACGTCCCCCAACCACAAAATCGTGGCACAGGGCAGTGGGTGAGAAGACGCAGTGCTGCTGCCTGGAAAGAAGTCCTTAGGCAAAATGAATCCAGCAAACCCTTGTGTTATCCTAATTCTTAAGAGTGGCTAAAAGGAAAGGCCACCTGCTTCCAGGCTAACGGCATGGCTTGGCTTGCTGTCCATCAGAGAGGCCTGCTGATCAGTCCGGAGCTGCCCACGCTGTGGCCTTTTGGGGCAGGTGGTGTTCAGTCTGCACGGCCCTCAGAAGTGCATTCTGCTCGTCATCCTGGGTATTCCGGGACTTCCCCAAACCCATTCTGGAGCGGTCTGAAGACTGACAGACAAGTCAACTTCCTGCCGATTCCCTTATGAAGGGGGACAGGATGTCATAGACCAGGTGACTTGCTCTCATTCAGGCCCATCTAAATAACTGGTCTTTTGCTCCAATTCTGCACACTGCCTTACCCTTGCCACCGATCTGCATTCCACGCACTCCCGTTTCTATTGTATCTTTTCATCTTTAACTAAAAACTGCTGCTGTATTATCTTTAGCAGGACTCCGCCACAGCATCAGAACCTGATTTACTTCATGAGACACAGAAACCATTTTTGCCCTTTTTAAAAAAAGAATCATCCCAAATGAGATCCAACTAAATCATATATGCAAAGCAGAGCTCTCCTGTAGCTTTTCTCAGTGACCTAGTGATGGGTTCTGGGAACCGGAGCATTTCCAAATGGTGAACACAGAGGCCTCAGCAGCCCCTCCCAATGTCGAACAACCCCCTAGGCTAGACCTCTGGCGGAGGAACAGGATTATCTGTTATTTATCCTTAACAGATCCCTACAAATGGAATTTTAATTTCCAGCCTCTGGAGCCTGAAATATGTCCTATTCTCGTCTCCGTTAACAGCGCAGGAGAGCGAAAGCTTCCAAAGCCACACGGGTGATGTCAGCTACTGTGCTGCACAAACTGGACATTCTCTCTGCTTTCCCTGGGGGGCGCGCACACACTCCCGCCAGCCTCCCCCCACCCCAGTAGGTGGGAAGGTTTTAAAGCTTAATTTCCTCTCCGGGGTAGTCAGAGGCTTTTTAGTTATATGAAATAGATGTTTATGTAAAACTTCCTTGAGAGATGTACCCTTCCTTCATAATTGCAGAACCAGAACTCAAAAATACCCCTTTATCCAAAAGGGAGAATTAGGCCCGGAAGAGCAGGAAAATGAACAAATATAAGGGTCTAAGGCCATAATTAAGAGAAAACAATAATCTTTCCTGTAATCGTGAGCTTTAGACAACAGAAAGCAGCATTCAGGCTGCAGCCTCTGGGCCCTCACACCCACCCAAGGCTTCCGAAGCCTCGGCTACCTGTGTGTAGGGAAGGCAGAACGAGCACAGAGAATAATTACGCAGGGCTTGCTGGGCGCCAGGCACCGTTGTGAGAGCGTGCAAACATCGACTCGTTCGCTCAGATCTACAATGTGAGTAAAGCTGCCATGATTATCTCCATTTTCCAGATAAGGAAACTGAGGCAGTGCATGATAACAAACTTCCCCAAGGCCCACGCAGCTCGGGACAGGCTGTGAATGGAGACACTGGCTCTGTGCCTGCAATGCCTGAGTGACGCTTTGCCAGAGTCCTTAGGAACCCTAGAGAGAAGAGATGCTTGATAACACTAGCGTAGAATAATAGAAGGTGAAAACCTAAGAATAATATTTATGCGAGAAACGTCTGAAAGGAAGAGAGGCACTCCTTTCTACAAAGGTACCTACGTGGCTGACTTTTGACTCGCTGGGAATAGAAGTTGGTTGATGGCCATTTTGGGCCCATTAGGAAAATTAAGGACCGTGTTTTTGTCTTCAGTTACCTGGGCTATAATCGCACCACTTTGCTGAAAGTTTTCTGTAAATAAAGATGCAAAATAGACCCAAATGAGCAGCTGGTGTTACTTCTGTTTTGAAACATCCAAGGTCTGATTGGAAAGGATGTTTAATGAATGGCCTGCGCTGGCTCACCAGATGCTGAAATGAAACATTTAACTCTACCAATTGAAGGTTTCTGCCTCGGAAGATTAGGTACACCCTCACCTGTCGGAAAGCATTGTAGGAGTAATTAGCAAACGGGGAATTCGAGAATGGATTAAAGATGAGCCAGGAGCCTTCATTCACATGCTTCTGTGTCTTCCAGGAGGACTGGCCACATTTAGGGAGACAAAAGCTGGGCAGGAAGTACAGAGATTACTGTCTTCGCTTCTCTCGCCTGTGAATGAAGAGCTGTTTGTCTTCTTAAAGAGAAAATCTGGCTTCTATTCACACCCGAGGATGTGAGAACATGAAAAATAGGAATGAGAATTTCATATGACAAAAATAAAGCAAAGTCACCAGAAGATATGTGGCGTGGCCATCAGCACAGACCTGGCCTCTCTGCTCAGCTCTGTGAAGCCTTGCTTAATGTTACAGAATTTCTTATGTGTTTTTACACAAATGAAGGAAAGCACTTGAACATGTTGAGTCCGTCAAAGAGCAGCTGATGGGCATGAGAGGCACGTTCACTGATTCTACCACCACCCTGAACTTAGTTTTCCTGAAAATTCTGCATTCATAATCCTCCTAACAGTGGACAGGGAAACTTCCAGAAGGTTTCAAAAATCTTAGTTAAGTGGTAAACGTGAGTCAGCTGTGACCCAAATGAACATTAATTACTTTTAATACACTTTTTTTTTTTTTTTTCTTTTTTAGCAACATGGCCAGTAATCACTCTATCAGGAGTTCTCTTCTTGATGGTACCATGTTTATGATGAACATGAACCTCAGAAAAGATGCCTTCTGAACTAAAAAAATAAGGCAGGTCTGATTTGGGGATTAGAAATCAGTTCTTTGTCCTTAAACCCATTTCTCTTAAGAAGGCTGACTCAGGTTTCCATGGTGTAAGCTGACTCAATGATATCCTGCTAACTAACCTGCTCCTGCCCTTTTTTATTTCTCAATGGTACAAAAATCAGGGAGTTGAGACCTCACGTAGAAGACTTTTAGGCAGAGGAAGACATTAAGAAAACCCTGGGAGCCATTTCTGGAAATAATAGTGTTTTCCTAATTTCCTCAGTTCTCCTTTCCCTCCGAATACTTAACGTATCTAATCATAACACAGAGAATTGTCGATTTCTCAAATTAGTACAAACAGATGGCCAACGGTATTAACAAACAAGTAGGTATCATCTTACCTTGTGTTTTTGCTGGGACACAGTAGGAGGTAAATGTGTGCACAGAACGTAGTCTAACCCAGTGGCCATCAGCCCCAGCTGCACGTTAGAGTCACCTGGGTGGCTTTTTAAAACCAGGACATCTGGACCTATCCTGAGAGACCCCGAGTTCATGAGGGGTCCTGGTGTCTCTGTTATTGGACAGCTCCCAGGAGATGCCAATGTGGGCCAGGTTGAGAAGCTGGGTTTGGTAATGAGGGGAGCAAGAGGACACCGGAAGCTTCTGGAAGCAGACAGATGAGCCACTGTGTGCTAGCTCTGCCATTTACTCACCATGCGAACGGGGGTGGGGGGGTGGGGGGGTGGGCAGAGTGCTTGGGTCTCTCTGAGGCTCTGTTTTTTAGTTTGGGCTGTAACAGCCGTTGTGCAGGGTTGCGGTGAGGACTAAGTAAGATGACAAGGCGGGTTATGTGCCTTACACAGTGCCTTTGGATGTCTCTGTGCATGGTTGATTTAGAATTTCATATCATTTTATTATCAAAATAACTTCACATCCTCTCTCACCTCTGGAACACCTCAGGGTTCAGTCTCGGAGCTCTTTGCCCCCTACTACCCACTTTTTAATGATGTCATCCAGTCTGATACACTGAAACACTGATACACTGAAACACTGATACACTGATACACTGAAAACTCCAGCCTGGACCAGATTCTGAACTTATAAAGCCAACTCTCCACGAGATGTTGGAAAGACATCTCCAACCTAACCTGTCTAAAACAGACCTCTTGATCTGCCCCCACATCCCCAGCCTGCTCCTCTGCAATCTTCCCCAGTCCAGGAAAGGGCAACTCTTGTCTCCTAGCCCCTCAGGCCAAATACCTAGGAATGTCTTTAGTTCTTTTTTCTCTTACACACACATCCAATTGGTTAGCAAATCCTATTAGCTCTGCAATCAAAATATATCCAGAATCCCAAGTATCTCACCATTCCACCAAAACTACTTTTGTCTGGATTAAAGACTCTTATTGGTCTTCCTGTTTCTCCCTGCAGCACCCCTTCACCCATCCAAACCACCTTTATTTAACACAGCGACCATAGAGGTCCTTTCAAAGTGAGAGCTGCATCTCGTTACCTCTCTACTTAAAAGTGTCCAATGGCCTCCCCGCTCCATGGCCAACAAGGTCTTACACAATGTTACTCGCTTCCTCTTCCGTTACTTTTTACTGCGTATCCTAAACTCTCTTCCTCCCTCATCCGGCCCCCTTGTTCTCCCTCCAGCTTGCCAAGCACATGGCTGCCTCAGGCCCCTTGCCCTCGCTGTTCCCTTTGGGTGGAATCTCCTTCCCATAAATACCCACATGGCTTGCTCCCTCTTTGCTTCAGGTCTTGGACCCAATGTCGCCTTGAAGCCTGAAACCTTCTCACCTCCACCCTGGCACTCCTGATTCTCCTTTCTGCTTTTATTTTTTTCCACAGCACTTACCACTCTCAGCCATGCCATATGCGTACGAGTTTGTCTGTTTAACTCCACTGGAAAGGAAGCGAGATAAGTTGGGAATGTTTTTGTGTTTTGTTCATTGCTGTGCCCTGTAGGGTCAAAACAGGGCCGGGCACATAGTAGGCACTAAATGAACACGTGTTGAATGAATGAATGAATCAAGTAAGTTATTTTTTTAAAGCATCTTTCATTGACACTATTGCTTCCTGCGCATTTCTACACTTGCTCTCAGTTGCAGAGCGGTTTTGTTTTTTATTAATTAATTTGTAGAAAGTTGGCTTTAGCAGTACTCAAGTACTAGTACCAGAGTAGAGTAGTACAGTAGTACTAGTACTCAAGTACTAGTGCAGAGAGCAAACCTGCAGCAAAGGCAGCTCTGGAAAGCGCCACTACTACAGCATCATCAGTGTGCTCAGCTTCAGGACAGGTGACATTCCAAAGGAGCTGGCTTCCTGGTACCCAGGAAGTCTTTTGAGTTGTGCCCAATTTTACATCTCCTGTCTCCAGGGTAACTTTTCAAAACCTAATGAGCACTTGTTGGCTTTACAAATCGGGCAGCTCACTTTATTTTCTGGTTGGAGTTATTCGGATGGGGCTCTTGATGGGGACAAGGAAGTGGTGTCACCCTCGTTCTGCAGCCACAGGTCCATCTATTCACTTAATCGCCATGAGATACATGCAAACTGGCTGATAGTGTCTGCTTCCATTACGGGAACTTCTGGGAAGAGACAGGAGCAAATAAAGAATTGGCGTGCTCCAATTCTGAAATGACAGTTGTCATTTGTCCCTCTCTGCGGCGATCTCCCAATCACAGTAAACACATGTTGTTCCAGGATGCACATTTTAGTGCCACTGGAGGCCAATGGTCTAATATGAATCATGAGCACGAAAAACAAAGTCCCCTGTGGCTGACAGCCAGGGCAGAGATGAACAGCAAGCGCTGGGAAAGGGCTGCTGTCGTCTCCTGAATGTGGCAGCGGCCTCTTCAGAAAGGACAAGCCCCAGAATGACAGAATGTGTTCCCCTCGCTTCCGGTGGCATTGCCCTTTCAGAAGTATGATCATTAATCTCTTTAGAACCACTTCTAACTAAGACAAGGTGGTTTTTACTTTGAAGCATACATGAAACCATGGAATTAAAAGTTTGCAGTGGGAGGTGCCACTGAACACCATGTGGGACGTTCCTGTCTCATTGCCCGTGAGCTGCAGGAGAACCCCCACAAGTGGGGTTCAGAGGCCATGGAACTGATGCATGTGGTGGCCCCCTCTCGCTCCTGCTCAGTCTCTGAGACCGAGCGGGCAGCACGTGGATGATGCGCCTCTTCTAGGAATTTCTAGAGGACTGCGTGCGTGATGCAAAGGACTTGAATTTGACACCAGCGACTTGGGTTTAAATCCTGACTATGCCACCTGCTGCTATGGGATCAGGTGATCTGACCCTAATGAGCTCAGTTTCCAACCTCTGTTGAAAACGAGGCTGCAATAAATATTTCAGACAGTGGTTGGAGGTTTCAGTGAGACCGTGCACACGAAGTCCCTAGTACAGTGCCATGCCTAGAGTCAGCACCCCCAAAATCATGGCTCTTCTTTCTTCTTCTTCCTTGTTTTTTTCTTCTTCTTCTCCTCCTCTTCCTTATTATTATTGTTATTATTATTAGAACCAGCATTATGAAACAGCGCTGTGGGGCTCAAACGTAGTAGTCTACAGGACAGGACAGAGTTCGGAGGGTCACCCTTAAAGAAACGCTGACCTTAGGAGGTCCCTCTGAATGACTCAAGATTCCAAAGTGAAATATTTAAGTCTTTCGAAATCAGAGAATCATTGAATGTGAGAGCTTGGAAGGCCCAAGAGATAGTCCAGTCCAAATGTTTTGTAGTTAGGAGACCACAGGGACTGATTGACACCGGTGGCCAGGCCACGGCACCAGACTTGGGGCACACTCTGAGCGTCGCAGCTCAGAGCGGTGCTGTGTCAGGCCTGGCTCGAGCCCCTGCTCCGCCACTGAGGATCCCGTGACTTGGGAAGCCTGGTTATCACTTGAGAACCTCACTTGCCTAATCTGGGGTATAACGGGGGAGCTTCTCAAAAACTTCCCTTCTCCTCCATAAAAGCATCCTCTCCTTTGTTTTAGTGGACTCACAGGTGGCCTGCCACAATCACACGTTCCGGATCGCAGATCTTTGTGCTTCCCGGATAAAACCATTTTGCTGAAGAACTACCTGGCTGACTTGCTCTTTGGGGTCAACCGGGGTGACTGTGGGAATGCCGTGAGCTGGTGCAGGTTAAGGACCTACAGGCTGGTCGTATGTAAGTTCTAGATTCTCTCTAGTGGAAAGTGCATGTGGCCAAAGAATTTTCAGTTAGGTGAGCGTTAGCGACGCGCCCACAACCTTCCTGGCAGGTTGTAAGCTGCCACACACACAGGTATTTTTTAACTCAACGTGCATTAGCAGCCAAGCACAAAAACAGTTTAGGCAACCTACCCCGTGAGCTCAAAGGCCCAGCTCTGGCCTCCCGTGTGCTCTCCCTGGCACCTTGCCCGAGCGGGTCTCTCCACGGAGGCGCAGCTCCGTGCTGCAGCGGGATCTGGGACCTGGCAGTGGGCCTCGGGCAGCCACTGGTCCTCCTCACAGCAGCTGGGCACAACCCCGGGCAGGAAGCTACCGCCCTGCACAGCCCGGAGGGTTCCTGGGCCGACGACGGAACTGCCTAGATTCTCTTCGCTAGAAGAAATGTCTCCCAAGTTCTCAAGCAGTCTATGTATTAATGAGTCCATTTATTCCATGTGTCATGGAAAGTAACGAGTAAGTTCATCAATAAAATCTATTTCTGAATTCATTATGTTAACCTGTGGGGTTGGTGGAGATAAAGATAAGAAGAGCATTTGTTGTAGCTGCTCTGGGATATTTCCTTACTGATAAAATAGTAGTTGGACGCCCCAGTGAGAATTTTCCATTTGAGCAGCTGTCTGTCTCTGGTGGTGAAGTCTAAACTAACTAGTACAATCACACACCACACTGTCAACACAACAGTATTTCCAAGTAAATTACATCATATAATAAGCACTTGGCACAGTGTTTGTCTATTAAGTACTCAATTAATGTTAGTTGTTACTAGTCTTACTGTTGAAAAACGTAATGAATAGAGAATTTTAAAAACAAATCAATAAAAGGTATAGAAACTCTGTGACAGAAGCTGAATTAGTAAAATCTAAATGGAGGTGATCTTTTACCACAAATCAAGAATTACCCTGAGTTAATTTCTCTCTGGTTCCTACGTGATATCAGAAATCTGGGTTAAAGTCCAGTGAAAAGGCAGTAGCAGAAGCCCAGGCCCACACAGTAGCTGTTTGAGGAAGAGGGTAAAATCTGGCCTAGGAAACGTGGATGAGAAGTGTGGGGTGCTTGGGCCACTGGGCGTCCAGGAGAACATCTCCTAACACATCGCCAAGGTGATGGGTACTAGAGGGTCAGCCTGGGGATCCCCCAGAGAGGTGTGATTCTCTTTGATTACGCACTTGCTGCCTGGAACCAGGGCACTTCCTAAAGTTTTATCACAAAGTCTAGACGTACTAGCGGTGATTTTCAGACACCAAATTCTGAATCAAAATTCAAAACAATACAGTCCAGAGACCTCAGAGGAACCAACGTGTATCACTTTGTCAAGAACTTACACCTCTCTTTATGTGGATCAGTGAACAGCACCACACGACGGCCACTCCCACCTTTCTTGAGCATGGCAGTGCAGTCTCCTGGGTCCTTTATTCCAGGGGCATCTTTAAGAATCTGTGAAATGGCAGGTGCCCCCAAACTGCCATTCCTTCCAGAACTGTAACTCTGGGGCGAACTGCAGGACAGAAACATTCACGGCCCTGCCCCAGAGACAAACGTCTGTCTTCTGTCCTTGCTCTGCATTTCTGTTTCCACTTTAACAGTTCGCTGTCAAACAGCTAGCTCTTAGTTTGCAGGAATGGTGCACGGAAGGTGCTGCCTCACAAAAGGTGATGGCTGGCTCATTGGGACACAGCTTTTTGTTAATAAAGACAGTGAAAGGGGTGAGTGCCCGTTTGTGCCTGGGCCACGTGGAAATCGATGTTTAGGGAAAAATTCTAGATGTTAAGTACTTTAAAATCACCTTATAACCAGCGGTGCAATCAGAAGTAATTTTCTTTCTTAAACAACTGATAAAACAATTCAAACCCACGCTGAGACTGCACAATTATGTATAATACTTGGAATCAGTGGAGCAATTTTGGGTCTTCTATGTGCTTTTGTATCCTATTATCTGATGCAGTGGTAGAAGTTCGCCAGGCCAGAAGCCAGTCTCTACATGACCTGGGATAAGTGCTTAATTTTTTCCTATGCTTTCATTTCTCTGTATGCAAAATAAGATAATTACTGACTTGATAGTATTCTACCTGGTTCAGGTAACATGACTTAATGGGTTAAGTGCTGTTAAAAAGTGCTTCCCAACTGTAGGAAGGGTAGTTTTATTAAGATAATAGTCTTTAGGCGCCAAGTGGAATTACAGATAAGCCTTAGGAAAAAAGAAAAACAGAAAGGCAAACTTCCGGTTTTTCATTCCATTTGCTCTTGAGAAAATAACCTAAATGGTATTAAATGATGCTTTCAGCCCAAGTTGCAGGTAATTGTTTAGCACTCTTGAAAAGCTTCCAAGTAAAACTGAACACAAGAACCTTTTCAGATTTTGTTTCTCCTATGAAAACCTTTGGAGAGTGTGATGATAATTTTTAATCTCTTTAGAAAGACGCAACAGCCCTATTTCCTTTTGTGCAATATTGCAACATTATTTACAGAACTGTTCCTTTTAAGAACGTGTTTCCTTTCCGGGTATGGCAGGGAGGCTGTTGTTGTCTTACAGAGGAAGTGTCAGCCACTGGGCACATTACAGCTGAGGAAAGGAAGGCCAATGGCAGTGAAGTGATGTGCTCCAACTTTTGGGAAGAGAACTGAAACTTGACTCCTGACGAGAATCAGGTCTGTGTTCTCTCTACTCTTTCCAGAATCTGATGTCTATGAAAAAGCTATATTCTTTTTGCATAATGCATAGTTTCTTGTCAGAGTTCAGCCACAGACTCGAAATGAAGTATAAATGTCGTGAGGAATAGCCGCTTGGTTCGCCTTTGCACAGAAGAGTCTTATGAGTGGAGAGGCACATAGTGGGCTTCTAATAAACGCCGATCATGACACTCTATTTAAAATTTAAATAGCTGGCTTTCAACTGAGAAATGGTTTTGGAAATGAGAAACAAGCGGGAGTCTCACAAGTGACTTCCCAACAGTCAGCTGACATGTTCTTAGGGCACATGCTTTCATTTTGCGATTTGAAAACACTAAAAACTAATATAAAGATACACTTAAGGATATAAAACATCCTGAAACATTCTCTTTCCAGGTAGAGTAAGACAGTTTTCTACTTCTATTAGAACTCTAGATAAGCAAAATGATTCGAATACTCAAGAGAAAAAGATGAATAAAATAAAAACGAAGCACTAATTCCACAGGGTGTCTTGGGTCGAATTTCTTTCTTGATGAGATCTATTGACCGACTGTGCACTGAGCCATTGTTAACTGAGGTACAAGCTGTTCTGCATTCAATCTCTGCTATGTACACTGTCTTCTCATTACCATACAAATATCAGCATCAAGCTAGAGATGGCTGTGGGAGAGTGCATGGCTTTTGCGGCACCCCACAGCAAGGGATGCTGTTCTGACAAAATGTGAAATTATGTCCAGCCCTGAGCTGAAACTGTAGGAGCATGGCCACCAAGCCCAACAGTGTTGTTTTAGATGCAGCGCGGTGATAGCGCTGTCCTTCCTCAGGCCTCCTCTTTCTTCCTGAATGAACTCCAGGGAATGGCATCATGTCAGGCTTTCCAGATGGATTATGTGAAGCCATAGCTCAATGTCATTTTCAATAGGAAGCCTCATAATTAAAGGTCAAATAGTCACTTCATCTGCAATCAATCAATAGAAAAAGTACTAATACAAAGAACTAATCAATCAATGGCAAAGGCACTAATAAAAGCAATGAATCAAATCCAGCATGTGTGTAGGTGCAAGTACATGGAAGAGATCGAGACGGGGCAAAAGCAAGAACAATAAAATAAACTGAAAGTGTATTAACAAGAGAATATTCAGAAGGCTTCTCAAGCAAGAGTTTTCGCCTTTGGTTCTGTGGTTACATGGGTATCAGTTGACCTGCAATGGTTATTCTTAAAATACAAAGAATGGATGTAATAGTGAATGGAGTTTCTTAAGTATTCTATTTGAGATGTGTGTGTGTGTGTGTGTGTGTGTGTGTGTGTAAAACCTATAGAAGAATACTATGATACTGATTGCAAAAGAGATAGATATATTTTCTAAATACCAAGTAGGTATAATATAGTTCATCTATGTCTGACAGGTGAGAGAAAGTACAACTCCAGATAAAATTACTTGAAATTTCCTCCTTTCTGAAATATGTATTCATCACACTTAGTGTGATGTTCTTTCATTGCCATGCATATTTGAAGTTGCATTAGGATATTCTTACCCATGCAGATAAGAATTTGCATTAGGTCAGTGCAGGATGCATCCTCTGTACCAGTAATGTCAGGTCACCACGAGACAGAAACATGGACTGGATCTCGTGAAAACTGATACAGTAAACTTGCAGGGATGAACACGGCCATTCCAGCAGTAGGATCCAAACCCCCCTTGTTCTATGTGAAACTAAGGGCGCTCCTGGGACAGGGGTGATCATGTCACCTCTCCGAGACAGGCGAAGCAGCAAAGAGGCCCTAATTATAAATGCTATGGCCAGGAGACTGCAGGAGGGAAGCCAGGTATGTTCAAAGCATGATAAAGTAGTCAAGTTGTAACTAAAAGTCCCTAGTCTAAGAGCTAAGGAAATGAGACCTGGGGAGGTATCAGAGGAAGAGTCAGGATGGCTATTTAAATTTTATAGTTTCAAGAGAGATTAAATCTGTCATATTATAGAAGTAACTAAGGATTTATACTACATGGTTACTTACATAATTACCCTAGTATCATATGAGTAAACACTACAAAGGCAAACAAGATCCAAGTCGACCCAACCCTTTTAAACAAAACAGCTACATCTGATTGGCTTTTGAGCACCTGTTAGTCTGAAACTTAGTCTTCAGAAGCATCAGGTACAGAAGAGTATGGCTTTGGGATTAAGAAAAAAGAAGAGACAAAAAGAAAGAGTGAGTATGTGTTTGGCTTACAGAAAAGAAGACCACTAATAGTGCAGGAGTACGCTTTTGGGTAGAGCTCTTTGTTTGGCACAGCTAGCTCCAGCACAGGACATCAAGAAGAAACCAGAGTCAATTTTGATGTTCCTGACAAAAGCAACCCCTTAGTGGTGGGTTGGGTTCAAAGCCTAAGGCCCAAATGCTCAAGTGCACGAGCTGCGGCCATGGCTCAGCCACCTGCCCGAGGACCAGGCTCATTTGATCCCTGAGTTGGGATGTCTGAGGAATCTGGTGGCACCTGCCTCTGGACTTGCTACCTTCATAACAGCCCCTTACTTTTTAGGAGACCTGGAAGGACATCCAGACATCACATCACAATAACCACATGGGGGAAAACGTGTAAGATGATTTCTTTGAGGTCAACGATGAAAACTGCACCTGTTACATGAAAATCTACAAAACAGGAGACTGGAACCCTGGACCTGGTAACAGAGTCATAAATACTACCGTCAGAAAATAACTAATACCAAGAGCTACCACTCAAAGAGTCTCTGCTGTGTGCCAGCAGCGCGCCTCACTCTCTCAGGGGGTCATCTCATTTAATTCACAGCAACTTACATGCATTCTGGCATGGACCGATCACCAATTATGCATAAGTACTGTGCTAGGTACTTAACATATTTTATTTTCAATCTTCATAAATGCCTCACATAGTGAGGATTATACTTCCCCATTTTACAGATGAGAAAGCTAAGGTTCAGGGAAGTTAGATAATTTGTCCAGGGTCACAAAATCAGGACTGGAATGTGGCTTTCAAAGCTCCTTCAACTTCAATTTGATGATGATTATAAAGAAAACCTACCAAACATACTGCAATGTGTGAACATTCTACATCGAAAACCTTTTATGAGAAATGAAAAGGTTTTTTAGGCCCCCGAAAATTGGTTCAATCATAGAAGGGTTTTTCAAAGCAATGAATGACCCGTTCTCACTTTGCTGGTGTTCTTTAACAGAGTGGACAATACCCCCTTCCATTTAATTTGAAGAGTTGCTTTAATTTCACCATCGTAAGATGTAACTGTCTGAGGGTCATATGAAATTAGTTTGTAAGTCTGTGGATCACTTACCCAGCGTGAGAGATTTGTGTGTCGAACAGAACATGATGGCCACAGTGTCTGCTGGTGTGAAGCCCGAATTATTCCTAGGGGCAAAAAAGAAAGAAAGAAGGAAAAAAAGTGCTTTATGGATACTTTTATGAAAAGCCTATTTAACGTACCCTAAATCAAAGGTAGTACCTACCTTCATATGAACATCCCTGTAATCAGTCCTGGTGACTGAAGGGATTCTATGCCCAAAATGTACAGAAGTGTCTGAATTTCTTTTTCTTTTTTCTTTTTTTGGGGGGAATCATTTCTGAGTCATTTGTCCTTAAAAAGGAGACAGTTTTAAAATTGTGTGGTAGAAGCCTCGTAAGATCACACCTGTAATCAGCCCACGGTGCAGGACTTGATGAAAATCATGCAGCAAGGTCTCTGTGTGCTAAGACTCCAGGCTGCCACTGGACATCAGCCTCGTGGCTGGAAAGAGTCAATGTATCTCCAAAACTCCTCATGCAGGAGCAACATATCCTTTTGGTAGCAAACACACCCTTTTGAGAAGTACATCGTGTGTTTTAGTAGAAAGAAAAGTATCCTTTTCAGCATTTACCATAGATCAAGTGCTCTGCATGTAAAAATAGCAATTCCATAAGATAAGCATCTCAAGGAACAGACATCCCTACTTAGAGCTGAGAAAACTGAGGCATGTAGAGGCCATGTAAGTTACCCAGGGCCCCAGAGCTAGTAGCGACAGAGCCAGGATTTCAGTCAAGTCTGGCTACCATGCCTACGCTCTTAACTGCTATTTTCTACTCTTATTATATAATATGTTCAGCATAAAAAAAAACTCACTTAGTGAAAAGTCATTAAATGTTATGGGGGTCACGGTGCATATCATATTCAGATTTCCTGGTTTAGATTACAAAGATTTAGAGCACCAGGACAAAGGTTAGAAATGTAGTTACAGTTATTGTGTCCTTGGTGGGTTAGAAATGATTCCTGCCTCAGCATCAGGGGTTGAGGACACAGCGGATCTATTCATTCCCTGCCCTGAATGCAGACAGAAGTCAGCAAACGGAACGATGCCCCAGAACCTGGCTGCGTGTATATACCTGCAGACATAACAATCCATCCAGCTTTTGAGATCCCAGCATTTCCCTTAGTATCCTCCTTCTC
Source organism: Furipterus horrens (assembly GCF_987537825.1). Lineage (NCBI taxonomy): Eukaryota > Metazoa > Chordata > Mammalia > Chiroptera > Furipteridae > Furipterus > Furipterus horrens. The sequence goes on from NW_028327180.1 coordinate 14,646,999, forward strand.
ATATATAACTTTCACTGGGAAAAAGTTTTTCCCTACACGGGTCCTCACATCCTGTTTTCTTCGTTATATACTCACTGCAGGGGAGAAGGGCCCCCTCCTCACCCCTGTACATATGTTAACAGAAGAGTTAACTGGTCTTCGGTCTCCTCCCCCCTGAAAAGTCACACACACTCATGCTTCCTAAACAGTCTCGCCTCCGGCTCAATTGTTATCAAATCTGATGACAATTTCCAAACTGCGTTTCTGGTGTCTCACCTCAGTGGAGAATCCTCCATGGATATACGTCACTTGGGTATAACAAGGTTGCCTTACTGCCCCCTATTTCATTCTCATCTTTATGTTGTGATACCACTCTTATTTTTTAAACTTTGTATGATATGGCCAATATATTCCCTGACCCCTTTATTCATCACGTGATGTAGGCCTGATATGGAAGGAACTATGTGTGGTTCTGTAAACGCATGGAGCAGAGGAAGCCAGATACCATGCTTAACTGTCCTCTGTTTCAGGTAAGGAGACCGAAGCCAGGCCCACACTGGGAGGTTGTTGGTCCTATAGTTCTATTGAGACAGTCTGTCAGTCAAGAGGAGGGATCAGTAAATAAAAATGAAATATTTAAGGTTAAAAAGAGTCTTCCCCTGAAACAGGGCCGATTTATGCTCTATTTATAAAGTAACAGACCACTTCAGGTCATGGATCTTGGAGAAACCCACAGAGTAGCAGACGCGCACTCAGCCCTCCCTTCATGAAGAGGATGATGCCGATGGGGCTGAAAAACCGCAGCAGGGGCATCAATTGTTTTCTAAGCACTTTGCTGCCCATCCGGCTTCCTTCTCTGCAGTCCTATTGCGTTGCTTTTTCCACAAAGGGAACTGGAAGCATAAGAGGGTTAAACAATTCCCTTCAAGTCACGGAACTAGTAAGGAGGCTGCCCCAAATCTTAGAGATAAGCTGCCTTTGAGAAGGAAATTATTAAAAAACAAACAAACACACACCCCAAACAAAAACCACCACAAAACCTGGTGGATGAGAGCAGCTGTCTTGTTCAGTGACCTTCCCTCGGCCGTACTCTGGAGGGATGGCTTCACAGTAAAGTCAAGACAAGACGCAGAGAACTGAGAGTGCTGGCCGTTGTAATGGAATAGTAATGACTATGATCACTTTCAGTGATTAGCATCTCTATTGTGTCTGCGCACATTTTCGAAAAGAATCACATTACTATTTATTTTCCAATTCTATTTTATCTCTTTTTAATCCTGATTTTCTTTTTACCCTGGTTTTATAACTCTTTTGATCACATTGGCTTCCCCTGAGATGTTTATTTCCTTTCCTTTCCAACCGGTCTTTTTATTCTCTCTTACAAAGCTTTCCATCAGTGTTTCCCACATGGAATTTATTTTGCCTTCCTTTGCGGGACCCGCCAAGGGAGACTTGTCAGAAGGGTTTACTGGTAGACCCTCAGAATGCGGAGCAAGCAAGCTCCTCTGAGGTCTAAGCGCGCTGCGTTTAGAGGAAGAGACTTCCTTTATTCACCTCTGGACCTGCCTTTCGTCTTCGCTCATTTCAGGAGATGACCTCCTGTGTCATTAGCTGAATGGCACTAAAAAAAAATTGCCCTTACCATTAATAGCAATGTCTCTTCCTCCTCTCCTTCCCTTCCTTCCTCCCTTACCCTCCTCCCTCCCAAGGCTAAGGTAAGAGGCCCAGTGAGACTTGGGATTGAGAATGTACTGATACGGATTAAAAGGCCTACACAAATATTTGAATATTTGTTTTCTTCCTCTTCCCTTGTTAATGGTTTCTGTTGTCACTCTAGTGACATTCTAGATTTCTATGACTCTGTTATCTGCTTATCAAACTGTCTTTTATATATTTTTAAAAGGCTCTCAATGACTGCCTTCTTTTTCTAAGCTTTTTCAACTTTATTATTTTTTTTAACTTTGACAGCTTCTCAAAGTTGTAGAAAGCTTAGGTCACTGCGGATGGCTGGCTCTTGGTTTGATGAATCAACTCTCATTTCCTAGCAACTGTGACACAGAAACGTCAAAAAGGTTTCACAAAGCTAGAAATGCTAATAGGTACGACGACTGTCTCCATTTTAGAAATGAGGAAAGTGACAAAAGTTACAAAGTTATTAAACAGGATGGAAACTCAAGTCCGTGGGGCTTCAGAGTTGGAATGTATACTGTGAACATGCTCCGGAGCTAGAGTAATGAGAACACAGAATGAGAACTCTCAAATGTATTTTAAACACTTAGAGTAGAAGAGGTTCACATGCCAGACACCAGAATGACAACATGTCAGTCAGTCAATCTAAGAACTGTTAACCAGGTTAAGTAGAGTGCTGTAGGAAAGTTGAATTTTCTAGGTTGGGTCTCTCCTCGTTTATACTAACTTCCATCATCGGAGGTCAGTGGGCACGCTCTACAAAAAAGGCTGAGTTCCATGCTGAGATTTTTGTGTCTTGATATTTGGATTGGTTTTAAATGCACTGAGTTGGTAACAAAAAAGTGAAAGAAACCCACAGGCCAATGTCACCAATTTTAAGCAGGAAGGAACAAAAAGTAGGAAGAGAAAATTAAATTCAACTATTGGTATATCTGATTAATTTGTTTGTATTTCTGTGTGAACTTGAAGAATCCGGTTAAACATTCTCTGTAAATCCCCTAAGTAAAACAAGTATTATGAATGTTAAAGGTAATTGAGGTAGTTTAGTGCAGTAGGAAAAGCATGGGTGAATGCTTTCGGAAATATCAAATGGAAGTGGATTTCAATTCTAGATATACCATTTGCCATCTGACTTCGGGTAAGTTACCAAACTACTGAAATCTGATTTCAGGCAAGTTCCTGAATGCAACTGCTCTAAGCGTGGGTCCTCATCTGCAAAAGAGCAACATGCATAGTATCACAGTCTTTGCTGTCAGACTCACAACAGATAGCATGTGCATGATCCCTGGCATGATCCCTGGCACAGAGCAGGTTCAATAAATGTTGGCAATTTCACGCCTGCAATAAAATCCCCTGGTGCTATAAGGTCTCTCAGTATGAAAAAAAAAAAAAAAAGTGAAAACCATCTTCCAAATTTTGTTCATTTGAAAAATCCCCAAATTTTAACGGACTATTTTGTGGCTCCACACTCATTAAAGGAGCATGATTACAGCCACTCCATCTTCTGGTGTTTATCAAAGAACATGCATGTCTGACATTGAGCCAGGCAAGTGCAAAACACAACAGGACTTCAGTGAAGGCTGAATGAGGCGGAACGAAAGGGTCTCGAAAACCAAAGTCCAGTCTTCTTTGGGCTAGAAAGTCTCAATTTTAATTCAGCTACTTGTGATCCCGCTTTCCTCCGTCAGTGGCTGGGCTGTGTTTGTCAAGAATTTTTCAGTCACGGACAGGAATTGTATCTGACTAATCTGACCAGGATAGGACGAGTGGTCAGGTTATCACTCGGCCACGAGAACCAGCAAACAAACAGCCAGTGAAAGGCAAATGTCTTTTTCTAAGGTGACCTAAGAAGCCATCTACAAAAAAACAAACAAAACCAAAAAACTTTTAAAATAGCTCCTACTCTCAGACTTACCCAAATAAGTCACATTTTCTCTGTAACTCAGTGGCTCTAGGCTTTACTCTTACTCAAAAATCATAATCATGGTAAGAATGCTTCAAATTACACCAATCAACGAGTTTTTATTGATCAGGCTCCTGCTACGCCAACTGCCATATGGGCCAACTGCCTAATGTGAGGCCCTGGCCCTCGCTGTCCTGACAATACGGCCTCATAAACGACCCAGGCCCTCTCCCTTGTGGCACCTCGTTGCCATCACCTGGCATTCAAGGGCCTCGCAGCCTGTCCGAAGCTTACCTTTCCAGGTACTATTATTATTTTTAATCTTCCTCTGCTCTTACTGTCCCAGCATCCGTGTGTGTGTGTGTGTGTGTGTGTGTGTGCGTGCGCACGCATGCCCACATTGGCAGTTGTTTCTTCTCCCACCAAGAACCCCTTCTTTGTTTGTCTGTTTGCAGAATCATTAGCCATTCTTTATGACTCATGTGAAACCCCATCTCTTCCATGAAACCTTGCTCTACCACTTTCTTTGGGAAGTGCTTCCTTCTTTGAATCAGTGACAGGTTGGCTTCCTGTACCACTACGAGGACACTTAGTTATCAATGAGTATATCTTGTCTATAAACTCATGCAGGATTGAAATTACCTCTCGTTTCTGGCACTCGCTATGGTAACTTTCTTATACCAAAGGCTCAAGTAATATCTGTTGAGTATATAATACCGGTGGAAGAAGCTGCATTAGAGGTGAGCTTTTAAGACTGGGAAAGATGAACTAGGATAGTGGAGACCAGTTTTGACATGGGGATAGCCTTAGCAAAGGACAGAAATGAGAACGCAGGTTCTTTCAGGGGACGGCAAAGATTTTACCTCAACCTAAAGCTTAGACAGCACGATGGCTAGTAGTGGTTCACGAGGGTGGCCTTGTCCTCAGCCACCAAAGTGAACTTCATTCTGCAGACACTGGATAGCCAACCAAGGTCTCTCTACAGGAGCGCTATCCTCAAACTCTGAGTCATTGGAAGCAGCATGACTTGCATTAAAAAGTTAGGCCTCGAAGTGAAAATACCAGTGAGATATCTGTTGCAATAGTCTCAAGCAAGATGAGGCTTTGAAGCACAAAAAATATTACAGAGGTAGGACCAAGAGATTTTTAAAAAATAGCGATGTGAAGGGTTCCAGTCTGAGTAACTCTATGGAGGGTGGTTCCACTAACAGTAAGTAAACAAATGAGAGAAAGAGAAAGTGTTAGAGAAAAAGATTAACTCCTTTCTGAATATCGTGAGTGTGGGGTCTGATGAAGACAGTCAGAAACCTAAATGGTGAGTGATAACGTGGCATGTCACGCAGGAACTCAGGGCTGGGCTTGCCAATCATCCGCTGACAGCGGCAGCTCATGCCAGCAGAATGCAGGAGCTGCCTAAGCACATGATGTGCCCAGCTGAGCCCAGGGCCAAGGGCAGACCCCCTGCAGAATGGCTCCAGCTTGAGGGTGTCAGGAGCGAGGTGGAACAGCCAGGCAGGCAGGAGAAAGACGAGAACAGGGTGGTGCCGTAGAGGGCAAGTCAAGGGCATGTGTCCTCACTTAGAAAGCCAAGTGCAACAAGAAATACCAAATCACTTACCTTGTTGAAAAGATGAAGGTTAAAAGCATAAAACTCAGCTGAATAGAAAATACTGGAAAAGAAAAAGATGGAATCTAAATTAGCACTATAAAAGCAGTATCTGTAGCATACTTATGGGTATGCTTCATTTGATCTGAAACTTATGAGAACTCAAATAAAAAAAAACAAACAAATGAATAAATAAGCATAAATTGCTGAAGTGATACAATCATTTAAATTAGTGGGACTCAACCTGTTCCTATCGATGAATCCCCAGATAAAAGCTATGAGTTCTACTACTCAGAACAAATCTAAAGCTCTTCTTAAGCTTTAGTATCTAATTTGCTCAATTTAGATAGAGCTGGTTTATACTGAGTATTTAAAGCAAATAGCATAAATGTAGTAGGCTATAATAAATATTTTAGAATAACTCATCTTGATTTTAATAACATAAGATTATTTAGTACTGCAATAACCAAAAGTTGTCTTCGATATCACAGGATAAATAGAACAAAAGATTTCTTTTCTTTTCTTCTTTTTTCCTTTTTTTCTTTTTTTGTTAACAACCAGTGTTTTAATTACTTATTACATTTTAAAATATTATTCTGAGCTTTGCCTGTAGCTTGACAGAGACTGAGAAGCCGGAAGTGAATGACTTATAGATCCAGAATGACCTCTTCTGGGGTTGCTGCTGTCTACCAGGAACACCCACTCTCTTCCTGCCATCTCTATTCTGGAGTGGAAGTCAGCAAAGTTTCCTTAAAGGGCCACATAAAAAAAATTTTAGGCTGGAGGGCCATATGGTCTCTATGGCAACTATTCAGTTCTACCTTCTAATTGAAAGCAGCCATGGATAATGCATTAACAAATTTTTGAGCTGGTACTTGCATTTCATAGTCTCCTACGTCTTACAATAAAATTATATTACTTTGAGCATATTTTAATAGAAAGATGATGTAAATATTCACATTTTAACCAACTGTTATAAAATAATAGTATCATATAGTAGAAATCCTACTTTTCACTCATGATAAAGAATAAGATAAGCTTAAGTTATAATAATATAAATTGGCAAAAAAAGCTCCATTTAACATTTGAATTGGACAGATATTATGGCGTCTTTCGGCTGGCCTCAACTATTGTAAATCAGGTATAAAAAGACAAAGGACATTAGTCATGTCTTTTTGAGAAACAGGTGCACATGATAAAGTCACTGAGTACATCTAAGAGTATGAAACGCTGTATTCTTCTCTAACCAAATCAACATTCGAAATGAATGTAGGAAACACAAGTTGCTAGGCTTTGCTGTTGAGGAGGCGGAGGGCACAGCAACTTACTTATGAATAGTATGACAACCAGACTGAACTTGTCCAGGTCGATATTGGGGTTCGAGAATGTGCCACAGAATGTTGTGTAGATGATCATGAGGAGCACGCTGCTGCTGACAGCACCAAACGGAGGCTTCGTTCTCTCGAGCCAGTCCTTGATGTACCTTCGGACAATCTGGAATACACAGATCAACAGGTTGCCTCTTTTCAGAGACGCCAGGATGGGATCGGGCATCTCAAAGCCATTCTGACAGCAGGAAGACATAAAGGGAAGAGAATGACTGGGGCGATGGCCACAGTGGATTTCAAAGCCTCGCTGCCACGCCACTCTTCTTCTGGGGAATTTCACATTTGTAATGCAACTTCCACTGGTGTCCGTAATGAGAGTATATTTTCAAGTGCATTCAAATCCATCCTTAATCATCCCAAATGCTCTTTGCTAGCTGTCACTGAGACATGCCCATTAAGCCTCCCCAAAGTTTATCTCCTCTGCTCATCCTAATGGATGTGTGTAATTATCACAGTCCCCTTGGCCTCAACAGACAATTCCAAGTGCAACTGTGGGAATCTTAAAAATCTGACATCTTCAAGAATTTCAAGACAGTAGATAATCGGAAGTGATCCATGGAAGATATTAATATTTAAAATGCAAGCAATGCACCAGAAGTTTTTAATTAAATTATAACTCATGCTTGAAAAGCAAAAGTGCATGTGTTGTGGGAGCTTAAATAATTCAAACTCCGAATATCGAGAGTTTTTTTGTGAATCCAAAGACAAATGCCATTTGCATGCTTTTAGAATTCCAGAATTAACACTTAAAAACCAATCAACCTGTCCTAGATTTTCTACACAAGGACTGGCAAAATATATAGTTACACTGCAATCTTCTTGTATTTTAAAACCAAACCAGATATTTAAAATCAGGACAGTCTTACCAATATTAGTGGTAACTTTTATTTGGATGTAAGAGTGAACCACTTTATTTAAAGCCCTGTGATGGGGACCACAGTGGAGACACATGAAGTTTTGAGCCACTCATTCTCCTGCATAATTGAACATGAGATTTCACAACAGGCGGAATTACCATGATCCATTAGCAATAATGAGGTCAGGGAACTTCAGACAAGGCTGATGGGGTTCTGTCACCTTCTCCTCTGTCACTAAAAAGGCTTAATTTGCAATGGAGCATACCTTCACAGAAACTCAGGAACAAAATAAACTACTCTCATGAGAACCCTTGACCAAACGGCTGTTGAATCAACTTTGTCCATTCTTAAAGAGTAAGTAAAATGCCTGTTAGTAAAAGGGGTTCCTGGCAGAAAGCTGACCAGTTGGTCCAAGAAAGGTAAGGGACAACGCTTTGCAGCTCAGGTGGGGTAGAATGAAGGGGAAAGAGTATCATATAGGTACAGATAAATAGTGGTTAAGTTATTCTTTTTTAAAGTCGATCTTGTAATTACAGTTGAATTTATTTTAAAAAAATGAGGGCTTTTTCGGGATAAGTGATCCCAAACCATAGTAATTTATCTAGGGTTCATTTCTCTCTTTAAAGTTAAAGTGTAGTGAAGTACAGAGAAATAAGAGCTCCTGTCACATGGTGTTACACACGGATGCATTAGGACGTTATAAACGTTGGATAATAGCACTCAAAGTACCCAGACGGCCCCCTGTTTTCATACGTCACAGTGGGGGGAGCTGCTTATTCGAAGGCTACCTAGCGACTTCATTTAAAAGGTCATTTCATAGTCTATTGTGTTTGGTGGCATAAACCTGGCAGTTGCCCAAATTTAATACAACTCAACTCATTTAGGAAGTATGATAAACTCAATGGAAATTACATGCAGTTATTGAAATTGGTGTGGTCTTCCAATCTTGTTTTAATGCAAAATGGTTAAAAACACAAGATCTTCTCTCCGTAATAGGTTATAGAATGCATGGCTCTAATTCCAAAGTAAAAGGGTCTTTCTCTCCTCTGACAATCGCCCCCTCTGACAAAATGAACGAGTACATGTAAATGAGGTGTAACTTGAAATTCAACGCCATGTTCAAAACCAAGGCAAATCTCTAATCATCAACTTTATAAGCAGCCCCTGACGTCTTTAATATAATCATCTCTCTCTTCTTTATAAACACACAGAGGATCATAGTATGGGGCTCTTTTAACATGGCAAGTGAAGGGGGCTCCCGAGTCCTGCATCCTCTTTGCTACAATGCTTTTCTTCTAAACATATCCATGCCTTAATCTGGACAATTAATCTTGATAAAGAACACAACTAGAAAGCTGGGAATTGGATAGACTGACAAGTGAAACAATAACCCTAGAGGAAAACAAATCGTCTTTCACTGGTTTTAGTCTTATAGTGGTATTTATCTGTGTTTTCTAAGTAAATCATTTTATACCTTGCCAGGCTCTATAGAGCTTTTCCATCTTCCTTTAAAATTAAATTCGCAAAGCAGCGGGGTTTGCTCTGCATAGCAAGAAAACTGTTCAAGTGTTTCATAAATGACTGGCTGAAGTAGAGCTGAGCTGCAGATATCAACTCCAGGAAACCGCATCTTCTCTTAGCTCAGCGACTGACACTTCCCCTACAATCATTCTCCATTTGTCAAGAGTCCATGTCATCGTTTAACGGTCTAAACTTCTTTGTCTTATAGAAAAGCTGAAAATCTTACAGAAAACAAGACTCTGCTCCAGATAGATCAACACAACTGAACTGATGCCTCAGAATTCCCTCTCGAGGGAAAAATAAACGGTTAAGACGAGGGGGAAAGGATGTAACTGGGGAGGTGGCCAGTGTCTCCGCCTTCAGAATCTATACCCATTCATTCACTCAGAGAAGTGGAGGCATTCAAAATTAAGCGGCAAATTCTCATTAACTTGTTAGCTTTTTCCTAGGGAGATAGAAGGAAAAAAAAAAATCTTCTACAGCTTTTTATTTTATTGTCTCACCGTCTACATGCTGATTTTCTTTATTTTAAATTAAGCACCAGTAAAGGTTAAAGGGAGACTTCAATCCTTGTGCTTCTAACAAGCTGAGACACATATCAATTACTTCATAGCCCGCAAGATGGAAATTTGGGAAACTAACACATCGTAGGTGACGGATGTCCACATACCAAGATGACTGAGAAATGCAATGTCTATCATTCTCATTTCTGTTTTTTTTTTTTTTTTCAGGGCACTTTCTTGCCTTCCCCCCTACTCTGTCTTTATATTTATAAACTGATTTTTTGAGTGGGTATATATGGTAAGTAATTTTTCATGTTAAGTCTGAATTTTAAAATTTATTTTTCTTCAAGTTGGCTTCAGATTGTTTCTTCAGTTTTTATCCTCAATTCCACTGAATCCATAAGTTCACATAAAGTGTTTTGTTTCTTCATTAATATTCTGTTGAAATGTAGAGTCAGGGATATAAAATCAAATCCAATTTATAAAACATTTTTCTTTGAAAATATTTTGTATTAAATATTGACTAGACTCAAAATAATAGTCTACTTTGTAAAAAAGTATAAACAGTCACCATAACTGGGTACGGTAAGCACCCACCATCTACTTCACACTTTGAACATCCTTTCCCACTACAACTCTGTCTTGTGCTCATGAGAAATGTCACACACGTTATTCCCCTGCTCAGTTTACAGCGGAAAACACACAAGTTACGTAAAAGGTTAAAATGCTGGTTAGCTGGACGAGCAAGAATAGGACTCTCCTTTCCTGAGGTGTCCCTGCTCTCACGGAGCTGCCCTAGTTAGAGGAGGACCTAAGTAAAACACAAAACAACAAACAAACACAAAGCAGATAATGATCCTATTTAGTAGAAGTTTAACTGGAGGGAGTGACAGTGTGTGTCCCGGAGGAGGGGTGAGCAGGGGGAGGGGAGGAGGTGTTCGGAGCACAGGAACCCACCGGTGCAGTCTCTCAGGTGGGGTCAAGGCCGGCAGGTTTGAGGGCAGAGCAGAGGCAGGGAGCCCCGAAGGTGACGGCCAGCTGGCGAGAGTCGGGGAGGTAAAAGGGACCCGACAACACGGGACAGGGTGGAGCAGCCTTATAAGGAAGTAGAGTGAGGTTTCTAGGAAGCGTTGTAGACCATTTTAAGTTTGGGCTCATGGATGAAAAACAAGGGGAGACCCATTGTGCATTTCTTTCTCTCTTGCAAAGCTGCAGCTCTCGGGGAAATGGCTGCTCTCACAGGGAGTGGGAGGGAGGGCAGGAGCAGAAAGGCAGGCACCCTGGCCTTGGGCAGGACAAGCCTGAGGGGTGTCCCCAGAGTCAGGCCCTGCTCTGGGGTGCGCTGAGGCCATCTCAGGACTGCATCATAGTCACCTCCTCCCTCATCCCTGGCCTGTCTTCAATCTCCCAAAAGTGTGGGGCCCAAGCACACTCCCCAGTGAACCTCCCGCGGGAAACCTTGGTCTCGGAGTCTACTTCCCAGGCACCCCAACCTAAGACAGCATGTAAATATTGTACATCGTTTTTATAGTTAATATGTCAGAGAGTTGCCTTCTGTTCAGTATGTGTAGGGCATTTGATAACGATGGGGATGATCACCTGCGTCAGGCTCTCTAATGACAAAACCTTCCTCTGCATCCATATCTTATCAATCCTCACAACAAGCTTTTCGGATGGGCATTATTATTATACAACTTAATACATTAAGGAGATCCAATGATTTTCCAAAGGTCACATGAGAAATTAAAGGTAGAACTAAGTCTAGAATCGAGTTGCTCTAAAACCCATGTCTATGTCCTTAATCATCCAAATATTCTGTGTCCTGAGACTCACTCATTTAGTGGTACGTTAAAGTCTTTACTTCTTTACTGTGGCTACCTATGAGTAAAAACAAACAAACAAACAAACAAACAAAACTCATCTTGCTTTAAAATTTGTATGCTGATAATTAAATTACATGCTTATGATTACCTTGTGATAAGAAATTGAAATATAAGAATTTATTCTATTATCCAATTCAACAAGAATGATAAAGGAAACTAAAGTTTCCAAGATCCAGTTTAAGAGCTAATAGGATTAAGTGTTCATTTTATCAATTACGTGACTACAAATGTGATAACTGAGGCCGGAGGAGCCTATGAAGCAGCCAGCCGAGGACAGATGCTCAGCCCCAGCAATGGCGGTGAACGCTGAGACCGCACTAGGAGTTGCAGAGGCAGGTAACGGTTGGCTAAATGCTTTCAAGCTAGCTGCACAGCTCTAAAGAAGGGATAATAAATGCAAAAAAATCAAGATTCTGTGCAGGTGTCTCTCTCTAGAGCTATGTGTGAAGCACGTTGTTATTAACTAAAAAAATGAAAATAAAATAAAGAGATGAGACTGTCGTGATTAATAAAACTTGCGTTTCGGAATCATATATTTTCATTTAACTGTCTCTTTCTTCATCTCTTTCCTTAACGGTCCCGACATTTCATAGGAATTTACAATGTGACCTGTAAAGAAAGGAGCGGATAGAGCTGGAGACCTTACCTGTCCGATAATGAGAGGAACCACAACAGTCATAAAGAGCTGAGAGAAAATAGATGTAAAAGGCACAGAAGAGGATGAGCCAAGCTGTAAAACAAGAACATAAGGAGTTAGAGTTGCCTGGAATTAATTAGCAAACATTGCTGTTAATTAAATCATGCACTAAAGGAATTCTCTCACATGCACCCAAAATTTGGTAGCTGGATACAAAAAGCAAATGAAGTTATTTTTAATTTTCTAAATTTAACGCAAAATAGCTTGTGAAGCAGTTTAATATATACTTTTTATTGGGACAATCAGATGGAAGAAAATGATAACTATATTGTTTTATAATTAACTTAAAGTGCTTATTATTAAATGCATAATAGTTCACTTATCATCACGGTTTATGTGATTGCTGTTTCACTTATCACCTACCTAAAATGGACAAGTACATTTTACTATTCTCTCATCAAGAGGAAAATGAAATATTTTCTAACTTTCCTACTCCTTCAAAACATAGGCAATGAATTTCATATTCTTTAAATTTTTTCTTTTCTTAATTTATTGTTTATTGTTGTTCTATTACAGCTATCCCAATTTTTCCCCTGATAAGTTTTTTTTCTTACACAAAGTCTCGCATATGGGAAATCCTGAAACACGACACATGCAACTTAAAATCTCAGTATACCTCTCCTAAATGTGCGTGTCCTAACACTGTTCATAATTCCCATTTTTCGTTCTTTCTTTGCTAATCCCTGCAATCTCAGCTTCAGAAAGGTCTGAGTGGCAGCGGCGGCAAGCACAGTTGCACACCCACATCAGCCTCGACCACCGAAAACGGCTGTCTTCCGAAGAGCTCCTTTTGGTTTTCAGCCCTGACAAACACTGGCCTGTCCCATGGGTGTTTATGTTTTTTATGGGCTCCCTTTGGCAACCACGTTCTCTCCAACCACCACTAAGGAGCTCCCTGGCCCCTGGTACTTCCTTCCGCCCTTCAGACCTCCATGTTCCTATTTACCTAAGTTTCATTAAACTTGCAAATGCCTTTTGGACAATAATTTTTGGACAAAGCGTTGAGGCAGTGATGATTGCGAGCATACAATGTAAAATCCAACAAATCAAATTTTAGATAAATGAAGTCAATAGCTCAGGATGAAATGATGTGGGATCATTGGTGGTTTCACTGATTTCCGCATGAAATGGCTTTTACCAAAATCTCTTCTACACCCCGGAACATTTTTATAGCCTCAGTCCAATCTAGGCGCACTCAGAATGCCAGAGTCCATGCCCTGCCCTTCAGGGACCGGAGTGCATTGAATGCCGCCTTCAACACTGACCACTGGTTGTCAGTTTAACCCACAACCGTAGCCTTTTCCTCCATGACCGAGACACACTGGAGAAATGAGGAGAGTGAAGCAGGAAACGTGGAACCGGTGAGGAACAGAGAGATCCCTGGTGTATCGAATGCTACATGGCTGTTAGGTTTTTTATTTTTTATTTTTTATGCAAAGCTGAAGTAGTAAAAACTAATAATTTCAGCCTCTTTTGGAGCAACTATGTCCTTGAGGCACAAGGTACTTAACAAATATGTCCTCTTCACAAATATTAATTCCAAGGATGTCCCTGGGGCAAGGGCTGAAATAAAGAAAAATATATTTTACAGGAAATTGAAGCACTGGATGAAAATACGGTTTAAAGAACAAAGGTTTTAAGTCCAGAAACATCCAGCTCAATGCTCTATCCATAAGGTTTACAATGTGTGGAGAGAGGCAGTAGGATTCTGGGTAAAGACCTTCTGTTAAAAAGAGACAATTCTTTTTCATTTAAAAAAACATTTTATTTATTTATTTTTAGAGCGAGGGGAAAGGAGGGAGAAAGGGAGAGAGAGAAACATCAATGTGTGGTTGCCTCTCATGCGCCCCCAACTGGGGACTTGGCCCACAACCCAGGCATGGGCTCTGACTGGGAATCAAACCAATGACCCTTGGGTTCACAGGCTAGCACTCAATCTACTGAGCCACACCAGCCAGGGCAGAATACCATGTATTTCAATTACCATCCATCATTTGCATGTTCAGTGTTTGGAAGCCTCATGTTCCTAGAAGGCAGTGGACAGGGCTGTGGGGTGAAGAGGAAGTTGCCCACTGTCCCCCCAGTCCCTTTTCCTCTGAAATGCCCATGATCTTTGCTCCACTAGGTGAGGAACACTGGTTGGAGCATCCCTCCTCGGAGACTTTATCAGATCAGAGGCGAGAGCAAGCCAGCCAGGGATGTAATTAACCAGGTCATACAAAGCCAGACTAGGTATGGTGGCGGTGCTGGGAGGGAGTCCCGCAAGACGCCTCCCTTAGAAGTGGCTCAGGAAGGAAGGAAACCCCAGCCCTGGGGTCTCATTTGGCATAAGTCCTTTCTTTTGAATTGGCCCCCAGGCCCATCGCCTGGGTCAGTGTGAAGATGCAGAGGTGCCCTGGGGGGAGCTTCTGACACTGTGAAGCCTGCCCTGGCATCCAGAAGAAAGAAGAGCAAGCATCTGGCACAGGGCAGCTTCTGGAACATAACGAGGGAAGTCTGAGACCCAGTCATTCTGAACACAGAGTAGATCTTAACTGAAGCAGAAGGAAACACACTGTCACATTTTAATGAGGAACCCATCATAGTTTCTGCTGTAAAGACCAATGTGGTTATGAAGCAACCATAGTTTGCCCATTTCGACAACCCTGCAGGTTCAGGAAAACGTTGTACCAAGCAAGTGCCCTGGGCCTCGCTGAGCGGCGCAGGTAGATTCAGCAGTAACGTGTCTCCCACTGCCAACCGATGCCTTAAGACACAGCACGTTCAATAGGCCAGCCATTGGCTAATTTCCTTTGGGAGTATGGTGCTCAGAGCAGAAAACTCACTACTAGGCTTGTTTGGTTTATTATCTTATGCTGAAAAGAAGTGATTCAGAGAAAATTAAATATGGGGAGATTTAGGGCCTTGTGTTCAATCACTCACACAGTTACTGGAGTCTCCTGTGAACCGGGGAAGCTTAGACGCTGGGGACCCAACAGTGAACTAAACACAACCCTCCCGGCCCCAGAATTGATTGGTGAGAGTTGAGTTCTGTGTGCCGGTCTGCCTGGCACCAGTGCACACACGCTCCTTCCCGTGAGTGTCTTCTCCCTCCCCACTTGGAGCTAGAAAAGTTCCAGTCTTTTTCTACGACTTAGCTCAACCATGGCTTCTTCAGGGAGTCCTGGCAACCCCCCTCCCAGAATGCAGACCTGGTCCCACCTCCCTAGTGTCTGTGTCTCCACGCCACGGCACCTCTCAGAACTCTTTGTTGCTCATGTTTACAGATCTGTCTCTCCCAGTACTCTGCATGCTCCTGAAGGTCAGGGGCAGGGTCTCATTCATGTGTGTATCCCCTGGTGGCCAGCACTGACCACGCTTTCCATCTGGGGCAGTGGCTCTTACACTTTAGTGCATCAGAAGTCCCCATAGGGTTTGTTAAAACACAGATTGCTGCCCCCTTCAGAGTTTCTTATTCAGAACGTCTGGGGGTGGAGGGCAGTGAGAACCTGCATTCCTAATAAGGCCCCGGCTGAGATGGTGCTACAGAGCTGCGGTTCACACTTTGAGAACCACCAACCAGGTATGTAGTAGGTGCTCAATAAATGTGTGTTCAGTTAATGAATGACCACAACACACATAGGTAGGAAAAGAGGCCTGCTGATGTTTTCTTTCTATCCTTCCAACTTGAGGGGAGTTACAACTCACAGACTCGATTCACAGACCCAAGAAAGGATCAGTAGCCTGGCTTCCGACATAATTGTCTCATAATTATATTAATGGCGACTTGATTGTGCACTTTCTTTGTGCCAGACACTACTCTAAATACTTAATGCGTGTTGAAAAATTAAATACAGACCCCCTTGAGGGAGGTCTTCCCAGTATCCCGATTTTCTTATGAGGTAAAAGTGGCATAGGCCAGTTAAACCACATGGTCAAGGTCACTGCAGCTACAAGGTGACAGAGCCAGGATCTAAGCCCCGAAAGGCCACTCCACAGTCCTTACACTTCGTCCGCACACTCTACTGCATATTAGCTACAGAAGGGAGAGAGCAGTGAAATGGGGAAGGGGGCAGGGGTGGGCTCCCTCTTCTTGTCCACCTGAGAGAAGGAGGGGAAGTGCGTTTGCATGTGGGGGATGGGGAAGGGGCTGCGTGGAGAGGGGGAACCAAGGAGGACAGGCAGAACCAAGGAGAGGAGGAAGAGAAAGGAAGACAAAACGCTGTGTGTGGCGGCTCGATTGGCAGTGGTAGACGGGGCAGCCTTTGGCAACTGGGGTTCTGCAGGTCAACCCCAGCACCCAGAAAATTTTTTAAGTGACCATTTTCTCAACTCTGTCACGGATGGTACAAAATTAGTTCCAGGGTGGATTCATCAGCAGTTAATCCATTACGTACAATGGATGCTTTAGGGCACTGGGACTCAATTCTCTAACTTGACAAAGGCTGAGTGGAAGCAGGGTTGGCTGCTATCAATCCATTCCAATCAGAAACAATCTGATTTGGAAAGAATCTGGGGGTCCGGTCAGTGAAAATATTATGGGGCCAAATGAACAAGACTCAGAAAGACATAAAGCAGCAGGTCCTGAGGAAGGGGTGTTGACTGTCTGCAAAATCACGGTTACCAACCCCCTGTTAGAAACAGATGGTGCGTTTTAAATCCCTCCCGAAAGTGAGCTGACCTGTAAATTGTCATTAATGCACCAGGTCTTCCCTTGCTCTGCTGTGTAATCGGCCTTTCATCTCCTACCAGGGAAATCCATTAACCACAGGCATCTTCCCTATTTGTGTCTCCTCTCAGCTATTAAAACATTATTGTATTAAATAATTCACCCTTGGCGATTGGTCTTTGCTTTCATTAGCACCCCGTTCAGGGAAAAATAAGATGGGATATTTACAGCCTGTTCTGCGGAAGGATGGACGGCAGATCTCTGGTGCCAGACACGAGGCAGAGGACAGGGTTTGCTCACTTCCTGCCCAAGCTGTGGCCCAGAGCCCAGCCCTGGGGGAAGCGAGAGAAGGAAGGGACTGCTTGCTTCCTCCTGCCTCCCCCCTCTGGTGCCCACACACAGACACTCTCTTTCACACCCGTCCCCTGCCCTTCACACAGAAGAGCCCTTGGAAGGAGAGTGTCCCCCTTCTAGATGTCCCTCTCTCCCCAGAACCTCCAGGTGAGCCTTCACCCCTCCTGCTCCTTCTCGCACAGAGACGTGCAACGACACTGGTTCCTCACACAACGTGGGTCAGGTACGTGCACCCCAGGGACAGGTTCCACGCAAAAATGACTAGAATTCTTATCAAAGTTAAGAATAGGATTGTTTAGGTGCATATATCAAACTAAAATTGGGTTACGCATGGAAAGTACATATTTGGCAGAGGAAGGGATCCTTTTTGCATCTAGATGCGCGGTGTGTTTCTTTCTCTCAGAAGTACAGAGCAAAGCAGGCTTCAAGTGATTTTTGAAGATTAAAAAATATGGAAAACATTTCTTTTGTTATATGCTAATTTAACGCCTAAGATGAAAAGATCACCTTGCAATAACGGACGGAACCTATGTTCCCCTGTAGGCTCTGGTTACTCAAACCACACAGAAAGTTTAGTGAAATGTGCCCACGTGAACGGTAGGTACACTGGCTTGTCATAGCCCACAGAAGAAAGCGGTGAGGAGGCGGGCTCTCAGGACAGGGAGGGCTGAAGGCAGAGGTACTCAGAAGCATCTAGAAACAAACGGGACTTCTAATCCCCTGACCACAGGATTTGGTTTTGTCATTATGAGTTTGGATCAGGAACCAAAGCGCCTGCTGTTGCTAACTGAATAGTGCCTTAAGCAGAGTAAACTAAGTTTAAGCTCCTCCAAAAGAGAGCTCTAAGCTCGGGGCCAAGCGGCCAGGGTGGCACAAGGGAGCAGCGCCCTTCTCACCCTGCCCAGCCCCCACCTGCTCAGGAGCACCAGCAGCAGCTGGTGTTGGCAGGGAGCCCAGGGGCGAGGGTGAAGCCGGGAAGACAGAGCTGTGCCCGCCTCACCCAGTGCCGCTGCCTCCCGTCGGTAACATCTGAGCGGTCCAAGACCAGCAGCGGAGTTGGCCTCCCTGGACTCCGGTCCTCACAGTGGAAGGGAGTTTATCAAGGTCACCTTGAGAGCATTTGGAGATGGCGTGCCTGCTGCTCCCCCTAGCCCTTTATGGTCCAAATGGGCTGGGGGGAGCCCGACATGGGCATTTACCAAAGATGCCAGACTTTCTTGCTTCACCAAGTGCTCTCCGTGTAAGAAGTATCTCTGTGCAATTTACATTCACAGGCGGAAGAGAGGCTACTCTCAGGTTCAAGAGAAGACTGATTTTCACTTGCTTTACAAACAAATACTCCTTGGCACAAGGGGGAGAGACTGGCTCAGTGTGAAACAGTTGGGGCAATCAAATGGATAGCTTCTCTTTAAGTGTTTCGTTTTATACATGGCACATGGGATCATCAACTATGCAATCATCATTGGGAACACTACAGAAATAGAGAGTTGTATATGACAGTAATGGCTGTTTCACTGTTCCTCTTCATACAGGTGGGATCAAACATTGATGCACTTTATCACAGGTAGCCAATTACTAGGAAAACTAATAACAACCGTAGCCTCAAAGGCCGCCAGGGATCTCCCTCCCTGACCCAGACCTCTCTTGTCTATGAGCGCCTATGAAACTCACTCTGAATAACGTAGGTGAGCAGTTAATTCTCCCTCGAAATTTCTTCATTATTCTTTATTTTTGTTTACCTAAGTAAGCTTTAAGTTTCTTCAAGGCACTAATTATGCCTTATTCTTTTCTGTCTTTCCTATGCTACCTAGAATATAAATATCAAGAAGTAGTAACTGAGTGCTGATAATGTCTTAAAACCGCCTGTCTCCCAGGCGGCATGCTTTGTAATCATAATCTGGAAGGAATCTTCAAGGGAAGGCAGACTCCAGCTAAATATGCCCTGTGCTCTTTACTGGATCTGCTGTCTCCAATGAGTTATGAAAACTCTTTGAACCTAAATTTTCTCATATAACGCGAGGATAATACCTACCACTAAAGGTAGTCATGCTCATCACGTGGGATTATCTAATAAGTACCCATTGCATCTGCTCAATAAAAATTATTCTACCTCTCCCCTCCCATTACTATGAATCAACTCTGTGCTTAGGAAGCCATACCATCCCTTTATGAACTAGAACTCACCCCCTTTCTCCTACTCAAGGACACAGATCCATGAATTTCTGTATGAATTTCTCCTTCTCTAACTGGATTAATTTATCAATACAAATAAGCTAATAATTTTCACAACTTGGTTGCTGCCTCATTTTCTGCACTCTTTAGAGCAAATGCCCTCAAAAGAGTTATCGATTCCCACTGTCTTTATCTCTTCTTCCTTCATTCATTCTTGAACCGACTTCTATCAAGCTTTCACCTCCACAACTCAGTTGAAATAGCTCTTGTGAAGGTCCTTACTGACCTCCATCTTGTTAAAACCAGTGGTCAATTTTCAGACTTCGTTGCATCTGAACTATGACCAGCATTTAAAGTGGCTGACCACTCTCCCCTTTTTGAAATACATTCTCTGCTAGGTTTCTAGGACATCCAAATCTCTGGGTGTTCCTCCTAAAAATAGTGCACATTCCTTGGTCTTCTTTGATGACTACTGATATCTTTCCTTCTGTATTCTCACTCTCTTGGTGAACTCATCCAGTCTAACTTAAAATCCCTTTCTATGCTGCCCAATTATGAACTTCTACTCCAGACATCCCCCCTGAATTGCAGACTCATAGAGTCAATTGTTTCCTTGATGTCTTTACTTGGATGTCTAACAGGCATCTTAACCCAAACATGTCCCGTACTGAACTCTTTATGAGTTCCTTCAACCTGCTCCACCCTACACTCTTCTGTATCTTAGTAAATGCCAATACCATCCTTCCAGTTGTACAGGGTTGAGTCATCCTTGACTCGGATCTTTCCCTCATCTCCTTCATTTAGTCTCTCGGTTCTTGCAAAGTCTACACCCAGCTACTTCCCACCACTTACTCAACCACCTCATCAAGGTAACAGCATCTCTTGGCATGACATTGCACCAGCTTTCTAACTGGACCTCCTGTCTCCACCACGATCCCCTTACAACCTTCTCTCAACCCAGCATCCAGAGTCATCCCTTTAAAAAATGTGTCAGAACATGCCATTCCCTTGATCAAAACTCTTTTCATGGTTTCCTGTCTCTCTCAAATTCAAGTTCGAAGTCCTTACAAAGGGACTTTAAGGTCCTACGTCATTTTCTCCGACCTCCTCTCCATCTGCTTTCCCTCTTGCTCACTCCATTCCAGGCACGCCTGCTGGTCCTGAACAACCCCAGGTGCACTCTCAGGACCTCTGTACTTGCCGATCCTTCCACCCAGAACACTCTGCCTCCAGAAGGTTCACTCCTTTATCTCCTCCAGGCATTTGATCCAACATAATTTTCTCCCGTAAGCCCCACCTTGGCCACCTTATTTACAATAGCAATCTCTGAATCTGGCTTTTCTTGTTCCCTTTCCTTAATTTAGTTTTCCCTTTAGCATGTATCACCCATCTTATACACTATATATTTTAATTATTTGTTGGTTGTAATTTTTTGCCCACTAATATATAACCTCCATTAGAGCAAAGATGTTTCTGCGTTGCTATAACCTTGGCATCCAGGACAGTGCCTGGAAGAAAGAAGTCAATACATACTACTATATGAAGGATGAACAAGTTTCAAATAACTTTTTGAAAAATTTTGCTATAAAAGAGAGAGCAGAAATGGAGAATGGGTAGGATAAGGTGAGATTTAATGTTTAAGATATGTAATATTACAGAATACTTATATGCTAATAGAAATGGTCCAGCAGAGATAGGAAATTTGATAATATAGGAGAAAGAGGGAAATCTGTGTGACTCATACTGTTAAGTAAGCAGTAAGAGTAGCACCACTGGAGGGACTGGCCTTAGGTGTGAGTAAGGATGGGTTATCTATAGAAACAGGGGAGGAGATGAAGAATGTAGATGCAGGTGGGTGGGATCTTGTAAAATTTCTCTGATTGCCCCTAATTTCCTCATTAGCTAAATTCCTTTCTGCATCAGTTGAGATGAAAGGAGAAGCACTGGAGATTTGAGAGGCAAGGAGAAAGTGGGAAATAATTTTGTGGAAAGTGGGAATGTGAACTAACTAGGGGAAGGTACTAGGATTTGTGTGGCCCACTTACAGTTAGGTGTCATGAGTTTCATATGAGACCAATCAGCATGACAGGATATGCTCCAGCATATTCAGGTACATACATGGAAAGTTGTGGAGTTGAACTTAAGCAGGCTTGGAATTTTGCAGGCCAATATGAAGCAGTAAGAGATGAGGCGGTTGCTTGGTGATGGTGCTTGCAATAAAATAATTATAATGATAGACCATGAGATCTAGGCTAGGTAAGATGGGGTGTGAGGGTAAGGGGGTGAAGGCAGGGTGGGTTACTTAGAGGCATTGTTAAGGTGATAAGGTAAATACATTGGTCATTCTAGCAAGTTCGAAGAACTTTTAATTTGGGAAATAAGTCACAAAGATAGAAGGTACTGGTAAGAGAAGACATTTGAAAATAGGACTATGGAAGGATGCAGTTACTAGCAGTAATAAGGTCAAGGGTCTGAGCATAGTGGTGGGTGGCGGAAATGAATTGGAGGGCAATCTCATCGGAGAAGTCAAGAATCTAGAGGCCAGGTTACTAGGAGGATCAGCTGTGTGAATATTGAAAACACTAAGAGTTAGGGTACTGTTGAAAAGAAGACAATGGATGCTAACATTTTCTGAACTCAGAGAGAGTGACCTAGGGTTCTACTGATAGTTACAACAAGGAACAGAGGCAGGGGACTGAGGTGTATTGGCAATAACCTTCAAATGAATTGGGGGATTTTATGGGGAAGTCATGGAAAATGATCTGGAATTGGTAATGAGGTGCAAGACAGACACCTCTCTCCATTTGAAGGCTCAGTGATAGGAAAGACGCCTGCAGTAGAAACATGAATCAGAAGATGGGCTTCAGTTGGAGCAAGGCAGTGAAGGGGACCAAGAGTCCATCAACAAAATGGCCTTTACTAGCTACTGCCACTAAATGTCCAGAAATTTCCCTTTTCATGATATGATTTAAAAAAAGACAATTCAATTTTCAGGTGCTGTTTTCGTTTCTTTGACTTCTGTAATATTATAACACCACCAACGTGGTGGCTTAAAACAGCAGAAGTATATTGTTTCACAGGCCTGGAAGCTATTAAGTCTGAAATCAATAAGAACATGCTCCCTATGAAATCTGTAGTGGAGAATCCTTCCTCATCTCATGTAGCTTCTGAGGTTTCCCAGCAATCCTTGGAGTTCCTAGACTTGTAGACACACCACTCTCTTCTCTGATTATATCTGCAATGGGCCTATTTTCAAATAAGGTCACATTCTACAGTACTTGGGGTTAGAGCTTCAGCTTATCTTTTTGAGGGACACAACTCAACCCACAACCGGGGTGTTGATTAAAAAGAAACACATCTTTTATGGTATGTGTTTATATTTTAAGTTGTTTGCGTTTCTGTCCTGCTCAGTAAATGAGGCCTGGTAACCCAAATATTTCAGCAAAGCCCGTTGTTTGTAAAATACATGACAATATAAAAGGGCAAGAAGTGCTATACACTGTGCATGCCATTTAAAGTCGTATAACATAAAAGTATTTATTAATGTTGTGCGATGATGCCACCGAACCTATTGGGAGTACTCAGTTGGCCCAGAGGGAAGCCTTAAACTTTTAATTTGAGGGTCTTGGGGTCTCTTTCATTATTCCTGTTGCTCTATCATTTAAAAATGTTGACCCAACCAAAGCTCACAAGCCTATGGGTCCTAGAGTGGGCAAAAATTTGCCAGAATATGATGTCAAAATATTAATCAGCTGAGAAAACCTCTGTGGCACGGAGGTGGGAAGGAGAGGGGGAAAAGCACTCATCCAGTTTTTTAGTCATGAGCCAAAACGGGGTCCCAGAGAGCCAGCCTCTGGGATACTTGCAGGAGCTACCCTGGGTCTTGGCCCTTTTGTTGTGGCCCTGAGGTCTCTGATTTTCTTTTAGCCTCTACAGCCATTTACTGTATAATTTCTAGATACCTGGCTCTGTCTGGTCCTCTGACCCTCTGCAGTGGGGACCTCAGACTGGCCTGCATCCCATGCGTGTGGAGTGCTGCTCCTGGGAAACTGTGAACCCAGGTCTCAGAAACAACACCCAGGGATGATCCCAGTTCCTCACATCTAGTGAGCAGGTAGGTACAGGCCAAGTCTTGTGTTTCACATGAATGCAAATCCACATTCACTTTAGTTTCAAGTGGACTCCTTGCAAATTCTGAATTGGTGAATTCCAAATGAATGACGTTTGTTACGTTGAGGGAAATCATCTGATTGTTTGACTC
Organism: Furipterus horrens; assembly: GCF_987537825.1. Classification (NCBI taxonomy): domain Eukaryota; kingdom Metazoa; phylum Chordata; class Mammalia; order Chiroptera; family Furipteridae; genus Furipterus; species Furipterus horrens. The sequence continues at coordinate 14,670,460 of NW_028327180.1, forward strand.
TTGTTACCTTGCCAGAATGAAGCTAGCATTTCAGAAGGGAAGGGAAGGCTGAGGCTTTGTACTTAAAGGTAATGTCTTTCATGAATGATGCAGACTCCAACTGTTCAGTAGTATGTCTCTCCCTCTCCGCTTCCTACACAGCTTGTAAGAAATGAAGTCCCTCTCACTCTATTACTCTAATTGAATTCCAACTTGGGTAATTACACCATAATTAAATAAATTTTCCCCATAGTTTTAATTCACTGACAAATAGTGCTACTTAAACAGCTACATTTCACTCCCAGAAACGCATCCCCACTCCATTTCAGTGATGAGTGGAGTGATTTATATTTGGGAGATGTGTGTACGAAAAATGCACAGTTCATAAAATATTTTAGGTATCATTCATGATTACATATGCTTTTCTCAGCATGTGATAGCATTAATTTCTATTATAATTTTTCAACTATTTTCTCATATGCTTAGGACCCAAAGAAATAAGGCAGTTAATTAGCATTTCTTATTTTCTGAACAACATTTTGTTTAGTTAACCAGGAGCTTGTATTTTTATTTCTAAAGCACATTTCAATGTCCCTGGGAGGCAGATGGGGGTAGGTGGTATTGCTTCCCATTCTGCAGATGGAGAAATTGAGGCAGTTTCCATCAAGGTGAGGAAGCCAGTCATTTTCAGTCTTGGAACCTAAGCTCCCTCTGGTTCTCAGGCTCTTTCTATCAAATACTGGGTCACTAGCAATCACTTTAATTTTACTAATGAGAAAATAAAGAGCAGCACATTTGTGACCTAAGTCACAGGTCACTAATTTCTAACAGCAATGATTTAGCCAGGAGCTGGAGGCTTACTAATGGGGTCCTGATGCTGGCCTTGGCTCATGAGACTACCGAGATCCTTTTGGTCCACATGTTATCAGTAGGTACAGTTCAACTGGAAGAATAGTCAAAATGTGATGCAAAGTTATACAAAGGATTCAAATTTCAATTTTACTTTAATGGCCCTTTCTTCGAGAGTTGTAGATGGCTTTTAATAAAAGATATGAAAGACAACAAGAAAATACTCACAAACAGCAGCAGAAGGAGCGGTGTTACAATGATGCCCTGAAAGAAATAAAGGGGATGATGGTTATTTATCAGCATGGAAATTAGGACACTTTCTTTGCTATTTTAAACTCTGATGCATGGAAATGCTTATCCTTTTCACTTCTGTTTAAATACAACCTGGGAGATAAAGGAGAGGGAGCCCCAATCTTGGCTCTCCCCGCCATAATGCCTTAGCATCTCTATTACAATTATTCGTATGTGGCGTCTGTCTTTAAAACTACAACCACCAATCTTCCTTAAACTCTTCTTTCCATTGTGAAACTTCAGTAGCCTTCTGCATTGCATATGTGTCACTGGGGTGGAAGCTGGCAAGCTTTCTGACTGTAAGGCTTTCCACCCTAACTTGGATAAAGTGCCTCTTTTCAAGGGAAGACAGGTGGTTTAGTCCCAGTTGGGGTCCTCTCCTGAGCAAAGACCACGTCAGTTGTGATGAATGAGATGTCGTGATTTTTTAATGTGAACTGATCTCCCCTAGGAAATGAGCTGGGATCTCAAAACTCATTTCACTTGATTAGACTCCATGTCTCCATGGTGGAAGGCAAGTCTTTCATCTAATTCAGCCACATAGGACCACCTCAGTCCCTCTGCCTCCCCTAGGCAGGAAGGAGCAAAAGATTTGTTTTCTGAGATGACAAGGAACAGTTTGAGGCTGTTGTTGATGAGGCAGGATACAAACTTTTAGGTTTCTGGAAGGTAAATCTTTTAAACTTGGTGCTTGAGTTGGGAGTTGACAGGTTTCAGTGGAGAGCAGGACACGATGATGTGCCTCTTAGTTCTTCCTTTCTCTCTACACACTTTATTATGATTTACACAAGAACAAACATTTCCTATTTTTATTAATGAATTCTACTAGGGACTTTAAAATTCCAATGAGTCTCTGTGTGTGTGTGTGTGTGTGTGTGAGAGAGAGAGAGAGAGACAGCGAAAGGTAGACAGACAGACAGAGAGTAGACTCTGCCCAGGATCTATGTATGGTACCATTTCATTACTTTTGGGGAAAATAGTCCTTTAGGAAGTCCTTTGTCATTGCAGTTACTAAATTCTTTTGGATGTGGCCCAAGAGGGACTGGCTTACCTTATATATAAGCATTACTCTTATGACTGTCTTAGGAATATACTTGTTTGGATATTCATACACAGGCCTGTTTTATTGTTAAATAATCGAATAAATGCTTCTCTGTTGTGCAAACTTATGCAATGGACAACAGGAATTCCACATTTTAATTTGTGCTATATATTTAATATATTTATTAAAACATGTATTGTGGCTTATCAACTCCACTGGTGTCTATGGCACAGGTTCTCATCAGCACATTTAGGACAGCCAGAATAACTTAGAAGGGGTTACTGTCTTTTAATGACATGGAATATATTCAGACTTTAGCAGGAATTCCAAATTTACAAGGCCACGTGGGAACAAAGCTATCTGGCTGTTTCAGTCTATGTGGGAGCCAACTGGTTTCAGGCACTGGTCCATTAATTACACAAACTAATGGAAACTGACCCAGAAGAAAGGGGGTAGAGCTATTCCAGGAAGAGGGAAGGGCAGCCACAAAACTAGAAAAAGTTGAGCAGGGTGGGAAGTCAAGAAAAAAATGGAGGATTCAGAGACCAGATCACTAAAGGCCTTGCAGGCCAGGAGAGGGAGGTTGGGGTTGATCTTGTCAACAATGGCAAACTACGGAAGAACATACAGCGAGGGCGTAATGAGTTGGTAAATAACTTAGTATTTGGAAGATGGATTTGACTTAGTTTATAACCTAACTAGTTATACCTTTGTTATCTATCAACTCACCTAAATTCAGATTAAAAAACAGAAACTTACTTTAATGTTAATTTTGGAATATCAATAACATTAATAACACATAATATCTGTGATAGGATCAGGATTTTCACCCAGGAAGAAGGCTGAGTCTTATCACCACTCTGGGGACATTTATCTTGTATTTGAGGAGTCAAAGCCACACTGGTTTCACATATAGTACATAGGAACCCATGTTCTTCCTGGTCCCCATTTATTTTCCTTTGTAAGAGCGGCACAGTGATAGCAACAATACCAGTACTGTCAACGGTATTTTGTTTCAGCACTTTTATGTGCATTCTGAAATTTGACCCTCTCCCCCTTTAAGGAGTTAGGTGATAACATAGCCACATTTTACAGATGAGGAAATTGGGGTTCAGAAAAGCCAGGCAATCAGCCCAAAGTTACACCGAAAATAAATAGCAAAGCCTGGGCTCAAGCCTGCTTTGCCCGACTGCAAATCCAGAACTGACTCCGCCAAACCCCTGGTCCTGGAGAGCAGATCTCAGCAGCCGGTGCAGTTTTCTACAGAGTTCTACTTAGGCACATACGTAGTGATTAGTTGCTGCATGACCTTGGTCTCAAGTTGACAACCAATTCTTAGAGAGAACCTTATGCTGGAAGGTTCATTGTGAGCCGTAGGTTTTCCTGTCTGAATATTTCAAGTGTATAGTCACCAACACACAGCAGTTTCTTTGCAGTTCTCCCAAGGACTTAGCATAGTTTCCCCCAAATACTAAAAACTTCCTAGCCAATAGGATGCATTTTCTAATTCCGGATTCCAGATTCTTCATTATTTTCTCAAAAATGGCTGTTCAAGTTCATTAACTAAGAATGAATTGTTACATAATGCTGAAACCTGCTTTTCAGTTGTGTTAGGAAATGAGTCAGCCACCGTGCCATTAATCCAGACAAGAGCTCCATAATTAAGTTTTGGTGAAGTCATTAGACTTAATACTAAAATAATAACAGCTAATATTTATGGAGTGCTTATGTCAGATGATGTGCTGAGGACTTATCACATGTTATTACCGTATATAATCGTCACAACGACCCTACGAGCTAGGTACTATTATTTCTCCAGCTGCCAGAGAAGGAAACAGACTCAGAGATGCTCAGTAAAATAAAAAGAGACAATCCTGGAAATCCCACTTCTAGCTTCCTGACTCCAGAGCCTGGGGTCCTGATGGTATAAATAAACTCTTTTCAATCTTACCCTGTTTCCTCAGGGTTGTATTTTAAGAGTAAACCTGAAAGGAGCTTTAAACTCAGTATATCTTTTTGACAACATGAAACAAGTTGAGAAATAACCCTTTGCATGACATGGCTGATACATTTTTTTTTAATCCAGGTTTTTGCAAATATCAATAATAAAAAGGGTGACCTAAAAATTTAAGCTGTAACAGCAACAATCATTGGAAGATGGAAAGTCAAATAAACATGTTATTTCCCCCCAGGTGCTAAAGGTTCCATTTGATTCCTTCTTTTCTTTCCGAAGCACATTCTATACAAATGGCTAAAGCCAAGAGGTGGTGGATGAGCACTTCTAGCAAAACATATTATCCCCCTCCTTGCAGATTCAAGGTCAAGACACAGTTTTAGCATCCTTGCAACTGGGACAGTGTGGTGAGCTTTCTGATTGCAACACCTGAGAAAGTCAAGTCACAAAGTGATGGGCTTTGATCGTCTCTTAAAAAAAACCTTCAGAAAATCCATTTACACCTCTGATGTGAATGACTGGGTGAATATATTTCAATGACTTTAGTGGAGAGGGGGGAAAATGTGTCAAACCGGAGACACTGAGATTTAGTCACATTAAAATACGCTCCCCCCCATAACAACAAAAACAACAAAACTGTGAATGCACTTCTCTCAACAGCAGGACTTGTACAAAAAAGGCAAAACTGAAGTGAATTCTAACTTTCTTTTAAGTAGAAAAATGTTACCAAAAGGCTTTGCTGCAGCAACTATTGGGATGACTCAGATACTGAAACTGACTTCTTAGGCTTCCGTTTCTAGGATATTGAATGTTAAGCCTTGGCAAAGGTGCTTTTGAGTTTTTAATGTACTCCGATTTTCCAGAACAACAGCATCTCAGTTTTGCAAGGCATCTCTGACCACCCTGGTCCAGACCTCACGTGACGTGCGGCACCTTCTGCCCGCCTCCCTCCTGTGCTCTGTGTGGGTGTGATGGCTGTGCCTTTGCAGAGGTTCCCCGAGGAGACAAGGTTCTTGCTTGCTCTGCCTGCGCACACTGTCACCCCCAACCCCTCCCACCCCCGCTGAAGCCCTCTGACGAGGAGGAAGCCCTTTCTTACACAGATGCCAAATCCTTTCCACGGCTGCCCTGTCTTACCCCCTCCTTCCTTGTGATGGCTTTTCTTATAAAATTTTATTTTTCAATTGCAGTTGACTTTCGATATCATTCTGTATTTGTTTCAGGTGCACCGCATAGTGCGGGGACAAAGTGATCTTCCTGCTAACTCAAGTGCTCGCCTGGTGCCACACATGGTTATACAGAGTAGGACTCTCAGTTTGTACTTGTCGATCGATCCCCTCACGTGTTTCCCCCAGCCCCACCCCAGCCCCCTTTCTGGCAACCATCCGTCTGATCTCTGTATCTGCGAGTCTGCTTTTCTGTTTTGTTTTTTTCGTTTATTCTGTTCTTTAGGTGGCCTTTTAACTGCTGCTTTTGAATGGTGTAAATAAAATCTCTGCACTCTAAAACTGTAATATATCTTTCAGGGCTATATTTAAGAATAATGGTGAAGTGAGCCCTGGGGTCCCCACACTAAGTCTTCCCCAAGCTAAAAGTCCCAGCCACCCCCACCCCAAATTGCTCCTTAGACATTATTATGCTGTCCAGCACTCACTTCATAAAAACCGACCGCAATTTGGAAATAAGGCCAAAACGGGACTGCATGTCCTTTCAATGCCACCCTGGAGTATGGGCTAAGAGGCCAGCCCAAGGATTATTTAATTACCTAGAGGGAGATACATGTGTTTGACTTCTATTTACTATTGATTGGGACCCAGTCTGTGAAATCCATGTTAACTTAAGGGCTGCCCATGGTTCCCAACCAGTTTTTCAAGGATAGTTGTATAGTGAACAGCCTTGAAAGACAGAAATAGCATCTCCCTCTAGAGCCAAGGGCAGGCCTGCTTTCTGCCCATTATAAACGATTTGGGTTCCCTAACCTCCCTATTTCCTTCCTGTGGAGCAGCCCACCATACATGCAGCATCTGGGCCTAACATACAGGAATATTTCTATCCCTACTGGGATAGAAATAATTTCTGTTTAGTAGAAAAAGCAACCACAGAAGCCACAGTTTTGTTATTCTGTAGGTCAGACTTATTTGGTATGTTTTTGTGGTGGACTAGATAACCCCATTTCTATCATGCCCTTGAAACCAGCTTTACTTTACCCTCTTGCTGGTTCCATGATTATTCAGTTAAACAAATGATTGACATGTGTTCATTCTATATTTGTAAGAAAGTCATGTTTTCAACTTTCAAAAACTATAATTTGACAATTTCTTTCCTGTGAACCTTGTATTTATATTCAATGCTAAGGTCTCTTTGAAAAAAGAAGAAAAAGAAGATTCATGCTAACTAAAATTCCTAGGTTGTCTTCACATTTTGTCCTGTGGTCTGTATATAGTGATATCTTAAGTTAGAGAAAAGTTTACTCCTCCAGAATGAAATTATGTCCAACTAATATGCAATGAGTGAGGTTGTCTGCACAGCCTGAACAGTAAATTGTAAATGGTGGTATGATATTTTGGAGACACCTAAAATGAAACAAAATGATCAGGGTATGTGGTCCTCAGAGAATATGACCTGTAAACATGGATGTCCAAAAATACAGTTGAGTAAACTTTATGGAAGAAAGAAGGAGGCAGTTGGAAAGAAAGCGGAGGTTGATTGGCAGGTGAGGGCTTCTTGCCCTTCTTGTGTCTGTATGTCCCTCTTTTAAAACCAGACCTTCACAGAGTAAGTCCCCTGACAACCCCAAATGAAGCATTTGTCAGTACGATCATGGCTCTCCTAGGGGCAGAGAAACGGACATGCGCATTCTGGTTTATTTACCGGGTACAGCGCACTATAATAAAAACAGTGCATTAGACTATAGGAGCTAGGTAACACCCTCCACTGCAAACGTCCTATTCATTCTCTCTAGTCTTAGACTGTGCTTGCCAAGAAAATGCTGAATGATAATTTCATTTTCCAAGTAGGGTTTCTGATAGGAAAAGAACACCCTGACTAGCTGACACCAATTTCCCAGAACATAATCGCACTGGGGTTGCTAATGACAGTGGGTCTCTGAACGTGCAAAGCTAGCAATCTATTCCTGGATTGTGGTGGCCCCATTGCAGGAATGGAAACTGGCCTCTGTCAATCACGTACGTTGACTTAGACAAGCATTTATTGAGTGTCAACTATGTATCAGACATCATGGGTGTCAAGGGGAAAAGAATTCTAAAGTCTCCTAAACACATGAAACTTCAGAAAAGTTTCTGTGAAGTCCTGGAGTTGTCTTGGAAAACTGTACTGCTGTTTGTTGGCTTTGTTTTAAAAGGAGAACCTTGAGGACTTTAAAAGTTCATAGAAAGGAGCCAAGAGGGGGCAGGAAGATAAAGATTTTGTAAAGGGAAGAGATTGTACCTGCTACCCCCTGGGGACGCAGGAGGAAGGAGTTCCAGGGCACAGCCGAGGGTGTGAGGCCTCTTCGTTGAACAAGGACAGAAAATGATAGATTAGGCAGAGATGCGGATAGACTCATATGCTTGATGTCAGAAAGTAGAAGGAACGTTTATTTAAGAGCTTCCACTTTCCATATTAAATACAAAGTGAGGAGTTGTACTAAAACGAGGGGCTGACAGTTTCAGAGAAAGCGGAAAGCCAGTGATTGGAAACCTGTGCTGTGACTATTGGGAGAGGCTCTCTCAAATTGCGAAGGTGCTGAGGTTTTCCCATGGAAGTGGAAGAACACACGAGACTCCTGGGTCAGAGGACTTTACGACTCATAGCAGAGCACACAGCCTCAGCATGATGCCGGTCTCAGGGGGCCTTGCCCTGGGTGGGGTGGCGCAGATGGGCCCAGATGTCTGCAGTATGGTGGGCTGCACCACAGGAAGGGAATAGGGAGGTTAGGGAGCCCAAATCTTTTATAATGGGCAGAAAGCAGGCCTGCCTTTGGCTCTAGAGGGAGATGCTATTTCTGTCTTTCAAGGCTGTTCACTATACAACCATCCTTGAAATAATGATTGGGAACCATGGGCAGTCAGTGCCTGTTCACAAGATGTACAGAACTGTGAGAGACACATGGAGAATTGTCCTCTAACAGAGGAAATGTCCAGCAGATGGGCCCTGTTGTTAGCGCTCATCTAAACATTTGAGTTATCAAGTTCATTATTAGTCCCTTCAAATATCATCACTGAGCCAATGTCCTTATACAAGAAAATGATAATTAGATAATAAATTTTAAATGACCCAGAAAACCTCTTTCCAAGAGGACAATGATCCTCTAACAGTCCTTGGACACTGTAGTTCAAATAAGAGTCTAACCAATTAAACTGATTTCCAACTCATAATTCTCTTTCTCTCGCTTTTTAAATGGTGGGACCTGGTGTACACATGCCTTTTTGCAATCCAGGTCCTTGTTACGTTGCACTGTGTTTGTGCACCAGCAGCAACTGGCCTCACCTGGAAGCTTGTCAGGAATTGTTGAGTGTCACATTGCACCCAGACCTACTGTGCCATCATCTGCACTTTTAACAAGATTTCCAGGTAATTTGTAGGCTCATTAAAGTTCAAAAAGAACTGATTCAGACTCTCAAGCAGGGGCAGGCAGTCCTGCTCTGTACAGGGCTGGGCACTCATTCCAGGCTTTGCCGGCTACACAACCCACTGCAGTTACCCACTTCTGCTGTCAAGGCCAAAAGCAGCCGAAGACAAGAAGTAAACAAATGCTCTTGGTCAAATGCAGACTGCGGGCTGCTGTTTGGACCTGGCTCTAAAGTATTGTTTTGGACTGGCAATTATATTTAAATAAGAAATGTTAGCCTCACAAACTTTTATTTTTAGTGACTTGGTTTGTAGTGAATGCTTGCTGTTTTCTCAGCATCTGTCTGTTCCTTTGTAACTGCTTACAATACAACTTCTTCATTACCCATTTTTTTGTTTTTCTCTAGACCGAAAACAAATGACCGGTTAACAGTGTGTAAAGTCTACTTTCTTCCTCTTTTTGATATTTGCAGTAACATTTGCACATGCCTGGCTGCTGATTCTACTCCTTTCCTTTACGAATTATCAGAGACAGCCATTCAGCAACCTCAAAAGTTAGTTTTCTCAGGACCCTGCGAGGTAATTTGTCTGGGCCCATGGACAGAGCCTGCGAGCTTGAGCCTCTTTTCATTTTGCCAATATTTACTATTTCAAATCTGAAGATGGTTCTCTATGCCAAAGATGATGGAAGCAAAGGCACGCACCAGTGGGGAGGGAACATTACGGATGCTGAACAGCAGGCAGAATGTGGAGAACTCAGGCTCCTAATATCCAGAACGAGGTAAGAGAAAGGGACAAACTCAAGCCCATGAAAGAGGAATACCCTGCACGCTGCTAATCGGAGCTAATATGGTGACATGTTAAAGCTGGAAAACGGTGTTGAAATTCATGATTGCTCTCACTGCTTTTTAACAGAAAAAGTGAATCTTTTCAGACTATGTAAACTCATAGACCTATAGACCTGTTTTAAAATGATTAATAATTAACTTATTTTTTTTTTCTATCCAGACTCAGAGTGATAAGAACAATTTGAAATTCGATGAAAGCCCAACGCAAGACCGATAGGGGATTTTTCTGTATTTTCTAAGAATCTTTCACATAAATGTCTTCTAAGTTTGTAGATTTAACATGCAATAAGTAATTTTCCAAAGAAGCTTCTTAAGAATATTTATCCGTAGAGTACTTATGAGACCAAAGAGGCAGCAAAAGGAATTAAGGCAAAATTTCCTTTTTGGTGACATAGCTTTTATGGCTGAGGAAATATTTCCCAGGGCTCATTTTGGCCAGCAGGTCTCCACGGTGGGCACATGGCTGCAAGCCGATATGTTGCAGTTTTATTTTCCCTGGGAATATTTGTGGCAGGCTATCAAGGATTATTAGTAGCACAACAAGCATTACACACAGGAAGCACAGCTCTCTTAAAATGTCAAGAGAATGGTTCCATCCAACCCAACGGCAGCCAAGATTCCCAGGGCCTGAATCTTATACACGAAAGCTTGTAGTATATCTTGCTTCAGAACCACTGCTTCAGTGACATCAAATACTGCTGTCCTCACAATAGCCAATATTTACTAAGGTCAATTATAGGAGGCCTGTCCAGAAAGTATCAAGCCATATACTACAAAATTTAGACATTTATTGAAGAAGATACAAGAAACATCATACAGAGGACAATGATGCCTCCGTCCCCTTCAAAGTAGGCACCTTGGGACCTCACACAGTTCTCCCAGTCACAACCAGCTTCCCTGACATATTTCCCTGTATCTCATTGATGGTAGGAAATCTCTTCCCTTTCAAAGGTGATTTTAGTTTTCGGAAAAACCAGAAGTCGCAGAGTGCCAAGTCTGGGCTGTAGTGGGGCTGAGTCACTTGGGTGATTTGATGTTTCACCAAAAATTCTGCACAAGATGTGATGCATGAGCGGGTGTGTTGTCATGATGAAGCTGCCAATCACCAGTTGCCCATAGCTGCAGCCTTCTGAATCATCGGAATAGTTTCCATGGAGAAAAGTTCAATCTTAGTGCAAAATCTGATGCCGTTCATTGCTCTACTCACTCAGTAATTTTGAATGTGACAGCCAAACAGTACATATGCTCCCTCCACGGCATCTACTGCCCCCACTGACTAGTACAGTGAAGTCGTCACTGTTCATGCATGCGCATTCCAGTCCACTCCTTGGCTGCCAGGTTACACTGATGTTGCACAAACTGGTCTCCTTATATTAACAATGGCAGGACTTTTTCCGAACAGACCTTTTATACTAGGAAATGTGCTAAATGCTTTGCACACACTATCTAATTTAAAATTCCAGTGTATAACTTTGTTATGCCAGTTTTACAGTTGAAAAAAGAGAGGCTTATAGAGACTTTGGCTAAGCTACAGGAAGTGCCAGGAGGCAGAGTCCCAGCTAAAGAAACAAAAACAAAATTTGAGATGTCGAGAGATAGTCCAAAGGGCAGAAGAGTTGTTAGGAAAACAAAAGAGCAAAGGAGGAAGTAGGAGTCTTAAAAAAGTACTTCAGAAACGGATTGTAGGAGATCGATACAAAATACATAATGTAAACTTAAAACAGGGTCAAAGATCACAAGACAATCTGCCAGTGGTGAAGAAATACGTGAAAAGGAAGCACCACGTAACTCGTTCAGGCCACTCGAGTATCACTGAATATTTATTACCTGCTGGCTAAAAGATTGAATGGGTACCGGCCTTTTTTTTTTTTTTTTCCATTGATGCCTGTACCAGGTTGGTCCCTGGCACACACTGGGCACTCAATAAATGTTTTGCTGCACAAATGAATGCATGAATGTGTGCCCACAAATATTTCCCTCGGGGCACAGCCTATCGCTTTGATGAGAAACCCATTTTCTGAAATGCTTTAAACCCTCGTGTTTGTAATAATGATGAGACTAGTTGACATTTGTTGAAATGCCTTCCCTGTTACTTGCTAGGGATTATTCTGTGCTCTTCGTCCTCTCAACAGACTTGGGAGAAAGGCGCCATTATGACTCCCATTTTACAGAGGAGAAAACTGAGGTGTGCAGGCAGAAGAATTACACAAAACCTCTGAGCTCCCAGGGGCAGGATGGGAAGCAGGCCGCGCTGCCTGGCTCTGGGATCCATGGGCTCTCTGCCAGCACGTGCGTGCACCGTGGCGAAGAGCTCTGAAGATACAGAGCTATCAGGGAGTCCCAGCTGCAAGGGCTATCAGGGACAGTTTGTTATCTCACTTCACAGACGGCAACGTTGAGGCCCAGGGAGGGGGCGTCTCCCGCACACGGCCTCAGAGGTGGCGGAAACACCAGCACCAGCACAGGGTCTCAAATTCCCTGCCTGGTTCTTCATTTCTGATCCCACACTGCCTCCCATAAACCAGACGAGGAGAGCAAAACGAACATATGAAGTCCTGGAAGCTATTATTCAGCTCAGTCACTTATCATATGGATAAAGCACAAAGAAAAAATTGACATAGATAATAACATTAGAACAGACTGTAGAAAGTTGTTTTGTCTTTTTTAAAAGAAAATCAAGTCATGAAACAGGTGCTCCCTTGCCCCTAGAAAGAAAGTCTCGGGAATTGTCAATAAGGCTATGGAAGAAAAGTTTTGCAAAATTCTGCAAAAGCAAGGGAGAGCTGTGGGAGATGGAGGGGAGGGGTAGCAGGAGGGTCACTGAGGACGGAGCAGAGAGGTGATGGAAAGTGGTTTGTGGGAGACTGGGGCAAGGGGTGTTTCATGCCGGCCTCTGGATGTTACATAAACTGCTGGGAAACTGTAAAAAGGTTTTCTCTGAAATAAGGCATTCAAAATAATGCTTTAACCCAAACTAGTGTTCAGACTCCTAACAGACCTTGACCGTTAACAAACAACAAACGAAAAAATCCTTACTGTGTCTACACATGGGAAGGGAATGGCGTTGGCCCAGCCGCTCCATTGCTTGCGGACGTGTCTAAATGACAGCACATGCTGCTGTTAGGCCTCGCTGTGACGATCAATACTGAGTATAAAGATGGACAAAATGAATGGAGACAGCTGCACTCCGCTTGCCTTGTCTCATATATCAACGGTTTGATTTCCTCTGGTTTTAATAATACTCCTTAGCCAGAGCCATTCCTACGGCTTCGAAAACGGGCCTTGAACTTTGTGACTCAGAGAGGTTTCAGTGGGGTAAAGGTCAGGGATTGACCAGTGGTCCTGAGAAAGGTCTGCTTCTCAGATGCGCCTCCTGGGTCGCCGTCACCTCCCGCCACCAGCCAGGCACACCAGGCAGAGGCCTGGGGAATCTCATATTCAGGCTAACCTCTGTGAGCCTTCTTTCCTGGCCACCCCCGCGCCCCCACCAATGTCTATTTGAAATAATGTCTCCATAGTAATGGATTTATTATTTTTAAATATCAGTGGGCCTCTCTAGGGCAGTGCTACCCAAAGCCTGACAACTCCTGGAGGCAGAAGGAAAAGCATTGATGCGGTGAGGAGGAACAATGTCTTCCCAGGTTCCTAGAACTGGGAAACAGACTTTGCTATTTTATAATCACGTGATTTTTTGGTATAAAAAGTTCATTAATTAATACAAGTAAAGCACTTTCACATAATCAAATTTTACCTTAAGGCCCAGAAAAATGCAAAGGAGCTAGCTAAAACAATTTTTAGTGCTTAGACTTTTATTCTAAAATTCCCACGATGAATTTCTAAACACAGTCCTCACTCATTTTTGGTTGTATGATTATATACAGCGAATTCCCTTTAATATTTCAGCAAAGACTCTTTCCTACACAGTTACTTCAGGATCTACACTATTGGGTGTTGACACTAAGAAGTTTTTCAGAAGGAATGGCCAGTGTTTCCACTCAGAAATGGCTGTAGATATATTCACATGGGATATTTATTTTTAAATGTACTCTGTTAACCACTTCAGTATCTTTGGAACTTAAAAGTGCCAGAGAGCCAGAAGTCATCACCTGGCACATCACATCAATGAATTTTACTAAGAGCCGGTAAGGAACCTGAAAACCTATGCCAGCATAATTTTTCTAGTTCCCCAGTAGAGGGCAACTTCTACACATTTTGACAGTCAAAGAAATAAATCTATGCCTAGCACAGCAGCAAGAAGCACTGTTTGTTTAAAATAAAACAATACAGTTTATGCCTATAAATGGATTTTCGTTAACAGGTAGCTATAAAATGTCATGAAATTTTTAATATGTAATTGGGAATTGAGTATATTTAATGAGTCATTTGAATTTTATGATTAATAAAAGTGATTGCAGGAACTTTAAAGTAGCAACCACTTAGGTCACTATGACAGAATTATCAGTAACTGAAATACAGAAGGTAAATGATGAGAGTACTGATCTTTAGGAAACATGCAGATAGAGTTGCATTATAACCAAGTCCCAAATGTAGCTAACCTGAATGCCTACAGTCTTATTAAGAATAGGCAAAAAAGGAGGGGCGATGATAACACAAACACCTCAAAGTATAATTAAATGCCTTTGTTATTATAAACTTGGAAATAATAATTATCAGTGTTCATGTTTTCAATGACATCAGGTATAAGAATGTAAATGTATATGCAAATAGGATAAAATTCTACCATAATACATCTCATTATTATACAGATCTGACACAATGTGATATGTTCTTATTCATTCACTCATTCGACACTTATTTACGGAGCATTTATGATGTACCAGGTACTATTCTATAAGTCAAGAATACGGTGTGACAAATCTGACAAAAATTCTCTCCCTTCTTGTAGCTTACGTACTTCAAATAAAAAATAATGTATCATAAAGCCTTCTGAAAAGATAAGCCTATAAAATAGATGCTTACCATGTTTCATACCGCTTGCTTCTATTTTATTTAAGAAATTAAGCTTTGTTATTAATACAGAGAACTATTACAAGGAAAATGAAATAGCTCATAATCTTAATGCGCAAAGAACCCTTGTTGACTTTAAAGTAATCCATTAATTTAATTAGAAAAATTGAATTGTATAGAAAACTAAAAATGAAAAGTGAAATTTTCTAGCACCTATCTCCAGAGACATTAGTAGTTCCTGTGACTCCTTCCAGAAAAGAAAATAATTTGCCAGTATCCATCCATTCCTTTATCCACCTGCCCACCCATCTAGTCTTCTAAAATTAGTCAAATTAACAGTTTTCTTAAGACAGTTATAGTATACACAGTAATTCTGCACATGGCTTTAATTTTTCTCACTTCACTATATTTCTTGGAGCACTTTTCATTAAAAAATACATAAGTGCACCTCATTCTTTTATTTGACTCATTTTATTTTTAATGTATAAATATTTTATAACATTTCACCTCTAGATACCTTAAAATTCTAGTTTTAAAAGTGTTTATACAATTTTGTCTGAAATTAATAAGAGCTGTGGTATGTGGTGTTAATAAGTGTAGTTTAATCTATAAAAAGTGGGAATTCATGGACTTCAAAAAGAAGTCTGGACAAATGACATTTAAATTATTATAAAGCAGCAAATAAAAATGTAAAAGGAATGAGCATCTGTTTTTTTTCTTCTTTTTGCATAAAAAACCTACCAATAACTTCAATAGATTATATACAATGTAACTATTTTATAAAGAGTGTCTTTGGTCGTGAATTTAAAATATTAGAAATTTTTATTAGTAAATTTTTATAATCGCTCTGTTATGTAATTGACATTTTTTTGAGTTCCACTTAAAATTTTCAATTAAACCTGTAAGAATTACTTTATCTCATTCTATTGATATTTGTCATACTGCTTAAACCATCTATTTATTTTTGTACCATATATGATATCAAAATGTGATCAGAATTTTTTAATTTACAGAAATATTATGCAAAATAAAATACAAGTCACTAGGTGGTGCTGTGGGACCTTCCACATACACCAACGGGGAAAGCTCTGCACTTGATGAATTAGTTGTGTGGCTGATTCTGTATATTTAGATGTACATTAAATATTTTTTCTAGATAAACCACTGCCTTATTAATAATAAAAGTAACAATGCAAAAGCAAAGTGTTTATAGATGTCCTGTTTCAGGAATACCTGGTCTCATTTCATAATTACATACCCTAATTCCTATGTTAAGTTATTAAAAACATCTTTATATAATGAATGTCATTTTTGAGACATGTTTCTCAATAAAGTGTTATTTTTTACTTATCTTTAAAGTTATTTTTCATATGTCCAAGAATAAAAAGAATCAGCAATTATATCTTCTTGTTAAATAATTTTTGATTAGGCAATTTCTAATGTCACAGTATATATTATAATCATCTTGGGTTCTAGTTTTTTCTAATTATCTATTCTCCCATGATGTAGAGCCGTTAATCCAAATGCTGACAGTGGCCAAATGGACAAGGTAAATATATGAGAAGGTACATGGAAGCCACGTGTGTGGATAATAGGGAGTAGGGTTACTAAGAAGAATCAGAGTGTCTGCATTCAAATTCAGATTAAAAGCAAAATGTAAACACACACGCGCACCCACACAAAACACCACTGCAGGCCAAAGAAAACACATCTGTGGACTGCATGTGGCCCGTGGGCCACTCACTTGTGACCTCTGACCAAGCCCAACATGTCCCAAACCATTTACTATGAGTGACACTATCTTAAAAGAAACCCAATAATTTCAGTTCAAATGAAGAAATGCAAATGATCGTTCAGCTGTCTTTAAAAAAATTTTTTTTATCACATATGTGTGTCCCTCCTTAAGACAGAAATTACTAATGACTCAGGAGATAAACTGCAGTCGTCAGTAGCATTAAAGTCTCCATGATGAGTTACTGGTCTGAAGAAAAGCATAGATTTAGCAGCTTTTTACCATCTTCACGGTCTTTCTCTCCCTACAGGTACTTTTATGATGGTGAGAGGAGCGGAGATGAAGTATGTAATAGGGAATAAAGAGAAATATATGATTAATATAAATGAAAAAAAGGGCAGAATTCATTCTCACTGAGAGTTATGGTAGAACTTACATTACAGGTACAAGGTATGTGGAAAGTGAACTCCTGACAAATGCAGCAAAACTCGTCTAAAGGAATGTTGTTCTTCAAGTCTGTCATTGAGAGAAGCCAGATTTATTTTTTTATCCTCCCCCGAGGACATGCCCATTGACTTTAGAGAGAGGGGAAGGGAGGGAGAGAGAGAGAGGGAGAGAAACACCCACGTCAGAAAGAAACATCGATCGGTTGTCTTTCGTACACGCCCCAGTAGGGGACCAAACCCGCAACCCAGGTATGTGCCCTGACTGGGAATCAAACCTGTGACCTTTCGGTTCACAGGACAATGCTCCAACCAACAGAGCCACACTGGCCAGGGCAAAAAAAGCCAAACTCATTGTTAAATGAGGCATCATTCCCACATTTTTTAGCTGTCTTCAGAAAGAGCTTGTGTGCCACATAAGAAAATAATATAAAATCACGTCATTTCTGAACGGGAAGAGACCACAGAGATAACTAAACCTCTTGTTACTTCAGCTCCACCTCACAAACCAGTTCTATTGAAAGATAAACACGGGGAAGCCACAGTCTCTAGGTGAGGCTGGGTCACAGAAGCGAAGCCACCTGACGCTCACAGGATCCTGTGTGAGAATCACTGTTTTCTCTGAATGCGGAAGGAGCCTTACGCCAGTGACCAAGGCGAAAATACCACGTTTCAGGAATTTCGGACACCATCTCAACATCCCCAGACGTCTCTGCTGAAAGTCGTTTGGACTTTTTAGAGGACTTGATGGGTTCAAACATAGGGTGTATGGAAGAAGGGAGGAGAAGGAGGAGTAGATGAGAGCCACGCTACCTGAATTCTTCCCCCTTTTTAGTCAGCCTGAAATACCATTTCAGAGGGGAGTTTTATGACTTAATAAGCATCTCATTTTTTAAATTCATGTCATCTTTGAGAGCAGCAGTTCTCACAGTGTGGCCTGGGACCTGGGGGGTCCCTAAGACTCTTTGGGGGGCTGGCAAGATAAAAACTACTTTTATGATAACACTAAGACACACTCATTCTCTCAGAGAGGTACAGGGGTTTTCCAGAGGCTACACGACACGTGACCTGAAAGATCTAAACAGGAACAGACAGGGGACTCCAGCTTCCCTGCATTCATCCAGACACTGAAGGGATTTGCAAAATGTAAAATGAAGATATTCATTCGGTTTTAGAGAATGTAATTATTTTTCACAAAAACATGCATGTTTACATCTCACAGAGTTTGTGTTATTTTTAAAAGAATGATTTCCCAGCTTTCACTTCAACCATGGTCAATACAGGTAGATATAACTTACATAAATAAAAGCTTTCTGTGGCCCTCAACATATTTTAAGAACGTAAAGGGGCCCCGAAAGTTCGAGAACGCTGTTGCTGAGGTAAGCTGCTCACCTCGCAGTCGGAATCAGTTCTGTCAGTGCGCTTCACATGCATCTAAAACTTCCGTCACAACGAGACTTCGTTAGGAGCACTTTGGAGCAGGAAGCTCTTACACAGACAAGGTGGGCCGACTACCTTGATGCAGAGCGGTCTATGGTGTCCTGGGGGCTGTGGGCTGGGGTGACATGGCCCAGGTCGGACAGGAATTGAGAGGGAGCCAAGGGGGTGCAGTGGCAAATGCTCTGAGTTAAAAATGTAGCCTGGGAGCAATGTGACAATGACAAATTTTCAGCCGTGTTCACTCCTTAACTAACCCAGGTTTTATTTATATTAACCTGGTCATTTGAAATTACAAATTAGTCTCATGATTCTTTCAATGCAAAATATCACTGTAATCCAAATCTATTTTTTTCTGTTATCACGCCATTCTTAAGAATATATATCATGATAAGAAAAACAATATAAAAATTTAGGAATACTACGAATTCTAACAATTTATCATCTAAAAATCTAACAATTTGCAATCATCATGTTTCTGTTCAGTTTTGTATTCTTGGTGTCTTTGTAGTTTCATTCAGTAAATAATTACGGGATCGCTACTCGACGTCAGGAATATCCTAGAGGCTGGGAAGCCATGGGACAGGTGGTCGGGCCTCTGCCTTAACAGATATTACTGTCTAGTCGGGGCACAGTAAAATGGCAAAGGCCACACACTGGAGTGAGGAAAGGCCGCTTACCTCACCTCACCCTTCACCGAACGAGGGGATCCTAAGGGGCGTCATGTAAACTGAGGCCAGAATGATGAGGAGAAATGGGTGGAGGCGAAGAGGACCTAAAGGGTCTGTGAAGGAGGAAAACGGGATGGGCAAAGGCCTAAAGGCGAGAAAGCATGTTCGTGGTGTTCAAGGGACAACAGAGAGACAGGCGCAGTCAATGGGACGTAACAAACGCTCCCCCCATGGCAACAACCTCACAGATTCCTCCTGAAAAGATAACCAGTTGGATCTGCCAGCCTTCTCATCTTCTAGCAAAGCAAAGACATAGGAAGGGAAATCAGAGTAAGGGATAACTCAAAAAGCGCCATTTGGAATTGGACTTTCCTCAGCACTAAACTTAAAAAATATATATTATTACCAAAACGTCAGCAAAACCAAACACTGCCAGTGCTGCGAAGTTGAGAGGTGGAGGGAGTGGGGGACTGGGCCACAAGGCGAGGACCTGACGACAGTCTGCATCTTCTGTTGCTGGCAAATGCTTTGTTCTCCGAAGGATGTTTATTGCTATAGCAAACTTACTCCTTCTGGAATTTTTGTTATTTAGCAAGGAGTTATTTCTATTCAGAAATGGAGAATTCAGAGACCTAAAAGCCCCGGCTGTACGGTAATCTATATGGCTTGTGTGCTGGCGCTGTCTCCGGCCCCAACCCATCAATTATGTATAGAAATGCACAGCTCCAGCCGAGGCCAGGGCTGTGGGCCTGTCAGGGGTTTCTTAAGAAGAACAAAAACATTTGATGGTGTCTTCTTTTAGAAAACACAGATTAGAGGAAGAGCTTTAAAAGGAAAAATGAGTAATCCTCAATACATCTATTGACTTCTTATAATAAATGACAAATGAGTTTTTTTTGAAGTCCTTAAAATGATACCAGAAGTATAACTAAGGAAAAAAGCCACAGGAATAGATACAAGAAAGGCTGACCTCAGTTCATCAACACCACACACTTTAGAATACAAATTCACTCCTTATATATTTGAGGAAAAATAACTAATGGGGGTCACCAAACTCCAACCTCTCTGAACCAAATTCAGTACATTCAGTGCTTACAACAAGGAGTAATCACATTATGTGAAATAAAATGTCTTGTAATCCCCAAACCTGGCTGGCTTCTGAGGTGTGAGTTTTTCTTCTAAATGAGTGACGCATGTTCACAGACTGACCGGGGAGCGCATGCACTATGAAGATTACCACGAACAAAATGCAATCTAAGGTATCTTATGGAATTTTCCCTATTATACCAAGCACAACAAAAGCTTTCACTGGGATTTCAATAAATTTAGTTCTGCACATTGCTGCGGAAATTTAGTTATTCTCCCTTTCTCTCGTGGGTAGCTGGGGTAGCAGCTGGTGTGTTTTGTATTTAAAACGGGAAAAAGAACTCTCGTTCTCTCTCAGTGCCTACATGAATGCGCTTGAGAAAATTTGAAAAAATGATTTACTTTAAGTAAATGACTTTATTTCCTTTCCTGTAAAGTATTTGGTACATTTTTTTTTTTTTAAGAGTAAGAGTTGTTTTTGAAAAGCATACAGATTTCTTCTGGAGGAAACTAAGTGCATAAAAGCATATCATTTAAATTTATGTAAATTTCAACACAGATGCTCGAAAGTATGTCCTCATTCTTCAATACTTTCTGGGTAGAATTTTTAATGCCTGGTTTTTTATTAAATAATTTAGGTGACATGTAAATCCTGTAAAGTAGCCAGACAAAGATAGCATAATTTTATATTACTTTAAAGAGTGTGTAACAGTCTCATTCTCTCATTTCTATACAGGTTAGAGCACATATCATATCATTCAGTCAAATTCTGTAAGAATGAAAGCATAATTAAAAAGCGGAGTAAACATTAGGGAATACCTGAAACTGATGAAAATCAAATCAACTTCCTTATTTCTTAGATTTAAAATGAAAATGATTTTCTGATCATTCATAAAAACTGTAAGTTAGCAAATTAGATCCCCGTGAATGCTGAAGTATTTGATGTTCTCAGCTCCTAGTTTTTAAACAAATGATTTCTTCCAGTTAGAATGTTAAAAATTCCAACATATTTAAGCACATTGCAATTCACATGACACATGACTCAAAACACCGGACATACATCAAATTAGTTACTTGTTACAAACATAGTCTGTTAAAAAAGACAGAGCTCCAGTTCCACAACTATTACAGTGTAACTTATTGGCTTCTATATTTTGGCTTATATACACTGTTAACTGAACACTTTGCAAATTCAGTGAGAAATTGAATTGCGACTCTTTAAAATTATCTTTCATTATTAATTTTTAAATTCATATTTTATTACACACACGACATGTGAAGGGAATCTTCGGACATCTGTCTACTATGTGATAAGTGCTTTACATAAATGATCTCCCTTAATCCTGAGAAATGTATTTTTGACTATTGCTCCAAGAAGGTAAATAACTCATCCAGGGGTCACATGGCTGCTCAAAACTCCTCATGGGACTCCATCACCAATAGCACGTGATTTCCTCCTTCCTGAAACATTGTAGTCCTTTGGCTTCTGGAATATTACACGCTTCTCTTTTAGCTTCTCCTAGATCTTCCCTCCTCACTAAATTCAGGTCTCTCATAAGACCTTCCCTGACCAACCTCTCTACAACACACACACACACGCACACACACACACACACACACACACACACACACACTATCTTCCCTCCTCAACCACTTTCTATTCCTTTATCTTGCATTATTTTTGTTCGCAAAACTTCTCACCACGTGACATTGTATTTCGTTACTTGTTGACTGTCTGTCTCCCCTGCTGTTCACCCCTCCCTGCTCCAACAAAACTGCACAATGTGGGGGTCCACAAGGCTCGGTCTGGTTCATCTCTTTCCCCCTGTCGTCTCAGTACCTGCCACACAGCCTGGCACAGAGTAAGCCCTCCATAGGTGTGTTCAGTAAAAGAATTGCTGGAAGTTGTGGAGCTGGGATTTGAACTCAGGTCTTTCTAACTCTGGGCCTATGCTTATTTTACCACATCTGGTTTAATTTCAAGACTGGCACCCCTTTATTAAAAGTTTCCAAATAGTAAACCCACACTCTTTACGATGAGCCTTAGAGCCCTGCCCTCCCTTCTCTACACAAAACCTGTAACTGAAGAAGGCTGCTTCACAAAAAGAAAGGGAGTGAGAGGTAACGCAGTCCGGGAACAAGGAACAGCTAACATTTATTGTGCAGTTACTTTGTTCTGAGTAATATATGTACTACACACACACACACACACACACACACACACACACACACATGTATATTTGCATGTGTCTATTTCTGTATATGTATTATTCCTTTCTATTTTACCCTCATGGAGATAATATAGAGCAGGTGATATTTATCTCCTACTTTTAGATGTGGACACAGAGGTTCCCAGAGTTATTCTCAGTTGCCCAGGAAGTCCCAATAGTCTTTGTGCATGGGAATGTGTGTGTACATGATAAAACCTATATTTATGAATCTTGCCTTCTCTACCTGAAATAGTTTTTTTCAGAATGCTGAAAAAAAAAAATTGCACAGTATTTAACATTCCAGAATGGTTCTTTTCATTCTTAATAACTAGCAAAGGAGGTGGAGCAGATACAATGAATACCTCTCTTTTGGGCCGGAACCATTCATTTGCCCTCTAGCGTAAAACAATAATTATGTTCTCCCATAGGTTCGTCATCCATATTCAAGCTATGCAGGAAAGGCAGAAGCCAAGACTTGTAAAGCAACTTCTTTGTAGCTATCTGCTTCCCTCTTCATGATGGTTCCCACCCAAGGTCTGTGAGGGGAGCATCAGAGAACCACGTGGAGAACGTGTCCCCTGCAGCCTGGGTGATGGCAAAAGGGACACTGGTGAGCAGGGCCTGGTTCCCTCCCAGGGAAGCCTGAAGCTGAGAGGCTGAAAAGGACGAGAGGCGGCAATGGAAGCAAACTGCAGGTTCTCCGCTGGCCAGGCGAAGACGTGCCAATTTCTCTATGGGTCAAGTGATCCAAGGAAGAGAACTGAACTTGAGTTATTCTGGCAAGGAGATCACTAAAAGTCAAGAGCTGTGGCTGGAGTTGTAAGAGGATCATTGTCCCTGTCAGGCAATGTTGTATTCGAATGTTCCTAGTGAAGCAGAATCACTAAAAATCTCACAGATACAGTAACGGAAGAAGATTTGACTTCTTCTGGGTGGTGGGTACACAATGTAATGTACACATGATGTATCATAGAACTCTACACTTGGAACCTATATAATCTTATTAACCTGTCAGCTCAATAAAATTAATTTAAAAAAAATAGAAGGCCCTGGCCAGCATGGTGTGAGCATTGTCAGGTAACCGAAAGGTTGCAGTTTTGATTCTCAGTCAGGGCACATGCTTAGGTCGTGGGTTCAGTCCCCGGTCCTGGCACATACAATCCCCGGTCGGACACGTACAGGAGGCAACCAATAGATGCTTCTCTCTCACATTGATGTCTCTCTCCCTCCCTTCCTTCCTCCCCAGAAGCAATGGAAAAAAACCCACAGGAGCAGCCCCACAAGAGAAAGAGCTGGCTAGCCTTGGTAGACGTGGCACACTACAAGTCTTCAACGCCACACGACCACCCAGGACACACTAGCCCTTTCTGTTCCATTCTTCTCTGACCTTTCCTCCCCAGTGTGCCTGCTCCTAGAGGAGATAACAGAATGGCTCAAGGTGGGAGAGGAGGTGCATGTGCACCAGGGATGAGAAGAAACCTAACAAGTCGCCTTCCCTACTGCAGATTACTGAGCATGGGCTGCCAGGGAGAGTGCAAAACGGGAAAGCTTTCAACTGCATGAGGCTGAAGTTCTGACATTAGACTAGACTAAGCCTTTTCTTTGTTTCCCGAAGCACTTGAACCATTTTCCATTCCCATTGACGATGCAGGAGCATTTCAGTTACTACACACCTGCCCCAACACTTGATATTGACAATCTTTAACAATGTTAGCCACTCTGAGGCATTGTGTGGCGGCAACTCCATTTTCCTCATCAAGAATGAGGTTGGGTCTTTTTCCCTACGTTTATTGAAGATTTGTATATCATTTTTTAATGAAATCTTTCTCTTAAATCTTTGCCTTTTTTTTTTTTTTAATTCCGTCACCTATATATTTTTGATTTGTATAAGCTGGTTACATAGTTCGAATATAAGTCTTTTGCTCGATATGTAACAAACGTTTGTGTATTCTAATTATCTTCCCTGACTCTGGAGCTCATCTTTTACCCTCTTAATGTTGGATTCTGTCAAACAGATGTTTTAATTTCAATGAAGCCCAACTAATCAATAATTTCATATATAGTTATTTTTTTGTGACTTAAAAAGATGTGCTCTTGTTTTTTCTTCTAGTGGATTGAACTTTTTAATATGTTAAAGTGACTGGAAAAACTATGGGTTCCTCCTGAAATTTCACCCAAAAGGGGGAAAGAAAGATTTCACCGAGTGTGTGTAAAAGGGTGTTAATGGGTGACAGCAATATCGCTCTCTGCTTGCACCTGATAGAGCCTCGCTCACTTAATAAGTCTGTTATCCTTGGTTTGTCTGTGAAGATGCATTTGAGAAGTATATCATGTCTTTTGTTTTAATGGACCATCCTGGTGAGTGTAAGAGACACTCCTGATTTATTAGCTAAGTTTATTATAGATATGACATAGTTATACAGAACCAGAAGACTTTCCATCATTGAATATATATCAAGTGCCCCAGGGCAATCCACACAGAGATGTGCCTCTCTTATAATTTGATTTTCTTAGAAATGGTATTTGCTATTGGAGTTTGTGCGATGTACTGAAAAGATGCTGGGCAGGAATTTGAAAGGGTTCCCAGCCTACTTGGTCGCTGACTCTCTAGCGATAGCTTATCCATACCCACAGTTGATTTTCCATAACTTACAAGGTTGGATTTGGATTTTGAATCGGTCTTTCTGTACCCACCCAATGTTCCAAAGCTAGAAATCTAGGAAACATCCTTAATTCCTCTTCTCCTCAACTGCTACATCGACAGTCATTGAGGACTCTCTATTCTACTTCTCAAAAAACTTTCCGATGTCCATTTGCTTCTCAACGTCCCCACTGCCACTACTTGACTCCTCTAGGCCACCACACCAGCCCCCTAATTAGTCCCCACACCTCTAGTCTAGCCCTGCTCCAATCCATTTTCCACACGCAATGAAGGTGGCCCCTCTAAGTTAATAATAACTAAGTTTTTTACAGCACTTCCTCTGTGCTTGGTTCTTTATAATCATGATCTCATTTAATATTTACAACAACCTTAAGAGGGTGGTACTCTTTCTCTCTCTCTTTTTACATGGAGTCATTGCAGCTTAAAAAGAAAAGCAATGTGCCCAAGGTCGTTAAGGAAAGACTCTCTAAATCTGATCAGGTCACTCACCCTGCTTGCCTATAAGTGCATCATATGAACCAGGTTTTCTCTGTGCTGGGTGTCTGTGCATGCTGTTCCCTCTGCCTGGAAGCCCCCCCCCCCCGACCGACACCACCCCCTTCAGGCATCAGCACTCCCGAGGTCCCCAGAACGGGTTCACATCTCTACCATATATGCCCACAGCTCCCTGTCCTCTCCTATAACAGCCTTCATCACATTTTATTTTAATAGTTGTTTAATTGTCTTCTCCACCAGATACAAATTCTGTGTGTGGGAGGGTTCTGTCTTGATTATTGATGTTCCCATGGCACCACAAAATGCTTGACTTTTAGCAGGCACTCAGTAAACATTAGCTTAAAAAGATGTTGGCTTTCCCTGTTACTGTCCAGTGCAGCGCTGCCAACAGAACTTTCTGCAGTTATGGAAATGTCCCATAATAGGCGCTGCCCAACACGACAGCCCATAGTCTCATGGAGCTATCAGGCACCTGAAGTGTGGCTAAGGCCCTACATTTTAAATTTTATGTAATTTTCTAATCAATTTGATTTTAAATTTAATTAGCCACATGTGGTTAGTTACTCAGGTATTAGATGATGCAGGTCCACAAAACTCTAGTTTATGCGGTCCTTTTCAATGGAGACATTGAAGGCCACTTCTATGTTAACATTATTTGTGATGTTATCCGTACGATGAAATCTGGGAGCTCTTTTCTACAACATGACTTGAAAAGAATCACTGACAATCACATTTCCAGGGCCTCCGTGAATGGCACTTTCTGCTTCCCTGTGCTATGCTGTTGGTGGCTGGCTAAGGAATCCATTGCCTTCTCCCACATCTGTGCTTAGCTGTACCCTCTAGTTCATCTGACTGTTCTATCCACCCTACGTTACCCATTATGTCTCATAACTAAATATCCCCGAAGTGGCTTCAGGCAGAGAAACACTAAAAACAAAAACAAACAACCACCAAACAACACATAGTCAATAACAAATGGGCCTTCAATCAAAGAACCGTGGCGAGTGACAAAAGCCAATTAAAAATCTATCACAGTTTAAAAAAAAAACAAAAAACCCTCTAAGTTTCACCTCAGCACACTCACCTTATTGCTCAGTATTAAAAGTCTTTACCCAATTTTTGGAAGCATCCAGAAAGCTCGGTTTCAGCGCTCCTTATACTGCGGCTCACAATTAACACTGTCAGACTGCCTTTAATTAACTATTCGCTGATGCCTAGCATTTCTTTGGCGCCCCTCACCTCAGTATCACAACGCTCTAAGAGATGACACATGCCTGTGTACTTTTCCACCTAAAAGGCAGGCTTTAAGCAGGTTTTAACACCGAAGGAGAACAGGGGCAAGAGAAGAGAGATCAGCCCTTTTAGTAAAAGCCGAGCTTCCGGCCAGCTGCAGGCAGCGCGCAGCGTGAGCGGTGGCGGGTCCGGAACGCACCCGTGGTGACAGCTGACTGAGAGTCTGAAGGCTTCACGGTGCAGGTGTTCTGTTGATGGCAGGTTACAGAGCGCTTTACCTAACAGACCTGCCAGAGATCTCCAAAGCCGGTGACAACCAATGATGCGAAATTAATTTTCTCTAGGCTTTGACATCAAATTAGCAAGTGACTGTTTTTACACAGGTAGTGACCCTGCACTGACGGGATTAACTGAAAGAACGGGGATCATTTTGTCCAGCCCAAAGGAGTAACACTTAAAAGACCATAAAAGAATACAACTGGTGCCCCTTCCTCCCTCCTTGAATAATTATGCCCCCTAGATATTAAAATTGGTATTGTGTGACATTTTTACAAAATGTAAATTCAATTCATGACACAGGTTAGAGATCTACAAATAGAAAGTTTCCCCCAAGTATGAATATTTGAAATTATGTGGGAGGAAATCAGAATCAGTAAGAGAGAACACCCACCAGCATGTAGAATCAAATGTGAAAATAAAGATACTCCAGTTTGTGAAATCACTTCCAGAATTAACCTCGGTGTTTTGAAATTTTACTTTTCCTAGGAATCTCAGTTTTAAGGTACTTTGAAAGCTGCCCAGCATACAATGTCCTGGGTCTTTTCTTGAAAACCTCCAGCATCTATCAGGAGGCGCTTCCTCTGCTATTTAGTAGTCTGCCTTTTATAATACTCAATTCAATTTTTGGAAAGAAGATCGCATCAGAAAATTGAGAAAGCAAGGCCCCTTGGACAGCGCCTACATCTCTGACAGGCATAGTCCTCCAGCAGGTGTGTTCTATTAGGTAGAAGAGAGGCCCTGGGTCCAGACATCCTGGGTTCAAATCCTGCTCTTTCAGTTACTGTGTGACCTCAGTCAAGCTGTTTAACCTCTCTGGGCCTCAGTTTCCTCAACAAAAGAGATAACCACAGTACTGGTGTATGTTAGTGTTACTGTGAGGATTAAATAAATTCATACATGCTAAATGCATAGTATAGTTCCTAGCACTTAGCAGGCATTCAAAAAACAGTTGGTTAACTAAATTATTATTATTAGTTTTTTTTAACAAACAGGGTTTAAAAATAACAAAACAGCTTCACATTTAAACATCAGCTATCAAGGTAAATAGAAGAAAGCTAATAAATAAAATGAGGTCATAGTCTGTTGAATATATCTTTCCTGGTAATAATGACAAGTAAATTCTACCATCATACATGATGTTTTATGACTATTCACCTTGTGATTTGTATAACATGAGGGCTCCACAGCAGAGAAATGAGGCTTATTCCTAAGGCCTGATTACTGATAGAACACAAAATGAGTAATGTTTGAGGCATTATCTTTGTTATTACAGTGAATGATTTGTTCTATAACACAGCTCTGGAATTCTAATATTAACATATGTCACAGCAATCAATCATCCTAATTTTGACTTTCAAATCTTTTTGAAACATCAAATGATACTGCTAAGCATATAGCTTAATTGTATATACTGCTGATGCGGACAATAACACTATTAGTGGCCCAAAAAGCTAAATCAGCAGGATCAAGTCTAAAAAATAAAAGAGGCTGGAATTCTGATGAAAAATAGTTAACCCACCAATTTGAACAAGATAAAACCAGTAAAAGGAATTTGCAAAACAATTTTCCTCATGCATTTAATAAACATATGTCAGAATAAATAAAAATCACAGAAGCTGAAAGTAAAAAAAAAAAAAAATCAATTAAAATAAAGTCACAGGGCATGGTAGAGAATTATTTCTGGCAGTTATTTGATATAATATGGTTAATATTTCTAGTCAGTCAAATTAACACAATTTTGCTACTGTAGATTTACAGTCACAAAATGCATACTTTCCAGAGACTTGTTCTAAGAATCTGAGTCAAATAATTCTTTTAGGCATAGAACAACCTGACCATTTTCTTCTGAACATAATAAGGAAAGGGATGCCATCCCTTAGAAAAAAATTAATTTGCTACACATTCACATTTGGCCATCTTTTTCCCTCCTTGATTTCCCCTTCAAAGTCCTTGCATAGAAACCAGTCCATTTATCGCTCCATTTATATCAACAGATAGGCTTTTATTTCTTATCGGTCTGCCTATTCGTATCATGTGTACCCCGCCATGTTATTGATTGAAAGAAGCTCAGGCAAGGTGGTGTCAACTTATACGCCTAAAGGGAGGCCCCTGAGCAGACTGGTGAGGCACTTAAGGTCCAGTCAGAATGGTCTGTTGCTGTGTTAAAACGGCAGGGCACAAAGAGGAGAAAAGTGTAGAGTTCTCGAGCATGCAAAACAAATTTCAGCATTCACCCTTTCCCGTTTTTATCTCCCCTCCCATCCTCTCAGAGATCAGAGGTATTTTTCATGAAAAAAAAAAAAAAAAAATCTTGGCTTTGTAAAAAACAATTATTTATAACCATTTTTACTTTCCATGCTTTCTTCTTCTTTTCATTCATCTTTATGTATTTTTTCCAATGGTTACTTCAAAAATAGAGAAATCATAAGGCAAATAAAGTCACTAAATCACAGCATGGTCAGAGAAATAGGACCTAGAAACTCCCTTAGGAGATTAATTTGGCATTTTCCTGATGGCTAGTGAGGCAATCTGTATACTTCAAAGAAGGAGAAAGTAAAGTTAAGCATATTTGCCAATTTTTATGCTCAGCAACATAAAAATTCCCCAGATCTGCTTTATTGGAAGAACCTCAAAATCTATTTGTAAAATACTTTCCAGGACACATATTACGTGCACAGCACTTTTCCCGGATCCAGGGTCTCAAGATGGATCTAATATGCCTGTCCTCGGGGAATTCACAATCCATTATAGGACAGTGTGGTATGTGCTGTGCTATGACACGAACAACACGTCAAAAGACAGAACAACATGTTAAGGCACAAAGACCTCGGGAGTTAGACTGGGGTTCAAATCTGTCTTTCTCCACACATCGGTGATTTTGGGAGAAGGCACCCATGTTCTTGAACTTCATTTTAACCGCATATAACATAGACATAGTTTCCTAACACAGTGCCCTTGGGGGGCAGTTAATAAATATTAGTTTGCTTTTCTCCTTGTATACAAAGTCAAGAACAATTCACTCGGTGTAAAGGCAGCAAAGATGCCAAGAGAAGGAGCCAAAGAAAGAGCCAAGTTGAGACCTGGCTTTGTAGCGCAAGTAGGATTTCAATGGAGAAGATAGGAAATAAGGGATCCTTAGTAAAGGGAGCATCTTGATGAAAAATGGAGTTGTGAATGGTACATGGTTAAAAAAAAAAAAAAAAAAGCACATGTCCATTTAAAGACAGCAGAGCAGAGTTGTTAAGAGTGGGAATTATGGGGTCAGCTGAGATCATGTTGCTTACTTGGGGTGACCTGGGGAAAATAACTTACCTGATCAGCTCTCCACTTTCCTCATGCTTTGCCCACATAATAACAGCACATAAGTCATAGGGAGATTCAGAATTCAATGGGTCTTATGTACAAGTACATGCTATTGCTGCTTTGTCAGAGCTATTATTACTAGACCCCTATTACTGGTGATGGCTGAAGTCTGATGGTGGGGAGGGCTCAAGCCTAAGGGCAATGGAAGACGGGTAGGCTATCAGAGTGGTATTGCTCATTCTGCCTTTTGACTCTCAGCGAAATTGATTGTTTAGTACTCTTAAAGCTGTATTTTACCTCAAATAGGTGGATGGCTTACTTCTTCCCATTGTTAAATCTACTCTGGTTCAGTGGTCTGTCCTTGCTGTGCATCAGAATCCTCTTGGGATCTGATAAAAAACAGAGACTCTTGGCTGTAGACCTAAAGATTCTTCTTCAATAAATGTAAGGTGGAGCTGAGAAACCTTCGTTTCTAAAAGACTCCCATGGTGATTCTGGTGAACAGCCAAATCTGGAGACTTTCGCTATAGTCTGCCCAGAGGCCAGGTCAATATGTTTTACTTTTATTGCCCACTGAATAAAATAGCATCTAGCCTCTCTAACAGAAACACATTCCTAAAAGCACTAGCTTCCTTTTTATTTTTAATCTTACAAAGACACTTGGATTCATTTCAGGAAGGCATTAATGAGATGTTAACTTCTTCATTGTTTACTGAAGGCTTCTGCAAAGATGATGACATCAAAGAGCAAGGAATGAAAGGGAGGCAAGTTAACTTAAAAAAAAAAACATTTTCTTATATTAAATATCACGACACCACCAAAATTAGTTGTTTCACTGTTATTTACTCTATCTCTGTTACATTTAGCAACGTAAATTATGAAATGAGAAATCCAAGTAATTCATCCTGGTTTCAGCATCATTACTTGGAAGATCAAAATCCTGGAATGCCAGTCTGTTTGCTCTTTCAGTGGGTCTGCAAGAACAGGAATCAGCCACATCAGACAGCCCTCATTGCTTCACAAAAGAAGTATTTATTTTATTAAAGTCATTTAAGAGTTTCTTAGTGCCCCTAAGGATTTGTTGATCATTCTTTGACAGGAAGTCCTACAGGAAGAAAATGCTGATTAGAAATACAAATATACATCCCTAAAGTTATAATATGAAAACAAGTTTGCGTGATTTATGAATAAATTCAGGGCAGAGCAAGATACAAAGTCTGGCAAGGTAAGCCCAGGGACCAGGCCAAGAAGTGCCATACTAAAAGTTCAAATTTTATCCTGAGAGGAAGAAGGAGCTACTTACTGGGGAATTGTAACAGTAAAATTTACATTATAGAAGGGTCTAATATAGTAGCTTTCAACCCCAAATACATATTAAAATCACTCAGGAACTTAAAAAAAAAAATCAATGTCTAAACTCCCCTACACCAGGGTCCTAATTTAACCTATCTAGAGTGGGGCCCACACAACAGCAATTTTTTCAAAAACCACCTATTTGAATAAACAGCCAGGGCTGAGAACTGCTGCTCAGACTCAAAGCCAAGAGATCAGCATGGCTATCATAGATGATGCTGAACTAGGACCCTGGTGTCGGAGCTGGGGCAACATGAATACATTTACGAGATATTCAGTTATAAAATCAGCAGGATGCGTTGACTGGTTATGTGTGAGAAGTGAGGCAAATGCATGAAGCAAATATCATCACAAGGTTCGTCCTGGGAAAACAGGCAGACTGTAGTGCTATTCACTGGCCTTGAATTCACACAGACCTGGATTTGGATCTGGATTCTACATTTTCTCTTTTGAGTCTTTGGGCAAATTATATAACCTCTTGGAGCCCCACACAAAATGGAGACAATAACACTGACTTCAAAGAAGTATTGTAGAGACATACGAGACAATATATGTAAAGGGCAGTTACCCTAGTCACATAATAGGTGCTCAATACATGGTTCCCTTTCCATCTTATTATAACACAGCTACTCTGGGTGTAGCTATTATGAAAAGCAAGGTGTGCTCATTTAATTCCCTAAGAGAATGAAATTTGTCTCAATACTTAAAATTATTTTGATATAGTATTTAACAAATATGATTTCTCCTTCTCAGAAGATGCACTACATTTTTAAAAGGATGTCTTGCATGTTGGAAAATAGCGTACTATCATTTCTAGAAACAGATCAATAAGAGAAACCACCTGCTTCTAGTATTGCTATTTCAAAAATGCACAGGATAGGCAGGAGCTTGATACTGAAAGACTGATCTAAGGAAAAGAATTCTAGCTTCAGGTGGTAAGAACGGGGTTGCTGAATACGTGGAAGGAGGCTGTCACCTGTGCGCCTTTGCGTTCGCTGTTTCCTTTGCCTTCATTCCTTGGTATGTCCTCGTCCAGAAACCTCCATGACTGATCCCTTTGTGGCTCTCAAGCTTCTGTTCCTCCCAAACAAGGCCAAGTTGGTCATCTACTTTAATCGCAACCTCCCAACGCTGCCCCAGCACTTCTGGCTCTCTGTAACCTAGCTAACTCATCTTTTCTTTCTTTTTCCTTAGCATCTATCTCTTTGTAACAAATTGTGTGATTTACTTACTTATTTTATTTCTTATTGTCTGTCTCTTCCTTTTAAGGTGTAAATTCCATGAGGACAGAGGTCCACGACTTTTTATTAATTTGTTATTATTATGCAAGTTCCTAGAACAGTGCCTAGCACACAGTATGAAATGAGTAACTGTTGAATAATAAGATTTTAAAATTGCAGAAAAAATTCAAAATTCATAGATATATATTGAAGCAAATAATATATATTGTAAGTAAGCATGCTATGACTACAAAGCAAGTCATCAAAACTAATTTTTTAAAAAGGAGAGGTGAAGGGGTTGTTGAAATCAAATATACTTCTTCACTGTTATTAATCAATATTCTCTCTATTCTTAGAGCATCCGTGTAAGGACTAGAGGAACAGAAAGTGTATGTGTTTTAGGGGGAAAGGCTGGCTTTGGAAACAGTAGTTTGGGTGTGAGGCATGATCTAGTGAGGAGAATGAAGATCAGGATTTAAGAGTCTGCCATTTTGCTTTTAAGCACGTAGGGATGCTTTCTTATGCCAAAGAAGGGCATGCAAATGCTTATCAACAATATATCAGGGATACTACTTGCCTGACCATAGAGAAGATTATAATAATTTATTTCTGGCCGAAATATCATTTGTGTTCTTTTCTCTCTCCCCAACTCCTTCTGTCTGTCCGTTTTTCTCTTTGTTTCAGAAAAAATGGGAGAATGATGATCATTTACTGGCCTTTGATAAAAACAGAATTCACAATCCAACCTGGTTTCCTAATCTACGGAAACTGTGACTCACAGAGGTAAACCAATCTTTCTTTTGACTGAACCACAGCTGCCATGAGGGCACAGTCAGGAAAGATGACCAGGACTCCAAGGACAGCCTAGGCTGGAATGGCTTCATGAATTTCCAAAGAAGAAATTAAATTACATTATAATGCTATACCTACGTTATAGGGAATGTGGGGAAAAAAGGTATTTTAGTAATTCCATTTTCCATGATATGTTTTTTTCTAAAGATTTCTAGGAGATAAGACTAAAATAAATGGGTTTTAGGCAACTCTGGAGAATACAGATTAAGATCAAGAAAATGCCAAACCAAATAAGCCTGGAGTCATTGAACAAAGCAGTGCCTGTTGATTGATTTACATGTGGCTTCATGATGGGACTGCACACAGAGACCACCGTGCCTAACTTCCCCCGCTTCGCGGTTAGCCCCAGCCTTGGCAACTGAAAGCCCAATGGGAAGGCTGATGATAGAAGATCAGATAATCTGCAAAACAGATAATCTGCTTCTTACAATTGAGTATTAGAACAGTCTAGTAGGCCACCTGAGCCCCCATAATATGCCTGTTCTCGGCCCACTAACAGAGCCATTCAGGTTACTGATCCGAGCCCAGAGGCATCATGGAGGCTCACAATTAAAAGGCTCTGACCCAACTTTTGACCTCAATGTCCGCTTCCTGTGGAGAGTGTCTGAACTGGACTAACAGAGCTGCAGACTTAGGAAGCTGCCCAAATTACTTTCCTTCTACCTTATGGCTCACAATAGCATCAGGATCCTGTTTGTTCAGATATATGCTTGTCCAACAGCTCCCAACAGTTCCCACTAGTCTTTGTTACACAGATGGCGACGATGTTCTCAACAATTACTTACCCCCTACTCACATCAGAAGTGACATGTGTATTTGCAGCTTCAGCTATATGCTTTAATGGATTAATACAACATCTTTTATTGACGCAGATTTATCAGAAACTTCAGCAAGATCATCAACACAAGGCTCTGAGAAGCATGACCTCCAATTAAAAAGTTACTGGTTACCTAAATATTGTAATTGCGTTGCTGGTAGAATAAATATGTATTCAAAACTAGAACAGCTGGTCTACAATGAAACAAATATTTTATCTCATTTAATTGCCTGTGAAACTGCCTAAACAGCTGAGAAGGTCAGAAAAGTGAAAACACGCATCTTCAGAAATGAAAACCCCAATCCTGAGAAATCCTTAGTCATAAGAAAAAACTTTAAAATTTTGATACTAGCAATTAAGTACTTTGTTGTAAATCAGTGTATTCCTTTTATAGATTTTATTCTTGCCAATGAGTATGGTAGTAAGAGACTACTCTTTCACTGAGTATTTCTAGACCATCCCAGCAGTGAGTATCAATCAGATACGTTACTCCTAGCTGAGAGATGTAAAATTCCTGATTGCTTGAAGGACGGCCCTAACTCTTGATGAATTATTCAGTTCAGAGTTAATTCAGTGATTCATACTACACAGATATCTGCTTGCCAAATAGCTGTCTATGTGTATGTGTTGTGTGTGTGTGTATAAGAATATGAGTGGATAAAGAAGGGAGAGCTAACCTCCTTCTGTGTCTTAGAAAGCAGTAGGAGCAAAATTTGATATTCATTGGGAAGAAAACTATTCAAAGAATTTAAGTTTCAGATACAAATAAGCAACTGGTCAAATAAAACTTTGTCTAAACCCACTTATACTATATTAGTTGTAGTTCCTCCAGGTCACCTACAACCCTATCAAAATCAGGAAAACGAAATCTGCAACAATAATAAAAAGTAAGTAAAAAGCCCCCAGATCTTTCAAGCATATGTGAATTTTCAGGCAAGGCACATAGGAGGCCTGAGTTAACCATGTACTCATTAATCAAGTTATAATGATGTAGCAGGTTTCTGATATCATGTTAATCGTACTTGCCAAAGAATGATTGTGTAATTTCTTGGAAAGCAGAGAGTTTTGCTCCATAAAAGTTACTTGCTATCAATGTGCAAACCACTATAGCACTAAGGTTGTTTTATTTTTTTTCAAACCAGATTCTGCTAGCATTTCTTTTTAGTTTTAAAGCATTCAATTCAATTCAACAAATACATTTTGACCACCTACTATGTATGGGGCACTAAATTAGGTAGGTATTGCTAAAGGTCCAGAGTTGAATTTTATCACAATTCAGAATATAGGAAATGTGTGAGTCTTTTTAAAACTAATCCATTTAAATCTTTTTTTAATGATTATTGCACTAGTACACAGAATATATATGTATATATATATCAACTTGTATGCTGTTATATCATACACATTTTTCTATTTTCCCTTTTTAACATTAGTAACACTATATTTAGAAAATAATCACTATACTCACAAAAACATGTAATTAGTTAGTACCTTGCTCATCTCACTTTCCAGAATTTCAAAAACTAGATAGCTTAGAAGAGGCATATATAGATCTAAGTGTTTATTAAATTTGAATAGTTCCAGAATCCCCCAAGAATGAATGCTGGCCTCATTTTGGAGAACTTTTCAGTTTATGCCAGATCACTCATTTATACAAACTGGAATTTTATTGGCAGGGACAGATCCAGGTTTTGTGGGACCTGAAGCCTATATAATTTGGGGGCTCTTCTTTAAGGAAGGAATATGCAAAATTAGATCCAGGGTCTTGGAAGAGGTCCACAAAAGTGAGAGACCCACAGGCTGAAGTTTCATTAGCTTCTGAGCAAATCGGTCTCTGGTTTTCAGCCATCAATGATGAGCCTTCCTTAATGAATGATGTAAAACAGAGCAACAAGTGTCTGAAATTAAAGTTGGGGCGGAAACATATTTCTCTGCAATGTAATTATAGGAGCTATGTAGACTTTTGTGGCAATGAGGTCCTAAGACACCCCAGAATTCTACTCCCACATTACCATGCACAGCCTCAGGAGGAGGCTCAGGGGTAATCGCTCGTTTCCCTTTTCAATCTGTCTCAATTACTGCTATGGGATGCTTCAATTAGTCATTCTCATTCTCTCCAGGGAGAGGGAGAGCCTGCAGATAACTCATCCCAAATAGACTTCACCATTTGAATCCCTCCACCCCGCTAAAGACAAATCTTCACTGGAGACAAGCCTGATTTGCGATCAGCCACCCTGTACTCCATCAATGCCGCTCTTGCATCCGACAAAGAGAAGCCATAAGTCGTCCCGGATGAGAGGCCTTCTTTTCCCTTCCCCCCAAGGAGCAAGTTCTGTGTCTACACACACTCAGCCAAGACGGCCCTAGGCAATTGTTCTTAAAACTACCCGTGGACGGCCCTTTCCAGAAGCTAGCCCCTGAAACAAACGAGCGTATTATCAATCACCTAGACAGCAGGGATACCTTTCCCTCTGCCTGCTCTCCACGTGCCATAAGAAGACTGCTTAGTCCTAGAGTCTAACGTCTACAAAAGGAAACACTAATGACTCTTTTAGAAGCATGTACAGAAGACAACATAGAAAACTAACAATTTCTAAACCTAGAAAGAGGAATGCCTCCTGTCTGAGAAGGCATTCAGTCTCTCAACTCACGGGATGAGATAAAATTCTAAGCCAACGGAAGCTTTGTTAGAGAGGTTGTGTTTTTACCTCTGCCCAAAATCTAAGTAGTCTGAGTTCTGTGATCCCGATATGGAGATTACAGACTTCATCTAGTTACAGCATTAGTACAGAATGACACCTATGGGTGGATAAAGATTTCTGGTCCTCTTGGCATCTCGGTACCGCTTCTTCTCCCGAAGAAGAGTTAAATTTGCTCGAGTCCTGTGTGTAGCGGTCTTTTTCTGACCTGTTATTCCCTCCTTTGCGCCGTCCCTGGTTTGTGCGATCACAGCATTTACATCCTGTGGCAACTGCTTGTTCTCCTGACTGGTTCACGCAACAGACTGTAAACTCCCGGGGGCTGGCGGGTGGAGGGGGCAGTGGTGGGGCTATTTTCAGCTTTGTGAATTTAGTGGTGAGTAGAGAGAGGGCTGACCCCTAGTAGGCACCCAATGAGCAAACTTACTGAAGGAGGGTCACGGAACGGATAATATGAAACGGTGAGATCTATATATTTAAAAATTGACTTTCAATTGTGCTCAATTAAATGTGAACAGCAGGGAGCTCAATCGTTCAAGAATTAACGTGGCATGTTGAAAAGCAAATAACAAAGCTACTTTATAAAGAGCTGGAGAAAAGATGTTCTCAATGGAACCAAACAGTCCTAAGTATGAAGCAATTTTTAATATATAGGAATGTCTCCTTCCAGAAAAAAAACATTTTTTTCAGAACCAAGCAATGAAATATATATTCCAGATGTGTTTAAAATTATACCATTTATTTCAAAGTTCTTACGATTGTCACCTTATGTCTTCACTTTTGTTTGAATAATCTTGCTAGTTTTGTACCTGAGAAAAATACAAAACTCAGTCTTGACTGACAAAACTTTATTATGAACCCAGGCTATCTCAAGACAAAATGACATCAGTGCTGGGGAGAGGAAGAGAAGAGGATTAAATCTAATAAATATTCATGGAGGTTTCCGTGGTCCCTTCGACGTCCTTCTGGCACCCCCGCCCCCTGGCACAGCCCCCGCATTTTCTCTTTGCTCACGGCCCTCTGAAGCAACTGGCTGCTCAGTCTGGGTCCTTGTCTGCTCTGCTCTGCTCCCTCACCACACGGTACAAGTGCGCGTTTGTGACTGTTTCAGTGACCACTCGAGACTGAATTTAGGACCTTGACTCCAGATGGGGATGGGAAGCACTAGGCAAGATTAATCCGCTCAAGCCGATAGGAGTCTGAGTGATTCTATAACAAAAGTAGTAAATAGTTGCATAGTGATTATCTTCATATAGATGCTGCTCCAAGTGCTTTGCATATTTTTTTTTTTCTTTTCAAAAAAGAAAACTATTCCTCTCAACTCCTTATAAGATAGATTCCATTATCGTCCCCTGACATAGTTGAGAAACTCGAGGCTCGGAAAGGAGAAAACCTGACTGCTGACGTCACTGAGATCTGATCTCAGCCTGGCTCCAGAATCGGCGTTCTTTGTGGATAATGATGGCACTGATGTTACTGATGACAGCAGCAAAGCAGTAAAAGCTAATGTTTAGGGACCACGTGCAGGTGCCAGGCATGTTAAAAGGAGTTGACGTGTACTCTCTCCTTGTTTGAAGTTAAATTTCTCTGACTCCTAATAGACTGAACAGATTTTTGTTTATTTACTGACTATTCTGATATTCTCCTGTAGCATTTCTAGTCATATGTTTTGCCCACTTTTTAAAAACTAGGTAAGTCTGTCCTTTGTTTGTTGATTTTAAGAATTTATTACGTATTTTTATTTTTGCCCCTTGACTTAAAAAAAATTACAAACCTTCAGAAAAGTTGCCAAGAATAGCAAAATGAACACCCTTCGCCTGTATTCACTAATTACCAATTTTAACACTTTCTCACTTTCTGTCCACCCTTCACCCTCCGAGTTCTCCCCTCCTTGCAGACTTCGTGACATTTTGACACTTCTCATCTCAATACTCCAGCACACGTCTGTGCCTCTTTATTCTGTCCGCTGTCCTGGCCCTTCACAGGTTCTTTCTCTAGCATACTGACTTCGCACCGCTCTGTGTATTGTGCATTTACTGTTTCCTCTCCTTGGAATGTGCTTCTGCTGTTTTCCACGTGTACAAATCTTATGCGTACTTCAAGGCCCAACTCAAATGCCCTTTACATCAGGAAGTCTTCCCCTCTCAATTCTCCTTCTGTCGTATGCGCCTCTTTTTATGCCACCATTGCTTTTCTCCTGGCACCACCGCAGTTATTTATGTGTGAAACACATGCAAAATTAAGGGCCTTTTTTTTTTTTTTTTTAGGGGTTCTGGTGATGAGCTAGGTCATTTTAGTTCTGCTTTTATAACTGGCAATTCCACCAAAATCCCTCAGATGGGAATCTGTGAATTCCCTGTAAAACACTTGGTATTGCCTTGGGGAAAGCTCAGGCCAGGAGTACAGTGTCAGGCCCTTCATTATGAAACAAGGATCTGGCTCCCAGCTCTCACAGGTCTGAGAGTCAGTGGGTCAAGCACAGCCTTTCTGGCACCAGGACTGTGGAACCTGAAGTGAGTGAGCTATAATTTCAGTTCTCTTAAAGTCTGCTGCCTAAGTCACTGACAGGCTTTGCTCTTAAATGAAAACAGGAAAAAAAAAAAAAAAGGCTTTGCTCTTAAATGAAAACAGGAAAAAAAAAAAGTGCATAGAAAAATTTTACTCCAAGTTCACTTCCCTGAATTATATAAACATTCTCCCAGACCACTGCTGTGTTTTAGTTTTGAACATATACTTTTTAATGAGGCTATTAACTCTTTTAAAAGCAGCAGGTAGTGCCAAGGTAAGTAATAGACCAATCCCCCCAACCCCCTAAAGACCTTCAGTCTCCATGGTCCAATCCCAGTGTCTTTATGGCCAAGGCTGGGGAATCAGATGCTGATATAATGGGAGGCGGGGGTGGTTGTTGTATAGATGCAAACTCCAGATTTGAAATTAGGTTACAACGCCTGGTGGGTTGGTGGTGGGTTAGCCTCCTGGTTACAAGACCCTGAGAAATCACTCACTTAGCATCTGTGATCCTCAGTGTTCTCAGCTATGAAATGCAGATGACCATTCCTCCACAGGCAGCTGTTAGACCTTGCCAGATAATGGATGTGAAACCACTTAGCACAGTTATCTACCTTAATAAATGCAATAAATGTTAGCTGAATGCAACCTATGGGAACTGAAAACATATTCTTTAGTGAGTATGACAATAAAAGTGTAATAGTATATGACATTACTAAAGTGTGAGTGTTTGAGTTGCAATTTTTTTTTAATCCTCACCTGAGGATATTTTTTCATTGTTTTTATAGAGGGGGAGAAAAAGAAAGAGGGGGGGAGAGAGAGAGAGAGAGAGAGAGAGAGAGAGAGAGAGAGAGAGAGAGAGAGAGAGAGAGAGAAAGAGACATCAATTGGTTGCTTTCTTGTAAGCACCTCGACAGTGGATTGAACTTGCAACCTGGGTATGTGCCCTGACCGGGAATCGAACCCACAACTCTTTGGCCTATCCTTATGGGATGATGCTCCAGCCAACTGAGCCACACCAGCAAGGGCAAGTTGTAATCTTTTAGTAGTAAAATTTGTCAAAGACATCCTAGACTCTGCTATTTTGAAGGATTGTTTTTACTCATATTTTATACCTTACCCAGAAGAATCAATCTATAAATGTGTGTTTATTGACTGAATAAATGAGTACATGACTGAAAATGGGATTTTTGGTTATAAACATAACCGTTCACAAGAAACTGTATTGAAATTGGCAAAGGCAATTTTAGTGTTTTATGGTTTCAATTACTGGTTGTAGTGCTCCTAAAGCTAATAGTTATTAAGGACTCCAAGTATGCTAGGCATTGGGGAGTTGTGGGGAGAAAGATACAGAATATGTAAAAGATAGTTATTTAAATCAGAATCCTAGAACTGGGAAGGTTCCAGGCAGGAGTGAAGAAAACATGAACTATTTCCTACTTCAGCAGTTATATTACTTGTAAGTCATTGAAATTTACTGAATTTAAACTTGCCTGCACTGCAAATACTTTTCGTTTTAAATTCCAACTTCAGATTTAGCACACATAAAGACAGAAAATTCAAAACGGAAAAAACGAGTTGTAAAGAGAGAATATGAAAGCAAGAGGGGCTTTAGGGGGAACGAATGCTCAGAGCAACTTGAAAGGGAAAAAGAAACAGAAAAATACACAAACCTTGATTTGTTTTATTGTAAGTACAGAGATACTGAAGGTAGCAAGGGCACGACCACCCTGCTAGTTAAATGTTGATGTGTAACTGAAATTCCTAATTGTTTACAAAATGATGACACATACGTAATATGTCAACTTGACTCGTAAAGAGAATCTCTGCTTTTCTCACAAAAGGACATGCAGACCATTTAAACTCATGCCCTTAGTACAATGATAAGTAATGCTCTCTCTTTTACCTTTATTAATAAAGTACACTTTATTATTACAGTATACCAGAACTTATAAATATTGCTCCCCTCACCCAAGTTTGAACACTGCAAATGTGTTAAGAGGAAAACAATGTCAGGTATGCATTTGTGACTGTGCAAATCGATGTCTCTGAAAAGAGCGGTCTGGACTATGGGTTATTCTTGTTACCAAAAAGAAAAACAGCCTGTGTGACCATCACCAAGGACAAAAAAAGGCATACGGTAAAAACAGTGCTAAAAGCAAACAGAACTGTTGAACGCTTTGACCTAATCTGAGTTGAGAAGTGAAGAGTACCTGAGCCCCTCGGTTCCCAGGCCACCCCGATACTGGCGGCTGTGGAGATGGATTTCTTTGCATAGCTGGTCAGTGGTGAAGGACAGAGCTACACAGAAGGCAGTTGAAGTCC
The DNA here is from genome assembly GCF_987537825.1 of Furipterus horrens. Lineage (NCBI taxonomy): Eukaryota > Metazoa > Chordata > Mammalia > Chiroptera > Furipteridae > Furipterus > Furipterus horrens. The sequence goes on from NW_028327180.1 coordinate 14,712,285, forward strand.
CCTCTTCTGAAAGTCAATACGTCTTCTCTAAGGTCCCCAAACATCCTGAACCCTAATCAGTACTTGTCATTAGGAATGCTCAGTATGTGAAGTACATGTAATTAGAGCATGTTGCCCTCACAGGGTGAACTGTGCTGAGCAGGGCTGGAAGGGCTCATAAATTAGTGCCAGTTCACTCTCCCTCCGTCTACCACGCACGTTGCTGGGAGAGAGAAAAATCGTATTCATACGCATTATGGCAAAAGCCCACTGGCCCCTACAAAATTAGCCTAAACACTAATTGTGGTTATTTGAGCGACTCCTTATTTCGTATGCGTCTCAGAAATAAAAGAGAGAAAGTTTGCTGCCATCAATAACCCTGAATGTATCTGCTAAATCCCACAGATTCCAAGACATTAATAATTCAAAATCTTGTGGGAATTTTGTCATGGTGGAGATACGACCTGTCTGCAAACGGAGCTTGGGGGGTGCTCAGTATGATCTATTCTTGTATATACACGTAACTGCTGCATTCATCATGACACAGGGAACAACACAGGAGTCTTTTCTATCTCAACAACCTCTGAAATTTTGGAATCTACGTTATAAAGGCGTTATGCATAACACAATCCATTTCCAGTCTCATGTGAAGAGTAATCATCTTGATGTGTCATTATACCTTATAGATTAAAGGCATTGGTAAATATGTTTTCTTTCCCTCATCTTTTAAACATATATGCTGTAACTCAAAAAACACTGATATTGAATGGTCCGAGGCAGGAACTAGGAGAAAAAACCATGTTGGATTCTCTTGCTCTTGGGATACAGAATGTGAGTGTATGGGTACATATGTATATATGGATATATACATGTGTGCATATTTAAAAATGTATATACACATGTACATATACACAAATACATTCGCAGTGTGTTTATATATTTGTGTATATATGCGTATTTGTACGCACACGTGCACACACTCGCTTACATACTTATGATCCCCAGATCACTGAAGAACTAGGAATTGACAATGTCAGTTATGACATTGACTTTTTCTAGGGACCAACACCCAAGAAGGTGATATTAGCAAAAACATCCCCCAATATTTTCCCCAAGAGGTCTCTTTAGAGACAAGCCAGACCCTCAATTCTTGATGAAAGATTTTGAACCATTCTCAATACTAAAGCCAGGACAATCTTTGTAAAACTCAAATCTAATTATGTCATTCCCTTGTGGAAAGTCTTCCCATTGCCCTCAGACTAAAGCCCTAAATCCTCCTTAACAAGGCCCACGAGACCCTGTGTTATCTGGCTGCCCCAGCCTTCCTCAGCCTCATCGCAAGCAATTCTCCTCCTCATTTTCTGAGCTCCAGGCACAACGGCCTTTTTTGAAAATATGATGAGTAATCCTGCCTTAGGGCTCTGAACATGGTGTTCTCTCTTATAAGATGTCCCCACTTAGCAAACTTCTACCATTGTTCAGATCTTAGCTTATAAGTCAATTGCTCAGGGAAGCCTTCCCTGACCCTTCACCCTCATCCCCTCAAAAAACAAAAACAACAAAAAACAAAAAACAACACTAATACATAATAATTACTAAATATTACTATGAGTTAGGCACTGTGCCCAACTTTGTACATGTATTTTTTCATTTAGTTTTACACCAGACCCATAAAGTGAGTGCTATTATCTCCATTTAAAGATATGAAAATGAGTCCCAGAAAGATGAAGAAATATATGTAAGACCACAAAACTTGTAAATGATGGAAGAGGAACGCACTGACATCGTACCCTGATATGTTCTCTCCATACTCTATCCTCTTTGGGCAACATGACACAATGTAACCCTCATAAAGGCAGAAAGCGCGTCTACCTTGGTCACCAAGGTGCTGTGCCGGTGCTGGGAACAGAGGTGAATGAAAGTGGAGTGAATGAGTGCCTGATACTCTAAGTCATTTCTAACACAAAGAAAAAGGCTAACTAAAAATGCTCATGATAAGTTGCTACCTATTGAATTCAAGTGCTGACTTTGGAGAGCTGAAATAGGCAAAACTTATTATAAATTACTATATGAAGTCCAGTTGAGTCTATAGTAAATCTAATCTGAACAGGAAACGTATGAAGCAAGTCTTTAGGGAAGGCAGTGCGTGTGTACAACGAACTCTATACTGAAGCCTATCAGTAAGAGCAATTTACTCAGAGCACTTTTTGAAAATTCAGCTCTCTATTGCATTCAGAGTAGGCTTGACAGCTCTCTACTCCAATTTCAACGTATAAACACATTTAAAATCATGTTGAAAATTATGTGTAATTAAGGTAAAATTGTTTCAAAGACCCACAGAAGATGGGTCTAATTCTTGCATCTATACAGGCAATATTACTCCGTATTATATCAGGAAATCTAATCAAATGATTGTAAATTGTCTTGAACCTCATAAGTAAGACCATTTCCACTGACGCTGGGGACTGGTCAAGGTCAGCCCTAAATTTTAACTTCTCATAATCCATGGTTATAACATGAATGGAAACCTTATTTAAGTCTTTACTTCAACACCCTACTTCATTAAGTCTTTTATACTGCAACCGAAGAACAAAATAAATGGGTCTTGTTCCATAGTCTCCCTCTATTCCTTTCTATCGCGAAGTGGTCAATGAGTACTGACATGGCCAAAGGTATGGGGCAGCTTGCCAAGAAAATTTTTCAAGGAGTACAAATATCATACTTTAAGTAATGAATTATGAAGGCCAATTATACTAGATGGCATTTATGTGAAGATAACAAGACAAAAGTCTGTAGCCTTATCTTTAGCAAAATATCTATTTAGAAAGCTTACAGAGTCCACCATGTATACACATAATAAATATGAACCATTTGGACAAATGGAAATATGGAAGACCTGGGGAAGATTCAAAGAAATCTTCCTTCTGACTCTCTTTTCTTATTGATGGGATCATATTCTTCCATATTTTCATTTATGCAAGTATAAAATGAATATTTTTCAAAACCCATTACTTATTAGACACACATGGACTTTGCTCAGCTATCATAAATGTTAGAAGAGGGTACTGGTCTGTGAGCAATATCTCTTACTTCTATGAAGACTTTGCTCATCATTTCCATCCACCCCCGAAATCACCAGGCTCTCCCTCCATGTTACCACGTCGGCTGTCCCTGTTACATGTTTCCCTGTTAAAGCACAAAATTCCTGCTAACTTGTATTTAATATATTTATAGGTACATGTCTCCCTTTTAAAGTAGAAGCTTGTTCAAGGCAGGTTCTTCATCTGATTAAATTCTGCCTCCAACACCAGCACTTTTTATAATGGATGTACATAATAGAATAATTCACTTCTCGAATAAATACATATGGCTGTCTGTGAGTGGAGTAAAGTCAGGTGCTAATACATATGTGCTCCTAACATATACTAGCATCAGACATACTCTTTAGTGCTAAAATGTAATAACGTAAGTGAAAAACGAAAACAAGTGCATTTACATTGCACAGCATGAATACCTTGCTAGGAGAGCTACTACTTTGGCTATTCAATATTTCAATGTCATTTTTCTCTCCTGAGGTCCCCAGCCCCAGCCTGTGCTTGAAGATAACCATATAAGTCATTTGTTTATCTTTGCTACGTTAGGACCATATAGAACTAAAAGTTCATAAAAACCATTAAGATGCGCTCCTATTAGTCAGCCAGGCTGGCTCTTGAATGTGAGGCACCGAATGTTTTCCTCTGTGCTCTGCATCATGGATTATTCTCATTAGAGGTCAACCTGCAAGGTTTTCTCTCTCCACATCCTTTCAATATTAGTTTATTTCTTCTTTTCTCTGACCCAGATCAAGTATCATCAGGTTGCTTACTCATGTCTGCCAACAGAGAATTGATAAGGAAACTAGAATGATATCATTGGCCATGTTGCTCCCCAGTTTAATCATCCTCCTTTGTCTAACTCTTGACCCCAAAGGAGGATCATTATGCTAATGTTTAAATAAAGAACTAACTAATTAAACGAAAGTAATTCAAAGGGCTTACAATATTAAAAAACACACGGATACTAGCAGAAAAGCTAATTTCAATGGAAGGAGAATATTTAAATAAAAATGTTCTTTCTAGTGATGGACATTTTACCAAAAGCTTTAAATAAAATGTATATTTTCATGCATTATGGTAGGAAAGTCAAAAACTCATGAAAGTGGAAAGGGTTGATAGTTTTAGATTACATTACTCTAAATAAAGAGAGAATTGTTGCTGACATCATCTTAAATATACTGCATATTGACATGTGTTTGAGGGAATTAGAGTTATGTGGCACAAGTCAAAATCAAATTTAGTTCAATCAGCTGCAGCATAGTTTTAAAAAATACAAATGTATTAGGATATGAATATATGAAAAGGTCTTTATCAACCTTGCTCTTTATGTACCAAATTTTAAAATCTCTACTTATTTGCAAGCAAAAAATATGTATGTTGGTGAAATTATGAGATTCTGTTTATATTCATTTTGCTCACACACAGAAATTCCTGTGCATGACCTCCTCAAAAGTTCGCTGAAAAAAAGCAGGGAAGGACCTGCTCCTTTAGAAATTCAGTCCTAAATGTTTAAACCCATAAAAAGCCAAGTCACCAAGATTTAAACATAAATAACAGGGGAGGGAAAAAAAGGGGAAAAGCAACAAGAGAATTCAGTCAAACACTCTGTAAACTGAATTCATACTTTAGGGTTTTAGAGGGCATTAATCTAATAGATGCCAAATTAGATTTTCAAATTCCATAATATTTGATTTCTTTTCTAAAACTGGTTTACTCTCAATCCCAGAAGTTTTTCTTTCAAAGATAAACTACAATTCTAAGTGAGATTTCTATTCAACTCGGAGCTCTGTTATTGTTTTTAAAGTATTTATGAACCATATTTGCGATTTTTACCCTCCCTAAACATTACTTTTGACTTTAATAAAGTTAAGACTGATGTAAGAACTAAAAGATGGTTTAATGTGACTTGAATAATACTCATTTAAAAACAGAGTCACTTGCACACTATTTGTCAACTAAAATAATGTCACAAAAATTTTCAGACATCTGGGACCTACATACAACAACTATAAGCAATAAAAAGTCATCCAGAAATTTCAGGATAAGATAGGTCTGTTTTTGAAACACAACTCCCCAAATATATACCATCCCTCACAGGTAACTTCACTCTCTTAGCTTGACAAAACCATGACTATGTTCTAGTCGATACCAGGAAGAATATTCTCAGCAGCCTAGGATTTTCAGCAATTAGCTTGACCTTTCCTTCACACTTGGCTTAATGGGGCTTCTCATAAAACTACCCTGGACTTCAGGTTGCAGAGTGAGATCACGCAACAGAAGTCCCTCGGTATGGCCAGTCCACTCATGCTGAAGCGGCATTGAAGTGTAAGTCCGTGGGTTGTTCAAGAGCAAATGAAAGATTGCAGCAGAAGCCCACGTATGCAATCATTATACAAACAGCAGGTCTGAGGTAGCTTCAAAACAGGAGAACAGAAGAAACACCTTTAAGAATCCTCTGAAGTATGATTTAACGATACAAAACAAGAGTGGAAACTAAAGCAGAAAGAAAAACACCATCAGGATAAAGCAATAACAAAAGAAGTTATTTGTTTTGGGCAGAGACTCTGGGGACCAGAGTTGAAGAGGTGGATTTGTAAAGCACAGTTAGCTCTTCAGGCAGTGCAGACGGATATAATGTCACAAGCGTTCCAAGTGTTACCCACAGAGCTGGTGTTTTCTGCAACATCATGTCAGCAAAATACAGTAACTCTTAGAAGCACAGTAGAGATTTCTGGAAGCATATGAATATGTCTATGCATGAGCAAATGCCAGTAAGTGAATAGAAGCCCTTTTCTCCTGGACTCTCCTAACTAAAAAAAGATTCTATTTTGTATTGAAAAAAAAAAATATATATATATAGATACATTTCTTTATATAAATGAGTATCCTACGATTTGATATTTATTCTGGCAATGAAATATCATTAGGATATAAAGAAGAGCCATGTGAACATGGTAATAGTTACATACAGTTATACACAGACACACAGTAAATGTGTGGCATCCATTAAAGATTAAATATGTGGTTATCTTTCTGGTTCAAGATATAGTGAGAGGGAAGTATCAAAAAGATTCATCCCAAAAGAGGTCAGAGAAGGCAAACTCAGATCAAGAAAAGCAGCAACTCCAGAGGAGAAACTACAGGAGAGGACAGTGTCCTAACACCAGTGGCACGTTCGGTGGAAGTAGACGAGCCTTGGGCCAGTGGTCAGGAAGCCCTTTAATGTGATAGAATTAGACAGGCCTCAGCATGCTGGCACCACTCTCCTTCAGAGAAGAATCTCTGGGTGGCGTCAAAAGCCAAGAAGGAGGAAATGTGGCTTAGAGATGGAAAAAAAAGACAAGTCCGCCCTGAAGAAGGAGAAAAGAAGGGAGAAAGAAAATAGCCAAGGTGGGAAAAGCTAAACCCTGCATGCGAACAGGTATCACAGACCACTAGTGATCAGACTCGCAAACCCCCAGGCTTTTGGTTCTAGCTGGGTCCCGGAAAATGGTTCATTTACTCTATCGCTCGGGAGCACACACTGGGTGCCAGGCGCTAGGTAAGCACAGGGGGATTGGAGGGGAAAAGGGAGACAAGGACCCTGCTCTCAGAGCTTACAGCCGAGTGGGGACTGGCACAACAGATAAGCGAGCAAGGGATTTGAGAATGATAACGGACTTTGGGTAAAATAAAACAGGTTGATGTGGTAGAAAGTACGGGGTGGGGGGCTCAAGAAAGGCCATGGAGGAGGTGCCATCTGAGCTGACACCAGAGTGACAAGGAACCAATTCAATGAATACCCGAGGAAAGAATGTTCCAGAAAGAGGTGATGGCTCATGCAAAGTCCCTGAGGTAAAAACAGGCTTGGTGAATTTGTGTTGAAGCGTGCTGAGTATGGGGTCTGGTATAAGAAGGGCCCAAGAGGGAGGCGGGGCTAGGTAACTGAAATTTACTGGTTGGGATAAGGAATCTAGAATTTTATCTTAAGGGCAACAAAAGACACCAGAGGTTTAAAAATGGGAGTTCAGAGAGAGTACGGTGATACAATGTGAGGTGTATATTCTAAAAAGATTACCTTAGTGATGTGGGAAGTCAGAATTTTAGGGGGATCAGAGAAGCGGGGGCACCAGTTGGGGGTAGTTGTGGCATAGCAGTCAAGAGCGGGTGGCATCTTGGAGTTGGGTAGTGACAGTGAAGATGAAGCAAAGTTGGTGAACTCAAGATACCTTTTGAAGGTCGATCCAACAGGTTTTGACCACGCGTTATATTCGGGGAGGGGGAGATGGTGGAAAGATAAATCAAGAAACATTCTTCACCATAAATAACAGAGCCATTCACTGGACTGAGAAAGACTGAGGGAGAAACAGTGTGAGGATGGGGGGATCGAGAATTCTCTTTTGCATCTGGGAAGCTTGAGATGCCTGTCAGAGATCCAAGAGGAGACAGGAAGTAGGCATTCTGAGATATGAGTCAGGCATTTCGGGGAGAAATCAGAACTGAAGGTATCAGTTGACTGCAGACACATTTTGATGCTACCTAAGACCACGGGATTGGATGAACTTTTCTAGGGAATTATCGTGGACAGAGAAAAGACCAGGACCCATCACCGAGCCCAGAGACACTCTAACATTTAGAAGTTGAGCAGAGAACCCACACAGGAAATTGAGAAGGAGCAGTTGGTGAAGTAATTGGAAACCCCGGGAGCAGGAGGTATTATGAATGGAGCTCCTAATCCCCACACACAGACAACACTTATGCGTCTGGCCTTGCAGATGTGTAAAAAAAAGAACACAAAAGAAGTACAAATGAACTAACATGTATTAAAGATTGCATAACATGTATGTTGACATTTGGAGACTATATACTTATATATAAAAGTGGAAAGAAGGTTAGCAATAAGAAAAACACCCAAAATATTAATAGAACAAAGAAAAAATGAAGCTTTCAATGAAAGGAAAGAAACTGCAAACACTGAATGACCCTAAGACTCGAAACAGCGACAGTCTGCTGAGTAAGGAGTCAGAGAGGAGCATCAGACAGTCGTTCTGCCATGGTCAGTTTTTCTTAGAGAGCATGAGCTACTTTAACAGCAGACGATAACTGTCTCCAGGTTGGAAAGACCTACTCTATATCACCCTCTGGACTTAACACTGGCTACTGGTCCCCTAGTAACCCCCGGTGCTCTGGCAAGCCTGCATCCTCTGTGCTCCAAACCGTCCTCCCTCGGAATTGTGATCACTGGCTGGCTTGGTTCATCTAGATGATGACGGATGACTTAATTACAGAAATAAAAGTAAGACTTGGATACAGGATGGAGGCCAAATAGGAACCCAAGGGCAGGGACACAGCCCTTTTCCTGTGGTCCTGAAATAAATTCACCCAAAGCTTACAAAATTACTTTTCTTTCCTGGTTAAGTAGCTCTCCTTTTTATTTTTCAAGAGAGTTTCAAGAGTACCCTTTTACTTTTCTGTTTCCAGGTCTGTCGCCTTGGCCGATGCTTCCCTCACTGGGCCATTTGTGATTCGATAGATTTCTACTTTCCAGGCCAGAGAGTCCTAATCTTTCACTTTGTCCTCATGTGCCAATTCCTCTTCCCTCCCTCCTACTCCTCTGATCATTTTATAATGAATTGGTAACCACAATAATGAAATTTACTGAGAAAACTAAATTTTGAGATGCTGCCATAAATAATGAAGTCAGAGAAATGATGAAAAGGGCTTTAATGAGGTTTGAGATATGGTTGGAATATTACAGATAGAAAATCAATTTGAAAAATGCTGTCAGCTTCATCCACAGGGGGAAATTATGTAAACACACATCTAAAGGAAAGGAGTAACTTTGAAGGCAATGAAGAACTGAGAACTGTTTTATAATACAGAAAAATTGTTCTTTTGATTTACCTCTCTTGCTCTATCACTGTTTTGCTATGATTAAAAGTTTAACTAGGTAAATATCCAAATACTTTGGGTATTCGAATTCTGGGTGGACTAGTAAATATTAAGCATTTGACTATTATACTGCTTAACCCTTAGTTCTCTATAATCTTGGACACAGAAGGAGAATGTTACAGTTCTTTTGCAATACCACTTACAAAAACAAGGCATAATTTTGGTCATCCCATACAGTAATATGCTATCTTCCTCAAGAGGAAAATTGAATTTTGTGGATTTGAGACTAAAGAATATTTTGAAGAAAAGTGTACATTTTCCATAAAGCCAATTATGCCGTATACTGGACATACTGTAAAGCATCTTATCGTCGGCAGCCGTCCGTCTCGAGAGACGATGGTGTAGCTTCTTAAGAGTCTATCTGCACCGCCGAGAATGGCTGTGCAGTCCGACTCGGGAGTGACACCTTATACATCAAAGGAAAATCACTGTTTAAACAGATCATCAGGCCATAGAACAATCAGAAGTGGCAGTTCTCTTAAAATAACTCTACTGACACCTGGAACACTGCTTCAAGTCTGGTTATTTAAATATTCAACAGATTTTCTGTCCTTAACCTATTTTTTCCCCTTAATTTTTAAAAATTAGATGGAAGCTATGGACCTTCTCTCTATAAAAATCCACACAAAATTACAGAATAAATTTTAAATATAAATTTCAGAATTTACTAGGATTCTAAGCCTCTAGACTGAAGAACATTTGCTCTAGGAGAAATTTTGTTTTTAAGAATCACTAAATACCTAATGTATAAATTAATCTCCTGGTTCTACCTGAGACACTCCGTCTATTGATTCTGGAGTATGGAAAGGTTATAATTTCACATCTTCACCCACAAGCTCTTCACAATGCTTTGCGGAGTAAAACCCTGTCCGTCCCTAAAACTCACTACTGATGCAGCTACCACCTAATCTCCACTGTCTGCTATGGACAAGTCCCAGGGACCATCCTGATGGACTATCCAGGATGCTAGACTCTTGGCAATTTGACATATAAGAAGGCAAACTACCACCCATCTACTCAATGCTCAATGCCTGATTTCTAGGATCCTTCCTCATGAGTTTACTATAAACTCATATATGTACCGATTCACTGTGGTGATGGATCATTTCCTGCCACTCATTTTCCCTTTACAAACTCCCAGATAACTCAATGTATGCAGAAGTCAGCCTATCTGAAGTGAGGATGAAAATATACCTGAAAAAAAAAAAATCAACTCTTCATTTCTAAGCCTCTTTCATGGTATATAATGATTTCACTATTAAAGGGGGAAAAAGTGAATTCTGAGAATTTATGCAAATCCAAATACAGCATAGTTCAAGATCAAATATAATTTATTGAACAGCTACTCTACTAAACTCTGTGAATTGCCTACCTACCAGCTATTCTCATTTTCTCATATGCTAACAGAACCCTGTTTACTTTGGGGCAACAATATGTCCAATCTATGATATGACTCCTGACCAGTCTAAACTAGTCATTTCTAAATAACATGAGTCTCAACTGTACCATAGAAAGCCAAGAGATTGATTCCCCCTGAACCCTCGAGACAGAAGGGCAGGGCCTGGAGCAGCAGGAGGCTTCTGTTTACCCCCGAGATGTACAATAATTGTCATCATTTCCTATGCGAGCCACGGGGAGAAGGGAAGAAGCATGGGTCAAACCAAATCCTGTTTCCTTTGATACTCAACCTTCCTCCTTTCCTGGCAGCAACCCTGGGACTGAGTTCTGGCCAATGAAATATTAGGGCAAGTCTGCTGAGAGCCTCTTGGGAATGCTTGTCCTTACTCACTGAGAGGGAAGCCTTCTAGTAATGTCTTTCCCCTCGCAGCCTACCTTGAGCAAGGACACGATGTCTGAGGCCGCAGTAGCAGTGCTGTTACCACGAGGCAGTAAACCACGAGATAAAAGATCAGCAGCAACGTGGAGCAGAGCAGAGATGGAAGGAGCCTTGGACTTGGCTGTGTGGTGGAACATCAGAACCAAGATCAGCAAATGTCTCCTTCCCATCTTCTTATCAACGGGAATTAAAAATGTCTATATTACTTAAAGCTGACTGATGCGCACAAGTGAATGAGAGATTTTTGAGTCATTTTTTTTTTTCTGAAGCATCCTATAGTTCTCAGCTTTGTAGGAGTATCTGCCCTCCTGGTCCTCCCAGCTTATCTAATGCCTTATTATCTCTTAATGCCTTCACCGCTCTGAGCCTTACTAGGATGGTATCAGCTGTAATGCTACGAATTTCTCTTGTGTGCTTCACAGCTCAGAACTTAAAGTCTTCCAGAAATTTTAATACATTATGGTGGTACTGTGTAATTCTGCAGCTCTCTGGAAATTCCTACAGCCATTGCAAATTCTTACATTTTGGGTGAATTAGTACACTCAAGCTGGCATAACAAAATATCACAGACCGGATGGCTTGAACAACAGAAACGTATTGTCTACATTTTGGAAACTAGAAGTCCGAGATCAACTTGCCAGAATGGTTGGTTTCTGCCCAGGCCTCTCTCCTGGGGCTGCAGGGGGCCGCCTTCTCTCTGGGTCTTCCCGTGGCCTTTCCTCTGTGCAGCACAGGCCGCTGGCATCTCTTCCTCCTCGTGTAAGGACACCAGTCCTGCAGGATTGGGGCCCTACCCTTACGCCCTCATTTAACCTTAATTACCTCCTTAAAGGCCCTGTCTCCAAGTACAGTCACACGGGGCATTAGGACTTGAACATATAACTGTGGCAGTGGGAAAACAACTCATTCCAGAACACTGTGCTTGGGTTAGGTTGTTTTTAAAAAGTTAAGAAATGAAAAATCTCTGAAGTGAAAGCTTGGGGGAAAATATATTTTCATACATTCTGAGAGATAACTTAACAATTTAAAAAAATATATGCGCAGAGAGAGGAGCTTTTAAATGGGTATGGACAGGCAAAGACTCAGAAATATTTAGGTACTCTCAGCCTGTCTATATATACGAGACAAAACATCAACCAATGTTTTCCAATAAATGAAAACCACACTCCAAAAATGGAATTTGGGACATCTGTTTCAAAAAATAAATGCAATAACATTTTTGTTTTTAAAATTTTAAAAAATGGTGTTTAAAAATGGTACATTAACAAAAATGCCACATTTGTCAAACTCAAAGCACTACATAATGTACAATTCAACGTATGCAGTGTTCTGGAAAAGTCAGAATTATAGGGACAGAAAAAAGCAGTTACCAGGGGCTGGGAGGGTGGCTGGAAGCAATGCCTCCAAAGGGGTACAAGAGAATTTTAGGGGTGATGGCCTACAAGGCCCACTGCTTCATATTTAATCTTACAATAATAGCCAACAATAGCTATTATTATTATCCCCATTCTACACTTCAAGAAATTTGAATCAAAAGATGCTAATTTAGTTGCTAGAGTCATATTTCTTATAAGGGGTGGATGGAAACAGGATTCTAGTCCAGGTCTGTTGGAGGGTGAAGCCGTTTGTCTTCTTAGGAGCCAAAAGAAAAATAGTGGAAATCTACACATTTGCACTGAGTCAAAATTTCAGTAGTTCCAAAACTCTGAATCTCAACAAAGTAATAAGTAAGCAAGTAAATACATTAAGTGAATGAATGAATGAATGAATGACTCTTGTTCAGAGCTTCTTCACCATAAAATGAGGACTAGCTGTTTTCTTGCTAGAAAGACGTAGAACTTCTTTGGGTAGCCCGAAGTGATCCAGTTCACCAAAAGCAGGTGTTTCTTTCAATACTAGTGGCACCTGAAGGTACCAGGGCAGAGCCCCGTGGGAAGGCCAACCAGCCCTTGAGACAAAAAAGCAAAACGAGCCAAAATAAAAGGAGAAATAATTCCAGGAATTGTGACGTGCCCCTTACATTGTAACTCTGCTTTAAAATTACATATGAAATGTTTTGAAAAATCTCAGTTATACCTTTAAAAAATTACAACTCTTAATTATAAGATTATAGAAGGAATACCCCCTCCCCCCAAATCTTCGTATACAGCACAAAATAATGCACAGGCAGGCACCTGAGGACTATCTAATGATGAGGGCGGCGGTGATGGCAATGAGATAGCCACTTTCACGTTTATTTGTCTTTAGCGACTTTCATTATAACAAGAGTGAGGAAGAAAAATCATTTCTAGTTTCTACTGCTTTATAGGGCCACTTAAATGTGAGAGTTCTCAGTTCCTAGATACACTGTTTTATTTTTTTCATACAGAGATGTAAGTCATTCATTCACTTACTGGAATGAAACTTACAAAACGAAGCTTGTTTTGCTTGTCAAGTACAGATAAGAGGAAGAAGGGGAAGAAACGGTTTAAATGTAAAAGACACCTTTTCCTGAACTCTTGCACTAGTTCACACAATAGAATGAATAATTTAACTCCCTGAAACTTCACATGTGCAGAGCGCTGCATGCAGACCAGTGGCATTTTCACTTCAAATTTGTACAGTCTTTAGTCAACACACCTCATCTGCATTTCTAACACCTGCTTCAGCCAGCTGTGAAGTGGGTGCTTATCTCTACATCTTTTATCTGTACTCTGTCCATCTAACAAAAAACATTGCATGATAGAATATATTACTTGGCCTAAAAGAGATAGGGAGTAATTCGCATGATCTTCCAAATGGTATTTTCCTTTATCTCATCCAAAGGTAGATTTAAAATGAGTTACTAATTAAAGTTGTTATTCTTTACTGTATACATCTCTTGCAAACATTAATATTAATTTTGTACAGCAAAAATAACAGTGCCTACACTTCTCTGCACTGACTATCTGCTTTAGGTACAAAGGAAAGTAAAATTAAATGCAGTGATTGACACCATTTGTAAAGCACACAAATATCTCTTTTAAGCCTGTTATTAGGATGCTGTTATTAAAAGGATGCTTATCTAGCTTCGCCTGCCTCACACGACCTATGTTAAAGTTTTCTGTATATCCATGTAAACATCAGCCCAGTTTTGCGTGTCGGCCAATCTGCCTACTGTCAGTGACTCCCATGACTTGCCCTGCATTAAACAACTTCATTAAGAGCGCTGAGGTTCTCTGAAAAATTACCCTAGGAGAGGAGGAGGAATGGGGAGTGGCTGGGAAAAGAACTGGGATAAAAACGAACGGGAATCAAATTTCTGGTTACCATCATTTTGCTCATTTCCTTTATAACATTTAATTACAATGTAATTATTGTATCTGTTGTCCATCTCCCTGTTTGAATGTAAACTCCATCTGGGCAAGGATTATGACTGAATTCTTCAGCACTCTATTCTTAGTGTCTAGCTTAGTTCCAGGCACACAGTAAACAATCAGTAAATATTTTTTAAACATGTGAATTTAAAAATTTTCTGCCAGATTGATTTGGAAGGGATTCTGCAGAATCACTTAAACTTCTTTATTTCCTTAAAATTCATATGCAAGAAAATAAACCTCATTTATCCAAGTCATTATAGAACAACATTTTCTACATAAGCTATTTTTCTCAGATAGCTAGAGATGATCATTTTAAGATACCAAGACATTTTAATTCCAAGCATTTTAAATGCGAGTCATTCAAGCATATCATTATTTTTCTACTTTTTTTTTTTTTTTTGAAAAAGTAGGTCTCACAAAATTTAATCATTTTTGGATGCTTTACAAGCAAAATGATATATTAAAATCCTTTGTCATATAATATAGTGGTCCCCTCAGATATTAGTGAAGTTGGTAAGGCTATGTGTCCTTAAAAAATGAAACTCTTAATCTGCAATAAGAATTTAAAGACTTTTAAAAATCTTTTTCTGTCTCAAAGATGCTGAGAATCTCTTTCAAGGTCCTTGTCTCTCTAGGAACTCAGATAAACCTAACTTGACTGCCAAAACTGGATAACAACTTTAATGCTATAAACTATGTTCACCCTGCTCTGGGTGACAAACACAACACTACCCAAGGTTGGTGCGTTGCCATGCCCAGGGCCTGCAGGCACCGTGATGGACACACACCCGGGCAGTCTGATTCCACAACTAGTCTCATTGGAGACCTGAGGCTCACGATACTGCCACAGGAGCACTGTGGCACTTGCCTGAGAAAACACATAGGAAAGAGCTTTGAAACTCTTAAGACACTATAGGCACAGAAGCAATCCCGGGAACAGCCTGCGGGCTGCCCTGAGGCTGTCATGAGCTTGGCTCAGGAGCTACTATCCCTGCTTAGCCGGTAGCACCTCCTGGTTGAACCAGGGCAACCATTTCCTAAACTGTCCCCGCTCCTGCGCTGAGTCCTACTGCCCATTCTCAACAGAGTGGTCATCAAGTGAGACCAGGTTACTGCTCACCTCAAAGGTCTTCGTGTCTGCTATGGACTGATCTGTATCTCCCCAAAATTCATATATTGGAGCTCTAACCCCTACGGGGACCGTATGCAAAGATAGGGCCTTTTGTAGGTAATAAGTTTAAATGAGGTCACAGGATGGGGCCCTAATCCAAAGAATTGGTGCCTTATCATAGGAGAGGAAGAGACCCAGGTATCTTATCCCTCTTCCCATTTCCCAATTTCTTTCCCCTGTGAGGAAACAGCAAGAAGGTCACTGTCTACAAGGAAGAGATATCTCACCAGGAAACAAATTGGCTGGTACCTTAATATTGGACTTTTCAGCCTCCAGAGCAAGGAGGAATCAATTTCTGCTGTTTCAGCCACCCAGCCTCTGGCATTTTGTTATGGCAGCTCAAGTTGAAAAATACAGCCTCTTATTCAGTTTTAACCCCAAGGTCCACGAGGCCCTACCTGTATAATGTGGCCCCTTGCTACAATACATCCCTGAACCTGTCTCTGTCACGCAGCCTGTTCTGGCCCTCCTCCTGCTTCAGTACCTCTGCACTTCGGTTCGCTTTATACTGAACACTATTCCCCCAAATATCTTCATGGCTTGTTCCCTTCCCTGCTTCAAGCCTCTGCTCAAACATTCTAAGTGAGATCATCACCTAGAATCTTTTTAAAAGTCGCAACCTCTCTAGCTTCCTCCCTATCCAGCTTCATTTTTCTCTATTCCCCCCCATCTGCTACATGTATTTGATATATGTTACATATATTTTAATTAGAAATCTATACATTGTAGTTGTTATGTCCCCTTACACGAATGCAAGCGCCAGTGGGTTGTTGTCTGTTTCATGCATTTTTGTAGGAGCTCAATGAAGTGTTCGTTGAATGAATGAACTGGAGAAACTCAAGTGTGCTGACAGGGCCGCTGCCTTGTGGGGGAGCGGGACGCAGCAGGGCGGCAGCTGGAGGGGAAGGCAAGGGATCGGCCCTGCAGGACCTTACAGGCCACATACAAGGGATTTGGTATGTATCCCAACAAACATTGAAGAATTTTAATTAGGAAAATGACAGGATCAATTTATGTCTTTCAAGGTCATTTTCACTGCTAAATGGAGAATGGGATGGGATGGGCCAAAAAAAAAGAGAGATGAAGAAATCCAGGGCAACTTCCATCTCTGGGGTTAATGTCCATTTTGGTGTCTCTCTATGTAAGGATTTTATAACATACATTGATGTAAAATAGGTCACTGCTCACTTTATCACAATTCTATTTGCAAAGTTCCAAATACTATCTCTCAGAAGGGAAATGTTTCTTTGTTAAATCTTTTCCTTCTGAATAAGCCCTGAAATGAAAATGTACTTACATAATTACTTTCAGCAAATTCTAATTACTCAGATCCTAATATACAGGTCTGTCAGGAAAAAGTCCTGCCATTGTTAATATAACAAGAATGGTTTGCACGACATCGATGTAACCTGGCAGCCAAGGAGAGTGGACTGGAATGCACATGCATGAACAGTGACGACTTCACTGTACTAGTCCGTGGGGGTGGTAGATACCTTTGAGTGAGCATGTGTACTGTGTGGCCGTCGCATTCAAAATGACTGAGCGAGTGGAGCAACAGATCTGCATCACATTTTGCGCCAAGCTTGAACATTCCCCTGTGGAAACTACTTGGATGATTCAGAAGGCCGCAGCTATGGGCAACTGGTGATTGCCAACTTCATCAGAACGATGCGTCCACTCATGCATCACATCTCATGCAGAGTTTTTTGGTTGAAACATCAAATCACCCAAGTGACTCGGCCCCCCTATAGCCCAGAATGGGCACCCTGCAACTTCTGGCTTTTCCCAAAACTAAAATTTCCTTTGATAGGGAAGAGATTTCAGACCATTGATGAGAGTCAGGAAAATACAACAGGACGGCTGATGGCAATTGGGAGAACTGTGTGAGGTCCCAAGGTGCCTACTTTGAAAGGGACTGAGGCGTCATTATCCTATGTACAATGTTTCTTGTGTCCTGTATCTTTTTCAATCAATGCCTTTTTTTAATGTTACATGGCTGGATACTTTATGGACAGCCCTCATATGATGTAGTCAGTACTTGGAGGTTGCACAAAACATATCTTTGAATAAGGTTCATGAAGGTTACGAGTAGCCTCATTTTCTGAGATCCTTTTTGCTATAAATTTGGCTAAGAGCTTTGGTAGCATGAGAAAGAAGATAAGTGTGAGAGAAACACTAGTGATTTAACCTCCAGTGTTCCCTTAAGGACAAACATTTGTCACCTTGACAGCAAGGTGAAAGGTTTGCAGTGAGTGTGCTTATAACAGGACTCTTCCCCCCTCTCTCCTCCCCAGGGACCTGTGATTTCTGAAAAGGCATTATCTGAACAGATGATGATGATGATGATGAGCTGCAGAAAGGACTAGGGGAGGGAAAGAGGTTGAGACCCACCTAACTCAGAGCCTCAAACTGAAATGCTGCTCCAGGGACCGTCGCAGAGAGTTACCATTTGCTACGCTCCTTACTAAGGTTCCACTTGAGGCTGGAGTAATCAACCCTATAAATTATCACAAAACATTCAAACGGTGCCCAATGTTAACGGCATGGATCCCACTGCTAATAATTATGAGTGTCTCATAAAACTGAAGTAGCTCCGAGCCATACATATCTCCACTTCTTAAATAAATCTCTGATTTTTTTTTAGGATTTATAATTCAAATGTGAAGGTCTGCAGGAGGCTTCAATCAAGTACTAAAACGAGCATGAATTTTGCACTAGATGAATACACATAACCCAAAATAGCATTAATGTGATGGCATCCACGCATCAGGAAGAATACTAGGGTCTCTGTTTTGGCCTAGAAGCTAAATTGTTTACCCTCTTATCAAAAGTGAAATGGAAAGGGATTTTTTGAAAGGTAAGAATTTTTGGTCTTAATTTAATTTCAGGAATCAGTGCCATTTATTTATATGCTCCTTTGATAAATGGAACTTCATCTATGATACTACTTATGGAATGATATATTCCTTGAAAACTCTTCAGTAATGCCTTTCCTTTTTGGTAGCAAGTTCAAGTTAAGCCTCCCATTCAAGCCTCTGTGTAATACTGCCTAATGTAATTTCCACAAACCAACCAGAATTGGCTTTCTCTAGTAAATATCCCTTGTTTCACCATCTCTGGCCTGTAAGTGCCCATTCATTCATTTAATCATTACATATCAATCATCTACCATGTACCAGGCACTGTATTTGCCATTACATCTCCAAATACAGAGAGATATCAATGAGCACTACAGGCATGGCCCCTGCCCTTGTTGCGTCATGTCCACTCTCAAGTTGACTTTCTCCACTCAGGCTGCTCTCAGTTTTCAGGATCTCACATTTAACATCTTCCAGGAATCCTTGCCTGGACACCTGACTCTGTTTTGCTCTCCCCTTTCTTAATTGATGTTACCACACATTTAAGTACTTGATTATATATTTTCCTTTTTATCCCCAAGTGTTGTATTCTTGCATGGCTCATATCCTCAATTTCACTAGGTCTCTAAAACAGAAATTGTGCCTTATACTCCTCTTCATCACTCACCCTAATGTAACTCAATTGAATGCAATGATATGTATACAGCATGTCCTTAAACAGCTTTTGGTATTGAAAAGAGTTTAGAATACTAAGTGAAACTAACAAAAGGCCAAGATCTAACTTATCTTTGAAGACAGAGATACCAAAATCTCTAAGGAAGGACTAGGTATACAAAAGATACAGTTATATAAATGGAGAGAGAACTGGGAACAAAAGGGAAAATTTCTCCTGTGTGGTATAAATGTCTCCCAATCAGGTATATAATATTTTATAAGTTCTGTAAAACATCAGTATATTTCTTGAATTCTTATATTTTGTAGAACATAATTCAGAGACCATACCATAGGCCAAAATTAATAGTGCTCTGCTAAGATGTCAATAATATTGATAAAAGTAAATGAAATCTTTACTTAGTTAAGTTTTTAAAAAGAAAAACTATTTTTCAACAGACACAAAGATTAATTATATATACATATATATACACATACTTTTTACATTTACCTTAAAAAATTACTAGAGTTTAATCATCTGTAAAAATTTAACCAAAAAGTCTAAAAATGAATTGGCAGGCTTTTCATGGTAAATATCAGACCAGGTCTCCTTCTATGTATTTTTGGATTATTATTTTGGATTATATCAGATCTTGTTTACAAGACTCTAACATCATAATTCATCATAAACTAAGCCTACCAGACAGACTTTTGCACAGAGTCAGTGATAGTGAGATTCCCCCTTAGCCTTAGTTTGAAATAAACATCACTGTTTCCCCAAATGTTACCCATCCTGTTGCTATTCTCTTACATGTGCTTTGGTATGTATTTAAGAACTACAGCGGAAGCTCTGTGCCTGAAGGCATCTCGGCAGTGCTCTCAGCAGCTACACTGAACCCATTACTCAGTAACAAGTGACCTTTTCTAATGATGAGAAGATTTGCACATAAGGATATGGATGAATAAATATATACCTGAGTATATATATAAATGCACTCCAAGGAATTCTTTTACAAGCCTACCAAGTATATAAAAATTCCACAAGTAAAATTAAATACATATATATTTTTAAAGGTACCTTAGGAAACGTATTTTTCTAAACAACACATTTTTTTCCCAAAAATTCGAAGTTCTTGACAAATGGGTTACATTATCCAAATAGTCTCCAAATAGACTTTTCTTTAAAAGTGAATTCTTATGTCAACTTAACAAGTTATTTTGTCTTTATTCCTTTGTTTTTAAGCTTCCTCTGGTTCTGAAAGAGATATCCATTTTGTCTTAGTCCCTACAGAGTAGAACTTGGACAAACTTAACTAAGAGTATTAGTTAGACAAATGAAAATTTAGTTAACAGTTGGCATGGTTAAGGCTGTAAAATAACTTTTTGATAAATAACTTACCAAATGTTCTCACTGGCTCAATTGTATTATAGGATTTCCTTGAATGGAGACAGTCCTGGCTTACCTAATAGCACAGACTTTAAATCAAAATCGCAATTCAAACAACCAAATAGAGTTGTGAAAAGGTCAATGAAGAAGGAGAAACCAACAAACAGAAGATGGTAATTTCAACAGTGAAGAGCTTGAGCTTGGGATTAGTCAAAAGCTCTAAAGGGGAAAAAAAAAAAAAAAAAAACCCAAAAACCTCTAAAGGAAAAAATGGAAAAAATAATAACAATGTAGTATGACTATCAACAAAGCTAAATTTATTCAAGGATGTCTGAAATACACCCTTTGGGGTTTCATGACACGAGATGGTAATACATAGTAGTTAGCCAAGTAAAAACTTAAAAACATTAGGTACTCCTCAAAATTTCTTTTCAAATTTTATTGATCAATGATATCAAAATGTTAGAAAATCACTGACCTAGTCAAACTACTGTGTGAGAAAGACCAAATTTACTAAATATCTCATCTTTCAAATGTGAAGGGGATTAAAGCTGATTTTAAAAAAATAATAGTCCCATGAGAACAGTTGTTAAAGGCAGAAGAAGGCACTCAAGTTAAAAATAAAATCATATTCAGACTCTGACAATGAACTGACTTTCAGGCACTTCTAGCTAGGACGTTATACTGTTTTCTTAAGAACATCTCTTATACATAAATGGTTGCATTTATTTTCCTGGCACTGTCAGCATTTCTGAAGGAGTGTTGCTAATGTATCAAAATAGCACAATGTCAGGAAGAAAAAAAATCTATTATGAGACATCAAAACCATGAAAATTATAATATAACCATTAAAAAAAGTGTGGCTGTATAGTAGAGTGTTTTCTAATACTCCAAAGTAAATAAACAGTTCTCTCAGAATTGCAAATGAAATTTATGAACACTTTTTAAGAAGCAAAATGCTTAAGTGCTGGACACTTAACCAACTAGTATTTGAACAACAGTAAAATCCCTGCCCAGCTGAGCATGTGCATATGATTGACTTCAAATTCACCAAAGAAGATTGGAATACTAAGTTTAGGGCTATTATCTGCAATATACAAAAATCAAGACATACAAAAATATTAGACACTAAATTATATTAAAGTAGATAACTGCAAAATAGTTTGTCAATTGAACATCTTTCTTCAGTGCCGTCCAACAGAATTTTCTCCAATGATGAAAATGCTCAACATTCGGCACTGTGATTATTGAATACCTAAAATGTGGTCAGTGTGACTGAGAAACTGTTTAATTTTATTTAATTTTAATTAAAGTTTAAACAGCCACATGGGACTTGTAGCTACCATATTGGTCAGATCAGCTATATAATACAAAATAAAAATACAATATATCTCCCTGTCTCTGAGCTTGGAAATTAAGGAAATGCAAAAATCACTTTAAAATATTAGAAAGGTTGCAATATCAGTATAACTTCAACTGTAAGGTGTGATAGTCAATAAGAGGGAAAACCAGTCAGCAATGGATGCCGTGAGAAAGTACCTAAGAGCAACTATTAAAAACACCTATCTAATCATCTAGGAAAGAAGATCCCAGGTCCAGGTCCAAATGATGGACCTGTCTGTTTCCAAGGGCAGCATGCCCTCGCTGTGGAGCCAGACACATTTACTTACAACACCCGATAGAATCAAACTTGGAAATTATCTCTCTCCCTCTCTCCTTCCTCTGATTCCATTCCCACCAAATAAACTTCTTATTAAAATGTCTTCTCATGTGAATTTAGCATGAGAAGAGAATGCATCAACCCAAGTATCTAAGAGTTCCTCAAAATTACTTCCCCACTGTCAATTAAAAAATTGATCATTTTCTTTATGTATCATTAGCTATGAGTATGACTAATGTTTCTGAAACAGCAAGTAGTAAACTTACAGAGTATATGCCACCTATATCACTGTCAATGAGGACGTTGATGACTTAAAAATGGATGATTCAAATAGACACAGAAAAAAAAAACCCAAGTAATATTACTGGAAATGACATCACGCCAAGAAAAGAGGTCTCAGAGCTTCAAGATATCAAGAGTGATTTTCAGCAGAGAAAGAAAAACTTCATCAAAAACTGTGTGACACCCAACAACTCCTTTAAGAAGAAAAACTTCCCCTTCTACTTTGTATTTTAAAAAACACATATTAAACTGCATACGTCAGGTGACTCACTACTTACAGTTCCGATACAGAAATGAAAGGTCAGCAACATCTAGGAAAACTAATAGAGAGATGGCCAATGCTATTTGAGATTTTTATTAGTTTATAATATTTTTGTCACTAGAAAACCCTTAGTGATTATGGTCCCAGGTTATAGAATCTGAAGAAAAAGACAGACATGATGGAAGATTTGTTTCAAGACTAAGGATTGTCAGTCAAGATGGAGGTGTAGGTAAACATGGCTTGCCTCTTAACGCAACCACAGCAAAAATCACAACTAGACTATAAAACAACTACCATCCAGAAATATCAGAAAATCGAGCTGCATGGAAGTCCAACAACCAAAAAATTAAAGAAGTCATATTCATCCAGATCGGAGGGTCAGAGACACGTGTAGATGTGTGGAGACGTGGAATAGGCGGTTGGACACCTATATGTGGCAGATAAAAATCAGGAGGACTACTTTGGGAATGAGGGATCCCAGCCCCACACCAGACCACCCAGCCCAGGCCACTGAGCCACTCCCAGGAAGATAAGTCCCCATAATTTCTGCATGTAAAAATCACTGGGGGTTGGGGCAGTGGAAGAAACTGCGGGATTCTCAGGCATCATGTCTTAAAGGGCGTGCGACAACTTAGGATTTATGCAGACTCACTCCCTCTGGGCTCCAGCACCGGGGCAGCAGCTGGAAGGGCACCGGGGCGTATGGAAAGAAACTGAAGTGTCTGACATCAGCACAAGTGCTAGGGGACAGCTTCCTCTTGGAAAAAACTCCAGATGTCAGGCAGTGGCACTGTCTCTTTTCTGAACTCTCCCGCACACAGAGTCAAAGAGTGGTAAAACCATATTGGAGACTCCATCAACCTGGTTCACATGAGTTGCCCCACCCTGGAGATTGCGTAAGACTCCACCCCATCCAACTTCACAGTGCGCTTTTCTACAGTTGGCCACATTACTAAGACAGGGAGTCAAAGCAGCTCTACCTAATACATAGAAACAAACACAGGGAGGCTGCCAGAATGGGGAGACAAAGAAATATGGCCCAAATAAAAGAAGAGAACAAAACTCCAGAAAAAGAACTAAATGAAATGGAGGTAAGCAATCTATCAGATGCAGAGTTCAAAACATTGGTTATTAGGATGCTCAAGGAACTCACTGGGTACTTCAACATCACAAAAAAGACCCAGGCAGGAATGAAGGTTACACTAAGTGAATAAAGAAAAATTTACAGGGAATCAGCAGTGGAGGGTATGAAGTTGAGAATCAAATCAATGATTTAGAACATAAGGAAGACGAGAACACTCAATCAGAATGGCAAGAAGAAAAAAGAACCAAAAACAAAACAAAACAAGGACAGGTTAAGGAGCCTCTGGGACGACTTCAAATGTACCAACATTTAAATCATGGGGTGCTCGAAGGAGAAGAGAAAGAACAAGAAATTGAAAACTTATTTTAAAAAAATAATGAAAGAAAACTTCCCTAATTTGATGAAGGAAATAGATACAAAACCAGGAAACACAGAGAGTCCCAAACAAGAAGAACACAAAGAGGACCACACCGAGACACATCATAATTAAAATGGCAAAGTCTAAAGATAAAGAGAGAATATTAAAAGCAGCCAGAGAAAAGCAAAGAGTTACCTACAAAGGAGTTCCCATAGAACTGTCAGCTGATACCTCAAAAGAAACTTTGTAGGCTAGAAGGGACTTGCAAGAAGTATTCAAAGTCATGAAAAGCAAGGACTTACAACCAAGATTACTTTATCCAGCAAAGCTATCATTTAGAATGGAAGGGCAGATAGAGTGCTTCCCAGCCAAGGTAAAGCTAAAGGAGTTCATCATCACCAAGCCATTATTATATGAAATGTTAAAGGTATTTATTTAAGAAATAGAAGATCAAAACTATGAACTTTAAAATGGCAATAAATTCACAACTATCAACAATGGGACCTAAAAACAAACTAAGCAAACAAGCAGAACAGAAACAGAATCATAGTTACGAAGATCATTTGGAGGGTTATCAGTTGGGAGGGGGAAGGGGAAAGGTACAGGGATTAAGAAGTACAAATTGGTAGGTACAGAATAGACAGGGGACATTAAGAATAGTAAAGTAAACAAAGAAGCCAAGAACTTACACACACAACCCATGGACATGAACTAAGGGGGTGGGGTGATTGCCAGAGGGAATGGGGGGTGCCGGGTAGAGGAGGGCAAAGGGGGAAAATTGGGACAACTGTACTAGCATAATCAATACAATGGATTTTTTAAAAAGACTAAGGATTGTTTGCTGAGATTGCTCCTAGGGAGATGTTGGTGTTCTTTTTCAGCTATATATTGAAAAATTTGTACAAAAGAGCAATTGCATTCTGTTACGAGAGGAAGTATTCTTCCAAATCTAGATATTTTCTACTGGTACACACTTAAACACTTTTTTAACCACTTGTCTGTGTTAGTGGTAGTTTTCATTCATTTTCTCTTTTAGAGATGAAAATTTAACATTTGGACTTCAACAATTGTTTGGCTTAAAACTAAATTAGATATGGATCCAAAATTCTATAGACATTTAGTGATATGGAAACAGGATTCAACTATCTTCGGGGGAAAATGCCTGTGAATTAAAGGGGAAAAGACAGGAAGCCTTTACACATCTCAAACGTTTTTATGATCATTACTCATTTTTTCCTTTTCAGTTTAAAGAGGTAGAAGTAAATGAAGAAAAGAGGAAAGAGTACCATGTAAATCTACTTTTGGGGAGTAAGCAAGAAATAACCTTTCCTATTGCTGATTTTAATTAATAAAAAGATTAAAAAGCTGCCCTTCTCCAAAATGTATATGTTTCAGCAGCTACTGATCAGGATTTTTGAATGGATTATTAGGTTGCCATGACAAATAGAGATAGCGCAGATGTATTTTTTAGGTTATCATAAGAAAATGGAACCAACTTTCCCCTTAAGAAATCATGTCTGATAACACATCCTTTCTTTCAGTATCTTAAAACTCTGTCTCCTTTTCTTCACTACAGTAGTCCCTCTCTATATCGCGGGATTTTGCGGTACTGTATACATATGTTGTTAAAGTTACATAGGTTTAAGAGTGTAGAATATGTTTAGGAACATAGTAGTGTTTATAAAAGTGTGGAGAAGGTTAATAAGGGACTGGGAACAGTTTATAAGTGTGTGGGAAGGGTTTCTAAAGCCTTTATATATATATATATGTATATATATATATATATATACATATATATATATATTAAAATAAATGTAAGGTTCCTACTTCGCATATTTTCACCTACTGCGGGGTGGGGGGTGGGGGGTGGGAGGTGGGGGTGGGGTGGGGTGTCTAGAACGTAATACCTGAGATAAATGAGGGAATACTGTATTTAGAGATACATGTCGCTCTCCAAAGCTCCTCTAGCCCAAGTCACACCTTTATTATTTTCTTTACCTCGTTTAACAAATTTTAACCTCTGACAAGATGATAGGACCAAAATCAAAGCAATATTGTGAATTATAAACGACCAAACTCAAGCACAGAGGGCTGTAACATGATGCTTCTGAAGAAGGAACTGTGTTAGCTTTCACGTACTGTCATATCACATTGCAAGTTCAAGTTCTCTGCTTCCTTGTTATCACCTTGGCTCTTTTCCTTTTATTTTTTCTTTCTTTTTTGGTCATTTCGATTTCATAAGTACTTCTAATGCCTCTCAGATATTAATTTGAACTACTTTTTATAAACCATTGAATTGGTTCCTCTATTTTTACCTCTTGTATTTTGACCTCTTCTGTAAGATATGGTACAATTTCTTTTTCACCATTGCTTAGATTTCAACTCTCATTTAAAGATCCTCAGTTCTTTAAGTATATGTAAAAATCACTCTTGTATCATTTTTTCATGGAAAACTTTCTGATATATAAAGTCAAGTATTTCAGTGATAACAGTATATGGGGTGATAGCCTATTTCATAGGGATAATCTGCCCTCATTTATTCATAAGGGTTTATTATAAGAAGAAAACCTCACAATTCAGCTGATATTAAAGTTAGATGTGGGAATGAGTTTCCACGCCTCTTCTAAATCTATGCTATGACTATAAAGTAATATAAATTTCTTATGGCCATAGCATATGTTTTGTTGAGAGTAAAAGCTTACAATTTAAGAACACTTTAACATAAGCAAGAAAACTTTGGTGGATACTCATGAAAGGGACACTGCAATTGCGAAACTAATTCAATATATAATTGTAATAATCAGCATGCATTTTAAGAGCATATTACTTGCACGACATTTTAAAATAACACTCATTGAATGAATTTTATTTATTCATTTAACAAACATATTTTGAGTGCTTACCACGTGCTAGATACAATAAGTGCTGTGCATGGAGCAGTGAACCAAACCAAACAAACGAATGCTTGCCTTCTTGGAACTTGTATTTAAATAGGGGGAAACAGACAATAAACATAATAAATAAATAAATAAAATTCTAGAAGACAAATATTCTAGAAAAAACCAGAGCAAGACGACAAGCTGTGCTGGAGATGGGAGAGGTCAGAATTTTAAACTAACTCGCTTACAATCCAGATGGAAAGTCATCGCAAGAGCCTAACAGCCATAAAAGGAAAAGCCAGAGAAATTGCCTCAAGGGGCAGACAGGCTTATGAGCAACTGATAGAATGAGGAAAGGATGGGAACAGTTCCAGCCAAGAGGTGGGAGCAGGAAAGGGCTACAGGTGTTGGAGGAGGAGGAGGAGAGTGGACCAAGAATGAACGAGGGAATGAAGAAAAACATAAAGAGAGAGAAGGTGGGGCTGCTGTGGGAGGGTCCCTGAGTGCCAATTACCAGTGGGCAATTAAGAGGCACTGAAGGCACTGGGCACAGGAGTGACATATAGAAGAAGTACGTGAAGACAGTTTATCTCACTACAACGTACAGGATAGTGGTAAAGAAGATAGGATGCGTTGCCTTGGCTCTTGGAAATTATCAAGAGCAAAATAATGTTAACAAACATTATCCCTCTAAATGAATAGATAAAAAGAATAACATAAGCTTTCAAGTGAAAACCTAGAAACATTTTAGAAAATAACTACTTAGAACTGTCTGAATGATAACACACACACACACACACACACACAAATATCAACCACTAGACCCTGTCCTCTATTATCTGAAACTGTTATTAAGAGAGCTATTCACCTTGCTCCATAATCCTCAAAATACACATTTTACTACTAAATTGTGTGAATATTTACAAATTAAATGGATAGAGATCAAACGAGGTTTCTATAATTTTCAATTACTATTCCATGTACATCTCCATTTTACACTTCAAACAAATAATTTTGTCTTGAGTAATTGTATTAATGTCATGTGTAATATCCTAAGATAGAAAAACAATTTTTAACATTCATGAATACTGATCTAATTATTTCAGGAGCAAGCATATATGACACTACGTAGCTATAAGAGTAACACTACAAAGCTGGACTTCCATGGAAAAAAAAGAACACCCAGCAGGGACAGCAAAACAGAAACTGGCTTCTGTAACAAATGAATTTGTAATCAGGTAAAGTGCTTTCAAACTGTGATATGCATTAATTGAACCCCCATATAATAGGCTTTGCTTTTAAAAAATATATTAGATATGCATTTTAACTATAAGACTAAATGACAGTATATGTGAAATTTTATCTGACATCATGATAAGGAAGGACTATAAGTATAAAGGTTATGAAAAAAATTCCATATGGAAGAAAGGTAGATGCATATGAGAGACATAAAGCTTTAAAGTTTTAGAAGAATATGCAAAGTAATGAATATTTGCATAATACCATATGCAAACATTAACTCAAAATAGATGACAGACCTTAAACTAAAAACAAAAACTATAAAAATTCTAGAAGAAAACAGAGAAGAACAATCTTTATGACTTTGGGTTAAATGAGGATTTCTTAGAACACAAAACGCATGAACCATAAAAGAAAAAAATAGATGTTAATAAAAATGGAAAACTTCTGCTCTTTGAAAGATATTATTAAGCAAGTGGGAGGAAACACTTGCAAAATACATATCTGAAAAATGACCGGTATCTAAAATATACTTAAAAATTAACAATTCAACTCTAAGAAAACAACCCAATTTAAAAAATGGGTGGGAGATTTGAACATACTCCCACAAGAAGATAGAGAGATGGCAAATAAGCACTAAAAAGATACCCAACATCAGTAGACACTTAGGGAAATATAAATTAAAGATATGATGACATACTACTTTATATCTATTAAAATGACTAAAAAAATACTGCTAATACCAAGGGCTGGCCAGGCTTAGGAGCAGCTGAGTTCCTCATACGTTCCTGGTGAGAATGTAAAATGGTACAAACACTTTGGAAAACGGTTTGGTGGTTTTGCATAGCGTTAAATACATACTTACATTTGACTCAGCAATCCCACTCCTAGGTATTTCCCCAAGAGAATATAAACATGTCTACATAAAAACTTATACACAAAACGCATAGCAGTTTTATTCATAATCATCAAACACAGGAAACAAGCCGAAGTTCATCAACTGGTAACCTGGCAATGTAGTATATTTAGCACGAGGAAGGAATGAGGAACAACACTGACGAATCATAAAACACATGCTATGTGAAATAATCCAGACTCAAAAGGCTACATACTATGGATTCTGTTCTTATGACCTTCTAGAAAAGGAAAAAGTATAAGGGCAGGAAAAAAACCCCTCAGTGATGGCCGAGGGCTTGAGTGGGGGGAGTGGACAGATTACAGGAAGGCACTTTTTGAGGTGATGGGAATATTCTTTATCCAAGGGAGGCGGTCATTAAGTGACTGTAAACATTTGTCAGATTCAGAGAACTGGACATCTAAAATTGGTGAATTTTTCTGTATATAATTGTAGCTCAATAAAACTGACAAGGAAATTTTAAAGTTCTGTCAGTCAAAAATCATCTCTCACTCACACACACTCAAAATTTAAAAGGTTAAAAGATGAACAGGAAAAAATATTTGCAATATATGTAATAGAGTATTTATATTCTCAACATATAAAGACCTCTTTGAAACCCAAATTAGCATCCTAATAAGAAAAGTGAGCAAAACATATGAACAAATAAGTTATAAGGAGAACCTCAAATGGTCAATAAATAAATAATAAAAGATCAACTTCTCAATAAAAAATTATAATTAAAATATTAATTGAAAACGTAAAAAAAATAGCTAGAGTTGGTGAGAAGAAAGGAAAATAAATATGTCTGTACACTCTTGTTAGAATGATAATTTGGTTCAGTATCTCAGGAGGGCAATTTAGCACTATCAAGGATCTTTTAAAAGTTTGTAGAATGTTGCCCAGTTAGTCCTCTTTCAGGAATTTTTTTTCTAAAAAGGATAAATAAAAAGGAGAACCACAGATATTTATGCACAAAAATGTTGTGGCAGTTTTTTTTTTTTTTAATAATACCAAACCAATATAAACAATGTAACTGCCTACCAATGGGGAAATAACTAAATAAATAGCAAGGGTCCATCCCAGAGAATATTAAGTACGATATCCAAAATCAGGGTAGAAATAAGAATATGAGGAAATGCTCACATATGTTATTTTAAGGGGAAAAAAGTAGAAAATAAAATTGTTTATACAAAGCATAGACACAAAGTATAAGTGCATTTATAACAATATGCACTAAATAACTAAATGCAAATAGTAGTTATATGTAGTTCTATCAGTGTTTTCCAAAACTTCTATAATAAACTTATACATCAATTGTAATAGATTTTTAAAAGTTAATTTTTAACACAACGTTTCTACACAATGTTATATATAGTAAGGCACTTTTATAAGTCAGCTCTTGATATACTTAAAAACTAAATACAGTATCTGATAAACAGCTTTTTAAAAACATCCAGGTTGGCAGACACGCAGGCTTAAATAAAATCCAGTCTTCTTTGGAGGTGCAATAAAAATGGGAGAGTTTTCAAAAAATAAATTGGAGATGATAATCGACTATTTGACTTGAAATTTTATAGTTAAAATAATTGGCTCTCAAACTTTGTTGGACCAAATCACCCATCACTGGACGGAAATGAAGAATCAGCCTGTCTGGTGAATCACACTGAAAAATGCCATCTAAATCCAGGATGGTGAGAATCCTTCATCATTCTTTTGCTTGCTCCTTTGTTTTAGTTCTAGAAACTAGCAGAAGTCCACAAATGTTTCATTAATGAAATCAACATAAGGTCAAACTACAATACCCAGTGAATCAGAGCCAAAAAATATTTTGATGTTTGATTTTTAAATTTCAGTCAAACTAAACCTGCCATTACCAACAGCACAAACCATTGCTTTTAGAAGCACTAAGCGTTAACTTGGAAACCTGAGCCTATGGCGGAGTCTGGGTGTCTCACATTGCTTTGATCATAAAGACCAGTAATTAAAGGGAAGGTGCTTTTTTGGTTGGTGGAATCCACACGTGTGCACAGTTTATGCAGCCTCAGATGCCTTCCTGCTTTTTTCCACAAGTCCAGATTTATTTTGGAATGGCAGTGAGGCCTGAATCAATGAGGTGGATATATTAGTAATGGGGAAATTATTACCTCCTCCCTCACTCCACCCTCTGCCATATGACTTGATATTCTCACCTTAAGAATTGGTAATGTAGATGAAGACAGGACATTTAATTGTTTGGCTCACCTCACTATTATCCCCAGACCCTCCATATTTTAGCTTAATAATAATAGATGAATCATGGTACATTTTTGGTGGAGAGAAATAGAAGCAGGGAAATGAGAATTATCTCCCACATTACTATCAGTTGGCAGTGACTGGGTATCTCCCACACAAGGCCACACACTAAGCAGTTCTGTAGTACACTGGATTCAAATTCAGAAAATGTAGTCTTGGTTTTAACCAACTACTAGGATCATGTTTCTTAGGAGGCCCTTTACAAAGATCCTGCTCTCCCCACCCCTCTGTTTATATTTCTTTTATTTTTTTATTGTGTTTTTTGTCCCTTCCCATTTAGTCCCCTTATACGCCCCACCCCCTCTCAGTCCATGTCTATGAGTCCTTTTTCCTTTTACCTAAATGGGTGCAGGAGCGAGTGCTTTTCCAGTTTGAGAATGATGACATTTTAAAAATTGATAAAAATGAAAATGAAAGTACATGGCATTTGTTAAAGGGTAATAAAACAACTTCAGTCAATTGGCTAGTTCTAAACCAGTAGATTTCTTTAAATAGTAATGAAATCACTGCTTTTAAAAAAAATCCATCATTATTAAAATTAAAAAAAAAAAAAAGTTGCCTCAGCCTCCACCAAAATTAGATTTGTAAGTTGCTGGTCATTCCTATAATTAAATCTATGTCACAAATTTGCAAGAAAAATGGTCACTGTGACTAATGCATTTACTTGCTACCCAACTCCTGTCAGACGGCATAGAGCATTATGCTGCTAAAATGGAGTAGGTAAGGATTCTATACATTTTTATTAAGTAACAAAGGCCATTTTTTATTTACAACGACTGTACTTGAGATCGGAGTTTGTTTTTAGAATCAAATCCACATGCAGCCGTAACAGGGTTTTTCTCCTACAAGCAATAGAGCAGCGCATTCTCAACTGGACAAACACGCGTGGCACACACGCACACTGCTCTTCCGGGCACGTGCTTGTAGGAAACGCTGCAAGGAAAGAAACGCAAACACGTCCAGGTTGCCAGGGTCCTTCATTCTGGGGGTTTCCTCATCGGGCCTCTCCCAGTGGTTTTAATGCTCCCTTTGCATGAAGAGACTGAGAACGATCTCAGGGACCAGCGCTGCCCCGAGTGAAAGTCAAAGCAAGGACACATGGACAGAGAATTAGAGACTAAATTTACTTCTTCTCTAGAGAAGTCAGACTGTGGGCAGGAACAGTTCTTGGTTTGGTGTTTGTTCTAACTTTGCTTTTCATCAAGAGACTCAGAGCCTTGGGCAGGCAGCTGAGCTCAGCTCTAAATTAATAGGAGCTTTTCTCCATTTGCTTTAATTTCAGTAAGCTTCTATTCATGACAAGATTTTTTTTTATTCATAGTGTTGATGCAAAGTTTTGCTTGAAAATAAATTTAAATTTAAAAAGTGAGTTTTATTTCACCTAACAGTACAAATAGCATTTGGGTTGGTTAAGATTTTATGCGAGTTAAAGGAAAGTATCAGCACAGTTTTCAGTATTGCACAAAATGGATATTTCATAAAGAAGCTAAATTAAAACTTGACATCCTAGACTTAGGCGAAAGGAAAATCAAATTAACAACCAAGTCATATCTGGTAATATCCTTGATGGTCTATGTTAATAATTGAGATTGTTGTCCTGATTTTTAAAGCACAGTGCTGCCCAGCCATCAATGCACTTCCTCTCTGCCCATTCTAAGTGGGCTGAGCATATTTTTGTACAAGAAAGAAAGACTAAAAGAAGTTACTAACCATATAGCTCAAATTATTAAAAAATACCATTTGTGTTTGGGATTTCTTTCTTTCAGCAACTACAATAGCATCAGTTAACTCTTCAAATCTTTCTGCAGAGCTGGGGAGTACTGGTAGCCCAGCCAAAGCAAAGAGGAAAGACAGGACAATCAGGTAAGGGAAGAAAAATACATGCTGGCAAGTCTTTCAGCCCAAGACAAGCGGTTCCTTGAACACCTGGTGTCTCACATGAAAAGAAACAAAATTATTCATTTCGGAATACAATAACTTCTTCTGGTTGCAGCAATGATTATTTTAAGAGAAGACTTATGTAAAAAAACCCCACACCATTTCTTAATCCCTCAAATGAAGTTATGTAGAAAGTAAAGTGACTCACAGATCTTTTTTAGACTTAGTGTTATTACATTCACTAAAATGACTTAACTGTGTTTACAATTCTTTGCAGCTGTTACAGAAATCCTTACATTTATGTTGCCATGAATCACATTAGTTATTAGAAACTCAATTCAGCATGATCAACTTCATTACTCGGTAGGGTTTTCCTCTAAGATCAGGAGTTATCAAAACCAATACACTAGCCAAGGAGTCTAAAAAGAAAAAAGTTCTTCCTTTTCCTTTTAAATTTTAACCTATAATCTTGAAGAAATGGAAGTACCAAATTCAGCCTCCCAAAAATGCTACAGGTCTAACAAATCATGTGACTAAAGTTTTTTTCAATAGAGTTGAATCTTTTCAAATTAAAGGATTTTTCAGTTGGAATTTTAAAAAATTTTGCTAATATCTATTTTTTAAACCCTTCCTTTGATGAGGAAACAACACATGAGGTGTTTGAACTTGAAATACTAGTTTTACATAGAAAAAATATACAATTTTGATAATATTTTAGTTATTCAGGGTGGTTGACTATCAGATTGTATTAAAATCTCATCAAGGGAAATCTCGAAACACTTACTATGCTCCACAATTATTGTAAACCAAACAATTTAAATAAGAGGAGGAGATAATGACATTAACTTCTTAACTTTAAGCAATCCTCTGTGGCATGATTTTAAAGTATTCTCTTGGTCTGAAATTAATGTAAATTGAACTCATCTATCATTGGTTATTACCAGCCTAGCTACATTAAAAAAACAAAACAGTTTTCTCTAACAATTAGTTCTTAAAAACACTGTGTTTTAATTATACCTGTGACAGTATTAAACTAGCTTTAAATAACATGTACACTATTTTATTTGGTAACCTCAGAAGTCTGAAACTCAACAAGAATGCCCTCAGAGTTCTTTCTTCAAAAATTCTTCTAATAAAAGCCTTTCATTCAAAGTTTCAATATAATCTGAAGTAAATACTCTTTTCAGATACCATTATGTAAATACAAAAGAAATGGTCACTCATAACCAGACAATAATCATGCACTCAGTGTATGTTAACACTTAAGAGAAGTGAAGTCGGAGATAACCAATGCATGTGTGTGTGTGTGTGTGTGTGTGTGTCCATGGTCACACACAAAAATCATGGCAGAGCTTGGACAAAACCTAGACCAGTTATTTCTACCACACAATACAAGCATCTTATCTCATTTAATCCTCACCACAGTGGATCAGTTTAGATACTACCATTACCTCATTTTACATATAGGAAGGTTATATGGTTAGGCTAGTATTCAGCCAAGTAAGGACTGAAACCCAGACAAGTCTGACTCCAGAAACCATACTACCGCCCATCATCCTAAATTTTAAGAGTAGGTAGATATTTTCCACTTATGAAGAAAACTCCCCCCCAAAAACTCTAACAAGTACCACTCTTTAAGAATAACAAAATGACACTTGATGGTTATAATTTGAAATTAAAATAAGTCCTTCTCCGAAACCCAATTCAAGCACCAACTTCTCCCTGAAGATTTCTCCTATCATTCAACTGAGATTAATCTCTTTCTTCAAACTCTTGACAACTGCTGTCTAGTGTCCATGTGCAGAACATGCTCGCTGCCTCTTAAGACCCATTCTCTTCTTCCTCAGTAACAGAAATCCAAATGTTGGCTCTTCACAAAGCGGCACATGTCCCAGCCCTTCCCGTGGCTAGGTATGACCATATGACGAAGTTCTACAAGAAAATATTACTAAGTATGCTGCTGAAATTCTAGGGATGCTGCTTTCCAGACTTAGCTTTTAGGGCAGCTCTTTGTCCTTTTCCACTTTACCTTGCTATCCAGGTATCTTTCTGGCGGGAGTGCCAGCAGCTCTCCTGGGTCATAAGGCAGCCCCGGGGCAGGAAGCTGCATGCTGGGCAGGGTGGAGGAGGAAGAGAGGCATCTAGTCCACAGTGAGACCATGGAGCCACTGTATCGTACTTGCACAGCCTCCTCCGAGTTTTACCTAACAGAGAAATAAGCCTCTATCTTGTATAAGCTGCTATTATTTTTAAAAAATAAGCTGAACCCAATTCTAACTGATTTAATTCAGACTCATACATATTTCATAATCCAAAGTTTATTGTAACTATGATGGAGAAGGAGGAAAAAAGAAATAGAATTATTTCTTTTATAACACTTGAGCAAAACATCTCCGATCATAATTTTCATTCTCAAACTCTTTCTGGTAATTTTCAACTTCGGGGGAAAAAAAGCAGGGACAGGAAATGTAAGGAAAAATGAAAACACACACACACACACACACACACACACATGTGCTTCTCTGGTATTTCTCGGCCATTTCCTCTCTTCTCTTCTGAACTAGCTAAGTCCTAACACACTTTAAGGCCCAGCTCAGCGACACTGTTTCTGTTTGACCTTGGAATTCAGAGTGCATATTCCCTCTGCCATTTGAAAGAATTATATCATACAGTAGCATCTTTTGTTTGACTTCTTAACTTTTACATCATATTTCTTTTTGTATATGTCAATTTCACAACATGGAGGGAGCCCCACCATATTTCTTTGCAGCCCCTACGGTCACTAGACAACCACCTCTGAGGGGCAGGACATCAATAAATATTTTTGATTGATTAATTGAATTCAGATCAGCTAGAAGATGAAGAGAGGAAAAAGAGCAGAAGACTAAGAAGTAAGAACACGCACATTTTTAGAAGTGAAAAAGCATAATAAAAACCCTGAAGATTCCCCAGGACAAGTTTTACCTCACTGAAACTTATCAAAGAATTATGCCTTGTAGAACAAATATCTTGATATGTTTGTTGTTCATCGTGTCAATGCAAAGCTTAAACTATACCAAGTGAGCTTGTTTTCCAAATACAGGATAAAGTATTTTGCTTAAGTTACTCAGACAATTGCCTCAACCTATTTTCTTAATTACCTTAGACATTTAAAAGAGTAAGAGATGCAGCTTAGGAAACCATGCTTTGATAGTGAATATATATGGTTCCAAACCACATAAAAACTTGGCTTCTCAGAAAATAATTCTTGCACACATGCAATAGTGACTTAAAATATTATTGAGTCTAACAGAAGTAGGTCGAGAGATCATTTTCATTAGACTATTATCTCTTTTCTGAAACCTAATAATAATACAGCTTCAGGAATAACATCACTGCTTCTTTAAAAATAAGACATATTCTAAACATATTTTGCAGAAATTATGTAAGTAAAAGTTTTGTAACACTGAAACATTAAAATCTATATACAAGGATGTAGAATTAACACTGTAACAATACGTTTAAAAGCTTTAACTACATTTAAATAATTTAAATAATAAGTGACATAAGCACATTTTATACAGAAATTGATATTTTTGCTTAGACTCATGAACCAGTTTATATGCACTGATTCTAGTCTCAATTATTTGTATACGTATATCTACTAATATGTTATGTATCAAAAATGCAGTATTCTAATTTATTTTTGTGAATTTAGCAAAGTTTCAGGGAAGATAAAAATAAAAATATCCAATTAATATAAAATTCAGCTTCTTTCACATTCATTCATAATACAAACCAAGCCTTTTGTTTCATCATCTATTTTAAAAACAATGATTAAAATGCTAAAATAGTATTATCCTTATAATTACAATGTATTGGTTCTATGTATGAAAAATGAACTATTTAAAAATTTTTACATATAATTTACAGTTTACCTATCAAAAAATATTGCATTGTCTTGCAAATCGCTCTTTAGCGATTTCCTCATTTCAAATTTTTTTCACATAGATTTCTCAGAAGAAGACAGTAGCTTCTTTGACAATGAAATGTACAAAATAAATGACATGTCAACAAGTAAATTAGCATTCCCTTTCTGAGCAGCTGGGTCATGTTTCCTTTTCAAAATCCTCAGTCCCATGACACAAAATAATAATAATCTAAAAGACCTCATTAAATGATCAATATATTGACATAACCTCTGTAAAGAGACATAGTGTTTTAATTGATTCCATGAATCCATTAAATGGAATATTAAACCTAAGTCTACATATTATATTGCAAGAGAAAATTTTCTTTCTTTATTAACTATTTTTCTCCAGGATAATGGAGCATAAAAGATTCAAATACTCTTATATTTAAAAGAATATAGTAAAAGAAGTCCAATATCACTAAATCTTTCATGTAAACAATATCACAACAAAAGTTATAATAGACAAGTTAAACCATGTTTACTTACCAAAAAACTTCCAAAGGCTGAATTAAATATTGCTGCTGCCTATAGAGAAAATAAAATGGGGGAAAAACTTGCTGAAGGTGAATAGGAAAAGAAAGAGCAAAATTATCATTGTCCCATCCCCCACTATGCAAAAATCTTAAAACATTGACTCTATAAGGCAAAGTTAGTCACTGCTTACAAAAATTGCCAGTGGCCTATAGTTTACTGAGACAAATGAGCTGCAGCTTAGGAATCCATAAATAATGGGTCTCAAAAGCAAGCAGAAAAGGCTTGCCATGAGATGCTCTGAACCTATGTGACAGTACCAAAGAATTGTGACCAATAATAAACTGAAGCCTTGTTGTTATTGATTTTGTCACTAGAGTTAAAACAATCAGAGGGTGATTTATTCAAAAAAATTTTCATATTACTGAGAAAAGGAAACACAGAATCGTTAAGAAATCATTAACTATCAGAGAGCCTGAGTCCTAGGAGATCCCCACAAAGTGAGATCAGTGGTTTCTGTACAGCACACATTAAAATTATCAACAATGTTTTAAGACCGTGGAAGTTATCACTACTCTGTTAATTCTACAGTAGAAATAAACAAGAAAAACTTCTATTGGGTGTTCACAGTGCAAAGAAGAAATATTTGACTTTGCTTACCTAAATATCCAGGAAATACATAGAAGTAATACAGCTCTTAACTTTAAATCAATCATTGTATTCCATGAAGCTACACTTGAATCCTAAAAGCATCTTGTATTATTCAAAAAGGATAGGAACTTGTATAACATCCAATTTGATGAAAGAAAAGAGAAAGAAAGAAAAAAACAATAAAAGGCAAGCGGAGGGGCAGAGAAACCCTCTTGACATTGCCTGCAGATCCAGAGCAGAATTAAGTTAATCATCATGGACAGTAGCAGCCACATCGTAGTAAGAAGACGATGTCAGTTTAGCAAGTTTGAACCAAGTCCAAAGCCAAGCTAAGAGCTGTAGCTGCAAAAGCCTTCTGCTCCAGAAGAGGATGCAGTGAGAGTAATGAGATCCTTGGCTCCAGAGAGCTTAGCTCTCCTGTTCAAGTTCATAATTAATTCAAAGCTTTGATAATTTCATTAGATTTCTCCTTTGCTGGCCCCATCAATAAAAGATGGCACCGGACCACACCTCCTCTGTGGCATAAGCGCAGGCACAGACCAGGGGAACCTTTGCTTCCTGACAGAGGTGATGGCATATGGTGTTCCATGTTGTGCAGGGAGCAGTGAAAAAAATAAATAAATAAAGATCTGCCTGAGTAAAACATTGCAGATGACAACTGTAAATAAACTACAGCAACATAAACATACCTTCCTGGAGTTCTAGGACAGATGACTCAGGAAAAAAGTTTTATACGAGGAGAAAAATAAGTAAAACAGTATAAATAAATGAGTGGTGCCAGATCAATGGGGAACACTGCCTTCCTTTCTACAAAAATGCACCTTCCCCATAAACAACGCTTATTTCCTGATCTTATTTTGTGCTTAAAATAGACTGATCTCTAGTTCTAGTAAAGGAATAAAGTCTTCCACTTTGAGTTCTTCTCTTCCAAACTTGCTTCTTTCCAGTGCCTTTCACCAACTTTATACTAGATAGCTAACAGTTTTGCTTAGCATTAAAAAAAAATAATAATAATGGTTAGAAATAAAAAGGCTTAGAAGTCAAGTAAAATGAATATCAATTACTACTCATCAGACCAAATCACCACACTTGCACTCCACCAAGTTCTCTTCTTAAACCCAAACACAAGAAATATGTTTCATATGATTGGCTCTGTTACTGCACTTTATAAAATGACAGTGATATCTTAGGTATCCAAAGATGCTGCAGGCCAACTTATTCTAAGTTGTTTTTCTGACGGAGGTGATGGATGTGAACTCACTCACTTACCCTACATTACACTCAGTCCTTCTAGGCAGTGTGATCAGGCAGTCATTGGTGAAAAGATTTGGGTACTCTGAAGAGTCACATGACATCAGACACTAAACCAAGAATCTAGGACTTAATGTCAATAGATAATTAAGCTACTAGTTGGCTCAATTCTGCATTTGTAGCATATTGCACTAAACCAAGAATCTAGGACTTAATGTTAATAGATAATTAAGCTACTAGTTGGCTCAATCCTGCATTTGTAGCATATTGAAGGAATTATGTTTTGCAGACTTCCAGAGAGTGAAGATAAATATTCATAGGGTATTTAACAGATATATCAGGGACATGGGTGTCTTTTGACTTAATGAGGAATTCCCAACTGCTTAGCATGATATACAAGGCTCCCCATAAACAGGCCTCTGTCTGGAGAGAGGCCTCATGTCCTGCCTCAAATTTTATTCTGACAATTCCCCAAGCTCATCGTGCTGCTTCTTGCTTCTTGCTTCCCTGGCCTGGAGTGCCCGTCTCTACCGTTCTTCCTCTCCCACTGACGTCAGCATCTCAGCTTGAGTTTTGTCCTTCTAAGAAGGTTTCAGTCACCTCCTCCACACACACACACACACACACACACACACACACACACACACACACACACAGCAACACTGCTGGGTGGACTCCATGCCCCTACACCTGCTGCCACAGCAGCAGCACACCTTGGCCATGGCACTGGTCACACGATGGAAGGGACCCATCTGTGTGGCTACCTGTCCCACTGCAGACTGACCTCACCTACTCAGTTCCTGTGTGTCCGGCAGAATCCGGGGACTGGGAGACACAGAGGACTGACCTGACCAAACCGCAACCAAGCGGCAGCAATAACAGATTTAGACTTCAGTCTCCCACCTGATAGAAGCATCTCTGACATCTTGTTTTACTTCCTGTAACCTTCCGATGATGATACAGTGACAATATGCTTAACATAATGTTTTAAAATTTACCACTACTATAAAGTGACAGTTAAGTCAAATCTAGAATTACCAAGGCATGCAATGCAGCCTTAGAAAGAGGATGACTTGCCTATACTGATATGAAAGCACACTGATCTTTAAAGTGAAAAAAGCAAGTTTCAAAACAGTGTGTATAATTCTTTCAATATGTTTGGTTTCCACAACAAGCAAGTCTCAGGCATCTGCTGGGTGCACTACAATTCAACTCCATTGTGCGACCATCTACCTGAAACAAGTGTCAAATCCTGCAAGTTAAGGGCTCAGTCCCTAAGGCTGTCCCCCCATTTCGGATGGCAATCACAAGTCCAAGGTGACACCTATGCTCCCGGCCAACTGGCTATAAACTGAAGGTTCCCACAACCCCCTCCTTGAGGTTGATTCATTTGCTGGAGCAGCTCACAGGACGCAGGATACAGGTTTACTCGCTAGATTCCTGCTTTGTTCTAAAAGTATATAACCCAAGGGCAGAGAGATGACAGAGGTGCACAGGACAGGACATGGGGAAGGGAATGGAGCTCTCCTGTCCTAGGTGCACCAAATACATATTTCTTATTATAAATCACAATATCACATCCTGACTGTGCAAATATTTATACACATACACACATATACACGGGTATGTATAAGAAAAGACTATTTTTTCTAAAAGTGATCACAAAAAAATCTCCTAACTATGGTTAAATTTGTTGAATGGGATTTGGGTGAGGGTTATTTTTTATTTTTAATTTTGTTCTCTGTCTGTCCTGTTTGGCTTTTGTTTTTAACATGTTCAGCCATTTATTGTTTGCATTTTAAATTCTTTTAAATTCTTCTTAAAAACGAAATTAAGATTCCAACCCCTACTTCCTGCATTAGTGGTATCTTGCTGGCTGCCTGACCAGCTGGAGGGGCTCACCCTTCTGGCACATGTCGCTGGGCTGGGGATGAGAAGCCACAGGACGGACCGAGGGAATCTCCCAGGAGTAGCTCTAGGGTGTGAATGTTTGGCTTTGAGAATAAAGCAAAAATCCACTATTTATTTCGTATTAAAACAAACATGGCTAAAGAGAACACAAACCTTATGGACTGACATCAAACATGAACCACCAAAGATACTGTGTTCCGAAAGTAGAACCCTAAGGTCATAAAGCAGACTCTCTCAGGGCATGAGTTTCCTCTCCTCTGCCTACTAGAAGCCATACCTCAGGCAGGTCACTGATTTTTAGATATAGTTTCTTATTTTTCTCTTTTTCCAGAAACAATGTAATTACCCGTTCCCTGACTAGAATGCTCCATTCTATAAGAATGGTCCATTAGAGCAAGAATTCTGTCTAAATTGCACAAGATGTTATACTCAGAGCCTAGAAGAGTACCCGGCTCATTGCAGACCCTCAACAAACATTAATAAATAAATGAATGAATACTTTTGTGCTAACTGAATGTCCTACACAGCAATGTTTTCATTAATGAACTCACGAAACCCATCTGAAAAATGCATGATTTGGTGTAATCACATTTGAAGGATAATTAGATCAATGCTAACTGAAAAAAAAAAAAAGAGTTCATACTGAGATGATTTTTT
The DNA here is from genome assembly GCF_987537825.1 of Furipterus horrens. Lineage (NCBI taxonomy): Eukaryota > Metazoa > Chordata > Mammalia > Chiroptera > Furipteridae > Furipterus > Furipterus horrens. The sequence goes on from NW_028327180.1 coordinate 14,754,257, forward strand.
AATACTGTGTAGATTGGCTTCCTTTATATTACAAAGTTTTAGATAATATATTGCTTTTAGTATCAGCCCAATTTTACTCAATATATAGTATTTTACTGATGTTTCATTATATACTATACAGCTTGTCTTTATTAAATTATTTTGAAAAATTAAGCAAGTTCAATAACAAATTAATTTCTTCATAACTTTGGAATTATTTGAAATAAAAAGGTAAATTTAAAAACAAACAAACAAAAAAAACCCTGAAAACAACGGGGACAGAGAGTCCTCTTACTCATAAAAGCGAGTTTTCCCATCGCCGAATGCTTTTAACTGTTATGGAGCTCTACCTTGCAGTAAGCCCCAGACCTTCACCTTCCTCAACCGCCATGCACTGACCACATCCCCCGCTCTGGAGTTCTGTAAATCTGCGACCCCCTTTTTAAATAACTGCACTTCAAATATGTGAACACGGCTGGGTCCTACCCGAGTCTTCTCTTACAGCGTGACATCTAAAACTTTCACAATCCTGGCACAACCCCCCTCTACTTCCTTCCCCCAGTAGAGCGCTAAATAAAAAAATGAGATCCACTGTTTATAGTGAGTGTAAATAATCGATTGCAAGGTAATTTATGAAACATCCAGTTTTCACTGTTGTATACTCTGCTTCCCCCGTCAACGTGTAAAGAAATGTTTACCAAAATGTTAAAATGAGACATTTGTGGTTGTTTCAGAACTCCTGATAAATGCGTCAAGCTGAGAACAGGTGGCAAGTGTCTATTCTAGAGCAAGATATATATCTGTGTAGTACGTATTAAAAGGCACGAAAACTAGGCCGGGGACCATGTCACATGCAGGCTAGATAATAACAAACTAGAAATTCTAGGGGAGATTAATGAAAGAAAATGTCCAGGAGTGGAGGGTCTTCTAACTTTTTTCTCCTCCTCTAGGAGAGGAAGTTCACTGCCAATGACACCTCCCAAGTTGGGGGAGGGGACAAGATCTTCAAAAGAACCTAGAGTGGGGATAGGAGAAAGTGTGAGGAAGCAAGAATAGCACCGCTGTCTTGTGCTGGATGCTTACTGAGGGAAGAAAGGACTTGCAAGGCTGCCAAGGAGCCGAGCACGCTCCCTGGGACTTCTGGGAAACATCATGGTGCATTTATTCCCTAGAATTGCATAGGGGGTGGGTTTGGACTATGTATAAGAGTACCAAAGACAGGTGGGGAGGCTGCCTAGAAGGGACCACAATGGTGGGGCCAGGAGTGGGTAAACTATTGGGCCCAGTGTACTTCAATTCTGTGATGGGGTCAGGTTCTGTCAATTCCACATGGGCCAGGTAGATGCCTCAGTGGACTGCCACCAAACTTGATTCATCTGGAGAGACCCAAAATAGCAGCATTCCAGGGAAAGAGAATCCAGCAATAAGAGGCTGAAGGGACATATTTGGGGGCAAGGGGTGGAGGTCTATGCTAAAGAACTCTCTCCGCTAACCTGTGCAGCAAACAGAATAAGCCTGTGGACACCTCTATGACAGAGGGCACTGAGGGTCAGACTACAGCAGCACCAATTAGAAAAGAGCGCCCCACTGTCTCTACTACAACTGTCCTTACCGTCACCCTGACTCTAAAGAGACCAGAGAAGGGAGGGTGAGAAGGTAAAAGAGTAGTAGAACCGTCAACACCCTCTTCCCCAATGACCCTGCTGACCCCATTTTATATTTTTATACCTCATTCTCAATGGGCAAAAAGTATAAGCATTCCCCTTAAGACCAGGAACAGAACGAGGATATCCGCTTTACCACTCCTATTCAACACGGTACTAGAAGTCCTAGCCACAGCAATCAGACAAGAAGAAGAAATAAAAGACATCCAAATTGAAAAAGGAGGAAGTAAAACTGTCATTATTTGCAGATTACATAATAATGTACATAGGGAACCCTAAAGATTCCATCAAGAAACTACTAGAACTGATCAATGATTTCAGTAAAGTAGCAGGATATAAAATTAATACCCAGAAATCAGTTGCATTTTTATATGCCAGTAGTGAACTATCAGAAAGAGAAATTAAGAAAATAATCCCATTCACAATTGTTATCATATATGTATATATTCATTAAGAAAAAAGTATAATTTTCTGTGTTTAAAAAAAATACATGTTAAGCCTATGACAGGAAAGCAGGGAATTTGGAGTTTTAAACTAGATTGACCTGGATTATTTAATACCAAAAAGCTAATCCTCATTACTAAGTATGACTGTGTTTGTAACTAAAAGTGACTACAAAACCAGGAGATCTGGCAGAGATGCTGTCAAAGGAGAGCGGGGGGAGGTTGGGGAATCAAGTTCGTGAGATGGCATTTCTTGTAATATATCATCTTCAAATTCACAGCATTCAATGAAGAGATTAGAATAGCACAATATTTTAAATGCAGAATTGAGCTAAAAAAAGGAAGGAAGAAAGAGAGACAAAAAGAAAGATGAAAGAAAGAAAGAAAGAAAGAAAGAAAGAAAGAAAGAAAGAAAGAAAGAAAGAAAGAAAGAAAGAAAGAAAGAAAGAGAAAGAAGGAAGGAAGGAAGGAAGGAAGGAAGGAAGGAAGGAAGGAAGGAAGGAAAGAAGGAAGGAAAGAGAAAAAGAAAGAAAGAAAAGAGAAAAAGAAAGAAAGAAAAGAAAGAAAGAAAAAAAGAAAGAAAGAAAGAAAGAAAGAGAGAGAGAGAGAGAGAGAGAGAGAAAGAAAGAAAAGAAAGAAAGAAAGAAAGAAAGAAAAAGAAAAGTGGGTACGAGACATAGAAGCTAGCCAAAACCAGAGAGGCCGGGCGCTGCACTGTCCTGGGAACCCTGACTCGGGAGCAAGGAGGACACGGGGTGAGTCCTGCAGAGTGGGAGACAGACAGGAGGCCTGTAGCGGGTGGAGGACACTGGGAAGGACTGCTCCACCTACAGAAGAGCAGCCAGAAATATCCACTGGCAAACTCAGGAAAGCAAGACAAGGGCTGCATCTCGGGTGGGCATGGGGCTGAAGTTACATTACCCAAGTGATTCAAGAATTCCAAACTCACAATTAACTCAAAGAAAAGAGAAGATGAATCAAAGACCAGTGGAACTCCCAAGGCCTAGAAAGACTCAAACGGAAAACATCTTCAAGGTCACACTTTGATAATCCAGGCCACAGCGGATTCCCAGATAAAACAACCCCCACTGACAGGAGTTTACAATAAAAATTCACCGACTGTGAGAGAAAGCTGTATATGACAACAGTGCCCTAAAGCAGTTGGGAAAGGAGGAGAAACTAGGTTTTTCACAACATACTAAGGAAGAAATTATTAGATAAATTAAAAACCTACGTTTGGAAGGCAAAGCCTTAAAACTTTTAGAACGAACTATGACACTACCTTTATGCCTTTAGAAAAGGAAACTTTTTTTTTTTTAAGTAAGACCCAAAAAGCTCACATGAAAAAGGAAAAGCTAGGGTTGCCAATGAGATATAAATCGATAACCACTTCATGGAGTGGGGGGAAGGGGAGGGAGGTTGGTTTTTGGAGCTGCCCTTCTTCCCTTCTTTCTGCCTAGAGCAGTGAAAGTTATTCTGTGGCCAGTAAAGAAAGACCCAAAGAACAGGACCAATGCCAGCTCCCCCTGCCTACAGGCATCTTGGTAAATGAGAAAACAAGTTATTGCTCGACTAAGCTACTTCTAGTCTGCTTTTCTATTCTTTGAAGCCTAACAGATACAATCATGTTCCTAAACAAGGTCGAGAATAAGAAGGAGCTAATCAGGCAATGCGTCCTGTAGGTGGGCAGAGTAAGCTTTATTTAGTACTCTCTCTTGTCCCCACGGCACGTGGCACGACACAAACAATAAAGAAAAGAAAACGGCCTGTTGGTGACAATCGTTGGAGATCAAAGCTGCACTGTCTTACCCTGGAAAAGATCCTCAATTATGTGAATTTATATCACTTCAGCCTCTGATTAACACGGAGAACTGTCCTTGATATTTGTTTCCTTTCTAAGCATAGGTTTAGTTTGAAAAATACCTAAAGACATCAAAGATTAAATTCCAATCCTTGGGCTTCCATTAAGTATAGAAACACAAAATATTTTCTTTTTACTTGTCAGGTATTTTACAAAGTGCCATAAAAGGCAATAAACAAACAAACAAACAAATAAATAAATAAGGGAAAAATGTATTGTTTGTTTTAAAAGCCAATTATAATGGATTTTTGATAAGCATCTTAGTTTTAATTTTAATATTGACTATTTAATTACCACAAGCTCACTGCATAAATCTCATAGCAAGTAAAATTGGAGTTATACATTTCTTTGTTACATTTAAGTCCTATTGAACCATAATACAGAAGTAAATATACAGGGCATCAATTAAAATGCGAGCTTATACATCCTGCGCAACATTAAAGGGACATTCTCCATTTGATTCTGTTATTTCTCATTGCATTTTTTAGATTTTATTTATTTATTTTTAGAGAGAGAGGAAGGGAGAGAGAAATAGAGGGAGAGAAACATTGATGTGCAAGAGAAACATCCATCAGTTGCCTTTCTCATGCTCCAAACCGGGGGCCTGGCCTGCAACTTAGGCATTTGCCCTGCCTGGGAATTGAACCAGTGGCCCTCTGTTCTGCAGGAAAATGCCCAACCCACTGAGCCACAGCAGACAGGGCTGTTACTGTATTTTTTTAAGCAGCAATGGCTAAGAAGTAAAATACTGTTTAGAAATCAATTTTGAATATTCCTTCTCAACCGTTAAATCTTTTAAGTGAAGAAGACTATATACTGCTACAAGGTATTCACCAATATAAAGAAGATTAATTTTAGAACATGTACCATTAAAATTCACCATTTTAATGATCACTTCAACTCTTTGTTTTAAAAACATTACAGAAATGAACAGAAGGTCATATATATGGCACCTAAGAGTAAACGACATCTAGCTGCTTTTCTGAGGGTAAGCTACATTTCTTGCCTATCTCTACAGGTCCATTTCTTGATACCAATGTTAAAAATTATTTAATACCTTTAATCTTGAAATGATCGGAGGATGGATATTCTTGTTTATGACTATTCATCTCAGTTCAGGCAAGGAGAAATATATTCAAGTTACTGTTTCTGGGTACTAAATTGAATCAGGTGTCTTCTCCTCTTAAGAAAATTAAGTTGCTTTTGTGCAAGAGTGTTTTAATGAGCACAGAGCCTGCCGACAGTGATGAATGGGAACGACACCGGAGAGAGCATGTAAGCAGGACAATATGTGCACGGAACAGTCTCACAGCCTATTTTTCACTGACTATTCTGAATGACTTCGCTGTTTCTTAAGGGGCCTATTAATCTCAAATTTAGTTATTACACAACGTTTATTTGAACATATATTCTGCGGATGATGACAGTTAATAAAGGAAATCTTTCACAAGCTGTATTTTTACATATTGTTCCAACTACAGCTCCCAGACATTTGAGGGTGTTGATGGAATAAGCTACATTGTGCTGAGGTTGTTTTTTTTTTTTTAAAGACACATATATTCAGATTCCTTTCTAAGCACACAGGGACCCTTAAATAACCATTAAAATGTGTACAGAAAATCTTACTATGAAATGGTAAAAGTAAGAGGACATCTTAACTGTTCAACAAAAATTGTTTAATGTGAAAACTGATCCTTCTAAGACAAACTAGATACCTTTGAATATTTTTTCAAGCTTTGGTGCATAATATGCAATACTTCTTGCATACCAATCTACATGTTCACAATATGCATGGAGAAGGGGAGGGAAGCCCAAATCAATTTTCTTGAGGCGCAAAAAGAATCAAGTAACATAGCTGCTTTGATTTTCTCCTTCGTGTGCCTTTTTTTTTTTTTTTTTTCAATAAAATATGTACTTAAAATAGTGGTGATCCTTTATTTCTTATTCTGGTAGCATATTTTAAGGCTTACAGGAATTATTTACACATTTTCCTAAAAACATATTTATCAACTCAAATAACTTCATCAATTCAGATTGTGGCTCTTGTTCCGGGAGAAATTTGTTACTTTCAATATAACTGGTTCATAATAAGAAAACCTATTAGCAGGAAATATTTATAGTAGTTCAAGATTTTAAAATCTGCCTCATAATTGAGATGAATACAGACTTAAACACATTCAATTTCATTCTCATGAAATCTTAGTCTTCAAAGGTATTCAATTTCAATGAAATCAGAATTTTCAAGTGAGAAGGGCCCTTAGATACTATGACAAGCCCTTTATAAATGAAGAAACAGAACTGTAGAGAGATGAAGGATTTTTCCCAAGGTCATACTGGCTAATGGCAAAGCCAGAAAGAGCTCATCTCTAGACATTCCCTGTACCTTCTCTGTTACACCCACATTGCCTATTTACATCTTATTTTTAAAAGTTATTTGTACATATCTAATACAGAAAGGCATATACCAAAATACTAATAGCAGTTATGTTGGGCTAATGAGATTATGGATATTTTTTCTTTGTGCTTTTCTTCATTTTCAAAGTTTTTGTAGTGATTATGCGTTTATTAGCAATATATATATATATATGTGTGTGTGTGTGTGTTTATATATATATATATATATATAAACACACACATACACAATAAATGTTATGTTAAGTAGCACCTAACATTTTAGAGGTTCCCTCTTTAATCTTCAGGCAAGTCTTGAACAATGCTGTGCACACAGATATTAGGTGCTCAGTCAGTGTCTGACTAAGAATTGAATGAAGTTGAGAATAAAGCCAACAAGAATCTATATAAATAGTCCTACCTGTTATATTAACACTGAATACTCAGAGGAACAATCTGTGGGTGTGGGTGTAACTCAGAATATCAATTATTAAATTGAAAATAAATATTATATATAGCAGATGAAGAACATAAATATGTGTAATGTAGCTGAATAAAACTTACTTAAACTTAAAATATCACCTACTACTTGACATTAGATCTTTTTTAAAACACCAACTTCTAATATTCCTGAAGTTTAATTGTCTTTCAATCTTTCGGGTTTCCTATCTCCTGTCAGAAAGGACTAAAATAAATACTCCTTTAATTATTCATTCATTCGTTCAACACAAATTTATTAAACAATTTATTAAGCCAAGCACCGAGAACATAAGAATGAGTACCACAGACTACTGCTCACAGTACAGGGCTAAAGGATAGACAACTTAATGGCTGTCATACAAGATCAATGGGATCAAAGTGTGATGGCGGCACAAAAATCAACTACTAAAATTTCCTTTAGAATGGCCTTTTTCAGTACCTTCTAGTGATATACAACGAGCACTTCTCTGATCAATTAATGGAAGCTCTATTTAATGTCAACACATCTGCTCAGCTCTCAGCACGCCAACGGAGAAACGGGCCAAGAATTCCCGTAACACTTGGTTTGGAAGGGCATCCATGAAACCTAAGTGACAACCTATGTCAAACCGTCTAATGTTTCCTGCAAATGTTAGACTCCAGCTACCTAACTCTGTTGTTTCTGCGCTCTTCCATCCATTAGGACTGGGAATCTCAGAGATTCTTAAGAGGGCAATGGATCAATCCCTCAGCAATAACTCTCACCAGCTTTTCATTAGCAATAAAATAGCCTTCCTACCATCTTCTGGGAAATAACTTACCACAGGTTCTGCGGCATCTCGCCACAGAACTGCCATGAACTTCTGCAGATCATCTGATCAAGGCACTTTTCCTCAAAAAGGACTACCCCGAAAGCGCTACCAAAGAGAACCAACCTATCCTATTCTTCATGATTTCAGGATCAGAGGCTACACAGTCTTTTCGAACTCTAGATTTAAAATTTATGTTTTAAATCACATTTTACATTACCAAGTCCCTTCCTTTTCTGAATTAACTTTTCATTGAGATCATCTTTTTATGTGAGGTCCCCTGAGAATATTTTTTAAAAAGCTGTGTTATTGCTGTTACAAGTCATATGCCGATACTGATAAATGTTTAACAACTAACTGGCTCTTGGGGTGAGGAGAGGACACCAGTTTTTAATATTTGCTGGTTTTTGTGCTGTAGATACTCCCACCATGGCCAGTTTTAAGCAGTAAACATGAACATCAAGATGGAAAGAAATTGCATAATTCCAAGGTGTATGAGCACAGAAAGGAAATAAAGATATGAGCAGAAACTAATAAAATCAAAACCAGAAAGACAACAGAGATTAAAGAAATCAAAAGCTGGTTCCTTGGTGTGGGGGGTTGGAATCAATAGAACTTATATACTTTTAGAACAGGGAGCGGTAAACCTTTTCTATAAAAGGTCAATGTTCCATTTCAACACAACTGGTCTACCACCAACTGAATACACTACAATCCAGTTCTGAAACGGAGCACCTGGCGTTGGCACACACCCCACGAGGGAAAGGCTCAGTCCTCCACAAAACTGCTCTCATTTCAGACCATAGGTGCACTTCAAGAGTCGCCAGGTGACCAATAGGTCACAAATTTGGGGGTTCCCATGATCTGCTTCAATAGTTCAAAAGAACAACTCACAGAATTCACTGAAAATGCTATGCTTACATCTACAGTCCTATGATAAGGAAAGCACATCAGGGGAGGTCTAGGAGCTTCCAGGCCCTGTCCTGTGAAGTCAGAACACATTGTTCTCCTAGCACATCACTGTTCACTAACCGGGAAGTATCCCTGAGCTTCAGGGTCCAGAGTTTTTAATTGGGGTTGCATTATGTAGGTATAATTGATGAAATCACTGACCATGTGATTGAACTCAATATCCAGCCCCATCTCTTTCCCTGGAGGTTGAGTGGCTGAAAGTCCCAACCCTCTGATGACGTGCCTGGGCTTTCTGATGACTAGTTCCCATACTGAAGTTGCCAAGACACATCACAAGTTACCTCATTAGTACAACAAAGACACTATTAGCAGTCAGGAAGTTCCAAGGGTTTTTAAGCTCCTTGACAAAAAACGGGGACGGAGACTACAGATATTTTTTATTATACTACAGCAACATAGTAAATATTTTAGGCTTTTTAGCCCATCTGGTCATTAGCCCAATTGGTCACAAATTTTTAACTCTGCTATTGTGGCACAAAAGCAGCCATAGATACTATATAAACTAATGCGTGTGGTTGTGTTCCAATAAAACTTTATTTATGGATACTAAATTTTGATTTTCATTTAATGTTTACAGAGCATGAAATTTTATTCTTCTTCCGATTTTTTTTCTAACCATTAGAAAAATGTACAAACCATTCTTACTTAACTCACTTACTATATAAAACCATGCAGCATGCCAGATTTAGCCTGCAAGCCATATTCTATCTATCTCTGCCCTAGGAGAAAGAGAGGAGATAGAGATGACCAATATCAGGAATGAAAGATGTGACATCCCGAGGTTTTCTCAGATATTTAAAAAATGAGAATATTGTGAACAACATTATGCTCCAAAATTTGACAACTTAGATAAAATGGATAAATTCCTTCAAAGACACAAACTATGAAGTAAGAAGTAAAACTGTCATTTGCGGATGACATGATACTATATACAGAAAACCCCCAAAGTTCCATGAAAAAACGACTAGAACTGATATATGAATTCAGTAAAGTAGTAGGATACAAAATAAATATCCAGAAATTAGTCACATTTTTATACACCAATAATGAACTATCAGAAAGGGAAACTAAGAAAAAATGCAATTTACAATTGCATCAAAAAATACCTAGGAATAAATTTAACCAAGGCTAAAAAGACCTATACTTGGGAAATTATAAGATAGTGAAGAAAGAAACTGAAGAGGATACAAATAAATGGAAGCATATACCAGGTTCATAGATAGGAAGACTTAACGTCATTAAAATGTTCATGCTACCCAAAGCAATCTATAGATTCAATGCAATTTCAGTCAAGATACCAATGGTGAATTTCACAGAAGTAGAATATTCCAAAAATGTATATAGAACCATAGAAGACCCCAAATAGACTTGGAAATCTTGAGAAAGAAGAACAAAATTAGAGGGATCATACAACCTGATATGAAACAATACTTTAAGGCCATAGTAATCAAAACAGCATGGTACTGACATAAAAACAGACATATATATCAGTGGAACAGAATAGAGAGCCCAGAAATGAACCCATGCCTTTATGGTCAATTAATATTTGAAAAAGGAGTCAAGGACATATAATGGGATAGAGATAATCTAGTCAATAAATGCTGTTGGGAAAAGTGGACAGTTATGTGCAAAAAAAACAAAAAAAAAAACTAGACCACCTTCTTATACCATGCACAAGAATAAACTCAAAATGGATTTAAAAAATAAATGTAAGATTTAAAACCATAAAAATCCTAAAAGAAAACACAGGCAGTAAAATCTCAGACATTTCTTGTAGCAGTATTTATATATATATATATCTTGTCAGGAAAGGGAAACAAAAGAAAAAATAAACAAATGGGACTACATCAAACTAAAAAGTTTTTGCACAGCAAAGGAAACCATTAACAAAACTAAAAGACAACCCACAGAATGGGAGAACATATTGACCAATGATACATTGGTTAAGGGATTAATATCTAAAATTTATAAACAACTTATAAAACTCAACACCAAAAGAACAATCCAATTAAAAAATGGGCAAAGGACCTGAATAGACACTCTCCACAGGGAAAATACAGATGGCCAATAGACATATGAAAAGATGCTCAACATCACTAATCATCAAAGAGATGCAAATTAAAACCACAATGAGATACCACTTCACACCTGTCAGAGAGCTATCATCAATAAATCCTTATGATTTTTTAAATAACATTTTGTTCCCTCTAGCTTACTTTATTGTAAGAATATAGTATATAATACACAAAATGTATGTTGATTGTTTATGTTACTGGTAAGGCTTCCTTCCAGTTAACAGTGGGCTAACAGTAATTAAATTTTCAGGGAGTCAAAAGTTATATGTGAATTTTCAACTGCATGGCGCGGGGTGGGGGGTAGGGTCTGTGCCCCTAATACCCACATTGTTCAAGGGTCAACTGTACAACTATTCATTCTCCAAGTCCCTGAAGAACTTAGGTTGTACATAAAAACAAAAGACATCATAGGAGGAGAAGGTTCACTAATGAACTAATCATTTCTAAAATGATTCCCAAGAAAAACATATTCCCTTCCCATACTCACAAGCCAACTATTTCACAATAGTATCTATCTCTGTACTTCAGCTTTGGTTGGTTGACTCTTACAAACTGTACAGTGATAATACATCACAAATACAATGAAAATAAGTTGTTAAATATAATTGTAAGTCCTACAGAAGATGCAGGATTTCATTAAATCAATGAAATCAGAACAAAGACAAGTAAAAAAGAATTGACAAGATAGGTGCTTGAGAAGAGAATAATTAGAATATATTTTTAAATGAGAGCACTTGTGAAAATTGATGATACCTAAATTCTTTTTGCATTTGTATCTTTATGACTGTTTTGCAAAAATAAGGAGGGAGAGTTGCAAAATCATGTCATCATACAATTTTCTTGGGAAAACCACAGAGACATGTTCACCCTCCAAAATAATAATTGAGTCTTTCTTCATTCACACCAAGAATTGGTGAATAGTTATAATATAACCAGAATTTTATTGACTGAATTATAAAATAAGCTTATTTTCATAACTTAGTTTCATTTTTTAAAATAAAATAAAATATATTTTTCAGTAATTACTACTACATACTAATTCTCTTTTTAAAGTTAATTGATTTTAAGTGAGCTTTCTACTCTATTATTTATCATTAAATAATGTGGATTTTCTCCTTTTTAAATTCTAGTCATTCAAATTTTTCTAGGAGGCCAAATAGAGCAATTCTTTTTATTTTCTCTAAAAGCATAGCTGAGGTTTTAAAAAAAATTACAATATGTTACATGCATCAGAATATAATTTAATTTTCTACAAATAATAGAGTAACACAGGAAGAAATATTAGAGACCATGTCCCCAGTTCCCTGATTTTACAAACACCAACTGGACAGAAGTTCAGCATGGGAAGCGACTTTTGCTCGCCACCATACTGATCCTGGCAGTGGCTGAGTCAGGATTACAAGAAAAAGCTCCCAAACACTCTTTCTGCTCTAGGCCATTAATCTTTATTGGAATCTAATATACTATGTAAATAAGATACATGTGAATATCAAAAATACATGGAATGGAAATTGTGTAGACACACTAAAACGTAATGTAACACTAGTCAGCAAGCAGTGAAGCACTAAATCGACTTCAAATTTTTATTAAGGTTATCCTTCTGTTAGTGACTGAAGGGATATTAGCTTAGAGGTCCATGCAGTAGCCGTACCACCACAACTAATGGGCTGCCAGGAGATGATTTAATAAACAGGCCCAGCTGAACCACGGTGTGTAAGTAACTCTGACAACCTGGGGCTCTCTTCTGGTCAAATGTTTTATATCTATAAATGACTTTCTCTGAAAAAAGATTACCTGAGAAGACACCCTCAGAAGGTTTCACTGTAATAACAGTAGCCCAAACACTCTTATATAAGTTGTCCAAGATTTTAAGATGTGATTTAAAAAAGGCTTAAAGGTCTTGTCCTCAGATCCTTTTACAGGCCCCATTTATAACACAGTTAGAGATCTAGTTAAAGAACGGATTCAGCAACCGCAGGGTGTAGTTCTTGGGGTGGAAGTAAAATAAAAAAATAGAGCAGTTTTTTAAATATTTCCCTCTAGGTTTCAGTCTCAATATGAGCAACGGAAATTGGGGATGAGGACATGAAATAAAAATGTTTATTAAATATGCATTTCTATAAAATATTATGTGGATTCCTCATCTTTACACCAGGGACCAACCTGAACTGAGAACACAGAAGTAGTGTGGGAGGGAAATGAACAAATGAGCAAAAGTTTTCTTAAATAATAATAATACCTATGATTGATGAGAGTTCTGAGAAAATGTCCTGGTACACCCTTCATAGCCTGGCTGGAAGTGTCGCAGTAAAGAGCAAAACCCTAAAAATGTCCATACTCACCCTTTGGCCCAATTCCACTTTAAAAAATCTATTTAGGAAAATAATACAGATCCAAGAAAAGATTTAGCTATAGGAATTTTCATCATAGCATTATTTTTTAATTGCAAACTTATTCAGGGCTGAAATAAATCATTGCACATCCATACATGAAATTAGGAAGCATTTGAAAAGAATGTTGCAGAACACCACAGAGACATGTATACAATGTATTGGTAATAGGACAAATAGGGATACAAAACAGTATGTAATAGGTGATTTCATCTTATTAAACATATGTTTAGATAAAAAGGTCTCGAAGATACTCTTAAAATATCTCACTTGTCTCTCAACCCAGTCACTCATCGTTCCTCCAACTCTAGCCTTTCTAGTGGGATTATAGTATTTTCTTTGTTTTGTCTCTTTTTCTTTGTTTCTATAGTTTCTAGATTATTCACAAGAAAGTACATACAGCTTTTATAACAAGAAATGTAAGTTATTAATAAAGGTTTTAGACAGTACAAGAACAAAATTATATAGTCATTCTAGAATATTGCTGTGACTAGCAGGTGACTGAGGAATAAGCCCTTCCCTTGATATGACATTGGCCAAAAATTATGTTTATGTGATAATGTGAACCTAACCCCACCTAAAAAGTCATTTCATCAAGAATGACAATTTCATGTTATTAGAAAAAGAACCCAAGACATTCATTATCAAGTAGTCATTTTAGGGAAATTAAATTTAAAATAAATAAAGACAATTAAATGTGGAATAATTTTAGGTTTTGGGCAAAAGGAACAAGAGTTTAAATATTTAGAGCCACAGGTGACATCTTAGGTAAAAACAGAACTTTTATTTTCTTTAAAAGAGAGTTTATTATTTACCCTTGGCCACTACTTACAACGGTAGAGAAAAAGTTGAAGGATCTATTTCACATGTAAAGTCAGATTCATGATTCTTTCTTACAGGAATTTCGATTTCATATGAAGCAAAAACAGGGCTTCCCACCTGAATTTTCCATGAAATATTTCTATTAAGAGAACATCTGAAAAGACTTTGAAATTTCTTTTTTTTTTTTAAATTATCTGTTTATAAAGTCCAATAAAATATTGGGCAGCCAGTGTGTATAACTAACAATATACATGTGCACCCAATCTAAAGTGGTTTGTGCATCACATTTATGGTATGACACATTCAAAATAGGTTATGAAATAAATATTTTCTTCTTCTAGACACATCTGAAAATAAAGAAATGACCTAAAATAAAAATAATGCCTTTGCATTTGAAACTGTCTTTAGATCATCTTCGAACGAATTGATCTAAAACACGTGCCTAGGAAAATTTAACAATAAAATGTTTCCATAGAAAAACACTGCTTAAATGTGAATGGTCTATACTCCAAGTGCTTATTACATCTAATTATTCACAAAACACCCTCTTGGCCAGAATATTCTAAGATTGAAGCATCAGATAACAGTTGGATTGAAAGACCTCTGTTGCCACTTGCTCTGCAATGATTCTCTGCAGTTCTTGAAGATCTCAGTAGAACTGAATTCTTTATTAGACACCAAGTGAGCTAACATGCACTTAAAAACTCTTTAAGAATATAAATGAGAAAGTTACTTCAACCAGCCTTTCTTTTTAAAACTGCAATTAGTTTATATTCAAGATCCAAATTGTGAACATAGTTTAAAAATTTTTCTAACATGTCCTTTAACCTGCTTTGTCCCCTTGTCTTCTGTATTTCCCTTATCTTTCTAATCTTAAAGTTAAAAAAAGGTTTACTTTTTTTTTTTTTTTAGAAAAAACATGATTGCTTTTTAGAAATCTATTCCCTTAACTACTCCTTACATCTACTTTCTAATCCCCAACTCACTTAATTAAATTCAGGGTGAATTTAAATTATAATTAACATCTTTTGAGGGATTACATGTTCTAATCACAGTTATGCAGTGAATATTTGAAACACATACATTTTGTTATATTATCTGAAATGCAAATTAGAGTCCAAAAAAAGATGTTTAATAAAAATGTATAGTACTGAAGACTTTATTATGGAACCCGAGGGACTAGAAATGAGATTAAAAAGAGTAAAAGCATTGATACAAGTACAAAAACAAATTGCTTCACCTCCAAAACTGTCAGAAATGGCCCCACTTGGCTCCCATTTAACCTAGCTTCAACACAGTTTAAAAACTGCCTTCCAAATCCTTTCATGTTTCTCCCTAGATCAGGAGCCCACAGGGTCTTAAATGAGAGATAATGCATAAAATTCTCCAAGAGCAAGAGACAGAACCTGTTTCCCTGACCCAGGAATTTATAATGAAAATGACTTAACTTCTTTACTTTTCCTTCAAAATATCATTTCATAAGCAGAAGAAAAAAAGCTAACATTTATTAAGCATCTTCTGTATGTCGAACAATAAATGTTACTTCACTTAATTCTCAAAATTACCCTGTGGGGTATGGAAAATAAGGCCCATAGACGTTCAGTGCTTGAGAGAAACAAGTGAAAGGAATCATTGGTGAAAGTGGGACTCAGTCCCAGCCTCTTCTTGTAAAAGGACAATGTCATAAATGTGGGACCTTAGGAGGGACCTCTAGGGCAGAACAGCTACTTTCAATTGTCCATTCTCACAATATAATCTTCTCAAACAAGCCGTTGGGATTTCCAGGGCCAGAAGACACCTTCATCTCCAGTGGTACACTCGGATAGAAAACCTCGAGAAATGTCATTCTTGGGGATCGCAGGGCTCTTTCTGCAAAATCCAGGAGCTTGCTGAAAGCGGGGCTTATTTCACCAGGCTGAAAGCAGCCGGCATACGCTTTATCATGAAGTAAAAATCTGATTTATTAATGTACGCCCAATTTCCTTTAGGTAACTTTTCTCTTTTACCTTCAGGGTCCTTTTCTGCACTTTGCAGGCCGTTAGCTCTAAGATTAGGTATTCCTTTATGGAAACTAATGCAAATTCAAGTTCTGCCTTTTATTCCCTTCCATTGTCAGCTTTCTGGTAACTATTCACTATTCACACAACTTTTGCAGCCAAGTGTTACTAGTAGTTAGACTAGTTCTTAGAGATCATCAGTATGAGATAATACCAGGTTGCTAAGCTACCTAGCCAGTCAACCCTAAAAGGCAGGGTTTAAAAAAAAAAAAAGGTTAGAATGGTTTTTTTTTCTCATCTATCTACGATTCATTCTTATAGCTCTGTGGGATAGAATTATGCCTAATGAGATACAACTTTCTGCACAAAAATGATATGGACATGGGCCAAAGATTGGAGGGAAACTGTGGGAGAAGAGCGCTATGTTTCAGTACGTAATTTTCCACGTAAAATAGCCACATGTAGCCATGCCCTAGAGGGCACTAGACTTAGCTGACCTAGATCTGAATCCAGCTCCATAGCTAAAGGACCTCCAACAAGTTTAATTTAACCATTTCAAGCCTCTGTGTAATATTAGTATGTAATTGTAAGAATGAAATGAGACAAATCCAAAGCTACTTTAAAGAAAACCAAGCAATGGACACACGTTTATTTAAATCAAATAGACTATGTAGATTTTCTTCAAAGTGGACTTCTTTTAAATGATAGCCTTGCTGGGTAAAGTCGTCTTGGTTGTAGGTCCTTGTTTTTCATCACTTTGAATATTTCATGCCAATCCCTCTGGCCTGAAATGTTTCTGTTGAGAAGTTAACTGACAGTATTATAGGAGCTCCCTCGTAGGTGATGTACTGTTTTACTCTGGCTGCTTTTAAGATCCTCTTTGTCTTAAAGCTTTGCCATTCTAATTATGATGTGTCATGATGTGGGCCTCTTTGGGTTCATCTTGTTTGGGACTCTCTGTACTTCTTGGATTTGTGTGTCTTTTTCCTTCACCAGGTTAGGAAAGTTTTCGGTCATTATTCCTTCAAAAAGTTCTCAATCCCTTGCTTTCTCTCTTCTCCTTCTGGCATCCCTGTTACGCAGATGTTGTTATGCTTCATGAAGTTCCTCCTTTTAAATCTGCAAGGCATTAGTCACTCATGCTGGTCTGCTGTCACAGACTTGCAGGACACTTAACAATGACCAGCACTTCCCAGTCCCCCCACGTGCACCAGGCCCTGCACACACAGCATCACACGTCATCTCGTGCAGTAGACGCAGTGCTGACTAAGTAATGACCACAGAGAGCTATTTAAAATGGTCCCCAGTCATATAGCACCATTTTAAGTTAGTTTGAATAAACAAATATATTAAAAACAGTTACACAGACAGAAATATTTAGAAACTTCCTAAATTTAGGTATATATTAAAGCATCACCTGAAGCTAGGTAGAACACTGACCCAACTAGATTTTCTTTTCTATTCCATTTTCTTTTAGCATTTGAAGTGTGGCTTATTGTTTAAGAATATATCCTAGCACTAACCCTTTCAAGTTTAATAATATCTAACTGAATATTTTTGTCTGAAATTTTGACGGAAGGTAAAATCACTCCAATTTGGTGAGTCTTGGTGAGAAAATAGGTAGACAGATAATCTGAAGAAAAAGATAAAAATCTTCGATCTGAAATCCATTTAAAATGTTTATAGCCATACATATTAAAATAACGATCTAATAACTAAAAATTATAACTGTTATTTATTAAGCCAATTAAGTATCATTATTATGGTAAGCATTTATGAATGAGTACTTCCTTACTCTATATCGGACTAAGTGAATTATATTCATTATTCTTTCACTTGAAATTTATAATACATCTATTTTACAGGTGAGGAGCAGAAGCAGAAAAGTAACTTATCTAAAATTAGATAGCTAATAAGTAGTAGAACCAGGATTTGTAAAACAAACAAACAACAACAACAAAAAAACACAACCCATACTCTTCTTACTATGTTACGGTGGCAACATTAAAAACCTCAAGTGAAAACAAAACACTACTGAAATTTGAGCCACCGTTCATACCACATTCAGAAACCCCCCAAAATACCCTTCTACTCCAGCCAACCATTTCGTCACCCCTACCCCCTCCCAAAAGATAGGTTTACTCGGTTTAAGCCGCACCAAAAATAAAGAGCAATAAAAGTGATAAATCCTTCAGCATCTTAAAAAATATATCATTTTTTATAAAAAAAAATATAGTGGAATAACTGAGGGATGAATATTAAGGAGCAATGAAGGTGCAAAAAACCTGTACTCCGGAAAGGCAAGCACCTTCCCTGGGTACCAATGTGGTTAGAGCATCTTAGCTGAAAACAAATCAACCTGAATGCCTGTCTTAGAAACCTCTACCATGTACTACTGTACACCAGTGTTAGGAAGAAAAGCGTGTCCAGAAAGTAATTAAGAAATTAGTGGTTTTACAGTATGCTATGAGAAAAAAAGACTTTCTAATCAACTTTCTCTCTCTGCTAAGAGTGAAATTTTCCTACAGATTTCCTTCCCTCATTTACATATCTGTGCAGGCCTATTCTTTTTTTTTTCTTCTTCTTCCAAGCCCCTTTGCCCTTTCAATCATGAAGCATATTACTCCACTGTCAGTGCAAAGCAGTTCCTAACAACAGGGAACCCAGCTGGGATAGGAAGAGGGCAGCAGGCTCATGCATTAACATAATAATCCAACTGTGTTCCCATAGGCCCTTAGGGCAGACAGCATATTAGGTAGGCCTCCTGTGCAGACCCCGGTGGAAGCTGCCTGATCACCTGCCTATCAACCTGTGGCAGCTACAGCCGGCTCAATAGCACCAGTTCCTGCCAAGCAGTGGTGCCCAATTACCTTACTACAAAAGACAGAAATCCATTTTTCTATGTCTGTTTAAAGTACTCAATGCATTTTCGTATTTACAATTTGAATCTAGGTTTCTGCATTGTTTCCAGGGGACCGACTGATTGCCTTTTAACTTCTGAAAGTCTTGTGTAAAGGCCCGATAGCCGCAGTAGGCTGGAATGAGACTGAAAACCAAATTTCATACAAAAGCCCAGGTTAATCAAGCTAACTGCCTGGTCACCAGTTGTCTCAAGATTCATCGCCCATATGGGGGACTAGAGATGTGGGGAAGACCTGGATGGCAACCAGCACTACTTCCTCAAGGGGACAAACATCGGGGGAAATCCTACACCAATGTCTTCTGGAAGTGTAGTTTTTAAAATTCTAACCCAAGCATACTGTAAGGTTCCCACAAAGGCTACCTTTGTGTACCGTGATCCCCTCAGACGGAAAGTACATGGACCACTACAAATGGCTGAAGGAGGAGAGAATCACAAGAGAGATAACCAAATTACTTTTTTAAATCTCAAGTTATTATTGAAGTCTTTTTTTTTTTAAATAAAAAAGCTGGCCCATTGTATGCTTTTTACTGTTTGCATGTATGAAATGCATGTTTTATTTTAATGCTACTCAGCTGTGTGATGTTCTTTGCATGCCATAATACCTATCAAATAAGGAAAAGCCAAGGGCTATATTCCACTAAAAAGATAGTACTTATATGTTACACAAGATCATCTTTAAAACATCATAGCTAGATGTTTGAAATTATAATTCCTTTCAGTGAATTAAACAATAGTCTCATTCCATAAAATTTCCCCTTATAAAGATGGCAAAGAAGGTATGTAAGTTGACATTTAGGGGAAAAAATACTTCCAGAAGTATTCCAAATAATGCTGTTTAAAAGAGCATGGCTGGGAAAACATTTTCAGCTGATCAAATATTTCTTAAAAAGAAAAAAAAAGTTTGTAGAAATGCTATGTTTTGTTTTTTTTTAATGGCTATTTTAATAAAAAACGAATCCTCTAGTCAAAAGAGCATTTATCTAACACTTCTATGAATTTTAAATGTTAGGGAACTAATACTATTATTTAAGCCAACGAACCTGATATGCTATATGTGCATTCTAATCATTAAGTAAAACTTAAGTATAAACGGCCATATCTGCACATGGCACCAATTTTCACTGTCAAGGTTACATCTGTTACCTAAGCATTACTAGTTTGTGTGTTCATTAATAGATCATGGTGACCATTCAGCAGTCTGTCAGTTCTGTGGATTACCTCCATAACATACCCGACAGGTTTTTATATAAGGTAAATGCCCTCACTATGAACAAATTTGTTCACTCTTTACCATACAACCTGGAGAAAATTCAAATGAAAGAGAAACAACTTACTAAAATTTTCTTTCTTCTTCTATAAGTAAATCCTGAACTATTGAACAGTCTCTATAAACAACACACTATATAATACAGTATATGTCGATGGAAGCATAAATACAAAATATTAAACTCAGTAATAAATATTAATGCTTATATATGTATTAAACAGCAAAATTATATACAGCCCATTCTTGATTTTGGGGGGATTCCAAAGACTCTTTATTCTTCATATGCTCTTAGGTATTGACAAAATGTAATGGCATCTTCCAAGTCATTAAATACAGAAATTTGATTTTTGATTAAACAAAAATTAACTGCAGCTCTGTGGTGACAGAATAAATGGTAAGACTTGACCATTTTAATTCCTTCAAAGGATATATTTCCACTCTAGGGTAAACAGAGAAAGGCATTTATATGAAACAGAAATCTAGCTATTCCATTAATAAGAACTTGATTTTAAATTAAACCATAACTGATGCAGCCAGAAAAAATTGATCTCTAAAGATGGTACATAAGGAAATAAAGGACAGAACTGTGCTATCATTTCTAGCGTGAGCTATTGGATTTTGGATGAGTTTAAAACAAAAACTAAACATAAATGAAGAGAAGTGTTATTTCAAATTTAAATGGGAGTAAGTAGAAATAGAAAATGATGTGGAAGAAACCGTATGGGTGTCTAAGGATGACACGCCAATTTTAAAACCTGCCCCCAAACCCCACAGTAGTTTCTTCAGGCTATATTTTCTTATATTTGAAATACATCACATCTTCATTTGGATTCTACTGGAGCATTCCCTTCCTTCAGAGAATTACCTAGAAAGGACCTCCTTCTCCCCAAGGAAAACAATTTGATTCTCAAGGACATTATGTACCCAGTTCAATCTGGTAGTGTAGATATAGCTTCAGAGATGGTTTCCAGCAGGTATATTTTGACATTCCTGCCAAGGATGAGATTAAGAATGAAATACCGAAATTACACGTTAAAATAGATGCCATTTTACTTTGTTTCTTCCTGAATAGCCCTTCAGCTCTTGAGGCACACACATTTTTCCCCAGGCAAAATCCCCAGGCTAAAATAACTAAGCCTCATATCTTCAGGAAACCCAGCTTCCCAAACATTATTCTGAGGTATCTGATTATCTATCGCTATAGTTTCATTTCATAATCATGTAAATCTTACTTGAAAAAGGATAAATACTACACTTATCTATCAGTTTTGCCTAGACCGGAAGCAGTCAATAACAATACGTAATTTTCTATAACTTCTTTTTAAAATATTGCTCACTGTTTAAGCAATAGAATTAGAGGTAACAAGAATTCAAGAACTGATCCTTTTTATACTCAAAACATAATTTTCCTTTTAGGACTGCCCTCTCGACCAGCACACTAGCCCACATCATCCCTGGGGGAAGTCCCTCCCATCTACCAAGATCTAATCCTATCACTTTGCAATCTTAGACTCTCAGGCAATTTAGAGTCCAAGACCACCATTGTAAACAGTAATAGATGTTCCAAGGCGATCACCCCAAACCTCAGATGACAACAGATACGAATTTAGATGAAAACTAAAGAAACTTATCAAACCAGTAAAAAGATAAATAAATAAGTAGCTCTTAAAATGTTTCCAACCATCATAGTTTTTTTTTTAAGTTTAAGATTGTACACTTAACCGTAAAGCTTTTAAAATTAAGAGAAATTAAAATGCATATTGAATCATCACATTCTAACAAAGCCAACTTGATCTAAATTGCAAGCATTTTTATTTATCACATAATTCTATGACAAAAAAGTTTATAGATTACTACCCCAACACCCACTCGAAGTACTAAATCATTATACATTAAGTCATTAAAAAGAGCTCTTAAGTGCCTGTTAACACTTAGTTTTTATTTCAGATCAGAACCCATCCTGGAAAGCTGTCGGCAGAATGCTGAAACAGAATTAGGATCTAAAGGACAGAAAAGAGGAACAAGATACGACAGGGTAGAGGAGGAGATGCCGTACAAAGAAATCTATGAGTAAGGAAGCCAGAGTGAATAAATAAATAGCAGAAAGTAGAGGACTAACGCTCACCTCCTCAAATTTGATAATATGTGTTTTTTTTAAAAGACACAATCACTTCCCGGTACATAGTATCGTGGGAGAGATGCCCCACAAAGAGACGACAGGCACAGTAATGGGCGGGCAGGTGAACAGGAGGTGGGGAGAAGAGGGGGAGAAAAGGGGGAGGGGCAGGGGGGAGAGAATGCTGATAGCCAACGGAGCAACCCAGGACGAGGACATTCCCAGGTTAGTGCCCAGCAACACCGACAACTTCTGAAAGATGCGAAGAGGAATTACCTGCTGGTCTTCTCCTTATTATGTGTGTACATGAGGTGTGTGTCTTGGGAGTGAGGGGGGAAGGCGAAGCACACGAGGCGTTCCGTAAAAGGAGAACAAGAATCCAGCGGATGCTACCTGCACCGCTGGCCTGAGTCCCGAATGGGCGCTCTCTTTCCTTCAGATCAGGAACTGACGGTAATATTGGAGTTCTGGGAGGCGTTTTGTTACTCTAAATACAACTGGCTTAGAGTGAGCCATTAACTGGGGCTTAGAAATAGGTACGGTACAGTGGTCGTAATGGACTCAACTTGCCCTCAAAGGAGACAACAGACACCCTTGTTCGCAATGGGGTAGCCAGTAACAGGAACACTGATCACCTTTCGTCACCGAAGTGACAACAAATTCTGCTCTGGAAAAAGAAAGAAATCAGTTGCCTCTCCAGTTGTTTGTGCAGAAGCCAGTTTTATTCTTGCTTCAGTACTGAATCTAGAAACAAAACGATAAATCCATTAATCCTTATAAAGGGCTGTGAGGAGCCTCATTTTCCTGAAGGAGTTAAAGGAGGCCTTGACCACTATACAAAGAATATGAAATCTCGGCGCTCTGTTGCTAACACATATCTCCAATTAGGTTTAGAAACGTTTTTACAGCTTTTATGCCAAGTGCATATTACTAGATGTGAAAGAATGTGTTGTAGCACTTAGCACTACAGCTGGCTAATCGTGCTCTTGATAACAATGCTTTATGATTATATCCCAAGGAAAGCAGGAATACAACTTGAACCCAATTTTGTCGTTACATGATGATGTGGAACAGAAACAAAAACAAGTGGCAAAGCCGACCAAAATCTTTTGTGCTCTCTTTTGATTCTCATCTAGAGGTTAAGCCATCGAGAGTTAGAATCAGATTTTTTATACATCCTTTGGCATAAATTCAGCTAAAAGCTCTTAAGAGACTTTAGAATGAAGGCTAACTCAAAATAGCAAACATATTCATATTTTCCAAATGTCTATATGAGTGAACAATGTAAAACTGAACCTAGAAAGCAAACAGGTAAAGGATAGCAAGAATTTTTAATTAGCATTTCATTATAATACCAGTGTGAAAAGAAAGAAGTCAACTATTAATAAGGTACAGATTTCCCACCACTGGGATTTATTCTGAATTCATTTTAAGACCAAGTACCTGTAAAGCTAAAAACCTCCCCTCTAAAGCAGTTAAAAGTTAAATACCACGACTTGAAAAGTAAGGACTAGAGCTTTAAGAAACAGCACACATACACCACGCACACACTGATTTGTAATTTTGACTTAGAACGCGCATGCCCACTTATTTCATGATAACTGATTACACACTGGATAGAATATCTATTTTGGATACGAATAACAGCTTAGAGATTTCTATCAAGCATATGAGCTCTGTTCATATTTCTTTTTTGGTATGTGCACTTCTCAAAGCCACACACACAAAAACATATCAAAAAAGAAATACACTCACTAAAATTTAAGGTTACTCCAACAAAAGGGTTAATTGGGGAAACAAATTTTCTCAGACTGTTAATAATAGGAACGACACATACTATGTGCCCATAAGTAATTCTCAGGTATCTTTGATCTTCAGCCCCATGCGGTTTCTGTTGCCTACCATACCCTGGCCTCTGGGACTCCCTCGGAACCAGACATCTGGCTACTTTGTTGTTTTAGACTAATCTCCTCCCAGGAGAGCTCAAGAAATGACACCAGGCAAGGAGGGTCCTGGCAAGGGAAAAAAACATTACAGTATTAGCAGATTTCTTTTCCAGTGGATGGGAGTATCAAGATTGTCTTCAAATTTCTATAGGGCTCTGAGGAGCTCTTCTGTTCTGTGGTTTTACTCCAGCATAATTTAAATGGAATGTGTATCTTATATCTTTAAGGCCCATCAATCATCTTTAAAAATTCACCGAATGTTAATCAGAGAGTATTACAATGTGGAGGAGAAAGTTGTGGGGAAAAATACAAATCAGATTAATGCTTCACCCATCTGTTAGGGCTGGGTGATGGCTGATAAAAACAAAGGTTTTAATTGTTAGCTGAAGGCTTACACAAAAATTGTGGGATAAGGGCTAAGACTCGCAAATACAGCTGCATGCCTCCCATTACCCCAATTCCCTGTGCTGCTTATTTTAACTGTGATTTTTTTTTTTTAAAGAATCTTAGCTACCAATTTACCAGAAAGGTTTTATTAACATGTGCTTCTGCAAAGTGCCTCTGAGGAAACCAAGTGGGATCAAGAAGAAGTGATATAAGCTTTAAAACACACAGTTATGGTCAGGACAAAATATTATTTTTGAAGTGACAAAGATCCTAAATATATTTCCCAAGGCAACAAATACATCAACATCTTAATACCTTGTTAGGGACTATTGTTCAATCCCCCAAATCTATACATTCCAAGAAAAGATAATTTACATTTTGTTACACAGATAGAATATAAGCCAAGTAGGATAACTGCTTCATCTGTGAACTTTAATATTTTACCCTAAAATCACATTTTATCTATTTCTAATACATTCAGATAATATATTAAATCAGATGTTACAGTACAATGTAATATTTATATTCTTATACAGGATAGAAACTTCACCAGATTGCTAAAACACCTAATGCACATTTCTCATATTACTGTTAAAAGGAAGCCTTTGTTTTATGTTTCAATTGTCTGTATAATATTAAAAACACAGAACTATAGTGACTTCTACCTGGTACTGTATTTCATACGTTAATAATCCCAATACCTATTTTGTCATAACACCATATACACTGTTAATATCCATTATAACTTCCACTGAAGATAAGAATTGTCAGAATGTAAGAAAGGCAATCTTAGGCAATAATAATTCATTTGTGATCATATAATTTCCCAAGTAAAGACTTCCCCAGCAAAAGAATTATGTTGCAGAAAGAAGCCAGTCACAAAACGACAAACAGTGTATGCTTTCACTTCTGTGAGGTTTGTAGAGTGGTCAAATTCGTAGACAGAAAATAAGAAAGTTGGCCGCAAGGGGCTGGTGGGGAGGGAAGAACGGAGAGTTATTATGTAACGGGTAGGGAGTTTTACTCGGGGAAGAGGAAGTTCTGGAGGTGGATAGTGATGATAACTGCACAACAATGTAATATACTTAATGCGGCTAAACTATACAGTAAGCTACAGCAAGGGCTCAGCATACGTTTTCAGATGAATGAATGAAGTGAGTGAATGATGCACTTAGAAGATCAAATTCTAGGGAATGCAATGATCATGACTCAGAGAGGCGGGTGATTTCATCAGTGACAAGCCTCTGTGATGATGATAACGCTGATGCTTGCTTGGTATATTGCCTCTCAACTTACAAGGACTTCTGCACATGATTGCATGAGATTCTTGTAAGCAATTCTATGAAACAAGGATGCAAATATTACTGTTTTGATGTTCCGATGAGGAAACTGATGAGGAAACCAATGTTCAGAGATATCTGGGGTTTACCTGGTGACCACGGACGGCTGCTGACGACGACAACGACTCAGACTACCAGGTGAGTAATGGTAAGAGTAGACAGCAGCTGCCTGCTTTGATGCTTTGGCAAGTGTGATCCTTTGCTAAAGGTCAGGCAGCCTAGCAGCCAAGGTGATGATATCATGCCACAGGGCCATAAGCTGGCATTGTTTAAGTACTGCTCATCCAAGCTCTGGACCGGTCCTTATATCTGTGGCAGAGTTGGACCCGAAGGTGGGGGTCAAATGATTTCAACTCTAGAGAGAAGGACTGGGAAAACAGAAGTCTGGCAATGCTAAACATGATGTTTCGGGTCAGGTCCTAGGGAGGCGCTCCCCTTGGGGTGGGAAAGCAGTCAGATGAGAGGGAAGGGAGTGATGAGAGATGTAGCAAGAAAATTGGGGGAGAAGCATTAGGGAAGCAGAAGGGCATTGGAGGCTTCCCAGCCGCGGTGTCAAAGGCTACAGTTAGGTCCCGGAGGATGAGAACTGAGAATTGACCACTTGATTTGATGAACAGAAACCACTGCCAAGCATTCAGAAGACCCTCTTGGTTAAAGTGGTGGAAATGGAAGACAATTGGAGAGGCATTCAGGGATTAAACGAAAGACTTCTAAATTAGCACACAAAAATCCTGGGAAATCTAGGCGTACTTCACACAGGTTTTATAGCAGCTGAAAACAAACACACTCAGCTCTTTCCAGTAACCCTAAGAATGCTCAATTCAGAAGATGAAACTGAAGTTAAGAGGCAGGCATGGAAGAAGAGAAGGGACAGGGAATGTCTTGCTGCTGTTACGATTACTTCTGTTCTTTCACCTGTCAAAGAGAAAAAGACTTTTCCCAGACGGCACAGGGGCCTGGAGGGCAAACAGCGCACATCTGCCAGTCAGCTTGCAAGAGGGATCAATGCTGCCAGCTTGTTTCAGATATAAGATTCCTCCAAGGCACCATTCAACTCCCATTGCAAGCGAAAGCGGGACAGCGGGACCTGCCCCATTTCACAGAGGAGAAAGGCAAGGCCGGAGAGACCAAATGATTGCCGAAGCTGAGATGGGTGACTGACAGATCAGACAACCATCTCTTGTCCAGTTCTCTCTCTGTTGATCAGATCTCCTCTAAATGTCATTATAAATGTTTCAATGAATCTTATCTTCATGCATTGGATTAGCAAGATCAACTCCCCACTGATAATGCAAAATAACCCTGAAATGTTTCGGGCCTCCCTGATAAGCCAGGAATGGAACTTTCTGTCTCCTTTTGGGCTGTGATGATCTTGATCTTTCACCTCCAGCCAAAACCCTCTCACAGCTGTAACTTGAAAGTGAGTAATGAGTGCTTCATTTGCTTTCCAAGCAGACAGGAAGCCTTTTTTAAATACACTCACATTGCCATGACCTTCATCTAGGACTTAAAGAGTTCACCACATGTACTAATTTTCTTTGCTCAGGAGACATTCTTAAATAGTTTCTGAAGATATTTGGGCGCTAACCCCACTGATGAAATTCACACACACACACACACACACACACACACACCATACCTTTTAACTTGCTACCTTTCCACGACACCTGAAATCAAACCTTTCCCTAAAATGTTTTTGGAATTCTACACGACTATCAAAGGGTTCTAAAATCCTTCAACCTGTTAAGTAAAATGTAATCAAAATGCCAGTGAAATGTGTTCCCACTGAAAGAAGCACAGTGTCCTTGCCCTGGACTAGGCAAGAGGACAGCAGAGCCCGCAGGAAGCAAACACAGTCCAAGTCCCTAAGCTGAAGTTCCAGCTGTCCCGCACTGCCACATGGGACAGAACTCACTTGAGGTGCATTTTGGTTCTTTCTGCACTAAAGGAAAACAATAATTTTGTGATATTGGCTCCCTGAAATAAAAATATCTGAGTTAGAAAAACAAAAATTATTGTATAACTTTAAAAAATGTAATAAGGCTATTTCTCACCAAAGGACAAGACCTGAGCTTAAAGGAGGCAATGACTTTCCATCCATGACAAAACCTTTCTTGGTAACCAACAGTTTTATGGAAAAAGCCTTTAAAATGAAAGGTATATTAGTAACAGAAAACTTATCTTCCTATGTTATATAACAACTTTGGAAAATAAAACTAAGAGAATCATCTCAAATGACACTATTATAGCTGCAAAAACCCCTCCAATCTTTATGTACAAATATGCTGCATGATCACAGATGTTCTTTTATACCTGAGGGCAGACACTAAACATGTGTATATACATTAAAGATGTACACAGAAATACATGAGAGCATAAACTAAATGTTTAGAAGTTTAATAACACAAGTCTGGAAGAAAAACAATGTTTCTTACATGTCATAAATACTGCAAAGAATAGTCAGTTTGAAAGGACACGGAAATGCACCCCAGCAATTTTTCTACCATGTTGAAACCCATGTGGGAATAAAGCCACTGAATACCAGACAGAACAGAGCATCTCAGAGAAGCAGACTCAAAACCACCCAATGGCACCGGACACAGGAGTCAGCTTTTGGACCCTGTTATTTACACGCACCAATAAATTAACTTTCTGTCTGTAGACTAGGTTAATCTTCCCTTAAATTTGCTTCAGCGAAAGCTTATATTCAGTTACCTTATAACATTATTTTAGAAAAAG
This sequence comes from Furipterus horrens, assembly GCF_987537825.1. Classification (NCBI taxonomy): domain Eukaryota; kingdom Metazoa; phylum Chordata; class Mammalia; order Chiroptera; family Furipteridae; genus Furipterus; species Furipterus horrens. Next base: position 14,782,837 of record NW_028327180.1, read on the forward strand.
ATTAAACTTAAAATTATCTGATATTTTTACTTGCAGATCATTTCCTTCCATACTCTGCCATAAGTATAGCACAGTATATTCATTTCACATCAGAAGATATGACCAAACTGGACTTGGCAAGCGTCATTTCTGAAGCACAATTTTCAATATTTATGAAAAACTGAGTCTTACTCCCCAATGCTTGGTAGGGATGAAGGCACACCATATAAACATTTAAAGAGCTAGACCAATGATATTACAAAACAAAGGAGATGCCTGTAAACTCAGTATTAACATACAACAATAATGTAAACAATTTAACTATCGACTGGGGAAAGAACATGTAAATACACTTTTTAGTTCTATAGGTTAATGTCATAAAAATGAGTGAACTTTGAACTTCTGCCAAAAGTCGTTTGAGAACAAAAAGGTTTTTGGCCTTAAGTCTCTTAAGGGAATCACATTAGAAAGAAAAAGATAAATGACATCTTTAAATCAATTAACAATGGTCTCAGAAATACCAAAAGAGACCCTTTCCTCAAGATTGTTTCAAGGCAATGGAAAATCCTAGCAGGCACTAGTGCAAGACTCCTGCAACTCCTCTATCTCACTCATTAGGTAGCAACTGAAAGAATCAGGTGGCATAATGAAACAGCAGGTAAATCCAACTATCTGTAGCTTCTAGTCCTACACCAAGAAACTAAATGTGGCTAAGAAAAAACACACAACCATGATGCCTGGCTTCACTTTAAATGAATGCCTAAATCTCAGCTGAGTCCTTCATGCTGCCAGGCAATGCTACTATCCTCTCCCGCTCATTCATTCTCCTCGTCTGGATGGCAATGGTACATTTCTCCTCTCATCTCAAACGTTCATAGCACCGACCCTCTCATGACTCTCAGCTGCTGAGAAAAAAATAAAAACCATCAGAAGAGAACTCCCAAGTGCACCTCTTCTATCCATCCACATGGATCTACATGCACACACTCTGCCTCCCCTCCTGTTATTACGAATAAATGATCCAAGTCCTACTGAAGCTCATATCCAAGTCCTGCTGAAGCTCATATCCAAGTCCTGCTGAAGCTCATATCCAAGTCCTGCTGAAGCTCATACAACCCAAGACCATTCTCTCCCACTTGCCCAAACACATTAATTACTCCAGCACTCTCTCGTAAATCAACAGCTCCCTCTCCACTGTACAGTTCACATCATGATAGAAACATGTGGTCATTTCCGCACTAAAAACAAATCTTGACCCCACATCCCCCTAGAAATATAGCCCCATTTCTCTATTGCTTTTTATCATGAAGGACCTCAAAATAGATGTCTATACTATTGTCTCTAATTCCTCTCTTCCTGTTTCCCCTTGAACGTGCCCTGAACAAGCACTTGCCCCTACACTCCACCACAACCTCTCTGGCCAAGGTTACCAGTAACCTCCACATGGTTTAATTCAAGGGTCAAGTCTCAGAATTCATCTTACACAAATTATGTCAGCAGAATTTGACATAGCTGATCCTTCGTCATCCTTCAAATACTTTCATCACCCGGCTTCCAGGATAACATGCTTTCTTAGTTTTCTTTCTGTTTCAATAATTATGTTTTCTATATTGCCTTCACTAGTTAGTCCTCATTGTTGGAGGGCCCCAGACCTCAGTCCTTGAACCTCTTTTCTTTTCTATCTATGCTCTCTCCCCCAAGTAATCTCATCCCATCTTGGCGGGAAATACAGTTTTTCATTGATGGCTTCCCAATTTGTATCTCCAGTTTCAACCTCAACCTCAACTCTGTATCTGATTTCTTTCTGACATATCCACTTGAATATGGAACAGGCATCTTAACACAATGAAAACACAAACCCTTGATCCTTACCCATATGGGTGACGTTCCAAGTGTTCACTGGTATCCAGTTCCCTTCTCCTTCAGGGCACATCAATGGCAACACACGGTAAAGCCACATGACTTGTTCTAACCAATTTAATGTGAGCAGAAGTGCCACGTATCACTTCTAGCCTAGACAGTGAAAAGCTATTTGTGACTCTCCAATCTCTCTCTTTCCTGCTGTGGCAACGGAAAGTGTTTTGTGATGTGGCCAAATGGTGTACCTTCAAGATGTGGGGCCTCCATGAATAAGGCTTCCTTAGTGATGACAAAGACCTTCCAACTGACCCATGCAGGACGTGTATCATGAGCAAGAAATACACCTATATGTTTAGCCATTAAAATTTGGCATTCTTGGTAATCACCCAGACTGACGCCCCCCAAACCTACTCTCACGTAGTACTCATCCCCCTGTCAGCAACTCCATCCTTTCGGCTGCTCAGTCAAAAGCCTTGAAGTCATTCTTCATGCCTCTTTCTCTCACACCCATATCCGATTCATCAGCATATCCTGTGCCTTCAAAGGACATAAGGAATCCAGCCACATTTCAGTGCCTCTACGACCATCCTGCTCTTCAGAAAGACACTGGTAAGAAATTGAAAAAATAAGCCACACGCTGGGAGAAAAAACTTAAAAAGCATTTATCTGATGAAGGAGACTTGTATCCAGAATATATAAAATGCTCAAACCTCATCAATAGGAAAACAAAACGCTCAATTAAAAAAAAAAAAAACCCACGAAAAATTTAATAGATATTTTATCAAAAAAAGACATGGACAGCAATAAGCACATGGGAAGATCATAATGCTCACCCTTACTAGTCACTGGGGCATGCAAATTAAATTAAAGCCACAACGAGATACGGCTGCACACATATTAGAATGGCTAACACTAAGAAGACCGACAGTACCAAGAGCTGGTAAGATGCGGAGCGCTGGGTCTCTCACACACCGCTGCTTGAAATGTAAAACTGTACAACCCCTTTAGGAAAGACTTTCTTTAAAAGTTAAACATGCACTTGTGGTAACAAGGAAAGTGTGCGTACAGTAATAGAAACGGTTCACTTCACAAGCTATTTATTGATGATTTCTAACTATTTATTTGTGATTCTTCCCTTGGTTGAATCTGCTAAAACATACCCCTACTAGATGATCCAGCCATTCTGCTGCTAAGTATTCTCAAGAGAATTGAAAGTATCGGTTCACTTAAAGATTTGTACGCTAATGTTCATAGTCCCAAAGTCAAAACTGCCCAAATGTCTATCAACAAAGGAATGGATCCTAGTCCGGGCAGAGAATTGGAAGGTTGCTGGTTTGACTCCTGGGCAGGGTACATGGCTGGGTTGCAGGCCAGGTACCTGGTTGGGGGCATGCAAGAGGCAACCACACATTGATGTTTCTCTCTCTCTTTCTCCCTCCCTTCCCCTCTCTCTAAAAATAAATAAATAAAATATATTTTTTTAAATGAAGCCAGCCTTTAAAAAAAAAAAAGGGAATGAATAAAGAGATTGTGGCACATCCATACAAAATAATACAACTCAGCAATAAAAAGGAATGAATTATGATACACACAAGATAGATGAATCTCAAAATAAGTATATGGAGTAAAAAGACAGGAAAAAAAGAGTATACATCGTATGATTTCATAACATAAACGTCTAGAAAATGCAAACTAATCCACAATGACGGGAAACAGACCAGTGGTTGCCGGGAGAAGAGACGTGCTAAGAAAGACAGGCGGCAGGGGTTACCAGCGTACAAGGGAACCTTTGAGGGTGACAGACACATTCACAGTCTTCACTGCAGTGATGGTTTCACATATATATATATATATATATATATACCTATGTCAAAACATTAAGTTGTTTAAATTCGTGCAGCGTATTGTATGTCAATAATACTTGAATAAACCTGTTGTGAAAAAGAATGTCACAGGTGATCAAGAAATATTTTGGGAATGAATAAAGTGGATGAAAATAAAAATAGATGCTGAGAAACCAAAATCCTAAGAATGAATGGAAGGGGCGACCCATGAAGTCTTCCCTTATTCAACAGTCTCCTTTTCCGAATGACGGCGTACAAGTGGAAAAGGAAGAAGAAGCCATTACAGAGCGAAATCCCTTGGTAAAAGCTGTAGGCCTTTCAACCCAGAAGAACCACCCGTAAATAGCTCCTGAAAGGGACAACTGCTGTGCCAATATACAAGCACTCTTCTCATGCCACCGTCCCTGACAGCTGGATAATTTCTTTGGACTTACCTTAAAAATCTGGCCTCATTTCTCCTTTGTATATCATCTTCACTAACCATTAAACCTATACTGACCCTTTTTCCTTGAATTTAATGTTACAATTATTTTTAAGAACTGAGGAATGGCTGGAGCGAGGGTCCTCAGTTCACGAGTCTTGGATGAGAAGTCCCTCTCCTTGGATCCCATGTCCTGTCTCCCAGTTCCCACTAAGGTAAAAAATCACCACGCCTACTTCATTCACCTCTTTTGCTCTGCTCTTTGAAATCCCAAATTCTACTCATCATTATCAATTTTAGCATCATCCTACTATACAAATGCACTTGCTTCCGTCATAAGCGGCTATGGTTATGTGTCTTCCGTGACATGACCCCTGTGTCATAAACTGTCATATGAAAAGAAAAGCACGGCACCCATTTCTATTTAAATAAAGTTTGCCCCGTGACTCACCTCATTTCCACCAACTGCCTTGGTTAAAATCACTGCAGAAGACACAGGGGGAGGCATGCAACCTACAGTCTGCAAACTGAAAAATAAGAGAAGATGCAATTATAGTTTTTTTTTCCCATCATAAATAGTTTTCACTACATTCATTCTAAAATAGCAGAACTGAGTAAAAGAAAATAGGAGAGTGATTATTCAGGCACCTGCTCTGTTGAGTTCAGACAATTCTACACGAGGCCACATGGCTTAGAAGAAGCTGCAAATGCATGGGGAAGCTGTCATTCCATCCATAGGCCTGAGTGATTGAACTTTTTAAATAATTTAAGTTCTTAGTATATAATTTGAAAAAAAAAAACCCAGTCAAGTATAGTAAGTAGTCAATGAAAGGTAAACAAAATGGTTAATTATTTGGTAAGTGTATATCATTTGTCCTGAGATTACTTTTCAGGTTATCTTTTCTGTGTATTTTTTGTAGAAAGTCTTCTGGCAGAAATTTAAACTTTAAAACCACTTCCAAAGTTCAAAAATATTTAACAAAACACAAGCTACATCTGCTTATTTCTTTTTATAAAACAGCAATTCTCAAACTTGCATCTCATGAAAGGCATTTTCATGTTGTTATAATACCATTATAGAAATAGGCATGACAAAATCATGTACTTCCTGGATTCAGACTGACATAAATTCTAGTGTCTGTTCTAAATTTTGATTTTAATACTCAGATCATGACAATAAGTCCACTCTCTTAGTTTAGGACAGAAAAAACATTGCATGACCAGCAAATGAAGTTACGCGTAGTAAATATAAGAGCTGAAGATAAAGAACATTGCTCAGCATTCAGTGAGTAGCTGGCCTGACTAAAGTAGAAAGTTTAGGAAGGAATTAAAGGACACAGAGGATCTGACTAATATTTTGAATGTAAGCCTACAAATGATTTTTATTCACTTTTGTAACAATGCATTGTTTAAACTTTATGCAATGAATTTACATTAGCTCTGATATTTAAAAAATAAAAATAAGTTTTTATTCATTTTGACAGAAAACACCTTTTATGGAATTTCCAGCTCAATTCAATTCAACAAGGTCTCCTTCTAAGGCCTATTTTCCCAAGTGATGCTAACATAGTCTATTCCATGATAAATTCCCAATCACTGAGCCTTCTTTATGATCATCGCCATCTTATCACTAATAGAAATACTTACTAAGCATTTATCATTTGTAGTAGATACTGCTCTAGACATTTCACTCATTTATTCCTCACAAGTATTTAAAATAAGTGCTATTATCATTTTACTGAAAACTGAAATTAAGAAGAAAGTTAAATAACTTGCCTTAATTCACAAAGCTGCCTGTCTAGGGTTAAACTTTTATTCTGGAATCCAGGGTCAAAGCCCTACCTTGCCTCCAGCCTCTCTGCCTTCTACCACCACTACTTGGAATAGGTTCTCTCAGGTATTTTCAATTTTTCTAGCTTTTTAAAATATTTCCCTCTCTTCTGGCCCCTTCCCTTCTATATACAAAGAAGCAGAGTTCTCCCTACTTTAAAAAGAAAATTCTTAAACTATTTATTGAATACTTATGCCATCTATAGGTAGGATACTACACAAGGGTATAAAAAAGCACAAGGTATTGATCATTTCTACCTTCAACATATAAATTCAGAAGATTCAACACATAAATATAGATAATTAAGCCCAAATTAGTACCTTTACCTCCTCAAGATGTAATTCTACTTATTTCATTGTGACTCACTATTGACCTTCTTTAAAGGGCACTCCACCTCCACGACCCAAAAGCCCACTCTCTCTTTACTCCCCTGGAATCTGACTTATGCCCTTTCTACTAGTAAAAGTAGAACCTTAAAAGTAACCAATCATCTCCAATCCACCAAATCCAACATCATGTTCCCCATATTCATTGTTCTTACTTTCTTGTTTCTCAAAGCACTCTGTTCTCTTGGTTACCATAGTACCTCATCAATCTAATTTACCTCCTATCTTTGAAATCAGCCCATTTTAGTGTTTTGCTGTCTTTCCTTCCTTCTTCAAATTCTTATGTTCATAGTTGAATCTGTAGGAATACTTTCAAATTTACATTTCTACTCCTAACTTCTATTCTCAAATTTGTAGCAGCCTATAATTGCTACCTTAAACTAAACACGTCTAATGTTAAATTTATGTATTTGTAAATTTTTAAATTGATTTTAGGGAGGGGAGGGAAGGAGGGAGAGAGGGAGAAAGAGAGAAACATCAGTTTGTTGTTCCACTTATTTATGTATTCATTGGTTGATTCTTGTATGTGCCCTGACTGGGGATCGAACTCACAGCCTTGGTGTGTTGGGATGACACTCTAACCAACTGAGCTACCCAGCCAGGATCAAATTTATGTGTTTTCTAAAAAAAAAAAAAAATTAATTTTCCTCTTAATTGACCAATTTCTGTCAATGGGATAGTATTTTCCTAATGGTCCAGTTTGAAACTGAAGTTATGTGTGGTTCTACACACTCCTCATCAATCAATTAATCAATCACCACAACCACCTGTCCATTCTTTTACATGTCTCTTGCCATCACGCCCCTTCAGATGATTTTCACCCAAGTCTGAACATTTCCAAATGTCTACTGAATGCTCTCTCTACCTTCACTCTTTCCCTTTAACAGAGCAAAGTAAGGAGTATGTGCTCAGAAGATATTTATTTCAATGACTTAAACAGGATCCTGACATAGGAGTCCTCAAATCCTGAAAGTCAACATACTAAGTATACACTCTCAGACTGGGGAGGGAAAGGGGAAAGAAGTGAGTTAAGTGGCGCACTCCCAAATTAAGTTAGGCTAAGTTCGCACTCCCTGCAGCTCTGTGTCCTGAGGTGAGAACTGTGGGCTTGTTTTGTTCAGCACAGTGAGATGGCAAGCCCTACTCTACTCCACCTCCATACTCAGTTCAATGCCATCAGAGCAGTCCTCCTTAACGACCACTTACTAGCACCTTATTCTCTCGTTTAGCACAGTTACAAACTCTCCATCATCTACAGATTCAGGAGTTCTGGTCTTCTGCCGGGTGGCCTTAATGAAACTTTTATCTTTTCTCCCACTAATGGCTCATATTTGAATTCTGTGCTTTAGGGTACACAACCCTTGCTGACCCTCTTACCCTTTATCTGATTATACCATCCATCTGACGAATCATTTGCTGTCCCATTTTGGTGGGGTACTATTTTATATTTATGTCCTACAAATCTAACTAAATTGGAAGTTCTTGAATACAAGCAAAACGAGTTAATAACTGCGTATTTCTTAAGTGCTCTATACATGGCAGATACTCAACTCAGTAACTGTTGGTTCTTAATACACATGCTACCGGGGTGAGCAAAAGTAAGTTTACAATTGTGAGTACATGAGACAGTTTGTCTTGCATTATTATTTACTAATTACAGTATTCCCTCACTTATCGCGGTTATTACATTCCAGAACCCCCTGGGAAGTAGGAAACTTACGTTTATTCTACACTCTTAAACCTACGTAACTTTAACAAGATACGTGTACAGTACCGCAAAATCCCACGATATAGTGAAAAATCCGCGATAAATAATTAAATATAATATTTTTTAAAATCCCGCGATATAGTGAGGCCGCAATAAGTGAACCGCGATAGAGCGGGGGGGGACTACTGTATTGTATCATTCATTTGCACGCCAACTGTAAATCTACTTTTGCCCACACCGTACATTTTGCTCTAATATGATGTCATCACATTTGTGGCATTTTATGCTTTTCATTAAAAATTTATGTTCATCCTCTCAAACTCAATCTGGCCAAACAGCACTGTTGACTCTCCCCTCTTGTCCAGACTTATTTCTCTCCAGCTAAGTAAAGAATGTCACCAGTTACCCCGTGGCTCCTCCCTAAAATCCGGAAGTCCTCCTTCATTCCTCCCTGTCCTCCCTCCCTCTCCTATCCACCCACGGCTTCTGAGAACGCTGACTTTAAACCCCAGCCTTCGCACGCCCATTTCTCCCTCCTGCGCTGCAGCCCCACGCTAGCCTCTGAGCTGGTCTCGGGGCGTTCTCGCAGGCCCTCATCTGTTCTCCACAGAGTGGACAAGAGAATCGTTTTCAAATAGCAATCAGACACCACCACTTCCTCACTGCACTCCCTGCAGCAGTTTTCTGCAGCACTCAGAATAAAACCTCCCGCTTTACCAGCGCCCGCAACGCCCCAGTGACGGGCTCCTGCCTGCCTTTCCAACTCCAGCTCATGTCATTCACCCTCCCTAACACCAGGCTGTGGGTACTGTCCTGGCCCTAGAACACACCAGGCCTGTTCCTGCCTCAGAGCCCTTGCCCTTTCTGCCTCCTCTGCCAAGAACACTCTGCCCCTAGCACAGGACACCCTAAATGAATCACCAGCCTGCGTACCCAACAACTTTCAACCCTATCAAGGATTTCACTGCGCATCACTTTGATCATCTAGTTACTTGTCTACTGACAATCATACACAGAGTCTCTCCAGTGTGCAAAACTAAGGGGCTCTTGGCCAATTCTGTTCACTGTTGGTTTTCCAACACCTATACTTCAGGAGCTAAAGAAATGACTTAATTGATATCCCCAACACTGTTGTTAAGCAGACAGTATGATTATCTTCATTTTATAAACCGGGAAACTGAGTTTCAAAACTACTAAATGTCTTTCTTCAAAATCACATAGCAAGTTAGGGAGGGACAAGGTCAGAGTACAATCTTTGAGCCATACAGTCAGTTTTAAACCAATTCAAATAATTTTTTAAAATCATTAAATTCTTTTATTAAGCATGGCCACATTTTTAATGGGAGAAAAGATTCTAATAAAAATCTATTGTTAATTCAACTATTCAATCAAACCTAAAACAGAACAAGTAGAAAATTAAATATTTGTCTCCTGTACATATTTTTTCTTTCCCATACATTTTAAAAGCACATTATACCCAGTCGTAATCTGCATAGGTTTGGTAAGATACATTTCAAAAGTTAAAGCAGCCAGTTGTCAACCTACATTTACACATACATCCTCCAGTCCCCTTCCATTTTTCTCCCAACACAATTCTTTTAAATTCCCAGTAAAGTGTTCCTATAGAAACTTACAGTTAAGCATATGGGTGTCATTTCAAGATTCTGTTATAAAATTCTATGGTGGACCTCCTTGATGAAAGTATATTAACGTTAAAAGTGCTTTTATTTTCTTTATAAGAAAGGAAATATCACACATAAGTCCTTTTCTATATAGTTGCTACAGAAACCATACTGTCACTAAAGATGTCCCATTAAAAGTGGACTCTTCAAGATATTTGAACATACCCTTTTAAAAGCCATTCATTGATCGGTGTGATTGATAAGAGCTGAAGAAAAAGCCATATTATTGCTGGGAAGAATGCAAGTGTGAAGATCTGAATAAAAAGATGCAGTCTTATATGCACCAAAGCGCCAGTCAGCTCCTGCAAAGACAGACACAAAATTTTAAAAGTCAGAACACTACTTCTGAAGAGAGACTGCTACTAAAATAACATCACATAAATTAGTGTGTTTTGGGGGGAGATATAATTGATATATAACATTATATTAGTTCCAGGTGTATAACATGATGATTCCATATTCATATATATTGCAAAATGCTCACCACAATAAGTCTAGTTATATCCATCAATTTGGAGTTATTTCACAGCTAAAATGTCTGTCTATAAGCATATGCATAAGAGCCAAGCTTTAAGAAAAAGTTATTGATGATGGTTATGAAGTTATTTGTGAAGACTGTGATTTTTATATGAAATTCCTAAAATATTCTCCTATATACGACAGCAATTCAGATTTGTGCAATTCTGGACCAGGACTAAGCTAACTGCCTTTTTACTAGTATATTTGAGAATTGTTGCTACTGTAAACAAACATGTATGATTCACCACCTAAAAAAATAAATCTTGTTTAAAAACTTCAGCAGGACCTATCACACTTTAATTAAATATAATAATTAACTTCTATCAATTACACCAGACCTAGAAAGGACTCGATTTGGCAAGAAGTTACTAAATCTACACATAAGTCATAGTTTTTAAGAATGTTCTCCCCAACAACATTCTAGAATTCAAAATGGCTTTTTCCACAAAATCTACTCACGAGATTTCTTTATTAACATTTGCTGAGTAGTAGTCATATGCCATTCTCTGAGCCTGCCACTTTATGTGTGGTGTCTCCTTGAATCCTCATAATAACCCCATTAGGTGGATATTATTATCCCTACGTTACTGACAAGGAAATTGAGGTTAAGAGCTACTGCACAGTGAAGCTCAGAATCCAACCCAATAAACTCATGCCTGCTTCTCCCACTGTGTCATACTGATGGCCAGGAGGGAAAACAATCTTAGAAAACATGACAGATCAGGCAGTGTCATGAGTCTCACAGCTAAAAAAGGACACTCAGTTAAATTTGGGGGTTTAAATATATACTAATTAACAAGTGTTTGCATTTGAATTTCTTTGAGTTATGTGGTTATTCAGTGGAAGTAAAACAAATTCAGAAAGTAGTAGAAAACTTGAATAAAACATTCAGGCAGTCATCATAGCATATTCAGAGATGCCAGAAAGTCATGGTAATAAGCATAGCATCGTGATAATGTCCCTACCATCTCCAGTTCAAGAAAGATATTCAGAAGACCCTCAGCTTCAGAGGCATTAGCCAAAGTGTATAGCTTAATAAATAGTAGGTCAAGGTAGCCTCATTCACTGATCACCACTTTAGGATCTGTCTCCTCGGTTCCCACGATTTATCTCCCTGTGTGAAGACACACAGCAGTTCCATTTCAGTCACAAGATGTCCTCAGTGACGTCTAAGGAACTCTGGCAATCTGGGACTAATGCAGGGCAACCGGGACACACTGGACAGACCAGAAGCGATACTATGTCCATGGATCAGCGCTTAGAGGAAGGGAGCGTCTTTACACAGAATCAGAAGTTTCAGCCCAGAGCACCCGAGCACCAACAGTTCCAAGGGTCTCAGCAGTCTTGAAACTGAATCTCACCTGGATATACTCAGAAGCATTTACTAAATAACAAATAAATATTAGTGTTTCTATTGTTTAAATTGTAATAAAATGATTAGCCAGAATGTAGTAATTAAGACATTTGCATATACTTCTCATAGAAAGATAAAATGGTATAACTTTTCTGAAAAGTAGTTTGGGAATATATATCAAGGATTATAGTACAGTTTATGTTATTTTTGGATCCCAAAATTTTATGTTCAGGCATTTATCCCAACAGTATAAAAAATGGTTAAAAGCATTTATACACAAAACTGATCCTCAGAGCAGTATCCATTATAGTAAAACCTGGAAACAACTTAAATGTCCAAAGATAAGAGAATAGCTAAATAACTTAAAAATTAAACCGTGTCACTCTCGCTGGTGTGGCTCAGAGGACTGAGTGCTGGTCTGTGAACCGAAGGGTCACCGGTTCGATTCCCAGTCAGGGCACATGCCTGGGTTGTGGGCCAGGTCCCCCATTGGGGGTGTGCAAGAGGCAACCGATTGCTGTATCTCTCAAACAATGATATTTCTCTCCCTCTCTTTCTTCCTCCCTGCCTCTCTCTCTGAAAGTAAATAAATAAAATCTTTAAAAAAAAAAAAAAAAGAATTAAACCATGTTAAAACTGCCAACAAGGATGTAAAAGTACAGGGTCTCTCCCCATTTAACCAGCATGTAAACTGGCACAACCTATGGGCAGCAATCTGGCAACTCATTTCTTCATTTGACAAATACTGAGCACCTGCCACCATTCTAGGTACTTAGACATTTTAGATAGTTAGACATTCTAGGTACTTGGACTATCTACACAACTTCAACTGCACATATCACTTGACCTAGGAATTAACCCTTCACATATGCTCCCAAATATGGGAAATGACATATTTTTAGGTTATCCTTTGCAGCGTGTTTGTAAGAGCAAAACCTTGTATATTTCTTAACTGCCCACCAACAGGGGCTCAAGACAATATATCATGACACATTCACAAAATGGAATACTTTACAACATACAAAAAGAAGTAGGAAGTTCTTTTTATGTTGACATAAAATAGTCTCCAAGAAAAGATTTTTGAGTTAAATAAGGTAAGGTGAGAAATGGCGTAAAATACCACAGTTTAAAGGGAGATTCACATACATGTGTTTTCCATTGAGTATTCTGGAAAGGTACACAGAAACTGTTAATGTTGGTTGTGTCCAGAGCAGAGAACTGGACAGACATCTGGTAGAGGGTGAAAAGAGGATTTCTCATCATATATATTTTGGTACCTTTTGATTTAGGTACACAAAGGTAAACAAAATGTAAGTTATCTTACTTTTAAATATATAAGTGGAAAAAATTAAAAACTATTAAAGTACATGAAAAACTATTATTATACAACATCACAGAAAAAATAAGATTATATATGTATGTATATGTGGGTATATGTATGCAACTATGTGTATACCTAAATACATACTTAAATATGTATGTACAATTTTAAAAAATATTTTATTTAAAAATATTCTATATGTTTAAGGAAAAAAATCTTAAAAACACACAGATGTTATAACAGTTATTTTTACTCTTTCTAATCTTTCTACAATGGGGAAATACCACCTCTGTAATCAGAAAAGAGTTATGAAAAATAAAATTCAGTTACAGAATGCTGGCTGATCTAATAAATGACAATTAGAAACAACTAATACCACATCAGAATAATGGAATAGTAAAGAGCCCAGTGAATGAATGACAAGGACCCACCCTGCTGGGTCATAAGAGGCCTCTTAACAACAGGGAGATAAGAGACTTGAAGCGTTCCTAAGGAAGATTTTCAAGGCTGTCACAAAAACCCAGCGTTATGTATTTTCTGGATTTTCATACAACGTTAAAGAGGAAATAAGGTAACACTGGAAAAGGAAAAGCAAGTAACACCATAAAATCCAAAATAGCATTATTCCATATATATATTCATGTAGAATTTAGGGCCACCTACTCAAAATAAATGCCATCCTGAATAATTGAAAAGTTGATTCTGCATGACATTTTGTTTATTCACATGTAATACAGATCAAATTCTATTAAAATAAACTTTAAGGAGATACTCCACACACCGATTATGCTGGAGTCGCACCGACAGCATCAAGAATGGCTTAACATCAGCGACTCTGACTGAGATGGAGAAATATTTTCATTACACACCAATTTCCCTTCTAACCCTCACGTGACCTTTATTGGATTTCTGAGGGTCAGCCTCGCAGCTCTGGGATGGAAACAAGCAGCGTGAGCCTAAAGTTTGGGATTTGCTATATTCTCCTCTGAGCAAATGGGATTTTAATAAATAATTTGCTTAAAAAAATAAGGAAAAACCTGTATAGTCTGCTCTACAGAGGACACTTTTCAGGCCCTGAGCTTCCTGCTCACCTTTGTTTCTATCCCAGCACCAAGCACAGTGCCTTGTCGTCAGAGACACTTGATACGTTATTTGTTTAAATGAGTTGGTCCTGCCACAGTCGAAGTGACAAACCCTCTGAAGCTGTAGGTTTGAAGTTAGCTATACATAAAATACACATCTATTTCAGATGTGACCTTATTACGCTTCAGTACAATAAAATTTCAGAAACCATTTCAACAGGTATTTCAAAAGCTAGAAATCAACAGTTATAAAACTGATTTAGCATTAAATCTTTTTAGCCTGAAGTGTTAACACAGAGTTCTTTATAATTTTAATAAACAAATTTTAGAATACACACTGTTACATCAGTGTATGAGTAATACTTCATGAAATGTTCAATATGAATCAAACTTGAATGGAACCTGTAAATGCTTTCAAATAAACTCAAGTAAATAATAACTCACTGTCTCCTATGTGCAAAAAATGCATGACTCAAAGACCTAATAGGAGACAAAAATAGTTGTCCCAGCTGAAATTAAGATTATTAACTAGAAAACAACTAACAACAAGATTGTGACCTTCTACCTTACAGCTCTCTGGTTGCCCAGGAAATCAGCAGAGCTTAGAGACGGTTTAACATTACACAATGATGCAATCAATCTAGGGCATCTTAAGTTTAAATGGATCTTGAAAATGAACTAATGTATTAGTTTCAAAAGGATCTTTTATAGAGCAAATGGCTTTGATGGCTACTTAGATACCACGAGACTGCACAGGGATCAAGCCATTCCATCCTTAGATCCAAAATAGCTGGATGACTTTGAAGGTTTCTTAGACACTTATAGAAGAACTTGGTCCTTAGAGGAATGCTGATAACTGTGACCTTCCTTCTTCAACTCCTGCATCCCACAAAATTGGCTGCTTTACAGAATAGCAATAAGCAAGAAGCTAAGGAGAGAATCCAGTCTCTTGCCAGGTTTCCCATGGCATAAATAACAGCCATGGCCATTAAGCAGTCATTGGGGGGTGGGGGGGTATAGTTAGAGCAACGTCCAAAGTAGAGGACCTGGGTAAGGCAGCTGCTTCTCAAAGAGCACCCGCCAAGACCAGCAGGGAGACCTCCAGGGGATATCAGATCAGCACCACAGGAGCGGCAAATATCTTCCTGGACCATTGCATCCCATATTTGAGGACCAACAGAACTCTAGTGTGGACAGAAAAAAAAGCCTGTGCCCTCTAAGTACTAATCATAGTCCTTTCATATCAATAGAATTTACAAAAACTGGAATTGGACTTATTTAGGAACTCCCATCCATGTCAGCTCTTTTCAGAAGCCCAGCAATCAGTAAGAGTATTTAGCATTCTTGAGACACAATGTCTACCAACCTGCTAACTACAGAATACATAAATTTAGGAAAACCATATTTTTATCTATGTTACTACTAGAATGATCAAAAGGAGGTAAGTAAATCTGATCTTCATTCAAATCACACTTATAAAAACTTTACGTAGAGGGAAGATATGATGCACAAACAGAATTTTAAGTTTTAAAGTCATTTCCAATATATATATATATATTTTTTTCTTACATAGTAAGATTTCCCTGTCTACATAGGACTAAGCATCTTAGAATGACAACTTTTAAAACTCTTATGTGATTTCTTCAAAAGCAAATGGTTATTTCTCCAATTTTTTTCTTCCATTATAAGTCAAAAGGGAATGACAAATCCTACTCATTCCTATCTTGGGTATAAATGTCTGGATTTCTTTAATTCCAAGGAATCCTATGTTCAGTCACATCTGGATCAGTAAGTAGTATCACCTTTATGTCTTCATGATAGAGTGTGACTTTGGATGAAACAATACCAATATGTCCTTAAAACATCTACTAACATTTAATAGACACATGAGCAAAGAATATCCTTCTAAAAAATTCAAATTAGTTAAAAATCATTACAAGGATCACTTGAGCAGCATCAGTCCTGGGAACAAAAGATAAGCCACAAAGTCATGGAAACCCAAAAAACACCAACAGCCTAAAGCTGCCAGGAGGCACCTGCAGGAAGAACTGAAGGAGATGCTTCACTTCAGTGGCCACATGATAAACACACCAATTATAACCACATCCTCAGGGTCCATAGTTTCTAGACTATGCAGGAACAAAACACAAGTCCTATGCCGAAATCCAAGTAATCTTCTGTTAGAGTGAAGCCTTCAGGCTGCACACAAATTTACAAAAAGACTCTGAAATTTCAAAATATGAAGTACAAGTTAAATTTTGCTCCCTGCTTTTCATGTGCCCCATAGGTGACAGTACCTCTGTTTTTAATGACAGTCCACTGTTAAAGAATATTGTTGCAACAGCAATGTAGGAGACAGTGATTTCTGGCTTCAGGGGTCCTAAAGAGAGAGAAATGAGTTACTGTTAGATAAGAATTTCCAGTCTTCTAGTATGAAAGACAAATCCACTGGAGAAGGACAAATGGCACTTGAAACCTTTGTGTTGACGCTGGGATACTGCTGTCCTGACAGAGTTAAGCGTTTGCTGTGACGCAGTCTAATTACAGAGAGGAGTTTCCAGAACACAAGGACCATGGCTGTCCAGTTCAGCACAGTATCCTTAGGCCAGAAAAATAAAAATAAACTCAAAAATAAACTCTGCCCCACAGAGGAGAGCAGATAGTCAACATCCTTCAATATAGGCCCTACTAGTATCTACCACAGGGCCAGTGCTTATATAACAATTAAAATTTCCTAAACCAAAAGGAGAGAATCAATGGAAGCAGTTACATTCTCTTTAGCAGGTATTATTTTATTTTTTCTAGGATGCCAGAAATAAAGGTTTGTCTTCATGCCTACATTCAGTTCTCCCCAAGAGTGTTCCATCTACAAATACTTAGTGGGCATTCACTGCGTGGCTGAGATAATGCAGAGAGATAATGCATGTTGTTAAGATTGTAATTATTATGAAATTGTGCCTGGCCCTGGGCATACTGTAGTGAATGAGACAGGCCTGATCTTTGCCCTCCAGAACAATCCTCTCTGAAGTTGGGTGGGCGTCACCCCTGATGCACTAACATTGTGAGTACAATAGGGGCAGCCCTAATCTTTGTTCATTTTCATGGCCTGTACACAAGTGACTTAAAGACCTAATGTGCTAACCAATGGACAGCGTTCTTTTAAAAGACATAGTCTGAGAAAATACCACTTTATACCTGTATATGAGTGATCCTACCAACATTTGGCAACATTTAGCAATGTCTTGGTTGATTTAACTCAGGAACTAAGAGGTGTGACTGGCATCTCATAGACAGAGGTCAGGAATTCTGCTAAACATCATGGGAAGCCCAGGGAAGCCCTCCCCATGACGGTAGTCCCAAGGTCGAGAAACCCTGGCATGTACCAACAGTTTAAAATCTGAGATCATCTCATAGTTGACATTCTATTCGGCCCTCTTGTGCTGGGTTGAATAGTGTCCCCTCCAAAATTTGTATCTACCCAGAATCTGTGAATGTGACCTTATTTGGAAATAGGGTCTTTGCAGATATAATCAAATTAAGATGAGGTCTTATCTGATGAGGGTGGGCCTTAATCCAATGACTGGTATTCTTCTGAAAGAGGGAAACTTGGACTCTGTCACACACAAAGAAATGGCCATATGAAGACACAGGCAGAGCCTGGAGTCATATTACCAAGGAGCACTGATAGCTGGCAACCACCACAAGCTGGAACACACAACGAAAGGTTCTTCTCTAGAGCCTTCAGTGGAAGGATGGCCCAGCTGACATCTTGATCAGGCCTGAGCCTCCAGAACTGTGATTAAATAAATTTCTGTTGTTCTAAGCCATGCTGTTTGTGGTAATTAGTTGTGACAGTCCTAAAAAATGAGTATACCGTCAAGTAAAACATCATGGCTTCTCCATTCCCATTGTACCTACAGAGACTGATCAGAGTTCCAAGCTCAGGAATAATCACCATTCATTCCGTCAACAAATATTTACTGAGCAACTACTATATTTTAGGCATTTGTAGTACATCAGTGAACAAAAGACAACAAAAATCTCCTTAAACACTGCCATAAATTCTTTTATGTGCCTGGCATTTACAGATCATTTTGCTGAGATCTGAGAAAAGGGAGCGAAAGGGAGGAAGCGAGTGCAGAGGGCATCACATATCAGGGCAGTAAAGGCTGCTCACAAACTTCAAAGGAGGTGCGTTATCGTTCTATTTGTGAGTGAATATATCTCAGTAGCTCATACTTAGAAATGAGATTTCCTCAACAACTGAGGAAGGTGATTCAGAAGCAGAATGTAAAGTTGAGGAGTCCGGCTTGCTTTGAAAATAGATGCCTCCCAAGAATTTTAAATGCTGTTTCTAAAAACACATATCATTTTTATTTTCCTCCAATCTCCTGTGTATTTTTTATTATTTTTTATCAGACCTCATTCTTGTTCTGCCCACAGTGGTTCCTCTAGAATTTCCATATAGGTTGGGTCAGAGTGAGCAATGTGATCACAAGTGACATCAAGGGGACATGTCCAAAGATGCATCCCCATAGCAAGCCCATGGCCTTTGCTTAGATTCCATGTTTCTCTGGGGCAGCTAAAGCATCTACCTTAGTTGGCCAACAACTGGATTTTTAAAGAACTCTTCCCACCATTCACATATATACATGTAAATATGTGGGATAACTATTGACTAAATGGTATAATTCATTGGAATGATTCTTGACTTCCAATGTTATAAACTGTACAGACAGGTTATACTGTTTTGTTCTGTTTTTTAATTAGATGCTTCTCTAAATGACTTTACACCATGAAAGGACATGGTGAGTATATTCCAGGGCTACGTTCCAGGCACCTTTTAAAAGGGAAGGAGGACATTGTTCTGATCTAGAGGAACTTTTGAGGCACAATCACTGGGATGCCAACAGAGAGGTTTACTTTTGAATGAGGAACTAGAAGTCACCCAGAGCTGCAATAAAAGCTTGGTAAATATTTGCACAGAGGTGAGAATTGAAACTCCTATTTAAAAATGATATCTGGCCCTCTCCGAGGTAATGATTATATCCTCCAGGTCACCAAAATAACCAGATCCAGATCTTAAGATGGCTATAAAGCTAAAGTTTTATATTTTTAACTTTTCCTCTAAACAAAAGCAAAAAGTGTTTATCAGTGAAAATAAAATGAGGTAACAAAATCAAAAGAAAAATTGGCCATAAAAAAATGAAGCAATTTTTGGGCTTCAGAGCTCATGCTTTTTAATGGGGGGAAAAGAAAATTATTTGAAATGCTTAAGAATACAATGAGCCCTGGCTGGTGTGGCTCAGTGGATTAAGCACTGGCCTGTGAACGAAAAGGTTGCCGGTTCGATTCCCAGTCAGAGCACATGTCTGGGTTGCGGACCAGGTCCCTGGTTAGGCACCTGCAAGAGTCAATCAACCGACGTCTCTCTCACACATTGATGTTTATCTCCCTCTCTTTCTCCTTCCCTCCCCCACTCTGAAAATAAATAAAATCTTAAAAAAAAAAGAATGCAATGAACAATTATCATTTCATAAAATCTACTCATCACCAAAGTAAACTTCACTTCTAAACCTAAGATATTCATGCCAATATACTTAAGCTTATGGCATGTTTCTGGTTGTTTTTTTAATGGAAAAATGAAGCAGTTTCCTTTTCAGGGTTTATATATTACTAATGTCAACAATTTAAGTTAGATGCAGGTAGAAATAAGAAAGTTACTCTACTTCCAAAGAAGTAAAACTTTCTCTTACCAAAAAGAAATAGCACAGTGTTGAGAACTAGTCAACTCTAAGGTGTGCCTAGCTCCGGGCTTCCCTGGGCTCAATGGAAGAGGTTAATGAGATTAATGACACCTCAGAATGTATATACATTTACATTTACCATGGCTCTTCCAACCTTCTTCTGTTTATTTAAAAGTGAAATGTAATTGAATAAAAAGAAAAGTAAACTAAGAATTAAATTACCTAGGCTAGGATCTATTATATTATAGTCCTTCCCCATTTGGAAAGTCATTCAGTGTCTCCAATTTCAGGGTTCCCACATCTATAAATTTCCTGCCATCCACAATTCACCAACTGGCTAGGAAAATTTTTTTTAATGGGAGGTCAGCTCATAGTTGTGATACTTTAAGTGTAGAAGTGTTACACTTAAAAAGAGTGTGGTCACTAAGGTGCTGATTCAGGTAAGGGTGAAGTGAGCTTCTTAACAAGTTGAAGACTATCAAAAGTTTTCCTATTTAAGGGGTGGGCTGGGTTGGGGGAGGAACAATGGGGGAAAAAGTGGGACAACTGTAACAGAAAAACAAATAAATCAAAAATTAAAAAAAAAAAACACCTTTCCTATTTAAAAGAATGTATAGAAAATTGTTAGCCCTGGCTCGTTTGGCTCAGTGGATTGAGCGTCGGCCTGCGAGCTAAGTGTCGCTGGTTCGATCTTCCAGTCAGGGCACATCAGAGAAGGAAAACTCTGACTCCAAAAAACCTCCGCTGCCTTGCGGCATACCTCTTCAGGGGAAAGGCTAAGGGAGTAAACCCCGACAGAAAATCCGGAGCCGGAGTCCCTAAGGCGGTTTGACGTTGTAGTCAACACCGGCAACTCCTGCGGCGCACCTGAAGCCAAGCTGTATTGACTCCGTCTTTCCCTTGGACCCTTCAGCTGCGAAGAGAGGGGGGTCTGCTGCATGGGCAACAGCAGACCCTCCATATCACCCTGCCCAGGCTCTGTAGCTTCAGCTTCACTGGAGAGGACACTCCAGCGTCATCGCAAGATGTCGATTCAACACGGGAGGAGACAGATACCGTGTCACTCCCGAGTCGGACTGCACAGCCATTCTCGGCGGTGCAGATAGACTCTTAAGAAGCTACACCATCATCTCTCGAGATGGACGGCTGCCGACCATAGAAAATTGTCCTACTGAAATTTGGTCAGGCATTGCGAATGTACTAAAAATCACAATCCCAGGGCACAAGAGCTCATAAGCGGAAACTTTCCCTACAAGTCAGGAGCAAACAAAAAGGTGCTTTAGACCATGCGAAGGAGCAGAACAGGACAGAGATATTTTCAGCACCGTTCCTTTCTTGTTCCTAGACTTTTGTTGCATTAACTAGTAGAGCGAAAGTGTTACTTGGCAATATTTGGAGGTTTGTTTTTATTTAAGAGGTTTTAAGGACAATTCGAAGCGCAACCCAAGTATCCAGAACTTAGCCCGACAGTCTACATAAGAAATCCCAAAGAACTGATTTTACTACTGTCTAATATTAGCGGATTCTGCTCTGCTCCTTTGGGCTAAAAATCAGGGGAGAGAAAATGTCTACTACAGAGAGCCCTTCTTGATAATAGCTATTCATTTTTAATGATTTTTCACCAATTAAATGTGTATGGATTTTGGAACTGGTATGAAATAAGGGGGAGTCCTGATCCCCAGTCCTTCCTCTCCCTAACTTCCCTAGCTAACTTAACCGAGGGTCAGTCACCTGACATCAGGTCTGAGTACCTGCAGCTAGCTGTAAATGAGGCCTGTCAGTTGAAAATACTGTTTAAAAATCCCTTTTCACCCTTAACATTCTACTCTTTTAAAAATTAAACAAAGAAATGAATTACCCTTGATTAATAGCATGAGGGCTAGTGAAAATGGGAAACGATAGTTTAAGGTACAATAATACACCAAAGCTTCAAGAAGCAGAGTCCAAGGGAAGAAATAAGATTACAGAATACATCTCACACATGCCACTGGAAGCCCTAGGAAAATGACCCAAGACCCAACAACTCTTCTTCTCACAGAGCACCCTGGAAAAGTAATGTAAAAGGTATTTTAACAAACGTAGGCCCTGCAGACCTCAACAAAAGATTACATATCACCTGTAACTTCACCTTATCATGGAGCAAATAAAAGATCTAACACCAGAAGCTATAAAGTGTACTAGAGAAGCTAGTGAAGTGTACGTTCCACATCAACACAAACACACTCTAACTTGATTCTCACTTTCCAGCTGGCTTGGGGTGGGGGTGGGGGGCTCATTTGACAGAGCCTGAAATACCAACATTCACATCTTCCCCAAAGCTCACAGAGAAGCTTTGCCAAAGAAGAAACAGGTGCCTTCGGAGCAACAACCACAAATACCAGCTTTATTCTCAGTTATATACCCTACACATTTTGTACTAAGATGAACACAGAAAAATAAATAAAATAAATAAACAAAACAAGGTGGAATTCCCACCATCTTTGTTCAACTAATTCCATTTTCAAATGTTCCCTGAAGCAACTTCTCAATGGAGGTATTGAAGGGAGAGGGTAGAGGAACCACTGTCCTCCTGAGAAGTCGTTTTATTCACTCCCATTATGTTTTAACAACAAGGCACGAGTAACTTCAGATATCCTCCCTAGTGCTTCCCAACATAAAAGGATCGCCTGTGCTCACTTCTCTCCTTTATTTGTCCCTGTTGTATGACGGATGTGTTAAACCTGTCAATAAGCGTGGACAGTGACAAACAAGGTCAAAAAGACAATACATCAAAGAAATTCAATGAATGTTTATGAAAAGAAGGACATGACTGTCTGGGGGAGGGGGCCATTTCCAGCCCTTTCCACCAATGCTCATCCCCACATGACAAGGCTCCCACTATTCAGGGTTCGAGTACGATTTTAGTCCGCCTACATTTCCTCGCCAAAGTACACACCGCACAGGGTCTAACACCGCCTGTATCTGTTAAGACTACTGCCAAGTGCAGCCACTGAGTCCCGGCAGCACACGGAAGTACTGTCCTGTAATGAGAACGTGCAACGTGTCAGTCAGCTTGGGAGTTTCTGGAGCAAAGCAGCAAACGTTGCAAATCATCCCTCTCCAACACGAGGGCCAGCCACAAAATCTGAGCTGGAGGAGGAAGGGGTGTCTCTTGTTCTTTTTCTCACCCAACTTTTTCTTAAACGCGGGGTTGGCGGGGGCAGGGGAGCTGTTGGAAATGGAGAAGTTAATGGTGTTCACTCGAAGACAGATAAGGAACTCCTGGCCACCTAGCATCCTGTGGGGTAGGAGGCTACTTCGGAAGGGGAGAGAAGTAAGTTTCATTTCACTCTCAGTAACCCCACTCCTTGACACTAAGGTTGCTCACTGGCTGTTCTCGGAAGAGGTAACCTGCGTTCAAAGTCGCTTGCCCCTTTCCTAATTACTCACCCCGTCTGGGGTTGGCAAATTAAAACATCATCGAAAGGGCCAGAGGACACCATGGGCTGGTGAGTGTCCCCGAGAGAGGCAGACACCTCCCAGATACTGTCTCCCCTCCTTTCCAAGACTCGTGAATTAGTTCTCGAGTGGGAATTGGGGTGGAGCGTGCGGAGGCGCAGACTTACCCCCATTCACCCCTATGGACGGCTCCAGCTTAGCTCCGGCGATCACCAGCACTATTCCAATCATGAACCATTCTTTCCTCATTCTCTCCAGCAGCCTCATGTTTGTTAGGGTGGGTGGGTTTTGTTTATTTGTTTGGCTTTTTTTCTTTTTAAGCTGGGATCGCTTAATCCCCGGGGCGTCTCCACACTTCCCACGGTCCCTCTTGACATGCAGCAGAGCAAGTCAAATTGCTACTCGTAAACGAAAGACCTGGGGGTTGCTCCGGCGGCTTCTAGGAGGGTTGGGAGTAGTAGTATCCAGTGACAGGAAAGCCTCACTGAGCGCCGCCATCACTACCATGCGCCTCCTAATAGACGCGCAGAATCAGAGGCACTCTGGCTGCCGCTTCCAAGCACAAACGCTCTGAACAGACAATTAATTGGGCCAGGATGGCCAGCGCAGGCGGACGAGAAAAGGAGGCTAGCCGCCGGGTGGGGCTGACAGACTTGCCACTGCCAAGCCCTGGGGAACCTTAGGAATGGCAGCTGTGGGGAGAGAAGGGAGGCGCCACAGCCATCTAGCCTTATTAAGGGTCCCTCTCCAACAAACCTTTAAGCGCAGACGCCCGCGCCCCTGGAGCACATTTACGGACAGGTTCTATTTTGCGTCGCCACGGGACTGAGAGAAGGTGTAGCCGTAAGCTTGGTCGGAAATTTGTCTACAGCTGCGGCGGGATGCAGGGGGTTTTTTTTGTGGGCGCGTTTCTTCGTAGCTTTACTACGCTTCCAAGACGCCGGCGGTGACGTGTGCGCGGGGGAGGAGGGGGAGGCCAAGCTTAGTCTCTTAGTTCCCGGCCGGAGCAGCTGGAGTTACACATGCTCCCAAATTCGCCAAAAAAAAAAAAAACAACACAAAAAACCGGTTCCCTCCTTGTGGGGACGGGATGCGCGTAGCCCCGGGGATGGGTTGAAAACTGGACGCCGATCCGATTCCCAAGTCCAAGTCCGCCGGACCCCTGCCTTCCAGCGTGCGCTGCAGCTCGCTAGGCGGTCGCCTGCGGTGGGCGCTCTGCCCGGAGCCCCCTTGCCTACACCTGCCGGGATTGGGAGGGATTGCAAGAGGTGGGGACCAGATCTTATCCTGGGGCAGCAGGACAACTAGCGAAAGGGGTCAGGGACCCCAAGGCAAAAGTGGTGAGGGGCCGGCCTCACAGAGGGGGTCCCCTGCCTCCCACTGCCCCACCTGCAAGGGACGATCCGCCCCCCAGTTTCTCCCTCCAAGTGTTTTTTGGCAACCAAGGGACACCAATAGGTTCATGAACCATGAAAGGACTTCCCACCCATAGTGCCTGCAGGATCATCAACGCCTCCGCATTATTAACCCAAATAAATAAAACACTCTGTGATATTCTGGAAGTAGTCTGGTCTCTAACAATAGTTCAATGGTTAACTATGGATGGAACTTAAAGGTTGGAAGGGACTTCCGGAATCGTTCAGGGATGCCAGACTTTAATTCTGAATTTATTCAAAGTTCGAATGAGATTATCCTGTATTTTCCTCTATTAATTTAGCTTTATCTTGATGACATGACTTGTGCAGAAACTAATCCGGCTTATGCGTTGTGTGCTACCAGTTGAAGGTTACACAGTACACAGTGTTGTCTATGCATCAGGGAGAATAACAAAAGGTGACTCTCAAGATAAAAAGAGCTTAATAGGAAAACACAGATGACATGAAATAACGTAAAGAGAGAAGGCACACGAGGTGTGATAAAATATGATGTTAATTATGGGGCAGTCACAAGATAAGTGGAGATACATGAAATGATAGTTTACAACACAATTCATTTCTTAACTTCTTACTAGGTTAAAGAGTCATAAATCTCAGTGATAGAAGGCATGCCCTTGTATTAAAAGGTCATTAAACATTATGCTTACAGAAATTGAGCCAGTTTAACTTTATGAGTGTTCACAAGTTCTTATGTACCAACAACTCTTTGATCTGTTTAGAGCAGAATCTTAACTCGTGGAAAGTGTGTTTGTTTGGTTTTTAATGGTACTTAAAAGAAAACAATACAGTGCACTGTGAATCCTGTTAATGATAAGACTTGTATTGCTTTCCCATGGATCCTGTAACAAATACCTTTCTACTTAACATAACAAATGTATTCTCTCATAGTTCTGAAAGCCACAAGTCCAAAGTCAAGATGTCAGCAGGGCCTCACTTCCTCTGGAGACTCTAGGAAGGAAATCCTTTCTTGCCTCTTCCAGCTTCTTGTTATCAGCGTAACTTGATTTCCTTGGCTTATGACCACATCACTCCAACCTCTGTCTGTCTTCATATTGCCTCCTCTCCTGTCTGTCTGTGTCTTCTCCTTTTCCGTATGCGTCTCATAAAGACATTTGTCATTGGATTTAGGGCCCAGCCAGATAGTCCAGAATCATCTCATTTTAAAAGATCCTTAATTTATCTGCAAACATCCTTCTTCCAAATTAGGTGACTGTAGTGTATTGACTATAGTTCCCCAAATAGTTATGTCTACCTGGAACCTCAGAATGTGACCTTACTTGGAAATCAAGTCATGCAGATGTAATTAGTTAAGATGAATCATACTGGATGAAGATGGACCCTAAATCCAATGATTGGTATCCGTATAAGAAGGTCATGTAAAGATTCACAAAAGAGGCAGAAGAGGAGAAAGCCATGTGACACTGGAAGCAGTGATTGGAGTGGTGTGTCTATAAGCCAAAGTACTCCACGGATTCAACTTGGAAACAACCACCAGGAGCCGGGAGAGAGGCATGGAACAGCTTCTCCCTCAGGGCCTCCAAAAGGAGCCAGCATTGCTGACACCTTGATTTCAGAATTTTGGGATAATAAATTTCTGTTGTTTGAAGCCATCCAGTTTGCAGTACTTTGTAAAGGCAACCCCAGGAGACTTAGACAATACCATTCATGGATTCCAGAGATTTGATGTGGACCTATCGTTGGTGTGGCCACCATTCAACCCACTACAAGGCCCTTCCTGCCTTCTCCTTTTTCCATTACTCTCTTTCTTTAATAATCCTGTCACTTCTCTCGCACTTATTTTTTCCCGTCATTTTGACCTTTCCCTTGCCTCTTCACCTCAAATTTTCCCTTTGTTACTCATGCCACTGCACCCGACACCATCCCAACCAAGCTGTATAAAGCATGCTTCTCTAAAAGACACAGGATACACATTCTTTATTTAATAAATATTATATTTGTCTATTGAACAGATATTTAATATGCCTCCACTGTGTGCCAGTCATGTCTCAGTGCTGCTCATTCAGTTGTGAACAAAGACAGACACAAAACCTTGCCCTCGGGAGCTTATAATCTTGTAGAGGAGACAGATGTAAACAAGTACGTGGTTACAAATTGACATAGGAAAACAACAGGGTGTTGCAAATAATCTAGATTCTGGATGGTCTTTCTAAGATGTAAAGGATGACAGGCAGGTGCGAGAAAGTTAGTGCTCAGCAAGGAAAAGCTTGACGCCATGGAATTCAAAGACCAGGCAGCTAGACTTGTCAGTGAAGGGACAGTGACGTGGGAAGGGAGGATACCTAGGCAGGGCACAGATTGTGTGTCACCTTTCATGTTGTGGTAAAGGGCTTAGATGACTGCAGGATGCCCCTGAAGGATTTTAAACCAGCTAGTGATGACATGCCTTGTTTTTCTGGAGAGGTTACTTCAGAAGCAGTGGGACAAATAGTCCAGGAAGAAGGAGCAGGAAAGGCAAGGACTGTTAAACAGGAAGAACTCAAAATAAATGAGTCATCTTTAGGGTAGTGGTGAAGCAGCCCGACATGACTCCCAGAA